>NC_092814.1:100534340-101206840 GCF_023375885.2 Dermacentor andersoni
AGAACGCTAGTGTACTTAGATTTAAGTGCATGTTAAACAACCCTATAGGTGGTCACAAGTAACCCGCAGTCCACCACGACGTCTCTCATCGCCCGAGTGTGACTTCGGAATAAGAGTGCATGAGGGCTACGGAAAAGTTTCATGGGAACAGAAACTTTAGCGATTACTAACTCATAGCTGCTGTTTTCAGAGGAAGAATGCCAGCTTTACTGCATGAAAATAAAGTAATAGCAAGCTATGGAGATATAGCGAGGGAGCGCACTTGTTCAAAAGAATACCGAGAGGACGGCATCCGATTCTGATTAGGAAGTAAGCTTGCCCGGAGTAACTGACGAACACATTACCAGAGACTACTTTTGTCCTTGTTGCTCTTTCAGTTCTTTCATTGTATTCCTTTTTTTTTTTCATTTGCTATCCAAACTTTATACAGTTACATATGCTGTTTACGGAATGTAGGCAAATAACACATGTCGCCATGGAATTAAAGGATGTGATAAGTTCATTCGTACGATTATCTGTTCCATTTAAGCTAAATGAGGACCGATACACGTGCTGCAGATGTGAAGATGGTCCCCCTTTATGACCCTACCTTAATCCAGTGTTAGTCAATCTTATGCTGGCCTTGAACTCGCCATAAGGAGGGGTGAATGGAAAGGGACAAGAAAAGGACGCGTAAGATGACTGATTTGATTCATTTATTTATTCACATACCTACCCTTCGCCGATCATAACAACGATGGGGACTACGGGGTGATTCAAGATAAGTGCACAGAGAGGAAACACTTTCTTATGTGTTACACCCCTGAACGATTCGTGAAAAAAAAATTGCGATGGCTGCACGTGGACACAGTGGCCGCGTCGGCTGCTTCGGAAGCACCGAAGCGAGCTGAAAACGAAAGTTTAAAGTCCCACCTGCGCCGCGGTTCTGATTAAATGGTGAGGCTTTACCACCTTCGGTGTCTGCTTTCAACATCTGAAAGTACTATAATAGGTAGTGGCTGTCTTTGGAGGCGTGCAGCATGGTAGGCTACTGCTCGGTGCCGGACGCACGCAACGGAGCCCGTTGTCAGCCTTATTCACACGTAGCCACAGGGCAAGGAGCTGCGTGAAGCTTGGCTGGCGAAACTTAGAACCGGCAGACAGCCATCGGCTACAACTCGGGTATGCAGCAAGCACAGACGCGAGGAAGATTTCTGCTACGGTGCCGGGACCGCCATGTTCGGCGAGTAGCAGAAAACGCGCAGCGAGACCCTCGCCCGCGCTCGCTGCCCGGCTAATGTCATACCAGTTTGGTCTATGAACTTGTTGATGCTAGATACTGGCAAGTTCAGTGGAATGGAAAGGGAGCGGTAAGAAGCACATTAAAAGAAGCATGGTATTTATGATCATGTTTGTGTTATGAATTAATGCACTGGATTACGAAAAAGAAGTAGAGGGCAATCGCCGGCTGAGAAGACTGATAAATATACAGTGCGACGCAACTTGAGAAATAATATTGATATGTCCAAGAATTTAGAAGACAAAAAATATTGAATCTTCGCGACGGCACATCACAGTCGCCGTAGCTAGGCGTCGAAGTCTCTATAACGTAATTATTTTTGAACAGTTCTAATAGAGATCACGCAACAATGGTTGCTAGTGTACTGTCAAATGCTCATATGCTGCGGTCTAAAGCTCACGGCATTGTGCGAAAACGCGCTCACAGCGAAAGCAAAACATTGTGCGCGGACATGCATGCAGACGCGCAGTCGGTCGCTGCGAACCCGCGCGATCGCTGGATTGAGGCTCCATTCTGTTATGCCCCATTTGGTATTTGGTTATACAGACAGCCCACTATAAGAACATATTTCACATAGTTTACTCTCAGCGTTTGTCTATCTTTCACGCAAGAAGCCGGTTCGGGAGACTCCATCGCAGCGACCGCGCGCAGTGGCGTTCACGTACTGTACGTATTCGGTAAAGAGATAGCGTCAGTAAACGATTCTGTGCTTTCAGTTTGCCCAAGGTTATTATATCGACAGTCAAAAACTTCCCTCGTTTTGAGAATACCTGCATAAATGTCCAGGAGGGCTGCCGCGTGGTGTTTTTATTGAGAGCCGTAAGCGAAACCTACGAGGAACGCGCCGCGTGATCCCTCATACTACGCAAGTGAGGCGCTTCCGACAGATGGCGAATCCGTAACTCCTCGCCGCCAATACTTAAAAAGTATAGCAACGCTACATGTCGCTTTACAGACGTCACGAGCCCACATAGCCAAGACAGTTATGGTGGGCGTACATCATAATCACGATTTTTTTTTCCGGCTTCGCCACATGGCCTGCAATTTGAGGCTGCAATGTGGGCGGCCACACCAGCAAGTAAGCATAGACTACACTTTTCACATCTGAGGAGGATGCACTGTCTGTTACGATCTTTCTTTTATTTCCTCTTTTTTTTTTCTTTCTTTTTCCTTTTCTTTTTTTTTTTAGGAATCCTCCTTGCTCTAACAACTTTAGTGGTGGCGTGCAGGCGTTCGGCCTTAACAGTAGTCGCTATGACATAGAGCACACACGAAAAGCAACGTTGTCATAAAATACGTTATAACACTCTGGAAAAACTACATACGAAATAAAGATAAGACGTACGCGAGGAAAGAAAGCGGTCAAGGTGTGCGGGAAAGGTAAGCATTGCGGAGCCAGGGATCACATCGGCGTGTTACCGGAAGCGGCGGTTATGTGTGTGAACAAGTGCAGGACACCTATGTACTCATGCGTACTGGCCCTGCGCGCTGCGAAGAGCAGTTCCAAGTTGGCCGCCTGTCCAGCAGCGGTGCACCCCACCTCTCGCTTGGTCGGCCTCCACGAAATCACGTTGAACCAATTTCGGTGGAACGCTTCTCCTCTTTCCCCGGCACGCACGTGGAGACCCGCGTGTGCACCGACGAATCAAACAAATGCGCCGTAACATCTTCCGCTGGCCACCTGCAGTCGTGCGCGCCATGCGACCGCCGCCGACGGCAGGGCACGGCGACGAAATTGCTCCACTGACGTCTGCACCGCGCCTGAAATATACGCTACAATTAGCGTCCCCTACGAAGCATGAGACCAGTTGGTTGTGGGCCCGCGCGCGGCAATAAATACAGAGAGCGCCGAGGGCAGTTCGGGGCGTGGGGAATGGAGTACACCTAATGACAGGCGAGCAACGGCGCTGGCTGACGCGTGCGACGCTAACGATCGGAGCTGCGGTACGTTGTATTCTTATATAGGAGACGTGGCTAGGGGTGTTCTTTACAAAATGTTTTCAAAATTTTAATTGGCAGCCAATAGGCGTTCGGCATTAAGCTGATACTCCGCAATCTCTTGTAGGAAAGTACCGATCCATTGGTCTCCAAGGAGGGGATGAGGAAAAAGCAAAACTGTAAGAAAAATTTTGCCTATATGGGAGTTTTAACAGCTGATGTGCCATACAGCGGAAAGTCACTTCAGTGGACGTGACTTAAAGGAACAGCTCACTTGAACGAACTGCTACAATATCTGTAACCGATACGCGATTGTAATGCATTGAAATAAGTTTTCAAGGTATACCACTTGTTGAGTTACCTTATTGAACCGGATTGAGACGTCTTACATTTATTGAATCGAAATTTTCACGTTCAGTGCTGCACTTATTTTAACAATAGCGCCGTGTTGTACAATTCATTACGGCTTTCGTTGGCAGCCGCCGTTAGACCTTTGGGTCCGAGTTGATACTGAACCACAGTTAGCAACCACAGCAGCAGCTGGTGGTTACAAACTGTCATTAAGTGAGGTTACAAGTGTCTGGTGTGGCGTAGCCGCAGCCGCTGATATCACTTGCAGCCGTGATGACGTCAATTTATCGCCATCATAAGCTAACCGAGCGCGCGGTGCGACTGCAGAGTGCTGTCCTCAGTAAATCATAAGCGCGAAAAGAAAACGCCTCTCACTAGAGAAATAAAACATGACGTGCGATGGATGGATACTTAACACAGCAGACACTGCCTATCAAGGCGCTCAGCATGTCACGTCAACGTTGTCCACGATCAAGAAAAAAGGGGCAACAACGATTGCAGTGGTGTCAGAAATCGCTCTTCCAGGTGGTTTCCTACATGGCTTCCACAAGTATACACAGTTCACTTGAGCGGATTTTAACTTAAGCGGACACATTCAAGAGGCGCCCTGAAACTCTGTCGAGCGTTATTCTACTGAGTGTAGACTTCGGCAAGCTTCTTGCGAGCTGCGACATGCACATTGTGCAAGCAAAAAAAAAAAAAAAGAAACTCTTTATGACGGCTTACGGCACCTAAACCTTTAAAACTCCCATTTATTGGTGCTTGAGTAAGTAAAAGAAAATAAGAAGACAACATACACATTTTACAGTTCGCAATTTGAATTACTATTTTCCCGCATGGGCACTAATCAATCAATCAATCAATCAATCAATCAATCAATCAATCAATCAATCAATCAATCAATCAATCAATCGAATCTTTATTTCCAACGACAGTTGGGGGTCCCTTAGGCGAAAAGCGGTAATAACACCACTTGAAAATACCTAAAGGCCCACATACATGACAGCGGTATTACGATTCATACGTTCAAAAAACAACAAAAAACAAATCGACGATACCTAAGCAAGGATATCAACTGCCCCAATTAATTCGGCGGGTTTAACTGTTTGTGTGCCGATTCCTTGTTCTTTTCAGAGGCATATGTTCTAAATTTTCGCAGCAGGAAGAAGAACGCCCACAGCTGTGGTTTCTTCATTTTCCTGTGTCTCGGACGTTTTTCGACATCAGAGGCTGTGCAAGGGGCACAACGTCATCCTCAGGGATGGGGGATAGGAATCCCAACCAAGCGCTTGACCCTGGTCGTCCACCACTGGCTGCATCGAAAACAAGGGACCGCACTAGCCCTTCCACTATCGCCCTTGAATCTTCCGACAGCTCAACGGTTGAAGAAATGGAATCGGACAACGATTTCACACTTTCCATGGGTCGCCGTTTGAAGAGAAAACTCAGGAGGACATCAACAGACAGTGAATCGTTGCCCAGGCAGGACACTGGTAAGCAATCATTCACTGTTGCTTACGTCCCTACCACAGCTACCGACGATCTGAATACCTTGAACAGGCAGAGCTTAACGGAGTACATTGAGCGAATTGCGCCAGGTCAAGTCAGCGAGATCAGAATTAACGCACGGAGGAACATCCTCTCGGTTGACGTGAACAACAAGTCAATTCTGGATACGCTAAAGGCTGCCACGCTGCTAGGAAACATCCCAGTGCGCTCCTTCTTTGCGTATGGAAAGGGAACCTCGACTGGCGTTATCTCTGACGTGGACAAAGAAATCGCTGACACTGACCTCAAGAGGCTTTTGAATTCCACCGCAGCAATAGTGCAGATTCACCGCTTCGGTCAATCCCGGTGCATTAAAATAGTTTTTGACTCAGAAACATTACCTGACTACGTAAAAGTAGGATACGTAAGACACCGTGTGCGCCCTTACGTGCCAAAACTGGTGCAGTGTCGGAAGTGCTTCAAAATAGGACAAGTAAGCGCAGCTTGCAAGGGCGGCGTAACATGCCAACGGTGTGGAGGGGCCCATTAAAATGATAGCTGCGATGCTACTGCCTTAAAATGTCCCAATTGCGCCGGTCCACATGAAGCGACATCAAAAGAGTGCCAGAAAATCAAGGACGAAATGTCAGTGCTTCGAAAGATGGTGCGGGACAACTCCACTCACAGACAGGCTGCTACATCGATACGCCGCCGCAGACGCCGATCGCGACACAGACGACAGCAAGACAAGAGTACGTCCCGTACAGATGAACCATCGTCCACATGGCAAACTCCTCGCTTGCCAAGTTTGCTCCAGCGATCAAGATGCGGGCCCGACGTACCTTCTTCGGCAGCAGCACGTGGAACACATGCGCTGCATAAAACGACGATTCCGCCGACCGACTCTGACATTGACTGGCCGTCCCTCCCATCCAAACAAACAGGCTTGAATGCATCGGGTGATGCGTCTGCAAAGGTGGCTGAGAATGATAACACAGAAAATGAAAATGTACGAAGTATGCTGAAACACCTGATAACTACGATGCGTTCACTTCTCTGCGGACTACAGACGCCAGTTGCTGAGACTGCGCTACATGTTCTAGATGCTTTGGAACCGCCCCTCGCGGCTCTACAATAAGACATCATGGCGCTATCATTTGAAAACCAATTACGAAGATCTGCAATAATGCAGTGGAATGCCAGAGGCCTACGAGGCCGCCTCGCAGACTTTCGGCAACGGATGTTCAAATGCCAGTTTCCCGTGGCTGTAATATGTGAACCAAACATGACGTCTTTACTACGCGTATCTGGATATGTGCCACTGTGGTCAAGGAATGACCACAATTTAAGCAAACTGCTCACTTTTGTTCGTCGGAATTTAACGTGCCTTCGAAAAGACATTCCTGCACACGCTTCCAACGAGTACGTTTGCATAACGCTGAAGTACAAGCGGCGCACATTCTCAGTAATTGGCGGATATATACCCCCAACATCGAGCATAGACTGTTCATATTTGCTGTCCATACTGAAAACTTGTCCGGGTCCCCACATAGTCATCGGCGACTTTAATGCCCACCATCCCATGTGGGGCTCTGCTTCGACGAACGCCCGCGGAAGAGACTTGGCTGACTTCATGCTTTGTCGAGGCTTGATGGTGATCAATGATGGCTCGCCAACATACCTTCGAGGCTCTTACTACAGCAGTTGTCTTGACATTGCGTTTGTTTCAAAAAGCCTGTTGTCTGCTACACGATGGTGCACTGATCTCGACACCCATGGAAGTGACCATCTACCAACATATATACAGTTGAAATGGTTACATCCCCCAGCTCCGCACACTGTGCGTTCTATCGATTGGCCAACATTTCGCGAATCTGTGAACACAGCATGTCAAGCCATCCAAGTACCATCCAATATTGAAGATGTCATCGCGGCAACATTACGCGACACAACAAAACACATCAGCACACCTTCACCTAGATCACCTATAGATGACCAGTACGAGCAACTTCGCGCGATACGGCGTCAAGCAGAGCGGAAATACAGAAGGACCAAATCACCATTAGACGTCACTGCATCACGCCGGGCGCAGCGTCATGTCCTGCACCACCTTGACAAACTTGACAAACAACGCTGGAGATCATTCTGTGGCTCTCTGGATCCGCGAAAACCTCTCTAGAATTTGGAAAATTGTACGAAGCCTTCGCTCGCCTCCACAACAGCTTCACCCGTTCAGCGCTGTGGCCGTATACGGCAAGGCCGGCGTGAAGTTGAGGTCGCCGATGACTTCTGCAAATTACTTGTGAGCTCCTCTAACGATATACCAACGCAATCATGACTGACTTTCCCACCATCTAGTGATCACCGTCTAGACGCGCCTTTTACTATGCACGAGCTCGACGCTGCGATATCTACTTCCCGCCGGTCAACTTGTCCAGAACCAGACGGAATTACATACTCCGCGATTTGTCATCTTGGAGTAGAAGCTCGAGAAATTCTCCTGACGCTCTACAACTCTACGTGGGACACAGCAACTGTGCCTAATCACTGGAAGTGCAGTCGTCTTGTGGCTTTGCTAAAACCTGGGAAATGCCCACATGATATCTCGCATTATCGGCCAATAGCCTTGGCAAGCTGTGTCGGTAAAGTGATGGAGCGGATGGTACTGAGCAGACTGGAATGGCTACTCGAGAAAAGTGGCGGACTTCCTGATTTTATCAATGGATTCAGAAGAGGCCGATCGTCCATTGACGGTGTGATCGACCTAGTATCTTCTGTTCAACAGGAAAAGAGACGCCGTCGTCTGGTATGCGCAATATTTCTGGATATCAAAGGCGCCTACGACAACGTTTTCCACCATTCGATTCTTCGGGCGCTTGAGGATATTGGAGTTGGTGGCCGGATGTATGCATGGCTGCAGAGTTACCTCAGTGGCCGCACCATCTTCATGTCCACTTCGGATGGCGAGACTGATAGACATTACGTTCGCAGGGGTGTTCCGCAGGGTGGTGTCCTTAGCCAAATATTATTTAATATCATACTGGTGGGCCTTGCAGACGAGCTACCTGAAAGAGTGCGTATCAGTACGTACGCGGATGATATCTGTATTTGGTCATCTGGGGTCACACGTCCACAAGTGCGTGCAAGGCTTCAACGTGCGGTTACCATAACGGCGAAGTACTTGCGCCGTAGAGGCCTGCAACTCTCAGCAACTAAGTGTGCAGTCATGGCATTCACGCGCAAATCAATGTCAAATTATCCAATCGTTGTCGACGGAATGGTGCTCCCTTTAGTCACCCACCACAGATTTCTTGGCGTGATAATAGACCGCAGTCTTTCTTGGACCAAACATGTTACTGCGCTTAGGGCTAAACTGACCAACTTCATACACGTTCTTCGTGTAATATCAGGACTGAGATGGGGCCCCTCTGAGCGAAGTTTGCTCCAAGTGTACCAGGCACTTTTTGTGGGCTACATACGCTACAGCATGCCTGTGTTATCTAACATGGGGTCATCTTGTATATGCACGCTGGAGAGCCTTCAGGCACAAGCACTATGCGGATATGTCTTGGCTTGCCACGCTGCACGTCAACCAAGGGTACAATAGCGGAAGCACGGGCTTGTCCAATCGACATATACAGGTCTTGTGAACCTGTGCGAACCTATCTTCGCCTGCTAACCAGACACCCACACCATCCACTGTCAACACTTCCAAGCACCAACCTTGACTGTAGTTTTTCTAAAGCTACTGCATGTCACGCAAGTATTATACCTGCAAGATTCCAGGCCACCGATATTCCCGCAACACCTCCATGGACATTGCCAAGACCACTAGTGAGGCTTCAGATACCCGGAATCATGAAGAAATCTCACGTTTCCTCCATTGGCTTGAAACAGCTCACCCTGTCCCATATATTTACATTATATAGTGGCACTGTACAAGTATATACCGATGGTTCGGTCACGCCATCTGCCACAACGGCCGCATTTGTCATCCCACAACTTGGAATTACTCAACGATTTAGATTAGACCACAAATCGACATCTACGGTTGCGGAACTTGTGGGAATTCGGTAGGCTGTCCGTTTTATGAGAACGCAGACACCTCATAAATGGACGATATTGTGCGATGCCAAATCAGCGTTACAGGCGCTAAAATGTTTTTTAAAGAAAGGACCATACTACCTGCTCGTGCTGGAAATCGTCGAACTTCATCACAGTGCCGAGTTAAGTGGCCACGTGATCACCTTTCAATGGGTGCCTAGTCATTGTGGTGTTTTTGGCAATGAACTCGCTGACAGCGAGGCAAGATAGGCGTCCTCTTCCTCTGATGAAGTACGGATTGCCTACTCGCGACCTGACACCAACTCCATGATTAAGGCACTCATGCAGGATCTTACAAAAGCTTACAGAGCCCACTCTGACAACATTCACAGACGTCTACACATGATTGACCCAGATGGTAAATTCTGTTTGCCCCCGAAGCTTACACGGAGCAAAACATCATTGTTACACAGGATTCGGCTTGGCGTTGCTTTCACCCGTCGCTACGCGCACCTCATCGGCCAATCGAACAGCCCTGATTGTGATCACTGCCAGACGCCTGAAACACTGCAACACCTACTGTGCGACTGCCCAGCCTATATGCTGGAGCGAAGGACGTTAGAAAGTTTCTTAGCCAGCGTTGGCAGGCAACCACTGTCGGAGGAAGCTATCCTCGGCCCATGGCCTGACACTGCAACTTCAATACGTGCAACAAAAGTATTGTTGAAGTTTCTGCAGGACACCAAGCTCGACGAGCGGCTCTAGCAAGATAACTGTCTTATGTACATAAGCACTCACCACTTCTCTTATCATCATCATCCATCCCAGTACTTTCACTCCCCTTCCCTCTTCCCCAGTGCAGAGTAGCAGACTAGAGCGCACTAGCTCAGGTCGACCTCTCTGTCTTTCCTATCAATAAATCCAATTCTATTGGCAACTCCTTGGCACAGTGTCAGTAGCCTCCTCCATATATATTAAATATTCCTGACTTGACTTCTTTTTAACATTAGGCCTATACAATAGGTATCTATCGGTCGGAAGACGCAACGGCACCCCCCTCACCACTCCCCCCTCCACGCACAAACGCACGCACGCACATACAGACTATACCAGTAAATCCATGTCTCTTTTCTCTTTTTTTTCGTTTCTTGTCTTTCATCTCGCTCTTATGAAAGATAAGAAAGAAAAAAATTATGCAAATCCCATGCACTGTGGGAATCGATGTAAGCGAAGCTTTCTGTGCTGGTGGCTTTGATTGATGATAATTAGCGGTGATGTTCACGACGAAAGCTTAATTTCTTCAACGTCTAGTCTAACACGAGAGTGGGGAGTTGATGTTAAACGTTACCTTGCGTGCACCACTGCTGTTTGTCTGCGTAGTACACAGAACACACATGGGAGGTGTTCGCTTGAGGCGTTGTTGCGCACCATACTTCATAACCTCTGAGAAGGACGAGCATATTCTTGCCTTACATGGCACAACGCATCGTGGCAGAAGTATTAAACTTGAATTAGATTATGGGGTTGTACATGCCAAAACCACAACAGGATTATGAGGCACGCCGTAGTGGCGGACTCCGGATTAATTTTAACACCGTGACATTCTTTAACGTGTCCCAAAATCTAAGTCCACGTGTGTTTTCTATTTCGCCTCCATAGAAATGCGGCTGCCGCGGTCGAGATCAAATCCGCGAACTGTAGCAATGCCATAGCCGCAAAGCTACCGCAGCGGGCTCAGAAGCGTTGATTTGACGGTCGACCGCTTCCGTAGTGTCGCCTGGACCCTGCGGTGCGCTTTAATTAATGCGGCTCTGCTTCTGCACGCCCTGCGTAATTTGTCCGCTTGACATATTTTCATACAAACTTGCATGGTGTTATTTTTCAGAAATAGCAGGAACGTACTGTACTGTACCTTAAAGTTAAGCTTATCCAGATTCCCCGCAACCACTGTCGTATAGTTGTAGGGTTTCCTTGCCTTCTCACGTCGCCTACCCCCGCCCCCCCTTGTATCGGAACTGCTTCTTCACCTCCCTCCTCTCTATAGTTCTATTTACGTCCCCTCTGGACTCGCACTTTAGTAGAAAGGGAAGCGCTGCAGTTTCTGCAATGCTTTTGAGGGGGGTCACGGATAATTACAGCTGTCAAGAGGATAATGTGGCGAAGCCCAGGGAGCTCCAAAGGGCACTGTGCACATTCGACGCGGTGGAATCCAAACGAGTTTCTCGCGTCACGTTTCCTCTGACTCGCTCCTGTCATGCATACATACGCTCTGAACTACCGCTCGACGCGATGTGCCAGACAGCCGCAGCCACAGCAGCAGCAGTGGGAAAGTCGAAGGAAGAGGCAAAGAAAGCTTCGCTTTAAAGGAAAAACAAACACGCGCGCGCGTGTGTCTGTGTGTGTGTGCGTTCATGCGTACGTGTGTGTGTGTCAGGGCTAGGCAAAGATACTTTGCAATTGTATCATGATACGATATAAGTTACTCGCGAAGCATATTCCAGATAGAGATACACAATACTACTGCAATTACTGTATCCGATACGACACTTCCCATTTGTATCTGAAGATACTTCGATACATTCGCAAATTTCTTGTCATAGATCTATATAGTGTAGCAGCAAACGCTTATGCACAAAAACTTTTGCTTTGATATTTCTTAACTCCGTCCAACTTTGTTTCATTTATATAAAAATTCTATTATCAGTTCAAAAACCTTGTTTTTTTCTTGCTAAAAGTATAATATTTTCATTCCGAAACAATGTGTGAAAGCCACTAGATGCAAGGCTCATTTTATAGACTTCGTAACAAAGTGCCAAGCAAGAGAAACTTCGATGACGACACTATATAGCAGCATCAGAATTCGCGCGAAAGACGCCGCACGAGTTGGCGTACGCAGCACAGTATGGTGGCCATGAGCAAGTGTCATGGCACCGACTCAACTAAAAACAAAAAATAAAGAAAACTAAAGGTTGGCTGTGCGCAGACGTTGTGTGTGTGTGCGCGCGCGTGCGTTTGTGTGATCTCTTATTAATGCCAGGAGCGAGCAATGATCAACACTGCCCATTGTATCTAATGTACTCCGTCGACATCATAAATCTAATATTACCTGTTGTAATTGTAGTACGTATTGTAGACAGCGCAGATAAAACATAGTGCAGTTATTGCAGAGCGTTTATGGGATGAAATCTGTATATATGTGTGTGTGTGTTTTTTTTGTTTTGTTTTTTTAGAGCGCCGCTCTTAGGCGCCCGTTCCTGCAGCGAACGCCGGCGTCGGCATCCTAGCTCGTAACCTGGCGAACGAGCACAGCGAAAGGTGAGAGCGAACGCGGAGCGCAGCGGGGGATTAAAAAAAAGCGACGAGATTGAAGATAGCGCGATGAGGAAAGCGGAGGAGGAGGGTATGGCGAAAGCGTGAGAAGAAAAGCGTAGTGTCGCGCACGGAGGACTTTGCGGCGACGATAGCTATACGCGATGGCGCCAGAGTAGCACGCGTCGTCTGCATGGAAACAAAGCGCTGCATGAGCGGTGGTTCTCTGCGGCGGCTGCTGTGAATCGCACTCACCCGTCACCCAGGCGCTTCCTCTTGCGATATCCCGATTAGTGAGGCAATCGCGCCACACTTAGCTCCGTTTGCGACGTGCCGCACGAGACAATTGTCCACGCCGGCCAATATATCGCTTATACAGCTGCGCTAAAATTTCGCATTAGGGAGTATCGTAATCGTCGGTGAATTTTTTTCTACTTCTGTTCAGCAGGGTTAAAAGCTTTGCCGTAACAAGCGCCTTGCACAGTCAACCACAACATGCTGCAGCAACATTGAATTCTCGCCAAAAACTGCTTTCAGATTTAGGTGTATGTTAAGTACTCCCTCACGTCAAAATTGACACGGAGCCCTCCGTCACGATGCAGTTGTGTCTTCGGTTTGCTTTTTCATGTTAAACCACTTCAACTTTTATGGAAAGCTTCAAATTCCACCAGTTTCTGCCCGGGGTGAATGCAAGTAGCTTTTACAACAGGCAGGTATCTCTAAAGCCTTAATTAAGCTCACAACTGTTGAGGGAGGCCGCCTTTCAAATATAAGTTCATTGCAGAGCCTGAAGAACAGTGCACCGGCAAATGAAACTTTTCTTGAGTATGGTGTTGTGCGCGCGATAGGTGTCACCATCTGCTTTCTTGCGTTTAAAAGCGTGTTGACTTCACTGTGCCTGAGTAAACGGAGTTACACAAGAGAGCGATGCATTGAACGGGGTATTCAAGCGCATGAATTCACTGAAACCGAAAGAGAAAATTCCGACGTTACGTAGAAAATGCAATGCGTATATTCCTAGACGTACCATGGATTAGAGTGGTTATAGTTAAAAAGTAATGGTGTGTCTTTGACAATCACCCAAAGTACTGTAAATGCGATTATGTTAATTATGCGAGTATATTGGAAGCAGAACTGTTAGACAATCCTTAGGGATATATTTTCTACGTTGATTACGGTACTTTGTTTGTTTGTATTTATTTTAATTAGCCTCTTCGTTCTTCTTTTCTATATGCAGTACATTCCACACATGCTTGCGCCATCTGGGATGGCGCCCACTTGGGCGTCCTTACGATTCCTCTGCGCCAAAGAGTACGTGCCGGGCGCCCATGCTTACACCTTCATTGTGATCAAGGGACCCGTACGGGGCCCGAAACGTCTGTTCTTTATTTTTCTTTTATTCTTGGCGAGTGCACGTTTTTTGGCACCAAGAGTACGTGCCCATTTACAAGCGTATTCTTATGACTCTGAGAATGTATTTAGGCAATGCTAAATCTCAAGAAAACGAGCAATTTTGAGTAACCGTTGGAGTGCTGTTAACATTGGCTATCAAAAGACAGATTTTTTTGTTCTGACTGACGCATGGTATACGACCGACTTGTTAGGGAATCAAAGTAGTTGTACAGATGCGCTCAGTGCCTCTCAGGCACATTATCTTGATGTCTCCACGGGCAAAAGCGAGAAGATTTTTGTATTACTACCAATGATGGTTGTGCTAAAAAAATAATACGGTTTATACGGTGCCGGTAAGTGAGAAAAAGAATTGTAGCGCGACTTTTTTTTTTTTTTTTGCGTATCATTACAATGCGGAAATCACTCCTTCTCGTCTTCTGACACGACCGAGACACCGGTGGAAGAATCTCCTTCCGCGAAAAAAAGAAAGAAAAAAGAAATCATTCCCCGTGAGACAATGTGGAGGCAGCGTAACTTGTCCGCATACACAATTAATTAGTTTTTTTCTTTTCTCTCTCATCTTTTCTTCTTTTACCTGATATGCGAACTTTGGCATTAAGTCTGCGCCGTGCAGGAAAGCAGGGTTTATGCGGAAACCGATGGCACTAAACTGAAAATACGAGTGCAATAAATGCTGTCTAATCTCTAATTAGCTCATACCCAGATGCAATATGACGACTCCTATAATAAAGCATATACTTGCTGCATGTACACTTTCTAAACATCTCATTTCAGTACAAACGTGTATTTTGCTGTAACAAAGTAAACTCGATGCGGCCTTTCTCGCTATCTCACTAAGGGTGCTCATAAAAGAAATGTCCGTGCCGCGAAATGGTGCCCGCGGCTACGATTCTTCGTATTGGGAGAACACGAACATTTTCGTACCTCAGGAGAGAGAGAGCGAGAGAGCGAGAGAGAGAGAGAGAAATAGAAGAAAGGAAAGGCAGGGAGGTTAACCAGACGCACGTCCGGTTCGCTACCCTGCACTGCGGGAAGGGGGTATGGGGATGAAGAGAGAGAGAGAGAGACAGAGGAGAGAGACAGCACAGTTTAGCGCACAGTGGAAGGTTCGCACCGAGTCTATACGTGGTTCCCAAGACCTGTCGACTTGAGGTATTTCAAGAGCGCTTTCATGGTCTTCTGTGCCATCGACGCGAACGGCCAGGGCCCAAGGACCTTCATTGCGAAAACGATCTAGAGTCCAGCTGGTTCACTGCTCTCCGGAGAACTTCGCGCTCGACGTCGTATTGGGGACAGATACATAGCATGTATTCAATCGTTTCTGTGGTTCCGCAAGAGTTGCACATGGGTGTTTCCCTCATTCCAATGCGGAACGAGTAGCTCTTCGTAAATGCCGCCCCGAGCCATGGAGAGGCGGCACAATACTGTCGCCTCAGAACGGGAAATATTTGAAGGCACTTGTAGCTTTAAGGATGGATCCAGCCTATGAAAATGACACTTCGGGAGGTTGGGAGAAGAACAGTATTTGTGTGTCATAGCTTTAGCCACAATATCAAGCTGTCTTGCAGCGTCGGTTCTTGATAAGGGGATTGGAACTGGTCGGGCATGCAGATGGGCAGACCGGGCGGCTTCGTCGGCAAGGTCGTTACCAGCAATACCGGTATGTCCAGGTAGCCACTGGAATATAATTTCATGCCCTTTAGCGGTAGCTTGATGGTGATCTTTTCTTATTTCATATGTCAGCTGCTCATGAGTCCTATGATATATGGCAAAATGCCGACTCTGAAGTGCTGCCTTAGAGTCGCAAAAAATGACCCATTTCTGAGGTGTCTTTTGCAGGAGATATTTGACAGCAGCACGCAGGGCAGCAAGCACTGCCGCCGTTGATGGTGCCATGTGGGACAGCTTGAATTTGATTGCGGTTTTCGTAGCCGGAATGACAACGGCACCTGAAGAGCTGGTAGGTGAGACCGAACCATCACTATAGATGTGTATTCGGTGCCCGCATGTCTCACTGATTAATAGCAGCGTTCAGAGCTATTGTTGGGTTATTGGCCTTCTTCTTTACACCCGGAATTCTTAGGCGCACCTGAGGCTGTTCGAGACACCACAAGGGTAATGGCCTTGCTGCTGGTATGTATCGTAATGGAAGACAATCTGTATGGGTGATTATAAATTCATAAAACGTTGCACGCGGTCTCTGCTATGGCAAGAACGCCAAGTGATGATCAGGGACGCGGGAAAGATGACGGATATGCGTCCTGAGACAATCCACAGCAACATATGTTTGAATGGAATGATCTTTGGCGAGCACGATTGTTGCAGCTGTTGATGCACAGCGACGAAGTGCTAAACACGTGCGCAATGCTTGGCCCTGTAAGCTCTCCAATGAGCGAATATTTGACTTGTACGTACTGGACAACACTGGAAGGCTGTAGTGTAAATAGCCTAGGAATAGAGCTCTCTACAACTGAAGAATGGAACGTACAGATGTGCCCCACTTTTCCCGCACATGAATCTCAGTACCTGAGCAATAGGCAACAGTTTTTTCTTCAGGCACGTGCAATGAGAGCTCCAGGAAAGATTTCGATCGATTATTACACTCAAGAATCGATGGGTCCTTCCAGAGGTGATAGTGTGTCCATTATTGGAGACTGGGTATGGCGTCATAGGTTTACGTGCGAATGCAATCAATGCGCATTTCTCGGTCAATAAAGTCAAGCCTTGTGTTTGAAGGTATGCTGATGTCAAAGTTGCTGCCCGCTGCAATCGCGCGTGAACCGGAAGGCGGGTTACCGCTGACATCCAAAGGCAGATGTCATCTGCGTATATCGAGACGTAGATTGCTTTAGGTAAAACTTCAGCTAGTCGAATGAGTGTCACATTGAACAATATGGGATTCAATATTCCTCCTTGAGGCACGCCGCAGTAAGTGTAATATTCAGCTGTGGGGCCATCTTCTGTTTGTAAAAAAACGACCGGCGAGTTATATAGTGGGGTAACCAGCGAAGCATACGGCCATCAATTCCAATAGTCTCCAGGGAGCTGATAACGGCGTCATGTGCAACGATGTCATATGCGCCTTTCACGTCGAGAAAGAGCGCAACTGATATGTGTTTATGGCTTTTCTCCTGTTGCACAAACGTTGTCAGGTCAATGACGCTATCAAATAAGGAACGACCCCGACGAAAGCCTGCCATGAAAGCTGGGTAGATATTGTAACGCTCGAGGTACCATTCTAGACCTGCAAGGACCATCCTTTCCATCACCTTTCTGATGCAGCTGGCCAGAGCGAGAGGGCTATATGCCGCTAAATCCAACGGAGATTTTCCCGGCTTTAGCAAAGGTACCAGCCGACTTAACTTCCATTGCCGGGGAACTGTACCTCTATGCCATGAGTTGTTTAAACTGCTCAGAAGCGCTCTTTTTACCTCTTGTTCAAAGATGTCCCAGGGCAGCATAGGTGACACCGTCAGGGCCTGGAGAGGAGGATCGTTTCGAAATAGCCAGGGCAGCTTCGAGTTCTTCCATGGTAAAGGAGATGGCCATTTCTGGTATCCGAGCCGCAGGGAGGTCACTCACATCAATGTTGGTGTTGACAGGCTCGCCAGTGACTCTCGCACAGAATTCCTCCGTCACACAAAGCTCAGTTTGGCCAAGATGAAGGGCCAAAGTTGCGAATGGGTGTCGTTGTTGCGGGCATGAACAAAGACCACGGACTGCCCTCCAGATATATGAAAGCGGCTTCCGAGGGTCCAGTGACTCACAGAAGCTCTTCAATCGCTGACTGTCTAGTTTGTCTGTGCGACGCTTAATTTTCTTCTGAATGCGTCGTGCGTCTCTGAGATCATAAATCGATTTAGTGCGTCTGTATCGTCGCTCTGCACGCCGTCGAATCGCACGGTATCTCAAGTTCAAAGTTGAAATGCGTACGGTTTGACGACATTGATAATAAGCACTTGGCAGCTTTTATTGCTTCTGCGATGGTGTCGTCGATGTTGCCGGTCAAATCTACCCGACACGCTTCATCCAAAAGCGACGTGAACATAGTCCAGTCAGTGCTCTTCGAGACACTATGCGAGAAAGACCGAGTCAATCCATTAATATTTAGGTAGGTGGGAATGTGACCACTCCCGTGAGTCTCGATGTCACAAAACCATTTAACATATGAGGTGAAGCTCCGTGACACTAAGGTCAAGTCGAGGCAACTGCTATACGCCGGACCGGGCAGATACGTCGGGCTACCATCGTTCATAATGCAGAGATCATAATCAGATGCAAGCGACGCAACATTCTTTCCCCTTGAGTTGATCTTGGTGCTTCCCCAAAGCAAGTGATGTGCATTGAAGTCCCCAGTGATGATCCAGGGGCCATCAGTTTCTTGTAATATATATTCCAATCTTTCACAGTCAAACTGCCTTGATGGGGAGATGTAACAACCAATAAGAGGGGAAAACACTTTGTTCTTTATGACACGGCCGCATACGTATTGGTTGTAGTCATGAGGTTGAACCGTATACGAAACATAGGTCAAGTCCGTGCGGATGTAAATGTGAACGTTGCTTCGTTCCTCGCATGTGGAAGAAGCAAAAACTTCGTAACCAGGTAATCTGTAAGGAGTTGCTACGTTCCGTTCGCAAATAACAAGTGTAGGAAACCGGTTCTTCAAGACAACTTGGCGCAAATCCGAGATGCTGGACTTCAAGCCTCTGGCATTCCATTGCAAAATCGTCGCACTTCTAACTTCAGTGCGAAAAGAAAGGTTTGGGTGAGCCATGGTGATTATATTAGGCATGTGAGTACTGGATTCAGTGCGTCCAGTATTTGCAATGCGCTTTGAGCTATCGGTGTCTTCAGCTTGTGCAGTAGCATGCGAATCGTAGTCATTAGTGAGCGCACCATCACAACCACTTGCCGATCCTGTTCAATCAATTCACCGGCAGGAGATGCTCGGGGCAGACTACTTCTGTCGGCGTGCAGTGAATCTACAGGTGGTTGCCGCTTTGGCAACGCAGGCCAGGCTTCTGTGTCCAAGTCATCTCAGTCTCCTTGTCCTCTGTAGGCTTTTCTGATGTGCGTAGCCTGGGTGGCAGTGGAGGAGGTGACAGTGGACGTGGCACACGCGTCACCGACGCAGCCTTCCTTGAAGAACGTCGGCGACGGGAGTGTCGCTTCCTGATTTTAGCGGCGGCTTCTCGATGAGAGGAATGATCTCTTGCCATTTCTTTTAAAATAGCCATTTCTTTCTTAATTTTTGGGCAGTCTTTTGATGAAGCCTCATGAGATCCGTGGCAGTTTGGACATCTCACGGCAGTGGCCGCACATTTATCCGCGGCGTGTGGCTCAGCGCAGCGAGGGCACACTGTTTCGTTCTCAGAGACGCTGCTCACATGGCCTAGTTTCTTGAAGTTGTGGCACTGCAGAGGCTTCGGAATGAAAGGCCGGACAGGATGACAAAAGTGGCCTACCTTAACCTGCGACGGCAGGCAGTTGCCCTTGACCACAATCTTCACGCAACGTGAGTTGCTCAGGCGCAAGGCATCAACAATGACATCATGATCACTCGCTGCTTTAACCAGAATCGGCAAGTCATTGCTAAGGATGGCCAAGTCTACGTCGTATATGACACCGGTGATGACAACAGAGCCCAGCGGGATGTGATGGCGCAACTGCATGCCATCAAGATCTGTTACTTTGCGTAGGGCGCTAAGAGCACCCGCATGCAGAACATTAACTGCCTGTACATTTTTGCGGGTGTTCACTCTAATGTCCGTGATTTCGTTGGGCACCGCGGTCTCCAGCTGAATCGAGACAGATTGCCTATTAAGCCGCTTCATGTTACCGTTGGGTATCACAGACAGAAACAAGATGGTGTTGGTGTCGGGGCTCCACGTGGGCCCAACACTTTGTGTACTGGAGGACGAAGAGGTCCTGGTGTTCCTTCTCTTCGCCTTGCGGCTCCGCACAACTTCGAAGTCACCGTCATCAGAAGAGTCTCTACTACTCGCTGCTGAGCGAGTAGACATTGGTGCCTTCGCTGGCGCTGTCAGTCTGTAGCCCGATCCGTTTCCTGGAGGCGGCCGTCGCTGACGCCACCGGTTCCGGCAGACACCCTGGACGGTCCACGTCCATCGCCACCGAACTAGGCGCGACGATTGTTAGATACGCTGGAGATTTCGCAGAAATAGCCAGAGGTAGAAAAACAACACTCCGCCAAGAGACACTTCGTCGTCGTCCTCCGTACCTCAGGAGAATACAAACAAGACGCACGAGCTAACATGTAGATACGCATGGCTGTCGCACACGCCAGCAGCACACTGTTATTCATACACACTGCAGTGTGTCGCACACTTCACGTACAGTTACTTTTCCCATTATGGCGTAGGGGCTAGTGGGATACGATTAGGCGCGTAAATGAGGGGCGAAGCAACCAGTCTGAAGCAACTGCCCCAAATTGCAATTAATTGCACAAACCTTGCACAAACAACGCAGTTTTGACCTCATCTGAACCCTTCTCTGTATAGACACGTACACAGTCCAGACACTCTAGCGCCGAAATAAAAATAAGAGTTTTTCTTAAACGATGGCGTGGGACACCGTGATATTGACGTTAGTAACAACCAACAATATTGCTAGCATCCACAAGCGCTTTATGCACATCGCCTTCCTTTTGGTTCCTGCACTGTAGCGATACTGAAGTCCGTTGAAGCAGCCTACAGCAGTCTGGTCCTTTCACTTCCTGCCTTCAAGTAGGCTGCTTGACAGGATAATTAGACTCGTATCAGTACTGTGTGCTCAGCTTTTGAAGCCTAAGAAAGGTGCGCGTTCCGTCTGCGCGGGCCACTAACGAGCCATTTTCCGTTCCGGCCGAAGGGAGTTCGGTTCCACGAATGGACAGCCAAAACCGATATGGGGAGAACAAGATTATACCAGCCAATTTTAGCTTGATGAAAACGAGCGCCTGCGGGTCGTTGACGAGTTCATTTCGCTGTCTGGTCGGATGCAGTCGGTGCACGAGAAAACGACAAAAAGATAACCCTAAGGGACAGGCAGTAGAAACAAAAATATATATGTACTGCAAGGCATGCGTATGGCTTGCGAAGGGAGTGGGTGTATACGAGCCAGCGCGGCCTAATTTAGCGGCTGCGTGAACGGCGAATAAGACAAACAACCTGCTCCGCCGTCAACGCAGACGCTCTCGTCTCGCGCCGCACTCGGGGGTGCAATGAATGCCGCTACGTGACCCGCATATTTGGCTACGCATGCGCTGTGCTCGGGAACCAGGCGCCTGCGGCGGCGGCGGCCAGTGCCCACGAGACGCCGCTCCGCGCGCGTAAGGCGGCGGCTCGGTGCGTGTTTACTTCTCAGCAAATACATCTTTCACCTGCTGAGGCTACCGACAACGCGGCGTGCGTCGTCGACGTCCGCCCTGCTGCGGCTGCCGGTTATATGCGCAGCGAGTGCGCTGCACCAGTGCAGGCGTTTCGCCGGACAGGCTCCTCCGGGCGCCTCTGCAGCCCGCTCGGCCATTTGCATCCTGCCCCGTGTGTACGACGGCGTTGGGCGACGTCTTCGTTTAAACATGATCGATGGCCCACCTTCGCGGAGAACAAGCGGAAGCAATCGTTCTCCTTCACTTCACATTATGTAATCTTACTAAACGGTGCCTGTCTGCATTCGGGCACAGTTGGAAAGATAGATAAAAGTTGTCTCCTCAACTCTTAGAGGCCGATTGTCCAATGAACGTTTACATGGGCTTGTAGACGACGCCGCCGTTAGGGAGCTTCATGCATCTTGATGGTGTCGAGACCGGCGCTGGGGTCCAACGCACGCCCCAACGCCTGTGAATGTATCTTTTCGAAAATGTCGATGAACAGAAAAGAATAAACGAGGGTAATACAACTCCGTGACACGAAAATGAACACTTCTGATGTGAATATATATATATATATATATATATATATATATATATATATATATATAGACAAGCGATATTCGTTAGGCTGATACATAGACGCCATCGTTCGTTAATCATTGGCTGCGCTGGTTGATAGCCCGTGTATCACTCCGGAAGTGCTCATTGTAGATATTTTCATTGCATATATTATAGATATTGTATTATTGCACACACACACACACACACACACAGACACACACACACACACACACACACACACACACACACATATATATATATATATATATATATATATATATATATATATATATATATATATATATATATATATATATATATATATATATATATATATATATATATATATATATACAATCACCTTATGGTACATACTGCAATTTACAAATTCTAGCCGGGGAGTTGGCTGGTCTATATATATATATATATATATATATATATATATATATATATATATATATATATATATATATATATATAATTTCTGCGTGCCTCGTCTGACAGCGAGTCTGGTAAACCTAATCTGCTAGCAGAGTCGGCGATTACGTTTACGTTTACACATGATAGGTGCTTGCAAGCTGCATGCATGGTGCTGATTTGAATTTGAAACAAACTAAGTCTAAAATGAAGTTTCACTTTTGCGAAGTATACGTTACGGCATGAAGTATGAATTTTATGTTAGCCGACTCTCGAGGCAAAAAAAAAAAAACATAATGAAATTATTTTGCACTGTGATTGCATGTGTTCGTTTCTGCTTGCCCGCGCATTTGTGGTCTTGTTCTTCTTTGCGTTTGTACGTGTATGTGTGTGTACAAGAATGCATGCATTTTTGTGTCGTTACTGTGGATACTGCTTCACATTGTGCTGGAGGCAGTGTATAGGTGGTGACAAGAGGGAGAAGAGAGAAACGTACACAAGAGCACTGTCGACGCCAGGAAAGCCCCACATGGCACGAAATACGTATACTTGCTGATAGTAACACGTCATTCCAGTGCTCATGGCTTTCTTAGAAGTAGACGGCGATGCCGACGCTTGGGAGCTTCTGGACGACGAGCTGATCCTGGAGCTTGCCGGCGTATCCACTCAGCCAATACATCTGCGGAAGAATAACGCTACACCGTCGGAAGCAGATGATTGAGAGCGTCACACGGCAGGCTGCTCACCGTGGCTTGGAAGCAGCGATTTTCTAGCTTGAACAAGAGGCACATGCTGAAAAAAGCGCTTCAAGTACCTTATGTCTTGTGCTTGCTCGCCAGAAAAGTAGGGTGATCAGTAGAAACCCTCATTTCCTTATTTTTTGGCTGAATAAACGGTAGTTGCGTTTTACCTACACGTTTTTAACTTACTGTTTTTTTTTTAACCTTCACTCATTATTATGGACGACTCACATTATGGACTATTCCCATTGTAAATGGACGCATCCATATTGGCGATGCATGACTGTATGTAATTCTCTATGATACGCCTTTTTTTGTTCCCATTGTGCAAACGCGAAAGCTCCTGTTAAGATGCAAATGTACCTACTTTACTTGATTTCAGCGCAGTAAATGTCTGAGGGAAATGTTGCAAGGAACGCCATTTCAGTACATTATATGCCATAACGCAACAAGCTTTCATTATTATTATTATTATTATTATTATTATTATTATTATTATTATTATTATTATTATTATTATTATTATTATTATTATTATTATTATCATTAATATTATTATTATTATTATTATTCTCTATGAAGCAAAGGCAAATACATGTCTGCCAGGGTCCCTAATTATTTTCTGTGGCAGAGATGTATACTTTGTAGTATTATCATGACTCAATGGAAACACACCTTATAGCTAAACGAATGGTTTCAGACTGTGTTGACCTGTAGCTTTCATGTGAGAACAGAAGCCTCTCACTCCCGCAGTTTAGAATTCCATGTTGACGTTGAGGGCGCGCTACTTTCAGTCATACATCTACACTCTCTATACGCGGCGGAAACGATGCAATCTGCATTTTAGAACATCATGATTATGTTTCACTCGCTGCAGATCTACCGATAACCTCACGTTTTAAATACTGTTGGTTTCCAAATCACACGTTAAACCACCAAAGTTCTCTTTATTTATTCTAGTTCACACATACGATGACTATATTGGTAAGAAACAGACCCTGTGGAACACGAACGAATTCACCAACGCACGTCTCCACAGATTGGATCCACGTCTACCACCAGGGATACCACGAGTGAAAGCAACACTTCTGTGCCGCCTGTGGCTCGGCGTGACATTCACGAACGCCTGCAACCGGATTAACAAAAATGAATTCATAATTAATTGCCCGTGAATTAACAGGGAATTATCAAAAGTTCCTTAGTTTGGTTCTTGACCCTTGCCGAAACTTTCAAGTCATTGCGCGGCAGATATGGGCTGTCGCCAGGCACTGTGGACGAGCGTCTCTGGCACTCCTGAGTTCAATAAAGCAACACAATTCTCGCTTAGTGTCTGGAGCTTTGTGAAAAGGCCGTTCCCCAGGGACGCCCGGTGCGCGGCACGTGGAACGGCGACAGCTCGGGTGATGCGCTCATTGGCTTCAGTACTTTTGCAAAAAGCTGCACTTCAGCACATGCTTCGTTAATTTCCCATTGACGAGTTTATATGTGCACTTAGTACTTTTATGCCCCTAAGTTCCTTGCTGGAGTGATGTAAGCCTCACGTTCTTCTTAGCTGACGTTGTTACGTGCCAGAGTTATGCATGGGCTAAGCAGGGCGCTGTATCCGCTTCGGGTTAATTTCAACCACGTACAGTCTTATAATGCACGTGATAATGTCATTACGCGAGCATTTCTGCACTCTTCGCACATGAATGTAGCCGGCAACATAGCAAATCGATCCAGTGATAACGTCCTCGCCCCAAGAGCCTCATAGCTACTGAGCCACCACTGCAGATGCATCGATGCTTTCAGCAACATACGACTCCATTTTCAAATTCTGGAGCGCGTATTCCCATGCTCTGATAAGACATTGCCACCTGCACGCATGCAGAATATAATAAATATACATGAGCTGACGTGCGAAGTATCTAGCATGGTTACACAACTGATGACTTCATTTTCGTAACGCCTTTCGTGTTCGTTGAAACCGAAACGACACCCCACCGTATATCGCGTGTGTGCGGCAGGGTATAATTACAGCCGCATAACAGGAAAGATCATTAATCTTTTTTCTGCTCGAAATGAATCCTTATTACCACGCGGGTGCGACACTTAGATGTTTATCACGCAACGCAACCGCTTATTTTTTGTTTTTCTTTGCAACACGCATGCTGGTGCCAACTAAGATGTTTCGCAAAACTGTGCCGGTACGCGAGCGCTAAATTAAAGTTACTTTCCTGGCCAACGCTGCCTTACCTTGCGATTCGTTCCTGCAGATAACGTCAGTGCACTACTCAATGCTATTCCTTTGTGTAATAGCCCTTCTCATCATTTATCACATTGTTGGACAACAGCTACGGTACACCAGTGCTCATTTATGCAGCTCTGTACGCATCCTCAAATACTTAATAAACAATAAAGAAAATTACGAAAAGCGCGTAGACACCAGAGCCAACAATAAAACGGACACTATACTGTGCAGTGCATGTGACTGCGCGCGTGCTCTGTCAGCACTTCACCGTTCGTTGGAGTAGAACAGTCTGTTGCTTTCCAGACCAATCTCCACCTGGCGGCATTCTCTCACGTGGCGTCTAATGCCTCAGCAAACGCACGGGAGCCGCACGTCCGACTAGAAGCGCCATTGATTCGACCCTATTTGGTGCTGTTGTTGTATTCGCGCTTATCTAAAGCGCCGAGAGAGACAACACCTGAACCAGAAACAAGATGCAGCCGCTCCCTCCGGACCGCTCGGCTGTTCCTCGTAGCTGAGCGAACTGTGGGACGCACCTGCCAAAACACAGTCGCCTCTTGGCTGCGCGAGCGACCCTGGTGGGAGACGTGAAAAAGAGAAAAAGAAAGCGGGGGGGGGGGGGGGGGGGCTGCAATGGCAAACGGTCCATCGTCGCGGCTCTGGGCGAGGTTGCCGCCCCTGTGAGAGCAGGGCATACACGACGAGCGCCTCTCCGCCAGAAGTGGTCTCGGATGTATTTACAGGCAAAAAGTGAAGTGGCGTCTACTGCAGCGCGACACTGAACGGACGGCTGACGCCCGGCTCGGCATGTCACCGCGACCCACCGCTCCGGGGGCTCGATCAAAAAGACCCTGCGCGTCGGTGGCCGAAGGCGGCCCGCTACCGCGCGTCCGCCTTGTCACTCAAGCAAGCACCGCTCTCCTCTCTCCTCGCGGAATCAGCCGCCCTTGTTTCGTTAGCGGTGCGTCAGTCGTGGCCAATGCTCGGCGACACAAACTCTGACTGCGCTGGCGCGTCAATGGGGCGAAGCGGACATGGCACTGCCTCGGCGCACGCGGATGCAACAGCGCTGCGCGAGTGTCGCACGTCTGCTCGTGCGAACGCGTCCGCGGTAAAACGCGCGAGGGTCATGCCGTGTACTGCGTAAGTGACATTTTTTTTTTTTGTCTCAGACACTTAGACACTGATTGTTCGCAGACAAATCAAATGGGCAGCAAAGTGGCATCGATTGTTGCACATAGAATGTTGTGCTATGTGCACCCGCAACGTGAATTCCAGAAATTTGGGTCCGCCAGCACGAAACCTGTGGTGCAATGTTACTTTTCAGCGCCGCGATTTGGTTCAAGCGCTCGTCTCGTGCGTATATGTGATTAAGTAGAATTGTGTCTATTTTTTGGGGGGGTAACGAAATAAATAAATAAATAAATTGCATTGCTACGCCCACTCTTCAATGCCTGAGAGAAACAAGGACAATACTGACAAACGCAGTTCAATCTGCGCGCAGATGGCCGAGAATCGCAGGAAGAGCCGTGCTAACGGGACCTAGACATACCACGCAGATGGAGGGGTACGTCAGTGCCTCCTGCTGCGTTCCCACACTGCTTCATCTGTAGCTTGATCGGATTGACAGCGCTTATCCTGCAAACTTTTGTCAGGTGCGAGTCGGAACATGTCAGTTCTGCTCAGTTCCTTATGCACAAGATCACAGCTGAATGTTAAGTACTTCGGGAGCCTGTAAGGCTGTCTCGAAGTTCAAATTACGATGCGTATATTGTATTGACGTTGTAGACGCTACAGGCGCTATTTACATTGTAGGCGCTACAGAAATGAAATCTTTGAGGCTGGTTTAACCCGTTATCGAACAGGAATATATTCCTGATTCGCCAGTTACTAGCGCGCGCTGATTTGCTCTGTAAGTTATAACTTCATGTTATTCAGATGGCGAATTTTCTTGAGAAAAGGTATGCTATTTCTTGAAATCTCCCAAGCTCATGCGTTCTTTCATTCTAAGCACTGTAAATCAGGCTATGCCTGAACTAAAAAAAAAGAAAGAAAATAAATAAATACTGCTATTGCAAATTTCGCCCTTCATGTATATCTTGAGAAGGTGGTGTACTTGATATCATAGTGATTCACTTAGGATACTGGCTTGCTTAGGATAAGGGAATTCAGGGCCCCGGTACATGCAGTTATAAGAAACGGTTCACGTCGAGGATATTCGTTCGTTTTTCAGAATACTTTTTTAATCTTTCATTAGGCCAGGAATGCCTTTAGGGCTTGCACTAAGGTGCGAGAAATAGCACACATACCGCGCATACTTAATGCTTAAGCTGTTCGCCGACGTCACACCAAAAAATTTACCTTTCATTGGCCTGCTACTCAGCCTTGGGGAGGGAAATAGAGAGAAATAGAGAGAAATGTTAAACTTAAATTCCTGGGTTCTATGTGCCAAAATCACGATTTCATTGTGGTACACACCGTAGTGGGGATCTCCTAATTAATTTAAACCACCCGACGTTCTTTCACGTGCACATAATGGAGGAAAAAGTTGGTGATCATGGTCATGAAAATGGTGGTGAAAGAAAGTGAGCCGCGAAGACCCTTCAAAGTCTCAAATCCCGACCACTGTCGTGTAAAAATTTGATCGGATGCTTTAGAATATGATGCGAACGACAAGGGTCCGGCCAAGGTCCCGATTTTGATTCAGACCAATCTCTCAGCTTTTCTATCATAATTAATATCTCTCTCTATTTCACTGCCCAATGCCCAGTTTGCGACAGTGCTTTATAATCAGTAGTGCAGCTTCAGCAAATCGCTGTCGCTTCAACAGCAGGTGAACAATAAAAAGGAATGAATTGTTCTATATTTATTGCCGAACGAGCACAAAGGGGACATTGCCAGACCATATCTGTGCCACTAAATATTTAGAACGACAACACAGGAGCGCCGCTTCGGAAAGGTGGCCTTAATAAGCGACCGCATTCCCTAGAAGTGCTCTAAGGGAATCGTATATAGAGATTCCCGGGATTAGATTTAATAAGCGGATGACGAGGTTCGACCAATATTTAAAAGTTCTTTCGATATAGTACATTTTCGAAACCTAAGCGCAGGGGGGGAAGTTGAAGCAGGAAAAACTAAAATAAAGGGACCTGTACCAAAAACCTTCACCAGTGAATCAGCAACCGTATTAAGAAATTCACCTATTGTGCCTGCGAACCCACACTAAACTGAGAAGGCGCAGATGAAGAGGAACCAATGAGCAAAAAGGCTTCAATATACGGTAATAACGGGCGCCAGCAAGGGGACGAGTACACGGATAGAGAATAAGTGGCAATTGCAGCTGACGTAAGACAATGATTTCATTTATGCGACTGTGGAATAAACGCTTAGTGCAATATATATTAGAGTACAGTCTGAGAGTCGAATGGAAAATGGCTAAACCAGAGCAAGGGAGAAAAGGCCCACTCACGCTTTTGCAATCGTATTGTAGGGCATCCGTTGCTACTACATGCAGTTCGCGTACGGATATGAATTAATTTTTTTCGAAACAAGCAATTCAGAATAATTGGAGAAATAGGCTTAGCATGAGATGAGAATATATCATCAATTATTATTGCAAGTTACCCTTGGTATTGCACACTGTAGGTTTAAAACATATGAGCGAGAAAAATTAGGGGAAGTAAGAAGTTTGATTTGAACAGAAACAACCGGATTAAGCCAACAAACAATGAAGCCAAGGAAAGAATAAATTTATTTCTTTGAGTTCGTGCAGCTGTTACTACGTCACATATGTGCGCGTTTAAAGATGGAACAAGCGCTTGCAGAGAGACTATAGCTGTGGAGAGCGAAAACGATGCCACTGAATACCAAGAAATGGAGCTGTCCTATGAATTCAGTCTTCGATCATCTGAAAGCAGATTCAGACAGCCTTAGGAACGTCAGCACTTCAGCAACCGAACTTTGAGAGCAGTGAAAGGACTCGCGTTCCCTTGTATAAATGTATAATGTTGTATTCTGGGGCATACTTAGGCAAACCCGGACAGATACGAAGCGCTCCGCGTTCAAGTTGAGGCACCGAAGCTTCAACGCAGGAGCACTGGAGAACAGGACGCACCGAAATTCCAATACACAGAAGACGCACGCAGGAAATGTCTATGCGCATGCCTCAGTGGAGATGCATCATCCTATACAAAATATTAACTACACGGACGTATTCAATGTGCGGCCAGCATTAAGTTTGGCAAACGCGGAAGCCCGTAAAGAGTTTTCTTTGTAGCTTTGTGCTACAATCGGTTGGATGACAATTTTCTCTTTCATTCCTCCACCTTGCGAGATTCCACAGAACTGATTCGCCATATTCAGTGTCCTTGCGCTTCCAGATGTCAATTAATTTGCTCTTGCGTTCCGATCTGCTATCCTCCTGGCTAGCTCATGCATATGGTAAAACAACCACCCCAGAAACCATTGGTTTCCGGTTCAATCCGCAGACCAGGACAAATGTTTCTTCAACTGCGAAGCGTCCTTCCTGATGAACCCGTATGGATTTCCCTGTAGCTTCGTGCTACATTCGGGTGGATCACAATTTTAGCTTTCATGAACCGTTTAAAGTTGCTGTGATATGTAACAATAAATTTAACCATCCTAACTCTCAAGGGAGGATACCTTGAAAACGAGGCAGCAATAAAGTTGCGGGCACGGCACGCATCCAAGCGCCGTTTCCAACGTGTTCGTATTTGGCTGTCATGCAGGTCCCTTTTCTCGTCATCGCCTCGAATTCAAGTACAATCGCCACATTCTGCAGGCCAGAGCGCCCACTGCCGTTGCCACATTATCTGGATCTACTGCCGACGCAGCTACTAAGAACGTGCGACTGAGAAGCTTATATCGGAAGCATCAACCAACCATCGACTGCCAAGTCACGGACTGACCCAACTTAAAGGGACCACCGGACCCCCACGGACTCAGTTGCGGGCAGGGCACGCATGCAAGCATGGTTTCCAACCTGTTCGTGTTTGCTTGTCAGAAGGTTTGACAAGACACTTCCTTATTTAGAAGTAATAATTTGTCACTGATCGCCGTGCCGTGCCCCCGTAGTCTAGCTTTGCTTGTATGTGATTGTTGGTCTGCATGTCTCAAGCTTATCACAAGTGCCGACGTCTAATTGAATCCGGGTCCGAGTTTGGATACACTGCAGATGAAAAACTTGAACAGACTTTGCAAACGTTCAAAGAACACAACAAGACGTTCAGTGACATTAAACGTGATCGGAAGAAAGAAAGGAAATGAAAGGAAATGGTAGCGCCATAAAAAATATTGAGGACCGCTTAACTAGAGTCTTGTTTTTCTAAACTTGATGACACACAGCGGACAGTGACTTTCCCAAATGAAACAGTCACTGTGCAATGTTGAAAAGTTCACGATACGGAAAATCACCTGCGCCGCAATAACCTTATCTTCAGTCTGCCTGAACAAGACGATGAAACACAGGCAGATTTAGCAAGGGCAATGCAGGAAAAAATGTTTTCTGTGATTGGTACTTCTCCCCGGAGCATTGAGCGCCTGCACCGTCTGGGGAAAGAAGCTATGTGGCTTCAAGGAAAAGCAGGGAATTATGCGCAATTGTTGCTAGCTGAAAGGCATGACCATTTCGATTAGCGATGATTTTTGTAAATTATGTAATTTTTGTAAATTAAAATTTATTAAAAAGTATCACCACATGTAGTTAACTCTGCCTCGTGATCAACTCGCAGTAACTGTTTGAATTTTCCAGCTTAGTACAGTCATGAATAACCAACGATCATAAATAACCAACTAGCCCAACTTTCAGCTTTAAATTATGGGATTTTACGTGTCAAAACCACTTTCTGATTGCGAGGCACGCCATAGTGGGGGACTCCGGAAAATTTGACCACCTCTTGTTCTTTAAGGTGCACCTAAATTGAAGTACACGCGTGTATTCGCATTTCGCCCCCATCTAAATGCGGCCGCCATGGCCGGGATTCGATCCCGTGACCTCACGCTCAGCAGCCTAACACCATAGCCACTGAGCAACCACGGTAGGTCGATGATTTTTCAAAGAACATCTTTAGCGCTTTCCCGAGCGTCTTTGGGAAAGCGCTAAAGATGACAAGTCGAGTTTATGACAGGCTTTATGTGGACGGCAATGCGTATTACTGGGATGATGACACTGCTGCACCTAGGGCCTCTCCGGTCTCGTCATTATGACAAAAACAGCAGCGCAGGCGGCTGAGAAAAGTCCTACGAGTGAGAAAACTGCTATGACTGCAGTGAAGAGTGTCCCTGAAAAGCTGGTAGTATTAAACATTAGTGCTCGGAGAATATGCAACAATTCATCAATATTGGAAGTTGTCCTCTTGGGACATGAACCGGATGTCGTAATCGTGACTGAAACCTGGTTAGATGTATCAAGTCAGAGTTATGATTATTTTCCTCCGAGCTATACAGCTTGCCGCGAAGACCGAGGATTCAGATAAGTAGAGATTGCTATTGTTTATAAAACTTCCCCTGTTATAAATTTTCCCCCTCCAATTGTGGGTGACATTGAGATAGGTGTCTGTATCTTGTAATTGTTGCTAATAACTGAAGAATACATGTTATTGCTTAATGATTCCTTATTTTACAAGTTTGGTAAAAATAACTGTAAGATTATAATAGCCGGAAATTTTAATTTACCGCATATTTACTGGGTATACTATCACTATCGGGAAGGTCAAAATGACCAGGTCGCGTCTCGTTTTCTTCTGAATCTGGCTTGCCCCCTTGACTTAACACAAATTGTAGCTACGCCCACGCGACACTATGAATCAGGAGAATCACTACTCGACTTGGCCTTTTAGAGCAGATCTGTCACACAATCCTAGTACTGGTGTGAATTCTTAGAAGGGATTTCTAACCACAAAATTGTGATCACGCATGTCTCTACCACTTATGACCGAGCAGAAAAGAATAAAACTTTGTTAGTCCCTGATTACTCTAAAGCAGATAATGTTATAGTATTGCACCATTTAGAGAAAGGTTATGATGACTTCAGCCATTGTATTTCGGTAAACACTACGTCAGTAAATTATGCTTGGGAGAAGTTTAAAAGTGTGGTGTTAAAATCAGCAGAACTATTTGTTCCCAAGCGCCCAAGAAAATTAACAGAAAAGACCCATCGATTATGCGGAAATTTACATATTGGGTAAAAATCAGCGTGGTCTTCGACGAGGGTACTCGACAGTCACTATTCTCACTGAGGTTGCACATTAAATCGGAGAATTTATTGATGGAAAGGATGAAATAGATACCTTTATCGATTCCCGCAAAGCATATTCGATATAACATCCCACAGAAAGTTTATTACGAAGCTGTGCCATTTCCTAGGTAATACTCAGTTATTACAGTGGATAGAAGCATATTTGTCAGAAATGAAACAGCTTGTTTCATTAAATTTTGTTTGCAGTACCAATAAATTAGTTCGATCGGGTGTGTCGCAAGGATCTGTAATAGGCACCTTACTTTTCTCCGTTAATATCAGCGATGTTGGCGCAGGTTTTTCACCACAAATAACGATCGAACATTATGCAGATGACACCATTGTGTATGCTAAAATGTGCACCTTTAATAATCAACAAAAACTTCGTACCCATTTGCAAAAAATCAGCCTCTGTTGTGACGAGTGGCAAATGGAGTTGAACGCATAAAAAAACTATTTCTATGCGCATGACGCGTAAAAAAGTTCCATTAATTTTCCCCTGCCGCATCAACGGAGCAGAATTAGCTTAGGTTAAGAAAGTTAAATACCTAGGGATTCATCTAATACATGATTTGGACTGATCGGTACATGTTGACACCATTTGTAATAAGGCCATGGCTAAACGTCGGTTATTATGATGAAAACTTCATGACGCCACCCCAGAGGTAAAAACAATGGCTTACAAAATGGCTGGACCTCCTGCACCGATTTATGCAAGTCATGTTTGGGAGCCGTACACGCAACAAAACACACTGAAATTCGAGCGTGGACAGAATGAGGCCTCGAGCTTTATCTTTAACACATATGCTAGAACCCATGGTCCGTCACCGAACTTATGAGCAGAGCTGGCCTCATGAGTGTCAAACAGAAAATTCAGCTTTACAAAGTGACATTCTTCTTTCACGTATTAAGCGGGGACTATAAAGTAAACTTTAAAAAAACATCACATTACAGAATCTTGTTAACCCCAGAATAAAGCATTCAAAACATATTAAACCACTTATACAACAGAATCATTTGAACATTCATTCTTGGTTCGAATCATAGACGATAGGAACAGCTGGCCACAAGACAAGCTCGGAGAAGAAGCTTGAAATAAGTTATCTTGGCCATAAATGAAGACCAGGGAACCGTACTAACCGCATTTTCAGTAGATGTAGAGGACTTATATTATTCTGTGCCGCGAGATGGTTTGATGTGCGCTGTGCGCGATAGGATAGAAGATTTCGGAGAAGTTAATTTTCAGAATTCTGTATGTGTCAACAGCGACAACTTTTTAGCGCTTTTAGACTTTTATCTTCACTCAACTGCTGTTAATTATGATGGCCAATTCTACATCCAACGCACTGGCATCTGTATAGGATCAGCCATCGCCCCCATTTAATGTGACATTTTTTTATCCTCAGTTGACAATGTAATTTCTGCTAAGTTGGTGGACATGCCTGTAACGCGAGTGTTTAGATATGTTGACGACTACTTAATTGTTATGAAGAAAGATACTTGTATGCATTTTCATGACGCGGTCGAAGAAATAGAGGCTTATTGGATTAGAAAGGAAGGAGATGAATGTGTAAGTGCTCCCTCTCTTGCCTTGTCGGGAAAAGAAACAGCTTTTTTCGATGAAAGATTATGTTGGTGATTTGCAGATGTTTTTGCGACTGGTGTACACATGCCTATGCGTAAAAAGGTATAAAATGCCCGGAGAATTTCAAATAAACTTCCAGTTGGCAGTCAGCGCTTGCCTGTGGTATTTGTTTCCTCGTGTCCTTGTTTTGTTCGCGCTGTTCAACCTGAGTTCTAAATATGAACGCTCTAGCCTTCATTAAGATCTTACTAATGAAAAAACAACTTGCCGCAGGTGGCGAACGATCCCACGCATTCGCATTAAGGCCGCTTCACATGCTGCGACTGGAACGACGAAAATCGCTGCACTCGCAGGCCTCACAATGCGATTTTTAGAGGGCCCACTTCACATGATTGCGATTTCAACAATGCGACTGGTGCGACGCCCAGGGTTGTTTACTGCCAGGTTTCGTGGCACACTCTGGATAATCCTTTTATTGTAATGAATAAAACGTTTACATTATATAAATATTGTTCACTTTTCTTTATTAGGATCAAATAATATGCGTGTTTTGTAACTTAACAACGTGTTCAAATTAAGATTTGTTTTGGAGTGCGCAACGGTGGTTTTTGAAGTTCAGTGCGATGAGACACCGCGCACGTAAACAGCTGTTCTCAGCTGGTTCAGCGTTGTGTGTTGTCTCATCTACCTTCTATGACCGTTTCGTTCCGCCTGCACTACAACAATCTACAAGGTGGCCTATCAACAAGCTCATATAGCTACCCTCGCCGCATATGCAGTATTTGGAATTCGGCTGCCACAAGGTCGTCGTGTCAGCCCAACAAGATCGTCGCGCTACCCGTGCTCAGCGTCAGCCTCCGAAGAAATGATGTGTGTATATTGCACGTGATTGCGCATATGCGGTGCCTCCTCCTAGTTATATTATTGCACCAAAAGCAACAACAAGCACCAACACGAAAGCCCGCGTCTGCCCCTGAACGAAGCCGCAAATGATGTCTGTGTGATTACTGAACGTCGAATGGAAATGAATGGAAATTGTGTTGTGAAATTCAACTTAGCGCTTCCCTGGTTCACCCATCACGGTGCGTGTGCTGTAAATATATATATATGCGAGTCCTCTATGAATATTTCTAAAGGCGCAAAAGCCAACGCATAAAATTTTTTGAGCAGTTACCGTCACTTTTGCAGAAATCTGTACGTTGTACCATAGCATTCTAAACGACACGCTTCTCGTCCGCTTTCTTTCCTGTGTCTCGCGCTGGTAGTATACTCTCAACTTCTAACAAGACCATATCAATATGCGCTATCCATAATACAGGAACGTAGGCCCACGGCAGGCGCACTTGCCGTAGAGTTCTTCCCCTTTCTGCCCAGCCTCGCACGTCGCTCACGGTTAACCAGTTTTGTGGAAATAAATATTATTATTATATTATTAATTTTATTAAATATTATAGTTCCTTCACTGTAATCTATAGCAATCATTAAGATTTCTTAAGCTAGTCATGCATTTAACCTGTATTAAATCAACATTGTTACAACATGCTTATGGGAGTCATTTCAAACTAGATTGCTCAGCCAGAGAAAGTACAAATGAAAGCCTCAACGTTTATTCCTATCTGTTATTCCCAAACAGATCATATTTGCACAATTCTATGCCCGCTTGCATTATCTGCAATTCAATGCTCAAAGCTGGAAAAACTTATTCCTTTTCTTGCTGTCGAAAGGCAGCTCCAATGTCGATAGCAAGCTATAATTATTCATTTCAAAGTGTTAAGCAATGACTATATCTCTAAGCTTATCAATGTGATTTTGTTCCATGAACACAATTAAGTTTTCTTTCTCCCTCTCATTAACAGCCATGGACTCAAACTGTTCACTTTCATAAGTATCACGATGCAAACATTCTGGAGTTTCTCCTGAGCATTTGTCCGCAACCTATAGTGTGCGTGTTTGTATCAAGTTCTTTTGTTGCAATCGCAGTGATGTACGCATTTTTTTAAATAGTTTGCAACAAACTAATTTATTGAACTTTATTTTCAAATCTACCAAGATGGGGGGGGGGGGGGGGGGTGGCCATGTAGTAACGACCACATTAATAAGCACAAAAAACTGCAGATTCAGTGCACGTGTTGGAATTTACGCGAAGTGAAGTTTTTGTCAAGTGGTCAATTAAATGCTGCTAAAGCAACCGCGATATATACTATTGGTCTTATTTTCAACAATCCAACATGTCATCTTTTGCAAGGTTTGTTTACGCACCGCATAGGTCACAACCTTAATGCCATGCAATGTTTATGCACTACACTTTTCACAAACTATACCAAAATGCAAACGGCAGTTAATGTAGATGCATACTGCGAGACATCAACACAGTGATGTTTGTTGCGAAAGGGATGGTGCGAGGTTTATGCAGATAAATGACTGACATGTGCTTATGTACTTATTTATTTATATACCTCGCAGGCTGCACGGTTGGAATATTAGGTGAGGGGGCATGAAAAAGTAGTTATAAAAGGATGAAGGGCACAACATTAAGAAAAAAAAAACCAGCAAAAAAGCAGCCCCAATACAATGCACCAACTAGTCCAACAACGTGTTTTACTGGCACATTGTACAATACTTAACAAACAATAACAGAAAAAATTACCGCCCATGCACCCTTTACAGATGGTAAGGCAGCGAAGCTGAAATATGTGGCCCTGATGTTTATCACTGGGTGATTTCCAACAGCTTATTAAAGTATTTCTCAATTATTGGTAACGCCTGTGTCTCTAATGAGGTTACGCACACGTTTGGCTTGGGTTTACCACATAGTTTATTTGAAATGCCACACATGGCACTTGGCATAATCATCATCAAGGAGGGTGCAATGAGTGGTTGATTGTGCTAATGCAGCGGGTTAATCAAAGTCTTTCTGAATTATGTTACGCATTTGTGTTTTGTAATGCGTTAATCATAGTATTTATGACTCGGTTATGCACTGTAGTTAACAAGTGACACACCAGGGCTGCACATTTTTGAACCTATTGCGAAGTCGAAGAGAGAATGCTGCACGCGCGCTTTGCTGCGAGAGAGAAACGACCTCACTATCAGTGTAGCCAATGGCCCACTACACGTATGCTGTAAGATATTATGTCATCATGATTTTGTCTTAACCCCGTCCCCATCTGTGTCCCTTCCCTGCAATAACACGTAGATAAATGTATATGTTTTAAATGCATAGACATTTATATGCCTACCCAACAAGAAATTTGTCCGTCCGTCACGTAAGACGAATGCAATGGCTCATATTCCCGCCGTAGGGTTTCTGTGGTCGGACCACGGGTGTTTCGCCTAAGCATATAAGGTTCGCCGTAAAAAGAATGAACACCTTTCTGTTGGAGACCAAGACGATCATAAGGTGCACTAACAAATGAAAGTTTATTGAACATGCCGAGTTGGCAAGCAATAAATCGAAGTTACACAAGAAGGAGAAGCAACAACTGGTGTGTGTCCATGGAGATCTCAAGCGGAAACGCATCCACCTCTGAAAGTGTAACAGAGGCCATGCTGACACAAAATTCTCCCAGTGTCTTTGCATCTACAGCTTCCATATTTTCTCTAGGCAGCCAATCTCTACAGAATGCTAGCTTCTTCCTATAAAATGCATTCTCGATCCCTGAGCGTGCATTGTAGAGGAAGAAGCTAGCACTCTGTACAGATCTACTGCCTAGAGAAATTATGGAAGCTGTAGATCTAAAAACGCTGGCAGAATCTTGTCAGCATGGCCTCCGTTAGAACTGGATGCATTTCCTGTCAGGAAGCAGACATTAATTTTTGCTCCTCCCTTTTGTGTATGTTCAGTTTATTGCTTGTCAGCCAGTATTTACTCGGCGTGTACATTAAACTTTCAGTTGTTAGATGATGTTGGTTTTCTTGCTCGTCCTATGTGTTCTCTGGTGCCGTTTGCAGCCATGCTATTCTTTTTATTTTTATACTTCAACAAGTCCCTTTAATGGCCCTTATGATGCTTCTGTGTACCTTACATAATTTTTTTATTTGGGCACTGTTGCAAGAGCGTACAATGTGAAGCAGTAAGACCAGGGTACGCTAACTTCTAATTAAAAGGCTTATTGTGGAAATGCAGTGATTTATTAAGGTTATCAGAAAGTAGTACAGCAAGAAAGCCTGATAAACCCTAGTGCTTCATGAAATCATCCATAATCAAAAACAGGAAAGAAAGAAAATACAAATATACAAGTCCAGGAAAAAATAACATTGTGATCACCAAGTGCGCATGCGGCTACCTTCCAAGAAACTCAAGTTTCTTTTCCAATGGCATGGAACTGGAAGAGTGCGCTTGCATAAGCAAACTGTCAGTCTGTCTATTGGAATAAGAAAATTTGTTGAAACTCATGGGAGCGGATAAGACGAGAAAGAAGAAGACGGCGGGCTGCAAAGGCGCGCGCGCTACAAAAAGCAATAAAAAAGAATCTTGATTTTATTAGCATCGAACGCAGCTGCCTCGTCTCGTTTCTGCGACATAGTGCCGTGACCAGGATAGCGGCTCCTCCTCTTCCGACTGGCCAAGGACTACCAGAAGGACGGACTGGCCACAGAAGACGAACTAAGAGGAGGCCCGCAGGCGAACCAACGGCAGCGAGGCGAGACATCGACAGCAAGCAGCGGCACGGACACAGAGGACGACCAAGACTCAGAGACGTTTCACCGCTACAATCTGTAAGCGACCAGCAGTTTCCTCAATCATTCAAGATGAACAGAGAAGTGATATTAAAGAAGCGAAAAACGCTGAGGACACAAATAACCAACTTAGTAAGCGATGCTGAAAAGAAACTGGAGGAAAATCAGGATCCTACAGCGATGTCTCTGATAGCCAGCAATATGAAAGGTATTGCAGACTCGCTGAAGACAGCAGACGAGCAGATGGAGCAGTTCATAACACCCGAAACAGCTGACTCGGAGTTTGCGAAAACCACTGAGTACGAGATAAAGATAATAAGGGCTCTGCACAGCATCAATGCGTACCTTTCTCGACAAGAAATACGGGAAATAGCGAGGGAACAACCCAACTTTAATGGTGAAGCTAGACAATCGCAGCAAGCAACGATAGTGAAGTTGCCAAAGCTAGAAATAATGAAGTTTTACGGCGATAAAATGAAATGGCAGAGATTTTGGCGGCAATTTGAAACTGCTGTACACGAAAGAACCGACTTCAACGAAATTCAGAAATTTACGTACCTTCTGTCGTCACTAACCGGAAAAGCGGCAGCTGCCGTAGAGGGACTACAGTTTTCCGACAGCAACTATGGGAATGCCATTGATCTACTCAAGCAGAAGTACGAAAAAGATGACGTGCTGGTAGAAATGCATATGAAAGTACTAACTAACTTGAATACAGTGGCAAGCTGCAACGACCACGACGGTTTAAGAAAGCTGTCACAAAAGGTGCAAGTGCACATACGTGGATTGGAATCCTTAGGATTGAAAAGCGAGTCCTATGCATCGATGTTGCTTCCGATCTTGAAAAGAGCCTTGCCAGTGGATTTGTACATTGGATTCCAGTTAAAACAAAGAGAAGTGATCAGTAGATCTTCAGCACAAGATCAGAATGTGGCTTTACGTCAAGAAGATATCCTTAGGCGCTTGATGAAATACATAGAAGATCAGGTAGAGTGCAGAGAGGAATTGTCGACAAAAAGGAAAGAAAGCTACAGCAACAGAACTGAGAGCAGGCAGCAGACAAGAACTGTTAATTTTCATAGTACAGCTGCAAAGTTTTGCATATTTTGCGAGAATACTACTCATTATACTGATGATTGTAGGAGAACGATGCCTTATGAAGATAAGAAAATGAAGCTCAATGAGGCAAACAGACGTTCCCGCTGTACCAGGCCTGGCCATGCTGCTAAAATATGTAAGGCAAACAATAGGTGCAAGATATGTCGAAAATAGCATGCGACGTCTATGTGCCGAAGTAAAGAACTGACTGCACAGTGTACAGCATCTACTCCTGGTGAAACTGAAAATCCGGAAGAGAAAACATCTACTTGCCAGTTTATGAACCGCACATCAAGTGTTTTTCTGCAGACTGCAGTTGCATTAGCAGAAGGTAGAAGGCAGTCATGTTATTGTCGTGTTCTGCTGGGCTTCAAGGAAAGCCTCGAAGAGCAGCATTCTCAGCACACTCGCAAAGGTGTATGAAGCAAAGGGAAAAATGTGCTTCATTTGCTGCGTAGCGTGTCAACGAATGCATATAAATTGGAGAATGGAATCTGCGGTACAGTTTTCTTATTCTCCCTTTGCGTACGTACCGAATTTGGCAATTCACGTCTCCGCGCATTGCACTTGTTGAGCGAGACGCCATTTCCCCAAACAAACCGGCAAAATAGCTCTCCGCGCAATTTCAGCGGAAAATGGCAGCGATCGCTGCGACAGTTTGACTGTGCGACCAACCGGTTGGTCGCAGCCGAAGATCGGGCGGTCGGCACTGCAACTGCGATTTTCGTCGCAAACGAAGGAAATCGCACTTTCGGTGCGACGAAAATCGTATCATGTGAAACAGACTTTACACGTGCGATGCTCTAACCAATTGAGCTACCGCGGCGCGGTCTCCCCATCCACTTTCTTGGGTATTTATGTGTTACTACTAGAACTAACCTTGGGAGTGTTAACCAGTGCCACCACTCACAAACCTTGGCGGTGGATGGGGAACATCCTTTCTGCCGCAGGCGTCACGAGTACGTGATCTTTCTGGGTGAAGGCAACTGATCAATAAACCCACACATGCTACCTGAAGGCATCAGTGTTGCCGGATTTGAGACCCTCGTTATGTAAGAACGAGAAGAAAGGGGGTTAACCGAGAGGCCCGATTTTTATTGATCATATCATGAGAAGCCAACAAAGAAAGACACCAAGGAAAACATATGGGAAATTACTTGTACTTACTAATTGAATTAAGGAAATTATAAATTAATGGCAATGAAAGTGGATGAAAAAACAACTGGCCGCAAGTGGGGAAGGATCCCACGTCTTCGCGTTACGCGTGCGATGCTCTAATCAATTGAGCTACCGCTTAGCCTCACTTGTATCTTACGCTCTTTAAGTAATTGCGACCTTACTAAGTTTTTTTTTTTTTCCTTATTACAGTTTTCTCTGTGTATTTTATGTGCGCCCTCACTGCCATTACAATACCCACCTTTGTGGCCTTTGGGAATGTTTGGAAAGTAAGTAATAATGGTAATGAGAATGACTATACAGTCAAGCTGATGTCAGCAGTAGTAAAGTATAGTTACTGTCATCAGATTAGCAGTACAGCGTGACACCAGAAAGAATAGATTCTGATAGGGCACAAGCATAATGCAGTGAAGGCATTTAGCATTTTCGATACATGCAGCTGGCTTATTAGCCTGGCTCGCGTGTGGACTATGGGGCATGTATTTACTGGTACTAAAGGAACGCAGTGCGTGAATCCTCCCATAGCACGATGGCTCCACACGAACCAAAAATTGCCAAAAATCGTTCGGAAACAGGACTCACAGGCACTCCGGGCGTCTTGAGCGGCCACATGACTACAAGTACCGGCATGCACCGCGGCAGTCGTGGCGTCCTGAAACTGGCCGGCGGGATCGTTTATATGTTGTGCCTTCCTATCGTGATTGGTTTTTATTGAATTGTTTAAACATGTACTATGTTTGGTTTGTACATGACAGCATTGTAACCGCAACTCCTGTCTTGGCATGTGCGAAATATGAATGAATAAACAAATCACTAAATAAATGTAGGAGTCCTACGACTGAAATACTAAAATGGCACATTTCTTTAAATTTTGAGAATTTCAAATACCGTATAACCAAAGTAAAGCGTAACTAGGTACTCTTGAAAAACTAGAGAGCTTGGATATCATCAAGAAGAAAAGAACGCGATGTCGTTTGCGTAATCTTAAGTACTGACGCCATGCCGTGATGGAATGAAGCTAAGGGAAATATTGAATATAACTGTAGACAAAAGATCGGCCAACGCCTTGCGCTTTAGTAAGCTTATCAGAAAATGCGCCCTTTACAAGCAGTACAGCACTGCAGCCTCTAACCTCGCCATTCACCCTCTTGAGCTACAAGCAGTCATGTCTTAGAAATGTCTAATAGTGCCAAATTTGAGTATTGAGTACTTCGCTGGCAAGGTTAATTCGAATATCAAGGTTTGCAAGATTACTGCGATTAGCAAGATTAGCACAGTCTAGATCTGAAGCATCGTTTGCTAACGAAGCTTTCCCTCAAGTCTAAATATTTTAAGGCAGCTTGTCGTGTGCGTATCGTGGCTACGCACGCTTATATCGCATTCCGTTTCTCTACCACGGCTGCGCTTTAAAACCACGGCGCTGCAGTTTTTGCTTTTCTTTTCTTTCTTCTTCTCCGCCCTTAAACTGGCTCTCTCAACTACTACACGCAGAGACAAAGAAACAGCGCGCGCATTAGATCCCATAGATGAGATGAATATTTACAATTAGTATTAGGGTTATAATTATATTCGAGTGCTGATTGCCGTGCTATCGTTTGCTAACGAAGCTTTCCCTCAAGTCTAAATATTTTAAGGCAGTTTGTCGTGTGCGTATCATGGCTACGCACGCTTATATCGCATTCCGTTTCTCTACCACGGGTGCGCTTTAAAACCACGGCGCTGCAGTTTTTGCTTTTCTCTTCTTTCTTCTTCTCCGCCCTTAAACTGGCTCTCTTAACTGTACTACACGCAGAGACAAAGAAACAGCGCGCGAATGCGATCCCATAGATGAGATGAATATATGAGATGAATACTTCGCGACGGCTCTGCCTTAATGAATGTTTTCCGCTGAATTATCGAGTCAAATACCCGAAAACCGACCACCATCGGATAGAGCAAATCGACCCGAACCCAGGGACACCGAGACCCGGGGTGAGCGACCATTTTCGAAGATTTTTCGAAGTGAGAAGCACAGCTAAGCTTAACGCCGACTAGGCCTATAGCGGAAGCCTACCGGCCCCCGCTAGGGCGGAAAACGGTGTCGCAGTGTAAGCCAGAGGTTCGGAAGCACTTCCAAAATGGAGGTAGACGAGGCAGAAGTGGGGGAAACCCTGAATACCAAGTCGAGAGAAGAAAGAAATGATCCCGCGAGCCGAGCCGAGGACGGCGACGCGGATGGATGGATCAGAGTTACGCACAAAAGAAAGGGCCGGGCGAATACTACCCAAGAGGCAGACAAGCAAGGCACCCGCTGGAGAAGCCCGACGCGCAAAGGCGGGAAGAGCATAGTGAACAAGATTCTACGAGCAAGCAAGATGCCCAGGCTACCTAGAGACGACATCAAGATAATCGTAAGACCGAGAGACGGGCTGAACATCAGAAACACGTGCAGCGCCAGCCTAGACGAGGCGATACGCAATGAAGCAGGAGTGAACAGCGACGAAATCATCACGATCTGCCCCAACCACACGCAAAACATCTTGGTGGTAAGCACACCTGACGAGACGACGGCGACTAAAGTCGCCAAAATCAAGGAACTAACAATCAACGGGAGGCAACACGCGACCAACGCGTACGTCTCGGCACCAGAAGAGATGGCCAAGGGGATAATCCGCAATATTCCCCTCAATTACACACAAGACCAGCTCTTGCACGCACTGGTGAACGTGAGGAACCCTTCCCTGGCGTACGCCAAGAGACTGGGCAGCACGACCACCGTGATACTACTGTACGAGGGCAACAGGGTACCCGCGTGGGCGCACTTCAACAGCATCATGATGAGAGTATCCCTCTATCGGAAACAAATAGACTTCTGCAAAGAGTGCGGCAGGCTCGGGCACAGACCCGATGTGTGCCCCAGACCGGACGACAAGCTGTGCCCGGCGTGCGGTAGCAAAAACCCGGACAAAGACCACGAATGCACACCTAAATGCAAGCTCTGCGGAGAAGCTCACCCCACGGCGGACCGGACTTGCAGGGCTAAATACAAGACGCCGTACATGGTAAAACTAAGAAGATGGACAGCGAGAAGAAACGAGGAAGAACTCTTGCGAGTAGCCGGCTCACAAGACCCTGACGGCGGGGAAAGCAACCACAGACAACCATCTCCCGCACCCAGATCCAAGTCCAGGTCCAGATCCAGATCCATGTCCAGGCCGGGTGCGCGGGGACGACCGATCTCGAGGTCCAGGGACAGATCCAGATCCAGGTCTAGGCCGGGAGCGCGGGGACGACCGACCTCGAGGTCCAGGTCCAGGAACAGGGACAGGACCGGGAGTGGGTCCATATCCACCTCAAGGGGGACGAAGCCCGACACGAAGGGGAAGAATCAAGAACAGACGACACCAGCAAAGGTGAGCTGGTCAGATGTAGTGGCCAATCGCGAATCGGGAAGGTCCGGCAATACCAGTAACGATAGGGGCAGGTACGATCACATAGAGGAACGCGTGAAGGAATATCGAACGGAAAACCAGCTACTCAGACAGGAGCTAGAAAAGGCAAAAAAACAAAACAGCGAATCAGCCAAAAAAATTGACGAACTACAGAAAGCACTTAATGAAATACTTACCAAAATGCAGACACAATCGTCGCCCCCGTCAGCCGCCTTCGCCTCCGTCTCCACCCCATCCACTGAAGCCATGGAGGAGGAAGTGGATATCTTAGCAGATGTAGCACACCCACTGGGCGCCAAGCGTAAAATCCCGGAGACCAAGACCAACGAACAGGTCGCTTCGGTACAGGAGGTCAAGAGACCCCGACCTAGCACAAAAAAAACTGACGTGCTTGAGGACATGCTCAACAAACTCTCTGACAAAATGGAGAAAATGTTCGAGATGCTGGCGGCGCGGATTAGTGACAGCGAGGCAGAGAGGAAGGCGCAGGCCCTAAAGTACGACAGGCGGCTCGCAGAGCTGGAGAAGAAGCTCTCGTAAAGATGGCGGGCACCAAAAAGGGAAGACTCGTCATCTGGCAGTGGAACTGCCGCAGCTTCTCAAACAAAAAAGCAACAATGACACAACACATTAAATTGACCGCAAAAAGACAAAAGCCCGACGTAATCATTCTCCAGGAAACATTCGACCACGCCAAAATTGCCGGGTACGCCACCCACAAACAACGCACAAAAGGGACGGGGAGGGACATAGTCGTGACCACATTAGTCAAAAAAGGACTGGTCGCGATCCCGAGAATTATGAGAAACATTACGGACATTAGCCACATCCTCATAGAAGTCGTGCCACGCAGCAAGAAGGAGAGCAGCACTTTCGTCCTGAACGTCTACAGCAGCCCGTCCAAAAAGGGCCTAACACACAATTTCGAAGATTTAATAAACGAAACGTTGACCATCGCCGGCGACAACAGGCTCGTCATCGGTGGAGACTTCAACGCTCCACACACGCAATGGGGATATGGACACTCGTCCAAGAAGGGAAAAAATCTGGCCGACCTCATAGAAAAGGCCGGCCTAACCCTTCTCAACGAGCCGGCTTCACACACCAGAGTGGGTGCGGGCCCCCATAGGGACACCACACCAGACCTAACGCTATGCAGGAGAGCCGGGAGAATCACCTGGGAGAACACCTTCGAGGACCTGGGGAGCGATCACAGGATACTCAGCATAGCCCTAGGAGAGGCCCGCGTCACGAAGGGAATAAAACATAAGTTCCGGCTAGTAGACTGGGACAAATTCCGCAAAATCAGAGACGAAAAAGAACAGGGACCCATAAGAAACATAGAGGAATGGAACGGAGAGCTGCTACGAGACGTAGAAAAGGCCACGACCGAGATGGAGTGGGACGACTGGGAGGCTCGACGCGAACATGAAGACGACGACAGCGGTGGTGGTCACTCTCCGCGGATGGACAGCAGGCTCGCGCACCTCGTACAAGCCAAAAAATCCATCCAGAAACGGCTGCAAGGGCAAAAACACAATAGAAATCTAAGGCGCAAAATCGCGGAACTAAACAAGACCATCGAAGCACACTGTGCCCAGTTATGCAATCAGGATTGGGACGAGGTATGCGACGCCATGGACGGCAACATCAACACGGGCAAGACGTGGAAGATCCTCAAGCACCTGCTCGACCCGTCGGGAACGAAGACAGCGGCGAAAGCGGAAATGACCAAGCTCAGACACAAGTACAAAGGAGACATCCGTGAAATGGGTGATGAAATCGTCAAGCTCTACCTTGAGAGACCTCCAGCCGTTGAACACCGGAACTACTCGGGCTCTCCCAACGAAGACCTCGACAGAGATTTCTCCCAGCAAGAAATCAAGGCGGTCCTGCAGACCATCAAGACCAAGTCGGCTCCGGGCCCCGACAAAGTGACCAACAAGATGCTCCGGAATCTGGACGACCAGGCAACGAGCCGCTTGACAGACTACATCAACGAGTGCTGGCGGAACGGCAGGATACCCGACGAATGGAAGAGGTCCGACGTGATCCTCATCCCGAAGCCGGGTAAACCCTTAGAAATACAGAACATGCGGCCGATCTCTCTCACTTCCTGCGTTGGTAAAGTGATGGAGCACGCTTGCCTGAGTAGAGTTAACGGCTACCTGGAGTCAAACGACCTGTACCACAGCAACACGATTGGCTTCAGAAGAGGGCTCTCTACACAAGACGCCATGATACAACTAAAGGAGCAAGTCATAGATACCACGGGGCGGGGCTTGAGGGCAATACTTGGACTTGATCTAAAGAAGGCCTTCGACAGGGTCAAGCACACGGCCATACTCGACAGAATCGTGCAACTCGGCCTGGGCGAACGAACGTATAATTTTATCCGAAATTTCCTTACGGGAAGAACAGCCAGAATCAGACTGGACGAGGAGGAGAGTATCCAGGTGGACATGGGCAGCGCTGGCACGCCGCAAGGGTCCGTCGTGTCACCGATGCTCTTCAACCTCGTCATGATCGGACTATCGGAAAAACTGGACCGAATAGAAGGCAATAATCACACCGTTTATGCAGACGACATTACGATTTGGACCACGAAAGACGCAAGCGAGGGCGATATGGAGAACAGGCTTCAAGGGGCGGTGGAGGCAATCGAAAATCATCTAGAGGGCACCGGACTTGAATGCTCGCCGGAAAAATCGGAATTGCTGCTCTACCGCCCCAGGAGGTTCGGCAAACCGCCCAGAGACGTAGCGGAACTACACAAAAGGGGAATCAGATTAACCACGAGGAAAGGCACGGAGATACCCATGGTCCAAAAGATTAGAGTCCTGGGTCTCTGGATCGAAGCCAGGGGAACAAACACGGAAACTATAACACGCCTGGAAAAGAAAGTCACGGCGGCCATTCGGTTAATACAGAGAGTCTCCAACAACAGGAGGGGCATTAAAGAAAGAAACGTCGTACGGCTCGTTCAGGCCTTCGCGATCAGCCACGTCGCGTACGTGGCGGCATTCGTCCACTGGAACAAGGCCGAGAAAGACAGGATCGACGCGCTCATTAGAAAAGCGTACAGAACAGCTCTGGGTCTCCCCCAATACACAAGAAACGAAAGGTTACTACAACTCGGCGTGCATAACACGCTGGAGGAGATCGCAGAAGCACAGAGAATAGCGCAACTCGAAAGACTCTCCGGAACCAAGGCGGGCAGAGAAATCATGGAAAAGATCGGCATAAACTACCACGGAATGAACGGCCCCAAGATGCAGATTCACCCAGACGTCCGAGCCGCAATTAACACGGAAAATATCCCGAAGAACATGCACCCCGTGCACAATGTCGAGAGAAGGAAATGCCGCACGAAAACGATTCTCAAGAACCACGGCGCGCGGGAGGGGGTGCTCTTCGTAGACGCCGCGCGGTACCCCCGAAACAGGGACGACAATGGTGGTGTCGGCGCTGACAAAGGTAACTCCCTCTTCGCAATGGCGGTCGTATGCACGAAAGGGAAGACCGTGACTGCGGGCTCCGTAAGGACTAGATCGTCGGAGGCAGCGGAAGAAATGGCAATCGCATTGGCTATAATCAGCGGTCGGCAACAATACAGAACAATAATCAGCGACTCCAAGACGGCTATTAGGAATTTCACAAAGGGCTGGGTCTCCACCGAGGCGGCCAAAATCCTGAACCACAGAGCAGAAGACTTTAGGAACGGCACAATTACACCCAAATACCTCAAATGGATCCCGGCACATATGGGAGAAGTTACCATGAGTGCCCCTCCCAACCTCAACGAGAAGGCCCACCGAGTCGCGCGAAAACTAACCCACCGCGGCACGGCCAGTGACGGCCCAACACCCCGCAACCCCCGGGGAAGGGGGAAGGACTGCGGCGGAGGCGATGGAGAAGACGGAGGAGGCGACGACGACGAAGAAGCGATAAAAGACGACAGGGACAGACTGGTCACGTACCACGACATACTGACACACTACACGAAACAAAGAGAAGCATACCCACAACCCCACAAACAACTCGACAGGTCTCAAGAAACAGATTGGAGAAGATTGCAAACCAGAACGTTCCGAAACCCAGTACACTTAAACAGAATAAATTCAACACAATATCCAGACGCTAGCTGCAAGCTCTGCAAACACGAACACGCAGACATGGCACACATCTTGTGGAAGTGCACACAGATCAGTTCAGTATACGCAGAGGACAACATAGAACCGGACCTTCTCGAGGAGCGATGGCTAAGCGCTCTGACTAGCTCAGAACTAAACGACCAATTATGGGCTATCCAGCGGGCCCGGGCAGCGGTGGAAAGGCTATGCCTCACCGCACACAATGCCCGGGTGGCCTGAGCCCGGGCTGGCAACCTCGCAGGTCCTTTTTCCATTAAAGTTTTTTCCGTCCGTCCGTCCGTTTCTCTACCACGGCTGCGCTTTAAAACCACGGCGCTGCAGTTTTTGCTTTTCTTTTCTTTCTTCTTCTCCGCCCTTAAACTGGCTCTCTCAACTACTACACGCAGAGACAAAGAAACAGCGCGCGCATTAGATCCCATAGATGAGATGAATATTTACAATTAGTATTAGGGTTATAATTATATTCGAGTGCTGATTGCCGTGCTATCGTTTGCTAACGAAGCTTTCCCAAGTCTAAATATTTTAAGGCAGTTTGTCGTGTGCGTATCATGGCTACGCACGCTTATATCGCATTCCGTTTCTCTACCACGGGTGCGCTTTAAAACCACGGCGCTGCAGTTTTTGCTTTTCTCTTCTTTCTTCTTCTCCGCCCTTAAACTGGCTCTCTTAACTGTACTACACGCAGAGACAAAGAAACAGCGCGCGAATGCGATCCCATAGATGAGATGAATATATATATATATATATATATATATATATATATATATATATATATATATAGAAAACTATCAGTCATAGCTCTCGTAGTATAGCCCTCTGGGCCGTTTCCTTTTTTTTTTTCGAAAGTAGTCCTATTAGGGTTATTATAATTACACGAAGGTACTTCGCCCTCATCAGCAGCAGTCCTTGGTATAGTTATTCTGGCGGCTAGCTTCCCACGCTATGCGTGCCGCCATCGCACCTGGTTAAGCTTTTCCTAGACGCTAGAGCTATGCGTTGTCCGCGCAACCTTGAGCGATCGGAAAGCACGTTTCCCCCTCTTGGCCGGCGGAGAAGGGATGCTTCGTTCCGGCCGCGAAGCTCTCCACATCTCTGTAAGGTGCCTTGTGGATGTCTCGCGCTGAAGATGCCCTCTCGGTGAGCGCATATTTCACCCCTCATCTTTTAAGAGGTTCAATACATACGAGCATTTGTCTAGCAAACCAGATTTTTTTCAAGGGAATTTTCCACGTCTCAGTAATTTCTCTCGTCGTATTCGAGTGCTGATTGCCGTGTTATAGTTTGTTAACGAAGCTTTCCCTCAAGTCTAAATATTTTAAGGCAGTTTTCCTAGCCTCTAAAGCCGCTCGAGTTCGCTCGTCTCCTTGAGCGGCCATTTTTCCTAGAAAGTATGCCTTCCAACTACTCTGCCCTTAAACTGGCTCTCTCAACTACTACACGCAGAGACAAAGCAACAGCGCGCGCATTAGATCCCATAGATGAGATGAATATTTACAATTAGTATTAGGGTTAAAATTATATTCGAGTGCTGATTGCCGTGCTATCGTTTGCTAACGAAGCTTTCCCTCAAGTCTAAATATTTTAAGGCAGTTTGTCGTGTGCGTATCGTGGCTACGCACGCTTATATCGCATTCCGTTTCTCTACCACGGCTGCGCTTTAAAACCACGGCGCTGCAGTTTTTGCTTTTCTTTTCTTTCTTCTTCTCCGCCCTTAAACTGGCTCTCTCAACTACTACACGCAGAGACAAAGCAACAGCGCGCGCATTAGATCCCATAGATGAGATGAATATTTACAATTAGTATTAGGGTTAAAATTATATTCGAGTGCTGATTGCCGTGCTATCGTTTGCTAACGAAGCTTTCCCTCAAGTCTAAATATTTTAAGGCAGTTTGTCGTGTGCGTATCGTGGCTACGCACGCTTATATCGCATTCCGTTTCTCTACCACGGCTGCGCTTTAAAACCACGGCGCTGCAGTTTTTGCTTTTCTTTTCTTTCTTCTTCTCCGCCCTTAAACTGGCTCTCTCAACTACTACACGCAGAGACAAAGAAACAGCGCGCGCATTAGATCCCATAGATGAGATGAATATTTACAATTAGTATTAGGGTTAAAATTATATTCGAGTGCTGATTGCCGTGCTATCGTTTGCTAACGAAGCTTTCCCTCAAGTCTAAATATTTTAAGGCAGTTTGTCGTGTGCGTATCGTGGCTACGCACGCTTATATCGCATTCCGTTTCTCTACCACGGCTGCGCTTTAAAACCACGGCGCTGCAGTTTTTGCTTTTCTTTTCTTTCTTCTTCTCCGCCCTTAAACTGGCTCTCTCAACTACTACACGCAGAGACAAAGAAACAGCGCGCGCATTAGATCCCATAGATGAGATGAATATTTACAATTAGTATTAGGGTTAAAATTATATTCGAGTGCTGATTGCCGTGCTATCGTTTGCTAACGAAGCTTTCCCTCAAGTCTAAATATTTTAAGGCAGTTTGTCGTGTGCGTATCGTGGCTACGCACGCTTATATCGCATTCCGTTTCTCTACCACGGCTGCGCTTTAAAACCACGGCGCTGCAGTTTTTGCTTTTCTTTTCTTTCTTGTTCTCCGCCCTTAAACTGGCTCTCTCAACTACTACACGCAGAGACAAAGAAACAGCGCGCGCATTAGATCCCATAGATGAGATGAATATTTACAATTAGTATTAGGGTTATAATTATATTCGAGTGCTGATTGCCGTGCTATCGTTTGCTAACGAAGCTTTCCCTCAAGTCTAAATATTTTAAGGCAGTTTGTCGTGTGCGTATCATGGCTACGCACGCTTATATCGCATTCCGTTTCTCTACCACGGGTGCGCTTTAAAACCACGGCGCTGCAGTTTTTGCTTTTCTCTTCTTTCTTCTTCTCCGCCCTTAAACTGGCTCTCTTAACTGTACTACACGCAGAGACAAAGAAACAGCGCGCGAATGCGATCCCATAGATGAGATGAATATATATATATATATATATATATATATATATAGAAAACTATCAGTCATAGCTCTCGTAGTATAGCCCTCTGGGCCGTTTCCTTTTTTTTTTTCGAAAGTAGTCCTATTAGGGTTATTATAATTACACGAAGGTACTTCGCCCTCATCAGCAGCAGTCCTTGGTATAGTTATTCTGGCGGCTAGCTTCCCACGCTATGCGTGCCGCCATCGCACCTGGTTAAGCTTTTCCTAGACGCTAGAGCTATGCGTTGTCCGCGCAACCTTGAGCGATCGGAAAGCACGTTTCCCCCTCTTGGCCGGCGGAGAAGGGATGCTTCGTTCCGGCCGCGAAGCTCTCCACATCTCTGTAAGGTGCCATGTGGATGTCTCGCGCTGAAGATGCCCTCTCGGTGAGCGCATATTTCACCCCTCATCTTTTAAGAGGTTCAATACATACGAGCATTTGTCTAGCAAACCAGATTTTTTTCAAGGGAATTTTCCACGTCTCAGTAATTTCTCTCGTCGTATTCGAGTGCTGATTGCCGTGTTATAGTTTGTTAACGAAGCTTTCCCTCAAGTCTAAATATTTTAAGGCAGTTTTCCTAGCCTCTAAAGCCGCTCGAGTTCGCTCTTCTCCTTGAGCGGCCATTTTTCCTAGAAAGTATGCCTTCCAACTACTAAACCGACTATCGCGGACAACATGAGTCTCTTTCCACGTAAGTGTTAGGCTCGGAGGAGGAGCTGTGGCGCTTGAAAGTAGCCTGGGGCCTGACGAACCAACCGACTGAGCTATCTTTCCGGGCAACATCGAAGGGTCACGAGTTCAAATCACCTGTTGTGTTCCGTTTTTTTTTTTTTTTTTAAATGTCTTTTCCTTTATTTTATCACTGTACGGGAACCCTCCTAAAAAGAAAAAAAAAAAAATAGATATATATCTTCAAATATGTAAGGCCTCACATGTGCAGGTCATAAATACGAGGTTCTCTAGCCGAGTGCCATCCATGCGGTATAACCGAGCTCAGATTGGTCCACCTTGACTGACCAAGTAGGGCACCACTGTAGGTTAAATGAGGCGTACAACTCCTGCGGGACCCGCCGTGGTTGCTCAGTGGTTATGGTGTTAGACTGCTGAGCACGAGTTCGCGGGATCGGACCCCGACCACGGCGGCCGCATTTCGATGGGGGCGAAATGCGAAAACACCCGTGTACTTAGAATTAAGTGCACGTTAAAGAACCCCAGGTGGTCGAAATTTTCGGAGTCCTCCACTACGGCGTGCATAATCAGAAAGTGGTTTTGTCACGTAAAACCCCATAAATTAATTTTTAATTTAACTCCTACGGGGACGGTAGAGTATCCGTCTCCAGTGCAAGAGGACCGTGATTCAAATCCCGGTGCCGCGCTATTCTCCACCGGAAAATACAAAAAAAAAAAAAAAACCGTGTGTTGAGAAAATTGCACAAACAGGCCTGGAGTGCGGCCTGATCCCGGTGACCAGAACCGGTAACGCACTCTCTCACCAGAGCAGGATTGGCCACCCTGGTGCAGTACTTGGCCACAACCTCATATATGAATACAACAATCGAACCCCGGCCCTCAGTCCCCAGCAGCCGCGAAGCAACTGACCACGGCGGCGGTCAGATCTGTGACGCTGCAGAGGGTGCTAAGAATACCTGGCTCCGGACAGGCCGCCATTGGAATCTGAACCTGGCAACGTTTAACGTTAGAACGCTATCTAGTGAGGCGAGTCTAGCAGTGTTATTGGAGGAATTAGAGGGTAGTAAATGGGATATAATAGGACTCAGTGAGGTTAGGAGGACAAAAGAAGCATATACAGTGCTAAAAAGCGGGCATGTACTGTGTTACCGGGGCTTAGCGGAGAGACGAGAACTAGGAGTCGGATTCCTGATTAATAAGGAAATAGCTGGTAACATACAGGAATTCTATAGCATTAACGAGAGGGTGGCATGTCTTGTTGTGAAACTTAATAAGAGGCGCAAAATGAAGGTTGTACAGGTCTACGCTCCTACATCTAGTCATGATGACCAGGAAGTCGAAAGCTTTTATGAAGACGTAGAATCGGCGATGGGTAAAGTCAAAACAAAATACACTATACTGATGGGCGACTTCAATGCCAGGGTAGGCAAGAAGCAGGCTGGAGACAAGTCAGTGGGGGAATATGGCATAGGCTCTAGGAATAGCAGAGGAGAATTATTAGTAGAGTTTGCAGAACAGAATAATATGCGTATAATGAATACCTTTTTCCGCAAGCGGGTTAGCCGAAAGTGGACGTGGAGGAGCCCGAATGGTGAGACTAGAAATGAAATCGACTTCATACTCTGCGCGAACCCTGGCATCATTCAAGATGTAGACGTGCTCGGCAAGGTACGCTGCAGTGACCACAGGATGGTAAGAACTCGAATTAGCCTAGACTTGAGGAGGGAACGAAAGAAACTGGTACACAAGAAGCCAATCAATGAGTTAGCGGTAAAAGGGAAACTAGAGGAATTCCGGATCAAACTACAGAACAGGTATTCGGCTTTAACTCAGGAAGAGGACCTTAGTGTTGAAGCAATGAACGACAATCTCATGGGCATCATCAAGGAGTGCGCAATAGAAGTCGGTGGTAACGCCGTTAGACAGGAAACCAGTAAGCTATCGCAGGAGACGAAAGATCTGATCAAGAAACGCCAATGTATGAAAGCCTCTAATCCTACAGCTAGAATAGAACTGGCAGAACTTTCTAAGTTAATCAACAAGCGTAAGACAGCGGACATCAGGAACTATAATATGGATAGAATTGAACAGGCTCTCAGGAAAGGAGGAAGCCTAAAAACAGTGAAGAAGAAACTAGGAATAGGCAAGAATCAGATGTGTGCGTTAAGAGACAAAGCCGGCAATATCGTTACTAATATGGACGAGATAGTTCAAGTGGCTGAGGAGTTCTATAGAGATTTATACAGTACCAGTGGCACCCACGACGATAGTGGAAGAGAGAATAGCCTAGAGGAATTCGAAATCCCACAGGTAACGCCAGAAGAAGTGAAGAAAGCCTTAGGAGCTATGCAAAGGGGGAAGGCAGCTGGGGAGGATCAGGTAACAGCAGATTTGTTGAAGGATGGTGGTCAGATTGTTCTAGAGAAACTGGCCACCCTGTATACGCAATGCCTCATAACCTCGAGCGTACCGGAATCTTGGAAGAACGCTAACATAATCCTAATCCATAAGAAAGGGGACGCCAAAGACTTGAAAAATTATAGACCGATCAGCTTACTGTCCGTTGCCTACAAAGTATTTACTAAGGTAATCGCAAATAGAATCAGGAACACCTTAGACTTCTGTCAACCAAAGGACCAGGCAGGATTCCGTAAAGGCTACTCAACAATAGACCATATTCACACTATCAATCAAGTGATAGAGAAATGTGCAGAATATAACCAACCCTTATATATAGCTTTCATTGATTACGAGAAAGCGTTTGATTCAGTCGAAACCTCAGCAGTCATGGAGGCATTACGGAATCAGGGTGTAGATGAGCCATATGTAAAAATACTGGAAGATATCTATAGCGGCTCCACAGCCACAGTAGTCCTCCACAAAGAAAGCAACAAAATCCCTATAAAGAAAGGCGTCAGACAGGGAGATACGATATCTCCAATGCTATTCACAGCATGTTTACAAGAGGTATTCAGAGGCCTGGAGTGGGAAGAATTGGGGATAAAAGTTGATGGAGAATACCTTAGCAACTTGCGATTCGCTGATGATATTGCCTTGCTTAGTAACTCAGGAGACCAATTGCAATGCATGCTCACTGACCTAGAGAGACAAAGCAGAAGGGTGGGTCTGAAAATTAATCTGCAGAAAACTAAAGTACTGTTTAACAGTCTCGGAAGAGAACAGCAGTTTACGATAGGTAGCGAAACACTGGAAGTGGTAAGGGAATACATCTACTTAGGGCAGGTAGTGACCACGGATCCGGATCATGAGACTGAAATAACCAGAAGAATAAGAATGGGTTGGGGTGCGTTTGGCAGGCATTCTCAAATCATGAACAGTAGGTTGCCACTATCCCTCAAAAGGAAAGTGTACAACAGCTGTGTGTTACCAGTACTCACATATGGGGCAGAAACCTGGAGGCTTACGAAAAGGGTTCTGCTGAAATTGAGAACGACGCAACGAGCTATGGAAAGAAGAATGATGGGTGTAACGTTAAGGGATAAGAAAAGAGCAGATTGGGTGAGGCAACAAACGCGGGTAAACGACATCTTAGTTGAAATCAAGAAAAAGAAATGGGCATGGGCCGGACATGTAATGAGGAGGGAAGATAACCGATGGTCACTAAGAGCTACGGACTGGATTCCAAGAGAAGGGAAGCGTAGCAGGGGGCGGCAGAAAGTTAGGTGGGCAGATGACATTAAGACGTTTGCAGGGACAACATGGCCACAATTAGTACATGACCGGGGCAGTTGGAGAAGTATGGGAGAGGCCTTTGCCCTGCAGTGGGCGTAACTAGGCTGATGATGATGATGATGAGATCTGAAGCAAATTTGATGGGGCTTAACAAAGAATATACAAAATAATGCACCTATATATGTGGTGATTACTTCCCAACCATTATATACATTTCGTGACCAATGGACTCTAAAGTTTCATGATTTATTTACTTAAATACAATTACATAATAAATTACCTGCAAGTGCAAAACACTTGAGTAGGTGTTCGCAGCAAGGTGGAGAGAAGAAGGATAAGAAATGGCTGAACAAGAGATTTCAACGTTTCAACAGGAGGACTTGTATTCATCAGGGCAACTGATTTCGGCTATTCCGCTATTCTAGTAAAGCCCCAGCCACCTGTTCTAACATTATAATGTTACAGTGTATACACTATAACAAGGTACAGACAGTGTATACACTGTCAACAGACCTATAAGGAAGAGGAGTGTTAGCTGCAGGTGGACCAAGCCTTGGACAAGCTGCCGGCAATCAAACTGCTCTCGCTATATGTGCAAAAACGGCCGTGTAACGTACATTGGGCCCGCGTCAAAGAACTACAGGAGGCTAAAATTAATCCTGAGTACGCTACTACGGCGTGCCTCATAATCTCTATACTGGTTTCGGCACGTAAAAGCCTGGATTTTCTTACTCGCATATGACAGAATTAGCTAACTACCATTCTTCGTCTTACTCGCAGCTATACTATCATTCATAACGCCCTCTTTCTATCTCATAACGTTAGATTTATCTTTCGACGACAAACAGGAAAAGGAAAAGAAAAATAACACTACCGCATACTTTCTATGACGACCAAGAAGCATAAAGGAGCGCCCCAGAAAACTGGATAAAAGAATGGAAGGGGACAACGCACCTTTAGCTTGGTTTCGCTACGTTCATTTTGTAAAAGAAAATCTCAACTGACAAGTAACGTCTACATCTTTGGGGGATCTTGGGCACTATTGCACCAAGAGAGAGAGAGAGAGAGATGAGATACGAAAGGCAGGGTGGTTAACCGGAAGATAAATATCCAGTATCCAGTTTGCTACCCTGCATTGGGGAAGGGGGTAAGCGTAGACAGAAAGGTAAAGAAAAATGCACATACATAGAAAAAGAGGGGGATTACAGAAAAAAAGAAAAACACACACAGACACACACGCACACGCACAGATACACGAGCGCGCGATTGTGCGAAGCTTTGTTGCTACATCGGTTCTTGATAGCGGGATGTGTTGCTTTCCAGCACTTTCGTGCTGCAGCAGCTTCATCGGCATGTTCGTTGCCCATGAAGCCGCACTGGCCTGGGAGCCACTGAAAAGGGATGTCATATCCTTTTTCTGCTATATAGTTGATGTTGTGGTCCACGACGTAGATCGAATAGCAGACAATGCAGGGTTGCCTCCGAATCGGTAAATATGCTCCTTCTTCGTGATATATATTCATAAATCATGTGAAGTGCGCTCTGAAGTGCAGCAAACTCCGCAGCGGTCGACGTTATCCAGTGAGAAGTCTTAAACTGAATGGTCACGGATCTTTCCGGGAATATCCCAGCTCCTTTAGATCCGTCAAGAGTTGTCGAGGCCTTGGTGTAAATGTGAAGAGGGTCGTTGTATGTCTCGTGCAGCATTAGTAGAGATAGATATAGACGGGAGTCCTGCTTTCCTTCGAATTCCTGGTATCGATAGTCGAACTTGTGGGCGAACCAGAGCAGGTGTATAATCTCGAGGGAGGCAGTCATAGTACGCCGATATCTCCTGGCAAAAGTAGACACTGGGCCGGTCTGTCGGTAGTGCGGCGAGGTGGTGGAAAGGGGCGCGGGTAATGGGTTTGATGTGTGCTCTGAGCACTTCTAATGGGGTATGAGTTGTGACTGGGTAATCTTGAGCTATCGCAATTGTTTCTGATGTCGATGTTCAGCGCGGCAATCCAAGACAAACGCCGAGTACCTGCGCCTGAGCGCCCTCGATTGTGCGGATGTTGCTTCTGAAGGTATTGCCTATTGCACCAAGTGGCTTTGTGCGTGTGATATATTAGCCTGACTGAAATATATATATATATATATATATATATATATATATATATATATATATATATATATATATATATATATTCTGTAGGTTGAATTGCACGACTCCAGAAAGGGTAGCCACCTTTATACGCGTCGCTGAAGACAGAAGCCCATCGGAGACACTTGTCGCAGCGCGCTCTGAATGCAACACGGTTTGTATGCTAAGCAAGGTGCTTGCGAGGCAGCTGAACATTTCCACTTCGTTTCCGGTGTTTCTTCGCTCAGGTGTGACGTGTGTCTGCGTGCATTTCAGGAAGTCGCAGCGGCTCTCGATACGTCCCTGTTTGCAGATATAACAACGCTGCGACTTCCTCGTGAAGCATGCTGCTTGCACACAGAAGACCAGCGCAAAGAGGTCTCACAGTAACTCAGTGGAAAAGTTGCAAATGTGACTAGTAATGAATCGGTAGGTTCATTACTAGCCACATTTTTATTTTATTTTTCACATTTCAGTACAGAAATGAGAAAGCCCGCGATAGGGTGTCTTCTCCGTCTAAATATATACCAGCAAAATGCGCAACACTGAAGTTATAACGCCGGAAATTAAAACAGTATAACGCTCAGTATAAAGCACACCGAACACGGGCTGATGTTCGGAGCCTTCCGAGCAAACATGCGAAAGCTTTGCAATCAAAAGTTTTCAGTATCTTCCAAGAAGTCACGTTATACTTCTTCCTCTACTTGCGTGTAGCTTCATGGCCAAACTACACGTACGCTTGCTGGCGCGCAAAACCTCGCAGCCGCGCGCCTCCCGTTTGCCGCCCCTTGCGAGGAATGGCGGTTTGAAGCTACAAGACGTGCGCCGGCAAGCGCCAACTTGGCTCACTATTTTCGCCTTGGCAGATATCGTTTCGCATTTTTGTGAGGCAGCCGGAGCGCCGATATTTGTCTGCAGAAGATATTCGTGCTCACGCCGCCCTTCAACGCGTACGCTCTGTCCCGCACCATCTGCGCATCTTTAGGCGCGCGGGCGCGAGCTTTCGCGCGCCGGCAAGCGTACGTGTAGTTTGGCCTTCAGTGTTTCGATATTCGGAGGGTGCGCTTAATTATAGCTGTCGCTCACCATTACCTTGGATTTGAAACAGAATTACACTCAGAGCGAAAGATGAAGCGCACACCGAAATAACCGTCGGAATACAAGATAAGCGCAGCCGGTGGTATCCATAAATACGTGTGCACAGGGAAGTTGCTGAATGAGGTGACTGAATGGAATTTCAGTGAGACTTAGCATGCAGTTTGCAGATTCATCGATGACCCCAAAGCGTCGGCAGCCATAATTCGCCGTGACCTCATCGTGAGTCGTGTGTCGACGGTGGCTTGCGCTATAGACCTGTTAGTGCTTGTAAACAAAGTGCATTTGTACTGCGACTCACTGGATAGAGGAACGCCTTGCTGGATATATAGCAAGCATGCACAGGCAAAAACGATAGCGCTATATACTATTCGCTTCGTCTTCACCATTCGCCGTGTTGAAGGAACATAATAAGCTTAAACACTTTCCAAAACTTGTCGCCAAGCACAAACGTCTCTGAAGGAAATTCGCGCCTGTAAAGTGTGTCGTATAGCTGCGCCAATTACGTTCGAGTTCACGGGTCACTCAGTGACGATGGAGGTCTCTTTTGCCAACACATATAACTGGTGCTATAATTGTTCTGTCACCATGAGAATCATAATTAAGAGATGCCTGTTTTCGTTACTTAGCACATCTTCGTTGTCCAATGGTATCATGGCTTCATTATTCTTCTCTGAAGCTAAATTGTGTCGTGACTTGCAGCGTAACGTCTATTCAGAGCTGTTAAGCATTTTATCTTCTGAACTACTTTATGTTATTATGCTGTTTCACATAATCAAATAATTTAGCTCGCATTCAAGCACGTGGACCACGAGTTCTATACGATGCTCGTAGAGAAATAATCATATATAGGTGTATTAGTTCGTATATTCTGAACGATTGTACTTATTTACGAAGTCTTAAAAGACCTCTATTCGTAGCAATTTACCGATTCAATTTACCGATCATTAGCATATTTCTGAAGAGTGATTCTCTTTAAGAAGGTTAATATATTAGAACTGACATGGACGTACGAGGCCCGAAGGGAGTTGAGCATCAATATTATTCAAAAGACTAGCGCAAAATAGCAGGGACACAGACAGAGAAGACGACAGGACGAGCGCTAAACATCAACTGAGGTTTTTACTACGAGCGAAGGTATACATATTTACATTTAGGTGGTGCACGCGTACACAGGGTTAAAACAGTAAGGGCACATTCTAATCAAAATGTGGCAGACTGTTCTGTAAGTACATTTCTTTCTTTTTTGGACAAGGTAAGTGATGCCGTGCTGACACAGTTATCACCTTCCCTGTCAATGTGAAATGCCTCACAAATCTCGCGCCCCCACCTTGTGCCTCCCCTACCAAGCACACACGTGGTATCAAACGCAGGCACGCACCCGCATCGCTTACAATGCATGGCCAAATGGCCGCCCCCCGCTAATGAATCTACCAGCGTTCGGTGCTCTCGTTGCCGTTCATTTAGGCAGCGGCCAGTCTGCCCCACGTAGCATCTACCGCAAGAGTGAGGTACGCGGTATACGACCCCAACAATGCAGGGTACAAACTTGCATTCATGTTTTATGGCGCAGGCCGGTTTTTTCTTTTCGTTTACGGCTTTGCACATGCGCACCAGCTTTTCGGGGGCAGGAACATCACGTCCACGCCGCATTTCTCTCCAACTTTTCTCAGCCGGTGCGATAGCTGGTGCACGTACGGTATAGCTGTACGCTTCAGCTTCTTGCAGCTTTTTTCGGCTGCTACGCCAGGACGTCCACCTGCTCTGATTTCTTTCAGGAGGCATTCCGCCACAGCCGTCACGATATCTTTCGGAAAACCGGCGTTCTGCAACCGGAGTACTTGCATCCGCAAGCTTGCATCTGCAGAAAGGGTGGCCACCTCTAAAAACCGGCCTGCGCCATAAAACATGAATGCAAGTTTGTACCCTGCATAGTTGGGGTCGTATACCGCATACCTCTCTCTTGCGGTAGATGCTACGTGGGGCAGACTGGCCGCTGCCTAAATGAACGGCTACGAGAGCACCGAACGCTGGTAGATTCATTAGCGGGGGGAGGCCATTTGGCCATGCATTGTAAGTGATGCGGGTGCGTGCCTGCGTTTGATACCACGTGTGTGCTTGGTAGGGGAGGCACAAGGTGGGGGCGCGAGATTTGTGAGGCATATCACATTGACAGGGAAGGTGATAACTGTGTCAGCACGGCATCACTTGCCTTGTCCAAAAAAGGAAAAAATGTACTTACAGAACAGTCTGCCACATTTTGATTAGAATGTGCCCTTACTGTTTTAAACCTGTGTGCGCATGCACCACCGAAATGTATATATGTACCTTCGCTCGTAGTAAAAACCTCAGTTGATGTTTAGCGCTCGTCCTGTCGTGTTCTCTGTCTGTGTCCCTGCTATTTTGCGCTAATCTTTTGAACAATGATGACACACCAACTAGCCTAACTTTCTGCCTTGATCGCTTTGAGCATCAATGATTCCCGCGATGGTGATTCCCGATACTGGCGGCTGACGCAGATGCTAGCTTCAGATTTCTTTAGATCATGTGCAATATGAAACTGTGGCCGCTTACCAAAACTACAAAACTGACGTGAGTTTGCGTTTCTACGTAGCACTGTACCTGAAATTATATCAGGTGCACTGCGAGCGCTCAGTGAAGTTCGCAGTAAATCAGCTCCTCGCATGGCGCTACGAAGAAAAGGCCCAGTGCTATTAATGGCCACCAGGAAGCGGCTAGGCTAACAATGCAACTGCATGACAGGCCTACGGTGCACGTGAGTTGAACTGGTGCTTCTACTTTCACGAGCGCGAGGATGTGTGAGTCATACACGCATATGCACACGCACATACCCACCGTGGTTGCTTAGTAGCTGTGGTGTTGCGCTTCTAAGCATGAGGTCGCGGGATTGCATCGCGGCCACGGCGGCTGCATTTCGATGGGAGCGAAAACGCCCGTGTGTTTGTTTATCTGCACGTTAAGGAACCTTAGGTGGGACAAATTTCCGGAGTCCCCCACTACGGCTGTCTCATAATCAGATCCTGGTTTCGGCACGTAGAGCCCCATAATTTAATTAAATAATTTTTAACACACGCACTTGCAGACACACTTTCTGACAGAAGGGCTGACACAATGTCGAGCAATCTATTGGCGTTTCTGAAGACGATCATTACTGAACGTGTGCCTTGAGATACCAATATAAAAGCTAACTTTCTTATTAATTAGCAGTTACTATATTACTTTGGGTGTCAAGTAATTTTGATACGGTTCCAATTGAGGTGAAAGTTTTAGCACTTGTCAGGGGCAAGCATGGAGTAACGCCTGGTATCAGTCTTTTTTTTTAACAAATTCCCATTAATACGATAAAATAGAAAATGTTTTCGATATTTTCATTGATAGAAACAATTCATTAGGCTAATGCGAGGTGACTATTAAGATCTTATATTTTCTGTACGTCTTATCCGCCTAACTTGTGGGCAGAAAAAAAATAATAAAAGGCAAGTTTATGTGCTATTCGTAGCATATTCAGGTAAACATCTACGTAACAACGTGATAAATTTGATTGTATAATGATTGTTTTATTATCTAACTGAACATAATATAGTGACCCGACTTCGTCGCTATTTTTTGGTGTGGACTTATGCTCAAAAGGTGTGTTTTGTAGGTAAAGGTGCACGACGTGCACGTATATAGACACGCTCATATGCACATCACGACATGCACATACACAAAATATAGCAGACACTTTGATTTAGTGGAGTTGTCTGCTGTAATTAGCAATATTTTATTCCATATTACTCGCTCAAATTTTTTTCTGCCATTTGACATTTAAGGTGCCAGCATCGCAAATCTCTGTTATACATTTAACGAACGTTAGAACTACCAACGTTTCTGAACACTAGGCTAGTTTCGCATCGTCCACAGCTAAAACTACCAATTTAAAAGTTTAGGGAAACATGCTGCTGGTCACTTAGGAATCGGTTGGAGCTAAAATGCTCTAGCTACATTCATGCGGAGAGTCGCGTTCACTTTACTTCTCTCTCGGCGCAAGACAAGCCTCGAGAAAGAAGGACTAGCAGAGCGCGAAGAAGCCCACATCGACAAAAAAAAAAAGGCGAGGTTTTAAGTTCAAGTGTTGAAGCGTGCATCTAATGAGCGGCACTGTCTCGAGCCGCTGTTTCGCTTGCATGTTTTGTGTGTGTCCCTTTTCATTCGAAGCTATCAAAAGAGATGCTACTTATGAAAAGCGACGCTCTAATTTAAATTAATCGAAACGTATTGCGCTCATGCAAATTCTCCTGAGTGAACCTAGAACAAGATTGCAGGTGGAGGGCGTAAATATCCCATAATTACATCTCTTGGGAGAAGGCCGAGCTAGAAAGTGGCCCGGACATGACTTGGAAAGCGAGAAAAGTGGACCGAGTTAGTCTTCTGATAAGTAGCTCGCATTAATTTGTAATGATTCGCCTAATGCCTTACCGTGTCCAATATGCATCTTACTTAGGCCATCCGATGTAGGAATCTCGACTGTCTTAGCAGGTTTTTATGCTTAGTTTCTATAAAACAGACTGGACATTCCTTAAATATAATGCAGTTCAACAATATTATGCGCTGTAGTTTCGATTATCAGGCGCCATTGCTCTAGCCTAATGTTGCTCGATGTTTCAATCAGCGAAGTAATTTCTCTATGATATGGTGCCAGCAGTTTGACGCACTTGTACCGTAATAAATATATCATAGATATCCAGTCATCTGCAGGCTTGGAGTGACGCCTGACACTGTCAAAAGATGCTGAGAGCGAGTGGGGCTATACTAATCCAGGTAAAACCAAATTAGGAAGGCCCACTAAGCTTCAACAATGACACTCCCTCACCAGAACTAGAATTGGCCTCCCTGGTGCACTACACGGACACCCTCTTCCAAATTAAACCATGGCCCTCAGTCCCCAGCAGCTGCGGAGCACCTGACAAAGACGGCGGTCAGATCAGTAACGAAACAGAGGGTGCTAAGAATCTCTGGGCCCGGACAGGCCGCCAATGGAAACTGACCCTGTCAACCTTTAACGCCCCAACTCTGTCGAGTCAGGCTAGCTTAGCAGGACCCTTTGAGGAACTATCAGACATTGTTTGGGATATCATCGGCCTTAGTGAGATTGGAAGAACTGGTGAGGCTTATACATTGCTGAATAACGGACATGTCCTCTGCTATAGAGGTCTCCTAGGTAAGAAGCAATACGGGGTAGGATTCCTAATCCATAAGGACATAGCGGGCAACATTGACGAAATCTACAGTATTAATTAGAGGGTACCTTTAATCATAATCAAACATAATAAGAGGTATAGATTAAATGTATTACAATGCTACGCTCCAACATCCAGTCACGATGATGAGGAAGTAGGTCAGTTTTATGAAGATATTCAATTAGCAATGAGAAAAGATCAAACTCAGTGTACTGTAATAATGGGCGACTTCCATGTAAAAGTGGGGAAAAAGCAGGCTGGTGAACAAGCAATCGGCAACTACAAAGTCGATTCCAGGAACGCTAGAGGAGAGATGCTGAGAGAATTCACAGAAAGAAATAAGCTTCGAATAATGAATACCTTTTTCAGGAAGCGTAGCAACCGGAAGTGGACCTGGAAAAGCCCTAATGGTGAAAGAAGAAATGAAATTGATTTCATACTTTCTGCCGATCCCAGCACAGTGCAGGATGTAGAAGTGATAGGTGGGGTACGCGTAGTGATCATAGAGTAGTGAGTGCTAGGATTCACCGCAATTTGAAGAGAGAAAGAGTAAAATATGTCAAGAAGAAACAGGCCAACCTAGAGTCAGTAAGGGTAAAAGCAGACAAATTCAGGCTGACACTTGGAAACAAATATACACCCTTAGAACAGAGAGATGAATATGACATAGAGATAATGAATGAAACCATGACTAGACAGGCTTCATAGGCAGCGATCGAAGTGGGAGGCAAGGCACCAATGCAACCAGTAGGCACGAAGGAAGGAAGGAAAAAGTGGAGAAGGAAAAGCAGGGAGGTTAACCAGTTTAGCTTAACCGGTTTGCTACCCTACACATGGCAGCGGGATGGGGGGATGAAAGATGGGGAAGGGAGAGAGGGAGAGCACATAGCAAAGCACACACATCGTCCGTTAGATTCCATCACTCTTGCGTGGTACGTGATATCACTGTCACAGACGCTTGTCCAATCCCGTCTCTTTCAAAAACCGAAGTAGTCCCTTCGTCGCCTTCAGCTGCGATGTTTTCTGTCGGCGATATGTGAAAATAGTTGCAACTGACAATGTTCTATTGTCAAAGTGCGCTAGAACGGACGCCAGGAACTGTCTCTGAACATGATATTCAGGGCAGTCGCACAGAATGCGTTCCAGCGTCTCCTCGCAAAGACAGGCATTGCAGAGAGCGTTGTCGGCCATTCCAATGCGAAATGAGATTTCGTAAAAGCCACCCCTAGCCATAAGCGATAAAGCAGAGTCTCCTCTCTTCGGAGTCCAGTTGGCATACAGATATGCATCAAAGAGGGCAGGTGGTATTGATGGGTGCTCCGGTTGGTCTGGCTGTTTGGTGTGCACCATAGAGAGAGCGTGATCTCCTGTGCAAGCACTCGAAGTCTGCTAGCTGCGTCGGACCGTGAAAGTGGGTATGGCCTCTTCTTGTGCGTCTTCAAGAGCTGCCCGAGCGGCATTATCGGCGTCTTCGCTTCCTATGACGCCGCAGTGACTTGGCAGCCACTGAAACGTCACGTGGTGTCCTTTTTCCTGTGATGTATGGAGTAGGCATCTAATATCGAATACGAGCTGTTCGAATGGCCCGCGACGCAGAGCTGATAGCAAAGATTGTAGGGCTGCCTTTGAGTCGCTGAAGATTGACCATTCTCGAGGCGGCTCCCGATTGACGAAACAAAGTGCAGCGCGAAGAGCAGCTAGTTCCGCAGATGTCGATGTTGTTGGGTGGTCAGTCATAAAGCTGATGGTAATAGCTCTTGCTGGGACAACCACAGCACCGGACGAACACTGGATGTTTGTGGAACCATCAGTATAAATATGTTCACTGTCCGCGTACCTTTCGTGCAGAAGAAGCAGAGACAGGTGTTCCAGCACAGGCGGCGACAGTTCAGACTTTTTCTCGATTCCTGGTACACTGAGATGGACTGTGGGGCTGATAAGACACCAAGGGGGTATCGATGGTTTAGATGCAGCGGTGAAGCCCGAGGGAAGTTTGTCGTTGTACTTGACAATAGTTTTAGAGAATGATGATTGGTGCCTGCCTGGAAGTAGTGTTGCAAAGTGGTGATCGGGGGCACGTGCAAAATGTCTGATGTGCGTTCTCAGGGCTTCCACCGTAATGTGAGTCCGCATTGGATGGTCCCGAGCAATCGCAATAGTTGCCTCAGTTGACGTGCATCTGGGCAAACCAAGGCAAACTCTGAGTGCTTGAGCTTGTGCTGCCTGCAGAACACGAATATTTGTCTTGCAGGTGTTGTTCAGTACAGGTAGACTATATCTTAAAAAACCAAGAAAGAGAGCTCTGTAGAGTTTCAGCATTGCGTCTACTGACATCCCCCACGTCTTTCCTATCAAGTATTTAAACAACTGGGAGGTTGCTGTCAGGCGCCGTTTCATGTAGGCCACGTGCGGGCTCCAACAGAGGTCTCGGTCGATAATTACGCCAAGAAATCTGTGGGTACTGACATAGGAAATGGTCTGCCCATTGATTAAGATGACATAAGGCGTCATCGGTTTGCGAGTAAATGCCACTAGTGCGCATTTTTCTGGTGATATGCTGAGACCTTGTTTACACAAGTAGTTCGCTCTCAAAGTTGCCGCTCTTTGAAGCCGTGCACGTATCTGAGGACGTGTGAGTGCCGAAGTCCAGACACAGATGTCGTCTGCGTATATTGAAATTTTGATGGTAGTTGGCAAGTATTCAGCAAGTCCAACAAGAGCGAGGTTGAATAGCGTCGGGCTGAGAGCACCGCCTTGAGGAACGCCCCTGCTGGTATCGCGTAGTTGGGCCATCGTCAGTTAACACATAGAATGATCTTGCAGACAGGTAACTTGCAATCCACAAAAAGACTCGACCACCTAGGCCAACCGTCGCAAGAGCGTCGAGAATGGCCTCATGTAATACTTTATCGTATGCCCCTTTCACATCTAAGAATAAAGCTGCAGATAAACGCTTACGGGACCTTTCATGCTGGACATATGAAACGGGATCAACTACATTGTCGATGGAAGAGCGGTCACGTCGGAAACCAGCCATGGAATTCGGATAAATCTTGTAGTGTTCAAGGTGCCATTCCAGGTGGCCAAGGATCATCCGTTCCATTATCTTTCCTACGCAGCTTGCCAGCGCTATTGGGCTGTAAGAGCTAAGCTCTAGTGGGGATTTGCCCTGCTTTATGAGTGGCACCAGGCGGCTTACTTTCCATTAGTCAGGAACATTTCCCTCCTGACATGAGGAGTTGTAAAGAGCCCACAATTCTATTCGTGCGGATTCTCCGAGATAGCACAAGGCTCTGTACGATATACCATCTGGACCCGGAGATGATGAGCGCCTCCAGAAAGCTAGTGCCGCTTCGAGCTCCTCCATTGTAAAAGGAAGGTCCATGCGGCAATCACGGGAATGGGGGACGTCAGCTCGGGCTGGAGGATCTGGACGAGTCGCTTGGTCTGCGATCCGCGCACAAGTCTTCTGCGACATCGATGTCTTGCCGCCCTTGGAAAAGCGCTAGCGCCTTGAATGGAAAACGCCGTTCCGGAAGGCAACGCAGACCTTGCACCGTTTTCCAAATGTGAGACAGTGGCTTGCGGGGGTCGAGTGTCTGGCAAAACGTTGCCCAACGTTCCGACGCTAATCTATCCATACGACGCTGAATCTTCTTTTGCATCCTCCTGGCTGCCCTAAGGTCATGGATTGATTTTGTACGCCGATATCGACGTTCCACCCGGCGACGAAGTGCTCGAATTAAGTCGCTCTAATTCTATGTCGAAGTCATTTCGCGTGGAAGAGATCGTCACCATGCGAGTAGCATTTTGCATCGTATGTTTGTTTCTTCTAACCCAGAGGGTAGGCCCTCGCAGCAGGCATCTTTCATTTCAGATTTGAAGTTGGCCCATTGAATCGTCCGAATGGTATTCCGTGGTTCTGATCTAGACGACAAGCCTTTGATGTTCAGATGGGTGGGAATGTGATCACTCCCATGTGTCTCAATGTCTGGAAACCATTTCACACATCTGGCGAGAGAGTTGGAGACGAAAGCAAGGTCGAGGCAGCTGCCGTATGACACGCCTCGGAGAGAGGTGGGGCTACCATCGTTCATGAGAGTAAGGCCATAGTTGTAGGCGATGCTTGCTAATCTTCGTCCTCTTGCATTTGTCCTTGTACTTCCCCATGCTGGATGGTGTGCATTGAAATCTCCTATGATGACCCATGGGGCGGGACAAACACTAAAGATATCCGCTAATCTTTTGGTATCGAAATTGCTGGAAGGCGATATATATACGCCTATAAGAGTAAACGAGAGTTTATTCTTTTTAACTGTGATGCATATATATTCATTATCGTCGTGGGGCGCAATTGGTTGCAAAACATAGGTGAGGTCACGACGAACAAAAACGGCGATTTTGCTGCATGCACCATTTGTAGATGGCATGATAAATTCGTACCCTGACAGTCTTATTGGTTTCGACAAGTTGGGCTCACAAATGACGATGAGTGGAAACACACTGGTGACCACAAACTGACGAAAATCTGAAATTCGTGATTTTAGCCCTCTGGCGTTCCACTGGATGACGGACGCTGCCTTGACTTCTTTTCGGAAGGATGGGGTATGGCTAGCCATCTTTCTAGTTAAGAGATTCAAGCACTGGGCTTAAGGCGTCCAGAACTTTAAGTGCGCTTCGAACAGACGGTGTCCCCATGTCCTCTAAAATCGCTCGGACGGCCTCCATGAGGGAACGTAGCACCGAGATGACTTGACGGTCTGTTTTAGGTGAATCCTCCATGGCTGGAGAAGGCTCCGGTGGGGCCCCGACCTTCTGAGGTTCCTTAGCAAGGGAGCGGCTCGGTAGCGTAGGTCATTCCTCTAAAGAAAGTCTTATCTGCTTCCTTCGTGGAAATGGTGGGCCTTTTCGCAGCGCGACTACCTGGTACCGCAGTGGAGTGGGTACTGTCACTTCGCGCATGCGTCTTCTTCGAAGACGTACGATGGTGCCGACGTCGACGCCGACGCCGGACTACTTCGGCTGCCTCCCTGTGGGCCGAATTGTCTTTGGCCATTTGCTTGAGAACCGCGCGCTCCCTCTTGATGCGGGGACAGTCTTTCGACGAGGCCGCGTGAGGGCCGCTACAGTTGGCGCACTTCAGAACCGTGGCATCGCAGGTCTGTTCTGCATGAGGTTCAGCGCAACGGGGACACAGTAGCGAGTTGGGACACACGCCCTTGACGTGTCCTAACCTGAAACACTGATGGCATTGAAGCGGCTTCTGGATGAATGGTCGAACCGGATGTCTGAAATGTCCGACTTTAACGTGGGATGGTATACAATCCCCCTTGAAAATTACTTTTACGCAGCGCGTATTCCCAAGGCGGCGCACTTGCGTAATGATCGTGCCCTCGTTTGCCGGCTTGATGAGGCTAGGTAAGTCATCATTGGGAATGTCAATGTCGTAAATTACACCGGCTATGGATGTGTCGTCAATCGGGTTAAAGGGGCGCATTTTGATTCCGCCTAGCTCCGTGTTTTCTTGAAGTTTTCCAAGCGCACTCGCGTTGTACACGTCTATGGCGAGTATATTCTTGCGCGGATTCATTCTGATGTGCTTAATTTGATCTGGCACCGCACATTCCAGAAAAATGGATAGGGCTTGCCTGTTCAGCAACCGTAGGTTGCTTGACGGTTCTTCCGGCATAAAGATGATGACGTCTGGCCAGCCAGCAGGCCTTGACTTCATAGTCATTGTACTCGCAGGATTTGACGGCGCTGTGTTGGTGATCTTTCCCTTCGACCTCTTACTCCGGACTGGTATGAAGCCGTCGTCGGATAAGTTGTCTTCCGACATAGAGTACAGCTTGGTGTCCTCGGTGTCACTGGGGGAGCCAACTCGCTTCCTTGCGGTTGCCGGCCGTGATGACTTCTGGCCAGGCGAGCCTCTGGCATTCTCCGCGTCCATGACCGCAAGACGGGGAGGCGAGGCACCTCAAAAGGCGAAGATTTCACCAAAAATTCACAGAGCACAGAAACAGGTGTTCTGCCAAGAAGACACTTCGTCGTCTTCCAACCAGTAGGCATGCTCTCCCAAGTAACAAAGGACCTAATAAAGAAACGACAAAGAAAGTGTCCAACTCAAGACATAAGATAGAATTCGCGGAACTGTCAAAACTGATCAACAAGGCAAAAATAAGTGATATTCGAAATTATAACGTGAGAGACACTGAAGAAGCCGTAAGAAATGGTCGTAGCCTGAAATCAGTGAGAGGGAAACTTGGCATAGGACAAACCAAGGTCTATGCATTGAAAGATAAGCAGGGTAATATCATCAGCAATCTCGGAGGTATAGTAAAAGCAGCCGAAGAATTCTATACTGACCTGTACAGTGCCCAGTGGACTCAGGCTAACTCCATTCGAAACAGTAATGAACCGGATACAGAAACTCCTCCTATAACTAGCGATGAAGGCAGAAGGTCCTTGCAAAACATGAAACGGGGAAGAGCGGCAGGAGAAGATAGAATAAGAGTCGATTTAATCAAAGATGGAGGAGACATAATGCTTGGAAAACTTGCGGCTCTCTATATGAAGTGTCTATCGACTGCAAGAGTCCCGAAAAACTGGAAGAATGCAAACATTATACTAATCCACAAAAAGGGAGACGTTAAAGAATTGAAAAATTATAGGCCCATTAGCTTATTCCCAGTATTATATAATATATTCACCAAAATAATCTCCAAATTATTAAGAGCAACACTGGACTTTAGTCAACCAAGGGAACAGGCAGGTTTCAGGAAGGGATACTCTACAATGGATCACATCCATGTCATCAACCAGGTAATCGAAAACTCGGCAGAGTACAATCAGCCTCTATATATGGCTTTTATTGATTACGAAAAGGCATTTGATTCAGTAGAGATACCAGCAGTCATAGAGACATTACGTAATCAATGAGTACAGACCGCTTACGTAAATCCAGGAAAATATCTACAGGGATTCCACAGCTACCCTAATTATCTAGAAGAAAAGTAGGAAGAGACCTATAAAGAAAGATGTCGGACAAGGAGACACAATCTCTCCAATGCTATTCACTGCGTGCTTGGTAGAAGTATTTAAGCTATGAAACAGGGAAGGCTCAAGAGTAAGGATCGACGGTGAATATCTCAGCAACCTTCGATTTGCCGATGACATGGTTCTATTCAGCAACACTACAGACGAGCTGCAACAAATGATAGAGGACCTTAGCAGAGAGAACGTAAGAGTGGGGTTGAAAATTATTATGCGGAAGACAAAGATAACGATGAATAGCCGGGCAAGAGAACAAGAATTCAAGATCGCCAGTCAGCCTCTAGAGTCGGTGAAGGAGTACGTTTACCTAGGTCAATTAATCACAGGAAACCCTGATCATGAGAACGAAATTTATAGAAGAATAAAAATGGGTTGGATCGCTTACGGAAGACTGTCAGCTCCTGACTGCGAGCTTGCCATTATCATTGAAAAGGAAGGTGTACAATCGGTGCATTTTACTGGTGCTGACATATGGGGCAGAGACTTGGAGACTGCCAATGAAGGTTGACAACAAGTTAAGGACCGCGCAAAAAGCGATGGAAGGAAGAATGCTGGGCAGAGTGTTAAGAGACAGAAAGAGTGTGTTTGAGGTCAAAGAACTGCAGAATGTTATTGACAGGGAGCTCATGTGTAAAGGTTCGACCTAAGGCATTAGGCTCAAAGAGATTTAAAATGTCTGCAATGGCATCGTCATACATAGAATCACTTCGTTCTTTCAGCAGCACAAGGAAATCATCAACATACCTAAAGACAAAGACAAAGTAGTACTACTTTGTCTTTGTCAAGTACACTAAACAAGGTGCGGTCAATACTCGATAAAAATATATTGCATAAAACTGGTGCTACGCACGACCCAATGCACACTCCCTGTCGCTGCAAAAAGGTGATAAAAGTAGCACTGAGATAAAATTCCAAGAGAGTCAGGAAACTGTCTACCGAGATGCCTGCTGAGTTTTGGAAACCTATGACATCGTTAGCTTCAATGCAGCTGCGCACTGATTCAAAAAGTGGCTGGTGAGGTATGGAGTAGAATAAATCTTCTACATCAACGGAGAATCCAAATCCGATTGAGTCAACTGTCTGCAGAAGCGAAATAACATCTTCAGAATTCTTAGTGGCAAAGGGATCATCAATTTGCAACATGTTCGAGTGCTTCTGCAGAAAGATATTAATTTCGTGTTGTCATGTGCCTTTCTCGCTAACAATGGCTCTGAAGGGCACATCAACCTTGTGCGTTTTTGCGCTAAAAAACACAGACAGGCTATCGTTCTTACTGTAGTTAACAACATGAGACAGTTTGGCTAGTTCTACGTTATCGCATAAAGAGATTGCGGATTGCTTTACGTGAGTACGTTTCACGGGTACCTTTTTAAAGTTCTTGAGCACAGCTGCGGTTGCTTTTTCGTTGAAAGGTCCGGAGGGCAGAACGACGAAGCCACCTTCTTTGTCAGATTCGATGAGCTGGAGGTTGTTCCTTACAAAGAAGCCGTAAACAAAGCTTCTTGGGTCTTTCTTATTACCAGTCTTGTTCACTGATTTTGCCAAGCTGTCGACGCCGTCCAATAGGCACCTTTCCTCGTCTTCCGGACTTGCTTTCCTTGATATTTGGCGGTTCGTGGCTAGCCATTCATGGGGTTCCAAAGTTGGTTCGAAGCAAAATTTTGGGCCTTTCCGGAGTAGTGACCACACCTTGTCTGAGACCACAGCTCCGTCCAGACACACTAGGTTACCTCGCTGGGGCTTGCTCTTTTTCTCGAAGCGGGGAAGCACAAGGTTGAGCGTTTGCCTCCAGTAGAATTCCGTAGTCTGAGCCGTCTGTCGCCTTATACCTTGCCATTTGATTGCAGCCAACCAATGAGGGTCCCTGGAAAAGCACAGGGCTCGAAGCGTGTCCTGATACAAGCGGACTTGACGCCATAGTTCCGATCGTATGTTCTTGCAGATGCGTTTCGCATGCCCTACTGAAGGTTTTAGGAGTCGAAACAGGGCATTGACTTCGTCCGGGATGTAGCCTTTCTTGAGGTATAGGCCCAGAAGTCTTGCACGGCAGGAAGTACTGATGATACCCAACATGACCGCTGATGCTTGGCATGATGACGGGAGAAAACAAAAGGAAGAGCCCGATGTAGAAGAAATGTAGTTTAGCAGAATGCATTGTTGAGCAAGTTGGTTCATTGTATTTGGAAAGATTGGATGCGCTTTTTAGACGATCACAAGGAACAAGACGGGTCAGGTGCAAACTAGCAACTGATGTTTATTTGAGGGAAACACTTAAATATCAGTTCATGCCAGCGCAGGCGCATCAGGGTATCAGCAGCAGATAAGAGGCGAAAAAACACAAAATCAGAAAAACCAATGGCTTGGTTCAGCTAATCATATTTTCTAGGAAACGTGCCTCCCTATTGTAAAGTATGATCGATGTGTCACTGATGCATGCTTGTCCCTTCTTTTTTATATAATATGCCTCTAGAAGTTCCCGTGCTTTTTCGTTACTGCACTTGCGCAGGATCTTAACCTGATTGAGCAGAAGCCTGCATTTATGATCTAGGCAATGCATGGGTAAATGACGTTGCTCCCGGTTTTTAATAGACCTTTCGTGTTCCCGGATTCGCACATTCAAACAACGGCCCGTCTAGCCTATGTAGGTTTTGCCGCATGTCAGGGGAGTCTGATAAATAACGCCAACTTGGCAATCAGACAAGACAAAACAAGAAGCAAGGCTTGTGGGCCTATACCTCAAGAAAGGCTACATTCCGGACGAAGTCAATGCCCTGTTTGGACACCTCAAACCTTCAGAAAGAGAGTGGTTTGGATCAGAGAGCAAACGGGTGTAGCCGATATTCTAACTGATATTAGGAGAAAAAAATGGAGCTGGGCAGGTCATGTGATGCGCAGGTTAGACAACCGTTGGACCATTAGGGTTACAGAATGGATACCAAGAGAAGGGAAAGGCCGTCGATGACGGCAGAAGACTAATTGGAGCGATGAAATTAGGAAATTCGCGGGCGCTTGTTGGAATAGGTTGGCACAAGACAGGGCTAATTGGAGATCGCAGGGAGAGGCCTTCGTCCTTCAGTGTACCAAAATAGGCTGACGACGACGACGATGATGATGATGATATCCAGTCGCTGTTGTGATACCTAACCGTGTCTGAGAAACTTAACATGCTTGAACTAGCACGCCTCCGAGGGCATTTTATTTATTTATTTATTTATTTATTTATTTATTAATTAAAGCAAAGCTTTATTTGCTTACTTTCTTGGATTTGGTGTGGCTGCCTGGCGTAAGTTGGGTCGGGCCTGATATATATTGTAGATATATATATATTCTCCGAATGTAAGTACCAGCTTATTGGCTTACGTAACCCTTGTAAGTTGACGAAGTGGGCGCACCTCTGTTCTGCATGACAAAACAATGACTTCCGACATGAAACCTGACCTCATAATGTCGCCTCACATGCAACTCGAAAGGACGTCGATCGGTTAATGGAATGGTTAATTATATTGATCAGGTTCATTGGTTTTACTGTTTTCTTTAATTTAGCCGCTCAATATGTGCCACTGGGTGTGTGCCGGTTCTTGGCCAATCATCCAGAGTGAGTGTGGCCCTCTCGGACACAAGAAGTACGGAATCTCTAAACGTCACTTGATACGTGTCTGATACTTTTCCGTGAATACGCCTGTCCTCGCCATTCTTCCCTCGACAGTCATCAGCCATCGCCGTACAGGCCTTGTGACATGCGTTAAGAGACAAAGCCGGCAATACCATTACTAATATGGATGAGATAGTTCAAGTGGCTGAGGAGTTCTATAGAGATCTATACAGTACCAGTGACACCCACGACGATAATGGAAGAGAGAATAGTCTAGAGGAATTTGAAATCCCACAAGTAACGTCGGAAGAAGTAAAGAAAGCCTTGGGAGCTATGCAAAGGGTGAAGGCAACTGGTGAGGACCCGGTAACAGCAGATTTGTTAAAGGATGGTGGGCAGATTGTTCTAGAGAAACTGGCCACCCTGTATACGCAATGCCTCATGCCCTCGAGCGTACCGGAATCTTGGAAGAACGCTAACATAATCCTAATCCATAAAAAAGGGGACGCAAAAAAATTGAAAAATTATAGACCGATCAGCTTACTGTCCGTTGCCTACAAAGTATTTACTAAGCTAATCTCAAACAGAATCCGGAACACCTTAGACTTCTGTCAACCAAAGGACCAGGGAGGATTTCGTAAATGCTACTCAACAAGAGACCATATTCACACTATCAATCAGGTGATAGAGGAATGTGCGGAATATAACCAACCCTTATATATAGCTTTCATTGATTACGAGAAAGCGTTTGATTCTGTCGAAACCTCAGCAGTCATGGAGGCATTACGGAATCAGGGTGTAGACGAGCCGTATGTAAAAATACTGAAAGATATCTATAGCGGCTCCACAGCCACCGTAGTGCTTTATAAGGAAAGCAACAAAATCCCAATAAAGAAAGGCGTCAGGCAGGGAGATACGATCTCTCCAATGCTATTCACAGCGTGTTTACAGGAGGTATTCAGAGACCTGGATTGGGAAGAATTGGGGATAAGAGTTAATGGAGAATACCTTAGTAACTTGCGATTCGCTGATGATATTGCCTTGCTTACTCACTCAGGGGACCAATTGCAATGCATGCTCACTGACCTGGAGAGGCAAATCAGAAGGGTGGGTCTAAAAATTATTCTGCAGAAAACTAAAGTAATGTTTAACAGTCTCGGAAGAGAACAGCAATTTACAATAGGTAGCGAGGCACTGGAAGTGGTGAGGTAATACTTCTACTTAGGGCAGGTAGTGACGCGGATCCGTATCATGAGACGGAAATAATCAGAAGAATAAGAATGGGCTGGGGTGCGTTTGGCAGGCATTCTCAAATCATTAACAGCAGGTTGCCATTATCCCTCAAGAGAAAAGTGTATAATAGCTGTGTCTTATCAGTACTCACGTACGGGGCAGAAACCTTAAGGCTTACGAAAAGGGTTTTACTTAAATTGAGGACGACCCAACGAGCTATGAAAAAGAGAATGATTGGTGTAACGTTAAGGGATAAGAAAAGAGCAGATTGGGTGAGGGAACAAACCCGAGTTAATGACATCTTAGTTGAAATCAAGAAAAAGAAATGGGCATGGGCAGGACATGTAATGAGGAGGGAAGATAACCGATGGTCATTAAGGGTTACGGACTGGATTCCAAGGGAAGGGAATTAGATAATTAATCCTAATTAATTAATGAACTTTTGAAATATTATATTTAGATGAAAAATGTCAATGAGAAAATTGCAGAGCGACATGAAAAACTCGTGGTACAGCCTTCTGTTGCTCAATACACACTACATAAAAGTGTTTGTCCGAGCGTCAAAAAGCCCGCGAATACACGCAAAGGGCCTTATTACCGAGCATCCAGCGTAGGCGACCTCGAGGGGACCGAACCTGTACCACAAGGCTATTCGGCGATACTAAATTACTACAAGGGCTGCAGAAAGCGGTATCCACCGCCGCACAACTCCCTTAGCAGAGAGGACTCTGTCGCGTGGAGGCAGCTACAAACGGCCTCGTACCCGAACCTAAACGTACTCAGCAAAATGTATCCCACACCATACAATGACAAATGCCCCTGGTGCCACGAAACACCCACGCTGTATCACATAACGTGGGCATGCCATAAGATAGACGTGGTACCCGTTATACCAAACCCGAGTGCGGAGCAATGGGAGGGAGTGCTCTCCAGCGATCGCCAGGTCGACCAAGAAGGCCTGATTCGGCGAGCACGACTGGCAGCAGCATCCAGCGGATCCCTGGACTAAGGGCAACCGACCGTTGTACTAGAAGATGGACGAAGCCATCTGAAGACCGCAGAAGACCAGCGAATCTAGAGCTAATAAAGTTTTTCACTCACTCACTCAGTCGGCCAGTCGCGCGGCAATTTTGCGTATATTCGCGGGCAAGCAACATTACGTTGGTTCGGTCCAGCTACGTGGCATTTGTATATTGTTAATGTTTGGCTCAAGTTACGTGAAACACCATGTATGGCGGTCTACACACCTATCGGAGTTTTATATGAACTTGAGCGAACTATACTGCCACGTAAATATAAGTAGCAGCTTCATATGCCTTTAAAAGAAACACATACTTGTATGCAGCAAAACTGCGTAGCCTATACAAGGCAACAAATGAAACAGGGAGAGATTCTGATTTCTCATCTTATTTCTTAGAAAAGTGAAAATAAATGCGTGCGGCGGAAATACCAGTTCTCGGTAAGCACTTATCGCACGAGCTGTGTAAATCGCGAGCGACTCTTTCTGCAATAAAATCATGGAAACCGGTATAGCAGCTCTCGAACTTTCTTTTTCTCTCACCCCTTTCACTTCTAACATCATGTGGCTCGTGTGGCGATGTCGGCGAATAGGTGCTCCCCCCTCTTCTTGACTGGAGTGGTTTGATGTGAAAGGTTGGCGCTATCTTCTGCTGCCCTTGAGGGCGCACGGCTCAGCGCCATGGCTGGACGCGGAGTGACACTGGGGACGTTTCCGACTGCGACAAGACAAAACGCCTGGATGCAGTGACATGTGCGCTCCGTCTAGCGGGTATCCCTGTGGGGATCGCAGGTCGGGAGCGCCGCTGTGCTCGCCCGGGCGCTCGCTGACAGTAGCGCGAACGTCAACATGCGTCGCCGTTGGATGCCGCCTTTGGCGAGTGCGATTCTAAGAATTCGTGCATGCGGTAGCTCGACGGCTGCCGATGTGCACGGGGCGGGTGAATTGCACCTGCGGCACAGATATATTTCGTGGGTGGATGGTTCCGAAGTTTATGTTGTGACACCACTGCATTATATTGATAGCACAGATTTGCGCAAACGCTAGTGACGTACGCCTTGAACCTCCAAGCGTCTTTCTTTTAAAGCGAAGCTTCGTTCGTCCTCGTGACACGAAGAACTACCGGCGACGACACCGTGCGCGTGTCATCCGCTGCTGCTGCCCTACGCCTCGCTGCAACTCGGACAAGCTTCGCGTCATTTCAACATTGCGCTGAATATGCGTGCTTTCTTTCTCTTTTTCCTTTTCTAGGATGGGAAAGGTGTTTCCACGCAAATGTTAAAACATCTCTACACGTCCCAGCGTGTGGCGCTCGAGATTCGTCCCCGCGAAGCGATATTTGAGGCAAAGGTTTAATTTATAAATCTATCAATCGTGAATCGCATTATTAACGGTGTAATTGACGCAAAATATGACATTCAACCAAAAGTGATGCGGTGGTTGTTACCGCGATGCCTTTGACAGCCTTACATTATGAAAGATTTGTTTATGGATCGCGTATACGTACAAGCTGCATAAATCCGCATTGCACCTTCCTGTTGCGATGAGTCACAGGGCCCACATTATTTTGATTACTATTATCAAATAATTTCGATATTTTCATAACGTCTGAAGGGACAAAAGCTAATCTCAAGATTTGTCTGAATTTATTGAACGCTACCACCTAAAGCACGAATGGTTACAACTGCCTTTAATATAGCTCGTATAACGACGGGCATCGGCTAAATGCGTGTAATGAGGCGATTTCCCTACAACGATGCTTTTTAATGCGTAACTAAGTTTCTTATGTACCATTGCGGTATCTGGTGCGGATATCGTGCTGCTGCAGCTGTTAAACGCACTTTGCAGATCAGCTGGGAACCACGAAAATGAACAGTGGGCAAGCATACATCTCGAGTTAGAGAAATGCTCTCGCAGTTTTCTATGTTTCCGTGTCCAGCTGTGGAATATTTTGTTGGATCGTTAACTGTAAAACGTGACTGTTGAATGTAATCATTTCGTTTGTAAAATGGCGTAAATGTCTCAGCATAAATACATCAATCTAGCTCCGTGACATCTGATTATTTTCGCGTGCCATCTTGCAATGAGCAATCGAATGTTCGGGGCCCGTATTCAGAAAAAGCTCTTACACTAGAATTATTCGTAAGATAAAACACCATCCAACTCCGATGCCGCACATATTCTTAGCGAAGGCAACCGTAATATGTTAAAGGTCCCTTACGAACGAAGATATTTGTGAGTTTGGTCCAGACACGCAAAATAAGTGCACTGTTTCAATATTTTGTTTTTAAAATTTTATATCTTAATGTTTTGTTTCGAAGCAACCTAACATTCATGTTTCCATTGTGATGACTGCTGTCGGCGAAAGCAAACTTTCCCATTAGAATCAAGTATAGTCCTACTGTTCCCAGCCACTTCTACTTTCTTGCCTTGATGCCGGCGAGGCAGCAGAAGTTGCTCTCATTAGCGACTCTGGCGACTGGGAAGGAGAAATGAATTAGAGTTTAAGGAAGCAGGGTCACGGAATTCTTTGTTGTCACAAAATATCTCTCCAGTATCCGTTCATGCATCATACCTTACAGGCTTCTATATGCAGCGTTGAGTAAGGGGGGAGCATAACATTTAAAAAAAAAAGAAAAAGAGGGAGTGGTTACGCAAACAGTGTAACATTAATAAATATTTGCGAAGCAGTATTGCACTAATGAACAAAAACACAGCACTACAACCATAATGCAGTATCAAGAGCACCTGAATACGAGCGAGACAATGTGAGACATATATAAAAAAGAAACAAGCTCACACGAACGAGAAAGACCGAAAGAAAAGAAAAAAAACGCAACACACTACATCAACAAGGAGCATAACATTCAAATAAACCTTCACCAAGGACATCGCGGTCTCTAATGGATACAATGACATCAGGAACGTCATTCCAAAGTGAAATTACACGAGGCAATCATATAACTTAAAGGCGTGAGTTGTTCCAAAGGTATACTTTGAAAGCTCAAGTGATTATGAAATCTTCATGACATGCGCTGCGGTAATTCGACAGGAAGGAGGGTAGCTGGCGGGCTCTAGATGTATTTATGTAAGAGACATAAGTCAGCAGCGGAACGGCAAGTTCCGAGGTGCCGAAGAGAAATGTTTAATTTCTTTTCAGTAACGCTAGAACCACGATCGTATTTGCGTAAAAATATACCGGGTGGCCCTGCTTTGAACAGACTCTAATTTATCGATTGGATAGTTTTGACGCAGAGACCAGACTGATGACATAAATTCAAGCTGTTGACGAACAAAGGTGACATGTGAGTGTGCGGATCTCAGTGGGTGAGTTGCGCAAGTTACGACTGACATAACCAAGTGTCTGAGACGCTTTCGCATAGATGGTGGTGATATGTGTTGACAGTGGCAGGATGGATTCCAGATGCACTTGTACGAAGAAGCCAGAAATATTGTTTTGTTATTAATGGAATAGCAAATTTGCCCACAAACTCCCGGTTGATCTGCGTGCTCACTACCAGTGTCGCAGTAATTAAAAAAATGATAATAATAAAAATAGAAAAAATAACGGCTGCGTTTTTGTTATCAGGTGCAAAAAATATATACTACGGAAAATTTTAAACCCAACTGTCATAGTGATCGTGCAACGCTATACGTTTCTCAAAGGACAAGATGACAACAATCCTTTTGGTTAGGAACAACATACGGTACAACTGTGATGTAACTGAAAGTTTTGATATATATATGTGTTCGATCAATTGAACTTGCTAAAATCTACCTCTTTGTCTATTTTGCTGTTTTAGGTATTTCAATGGTCACTCAGGTTTCGAACAATAAAATACAAAGTGATACAAAAGTGCGGATATGCCCGTATTTAGGTGCCAATTTCCAGGTCTCACGTTCCCAGCTTAATAAGGACAAGACACGAAATATAGGCAGTTCACAACTAAACAAAATTAATAAAAGAAATTCGCATTCTGGATGTAGATTATTCTTTCAAAAAGAAAGAAAGAAAATGGTTGTACATTGTATAATATTCCTATATGCTTTTTAACCAAAGCCAAACAGTCCCGGAATGACTCCAAACACACTCCTTTCACGGATTCTCAAACGAATGGGACGCTAGCAGGGGACTGCCCGAAATACAACGCGATCAAAAAAGAAAAGAATAAGAGAGAGAGAGAGAAGGCACCTTAACCAAGAGCACGGGACAAGGAAGCCCCATTTCTTCTTGTTCCGCCTATGCTGTGCCAGTTGAGCGGACGCAGCCGCGAGATTTTGGTGATTTCCTTTGGGCGACGATAGATACTTGAGATGTTTACGCGCGGCCGCTCAGCAAACGCCCTAAGAAAAAGAAAACGGAGGGAGCGCTTCTTCGGGCTCGGCAGCCGCCTTGCGAGCGGATGGCAGCGTGTCGCCGAGAGGAGACGCGTCGCCATCGCAGGACACGTCAGTGCGCACGACCCCGACAAGCGTTTGTTTCAGCTTGTCAGGCGTCGTTTGAACCGGCCGGCAGCGCTTGGGCAAGGAACGATGGAGGGGGGGAAGGAGAGGGGGAGAAGAGAGGCTAACAAGCGTCCATCGCCGCGGCAGCCACGTGTCCACCCGGAGGTGCGGAGGGCAATGGTCGGGAAAACCTAGAACTGCGTTTCGAGCTGTCACACCTGTCGGATTAGTGAAGATTGATCAGGTAATCCGAGTCAGGCGTTTGCTCCCCTTCGCGGCGCAACACCCGCGCGCCCCCTCCCCGTCCGCGCCGCTGCGCTTTTCCTGTCGCCACTTTGAACGCTCAAGAGTCGCGCGATTCATTCGGCCCTTTCTTTCTTCTACACTATGTGCCCTACTTCTACCTCCCACCCTCCGCTCTTCTGTCGGCCCGCGCTTCTCCAGCAACTGCGCTACGCACGGTGATACTAAACCCTGCTTCCGTAGTTGGAGAAACTTCGTTAGGTTGCGTTCCTTGCTTGCGAAGTTGGTGCCTTCATAAGTTTTAGACCGCTTTACTGTTTCTTCACGCTATATACTGAAAGCGTCTCCCGAGCAGAGAAAGAGAGAGAGAGAGAGAGAAAGAAACAGAAAAGAGGGAAGGCAGGAAGGTTTACCAGACTCACGTGCACTTTGCTACCTTGCATTGGGAGAAGCGTACAAAGAGGAGAAAAGAGAGGGAAGAGAGAGAGAGAGCTCTTGTTTCGCGCGCGCTTGTATGTACGCATTAAGTCTGTAAACGGTCGCTGAGACCTGTCGAATTGATGTAATACAATAACGCTCTCGTTGCTTACTCACGCACGGCCATGGTCCAGTGATCTTTGTTTCAGTCAACCCTATTTAATGCTGTCCGGAGTAGTTCCCGTTCGACGTCGTACCAAAATGTGTTTCCCGAGCAGCGTTCCTATGTTTTAATTACGGTCAAGACGAACGCAGTGTGGAATGCTGTACTGATCTGCTTGATAGCCTTTTCCAAAATAAGCGTATTTATGATCCTGGGAATAAAAACAAATTTTTCATTATTCCGTTGTAAATGTTTATCCAGATACGTGCACGGCAGAAGGTGAAAGACGCGAAAAAAATTGAGTGCCGTTTATAGATAATGAAAAAGCTCTACTTACTATTCTCTACTCTACTATTCCAGTGATAACGGCAGCCTGGTAGACGGCGGCTCATGTGTGAGCCAATCATGAAGGAAGAAGAGAATTCCAAATGATATGGAACGGTAGCTGACGTTCTGTTTATAAAAAAACATGTCTACTGACAGTCAACTCCTATTGACTATACGAACTTATCTGGGATGCCCTTTAAGTCTTTTTGGAGAAACGACCTAGGGCGACTTTCCTCTGCTTACTTACACCTACTTAAAAATTTTCTCGGATGATAAAATCGCCAAGTAGGGATTGTACATATCACACTCAAACATAAGCATTAACTTACGTCTTTTTTTCGTTATTCCTTCTTTGTTTTTATCCGTCGCCCACTTTTTTCTTTACTCTCCCTCTCTCTTGTTGGAGTCATGTGGGTGCCACTGGGTAACAGGGGCATGCGCGCTTATCTGACTATGGCACACAGCTAAAGCTGACTCGCATTCTACTACACGAATGAAAGACACATGCGTGTTACAGCTTTGCCAGTCAGACCTCCGAGCCTTGCGACACGCGGCAAGCAAAACAACCGCGGCCAGGCATGTACGAGCGCTGCGAAGTTCCACAAGGGCACCAACAGGAAAACCCTTGTCGCTGTAGGCTAATCGCGCCTGTCTGAAATATGGCGACAGGGGACGACAGCCAGGCTGTTTTAGTGCACAGGTGCTCACGCAGGCTTGGCGTTCCAGCAGCTGGCAGAAGCTACCCCGGCACACAGTCGGGGGCAGCGGCGGGCGTCCCGCGCCGTGACCACGTCGGCCATATCACCGAGGCGCACCGCGGTGGCGAGCAGCTCGCATTCAGCGCACGTACTACCGACTCTGAGGACGCGCGCGCACGCCGTACACGCGCCGACGTCAGTAGCGTCTTCTGAATACCGCGCAAACTTCCGCGCCCATTTTTAACGCGACCACCGCCACCTAGTACACAATCGAAAACAAGCCTGGGCTGAGGCACCGTCAAGCCGATTTCTCTTTTCTTTTCTTTTTTTCTTTTTTTTCGCTGAATCTGGAGCCAATTACACCGCGCAGCAACATCTTGCACTGAAGTGACGGTGACGAGCGTTTGTCTGCGCGTGCGCTGGCGATGGAGGCACATTCGCCTTAAGAGAAAAAAAGAGGCAAGACGGCGAGGTAGGCCAGTTGGTTAGCCACGTTGTCGCGTTTTGTTCCTTTTGTCCCTGTTGGTTTGCGCTGTGTCACACTTTCAAATTGACAGAAGGTGCCTGCTTCTTCTCAATACACGGGCGCAAGAGGGAGAAGTTACAAAGTTTAAACGGGCAGAGAAAAAAAGGAAAACTTGCGCTTGCCCGCATGGTCGTCCGAAAACCAGCTTTGAAAGCTACAAAGTATTTATTTACGGCGTTTCAGAGCGACTGAATTTCTAATGTGCACTTTGTTTATGTAACTAACGTCACTGTCTATTGTATTAAAGAAGCGTTCTTCATCGCCAACAGTCTCTGGCCATTCATCATCGTCATCATGATTTTTTTCTTCTATTATTACTGCTCTCCATATGGCAGATAAGTCGGGTAATATGTTGGGCAGGGCACAAATGCATTTTTAACTTCTGCCATAGTATGAGCTCAGGCCACGAAGTGTGCCTGTGCAGCAGGCACTGCACCTGTCCGGCGAAAAACGCAAACGATTACGCGTGTACTCTTGGAACATTCACGAGACGAGATTATTTTTCAGAAAAAACACCTCTGAGTTTCCCTCATATGCTTTGAACACATCTGAATGACATCCTAAACTTGAATGCAACCTAACACCAATAAGAAAAGACGTGTACCTTTTTGAGAACGCATCCTATTGTACGATCGGTGGTATACGGTGTATGGTAACTCCCATAACAGCGCGATCATGTGCCGTTGTTAGTAATAATAATGTCCCCTCCGCGCTATCTGATTTGGCAGGACGTTATACTTCTCAGAATTCGGAGCGTGCATATAAGAAATGTTAACACTGCCCTATCTTTCTTTTTTTTTTTCTGTCAACAGTTGTAAGTCTGTCTGCTGCCTTCTAATCCCACCTGGTACGACACTAAACAATTTCCCATTAGAATATTTAAGCCTGGAAGTGGTCGCTCTGTAACTATAAATAAATGTTAAACGCTTATGGTAAAACCAGGAGTCACCATGTAATTAAATAAAGAAAATAAATCATCAAGTAATAGGGAGCTGCTCACGCGATCAAGAGGCAAGCAGTAGAATTTGATCACGTCTCAACTGTACTTACGAACAGCAGTTGAGGTGACGTTGAAATAATAAACTGTCTTGCTTTCAATAGTTAAAAAATATAAATAAATAAATTACCTAATTAATTAATAAAGTGGGCAAAATGACACTGTTTGCAACTCGAGGGTGCTTTGTTAACAGTGCTTTACGTCACCCACTTAACTTCCGACGAAAACTAAATAAATAAATATTATATAGATACATTAAAATAAAAAAAAAAACCTGCTTTATTTCTCAAGCATTTTTTTTCCTTCTTTTTTTATGGACAACTAGAGTCGTTATCCGAGGCGGCAGTGCGGTCCACGCTGGGTGGTGGGCGCATCGTGCGGGGCGCCGTGGGGGGGACGGGACGGGAGTGAGAGGGGGGCAAGTGCAGGCCACGTTACGCGCGCGCGCTCCAATCGATATAGGGCGCATCGCGGGTGCACCTTCGCCGCGGTGTCGCCCTTGCGTTGTCGCGATGAAGTTAATCTGCTAATCCATTAATGGGAGGCCAGAGCGGTTGCGTGGCGGGGAGCCGGGCGCTCGCTGCACGCGTATAAATAAAGGCTCGGGCCCCGGAAGGAATGTGCGTGCGTATCCGGCTAATGCGGCGCCGATTCGCGCGGCCATACTCACGCGCGCTCGAGTGTGTACGTATGTATATATATATATATAGGCCACAGAGGGTGCTTCCGTTGGGGAGTATTTTTGATGGCAACCAAGAGGTGGCCAAGCGAAAGAGAGTCGTGTGGGAAAACGTCGCGCGCACCCAGAAAGGAGCGGGGGGGGGGGGGGGGGGCATTTGGCAAGCAGGGAGACTGGGCAAAGATGTGGCTGTACTGACGCGGTGGGATATTCACACCACAGGGTCGGCCTTGCATCCCGAATCATTTGTGGGGCACTCAATCTTTTGCTCGTCTCGGGCACCTTTTCGCAGACAGTTATAAAGAGCAAAACAGCAATCTCATTATTCATCTGCACGAGCAGATGAATAATGCGCAAGCTCGTGATAATTAGCTGCCTTTGACTGATCTAGTTATTACGATAAGCATGCCAACTTATACTGAATGTTTTAATAGAAATGCTTGACAGTTTACAGAATAATGAGCGCTTCGAGACTCTCGACCATCATGGTAGTAATAGGTGAGGTTCCACATAAACGTGGTGAAGATTTCCCAATATACTTCCTTGGATAAAGTAGAGGATGGCTTACGGCGTGAGACTACCAACAGGTTTTGTAGACAGCACAGAACTTGAAGAAGCTTAGGGGTCACTACGGCGAACAAGCATCGGCTTTGAGCACTAGTCAGAAGTGGCTTGATTGCTTCTATGTAGAAGTGATTTGCTCGGCTCCAGAAAAGGGCTCATGTGAACCACTGATGTCACCCCGTTACGTCCGTGCAACCGGAGACATCAACCTTGAACGACGTCGTTGCTGAAGTGAACAATATTGCCAAAGCGCAGCTGGTTAATTCTGTCTGAAATTGCTTTAAAATTTTATGGAAGCTATGTTGCGGAGAGCACTCTTCTCTTCCTTCTTGAAGAAACAGAGCAAGTACATTTTCGTTAGTTTCTCTGTGGGAATTAAACGCAGCTTTGTTTTGTTTCTTTTTATCTTTATGTCTGGCGAGTCAGTGTGAGTGAATAAAAAAAACTGACTCGCCATCCCGGCCCTGCGAAAGTTGATGTCCAGTGAAGCTGTTGCAAAATCACCACTACAACTGCTGAGGGGGGTATTGATAGTTCGGATGCTTGTCTTGAGCTTGTTATTGAAATTGATGCTGTTCTGTGTATTATTATTATTATTATTATTATTATTATTATTATTATTATTATTATTATTATTATTGAAACAGACAAATAGGGAAAGAGTACGAAAGAAACAAATGACAGAGACACGGACAAAAGAAAGTAGGAACACGGAAAAAATGTCAATAAACGGGAGGCCAAATCAGTTTTCTGCATGAAACTTAGCAAGGCTCTTTGGGCCTGGTCGCGTTGAGCAACGCTCCCTTTTGGAAAAAGTCAATCATCAAATGTCGCACACTTGAGTCCAATCAGTCGATATTCCTTAAATTGGCAGTGCACGGTGTGTGACGAATACGGGACACTGCAATATAAGGTATTCAAGTGTCTCACAGGAGCCACAGGACGTACGCGACGGACTGTCCACACGGTTATGACGATACAAGCGTTCGCGCACCAACACAGAGCCAACACTTAATTCTACTAACAGTGCTCTGGCACTACGGGGCAAGCCGCGACCACGAGCACGGGGAGGGAGCAGGCCGTTTACAATATGTTGGTCTGGGGGCTGGTTTAGGAGGTATCGGCGGATTAACACACGGGCGTTGTCAATCATACAAGAAATTTATAGGCAGTCACTCCCGTTATTAGCACAGGTTGAAGCGAGCCGATCAGCCTCCTCATTTCCAGCAATACCCACGTGCGAAGGTATCCACTGGATAGTGAGGGAAATTCCACGAAAAGTAATTTTGTTGGCGGACTCTAATATACTGCGTAGAATTGGGCTCTTGGCATCCTTTCTCAACAGCCTGCTAAGGGCAACGCGGGAGGCTGTAAGGATGACGACCTTCGATGTGCTTATTTCTTCCTGTACGTACTTCAGAGCAATATCAATCGCTGCCAGCTTCGCAGTTGTTGATGAGGATGGATGAGGTATTCGAAACACCCTTCTTGTGTCAGTCGAAGGGCAGAATAAAGCTGCTGCAGCGCCTTGAGCGTCGCTTCTTACTGATGCGTCCATAAATACTTTAAGATGGTCTCCATATTTTTGAAGTAAGTGCAACTGGGCCAACTTGAGGAGTGCCGAAACAAGCTGGTTAGATTTTATGTGTATCTCGCGAATCGAAAGATGAATAGGGAAGGGGCATTTGTTCTATTCCTTCGGAGTCGTCAGTGAGGTAGTATCGTCTGAACTGCCAGCAATGGCAACGAACAATGCTGCGACTGTCTCCATGCGAGAGAACGGTCGCTGAATCAGCCGGTTAATAAGTGCTTGTCCATCTGATGCTCGATGCAGACGCTCGACGTGATGTGACGCTCTCTGGTCTGCTTGCAGCCTCAGGGGCAGCTGGTGTGCTTCAGTGAGTAATGGAACAGACTGCGCCCCCCCCCCCCCCCCCCCCCCCCACGAGGTAACCCAAGAATAACTCGGAGGGCAACACAATGGTACCATTCCGATTGATACATCAAACTAGGCGGCACGCTCAACACAGGCAAGGCATACATCACGCCAGAAAGTGCAGATGATTCATATACCTGTAGTGCTGTCATCTGGTCACAGCCGTCGCCCCTACCAGTGAAGGCGGCCACATATCTGAGTAGGGACTGTGATCTGCGCCGCACAGAGGTGCCTTGCAGGACACCACACTTAACAATGCAAGATTCACTTGTTGCTCCTCCAACACGCACTTTCATTTTGCGCTCCGATAGAAAATGGCCCACAAAACAAAGCAAACGACCGGAAATTCCCGTAGTAATCGCCCTATGTGGTACCGAATCAAATGCTTGCTGTATGTCTAGGAATAGTATATATGCCGAGTGCTTGTTTTCTCGAGCAGATTCAAGCGATGATATGAGGTCTGCAATGCTGTCAAGGGCTGAATGATGGCGACGAAAGCCGCTCTTGACATCAGGAAAGAAATTCAGTTCTTGTAATCTGCTATCTAGACGAAACAGTACCATTCGTTCCATCAGCTTGATAACCTTAGATGTTAGTGATATTGGCCCGTATGACTTGAGGTATCAAGTCAGGTATCACCACAGGTATCACCACAGATGACTTCCATTCGTTGGGGATCTGACTCGTTCGCCACACTCCATTATATTCGTCCAAAATAAGCTGATGAAAGGCCTCATCGATGTTTCGTAAGGCTTGGTGCGTGACACCGTCTTCGCCTGGGGCAGTGCGGCGTTTAGAAAGGCTAAGCGCATAGCTAAGCTCCTCGAGAGTAAACCCTGCCTCATCCATCTCGCAAGTGGTCATGGTACCGTTATGGTACCGTTGTACGGGTGATCTCAATGAACGTATGCACTGGTCGCTTCGCTTTTCTGAGTGCTTGAAGCCTCCGCATTACGAGAGGGATGAACCATTGCATTTTTGCTTGTTTAGGGGGATATGAGCCATTGCTGCTGATGATAATTTTTGTTCACGGACGGACACGAAAAATGCCGACCACGGAGAGGCCAACAGCTTCACTGCAATATAGAGACAAAGGCTATCGACAGTGTGTTCCTTCCACAGATCATGTAAATAACGTAATTCTTTTAACTACTGCAATTTTCACGAACACACTGACTGCTCAGTAAAATTGCATCATTCAGAAGTTTCAAGTTTTCCGAACATACTTTTACGTGGCCTTCACTTGACGCCCTTAAAAAGGCGTGATTATTTCGAGAAGTTGAGCGTTCAGGTAGGAGAACAAAGCTTTGTCCAAAGGAAATAATTCACTTGCTGAAATCGTCTTCCAATGGCACGTGTTTTACGTGCAATTTAGTCCCGGCGATCATTGGTCATTCCTTGTTTTTTTAAGAATTCTTGGTAGGAAAGTAACTGACGAAGGCGAAAAACAAGTAGACAAGTAGGCAAATAGTTCATATCTTGCTCCAAAAGTACAGAACAAAGGGCGAGAAAAAAATGTGCTCATTAGGCAGATTGACAAAGCTCTCACCTCGCGATAACAAAAACAGCAGTACAATCGTCACTTATGTTAACACAAGGAAAGTACAAAATATTCTAAGCCCATTCATAACACCACCAAATATTGCAGTATTGCGATTTGTTGGGCGTGTTGGTAAACTAACTTGTAAAGCATATTTAGCACCAGCAAACAAGAACAGAGGGAGTCAGTTTACCAACACGCCCAACAAATGGCAATGCTGGAATTAATTTCTAGTACACCGGGCTCTTTTTTGTGTTCATCGTTAAATAGCGCATTGTGGTGTTGTCTCCCTCTGTCCTTGTTTGCCGGCGCTAATTATGCTTTCCAAACCACCAAATACACAAAGATATACACAAGTTCAATGTAACATGTTCAATGACATAAAACAAACTACTAGTAAAATTTACTTATATCTATTTCCGTAAGACACTCACCGTCAACATTCTTTTTCTATATAGGAATTGTGTAACAGCTCTAAAACACCCATTTTACGTTTCGAGACCTGGGAACGAACTTATGAAGCTCTTCGTGCGTAATTGCTGTTAGTCATTGGGCGGCCACCTTTGCTAACAATTGTATGACCTCATGATAGGCTGGAAACTGCTCGTACGAGTAATTTTAGCGTAAGAAATTTTTTTGTGATTACGGTGCCCTGAGTGTGCGAAAACATATAGTATTTGGATATGTCATAGAAAATGGATAAAGGCACCTTGTGCGGAAGCCCGCAAGGTGGAGGAAGGACGAAGGCGCAGGATGGATTTCAACTGCTCAACTTTCTGTCGGAGGCACCCGCTTTGAGTATCCCTTGCAGTTTTGTGCTTCATTCGGGTGGATGACAATTTTCGATTTCAGAAAATGAATGAAGTACCGAAAAATTTTACCTGCAGCCTGTGCATATATATGTTTGGGCGGAAATTCAACAGGTTGTAGTAACAAAGAAAGCGTTCTTGCATTCGCTAGGTCCAAACAGGCTAAGGGAAAATTCGAATATGCGACACGGACGAAGAAACAATAAGACATGAATTCTTTATTCCTTTATTATTTCGATTACGATCTATTACACCTTTCAGCAATAAATCACTATTTTATAGCTGAGAATATTGTATAATGGTAGCTTCCTTTTATTCTAGAAACTGTATGTACGAAGGCTGTAGCCTAAATCATCTTATTTCTGTTCGAGGTTAAGTGTGTCTTCAGGAAACATATAGCGTTTCCGTTTGACTTTTGACTACTCTGAGCAGCTCTGCAAGCTCGTTAACAGAAGTTTGGAATATATGCAGAATTCCTGGGAAACGTACACATAACGGGCTTTTCCAGCTGTTTGTGCTGCATGACAGACAGGCAGCGATCTACTCCAACGACCTGCAGCATAACGCTATCATAAAAAAAAATGCGTTCACGTTAGTCAGCACCGCGCTTTTGAGCGCAAGTTCAATCCTTCACATTGTCCTACGCATGAAAGTCGGCCCTATGCAAATTCACACAAGAAACTCTCGTGGTAAAACACGCCGTTATAAGGGCCTATATTGTTTGCTTCTGGTGCGTAACAGATACTCAAAGGTGGCGTTTGTTCGCTACATCAAGCAGCCTAGTATTTCCTAAGGGCTGGGCACGGCATGCGCCCACGTTGTCTGTCTTCATATTTTCTCTGCTTCTCGAGACGCGACGTGAGAACTCGTGTGAAATGATAGACCAAAATGAAATTGTACTGTTTCCCCTTTTCAATCACCTTTTAAACGCAGTGTGATAATAGTGGGATTTTATTGAAGATCCAGAAATATTATTCGTATATTGAACAGAAATATATTGTTTTCTTCTCCTCCTTTCCTTAATAAAAAATAAAGCAGAAGTTCTAAATTCAAGTGGCCAAGAAGCCCTATAGTAATTACGCCAACTTTGCTACTTTGACAGCCAAAATGTTTACTGCTGCGGCGCTCTTATGAGTTCCACAGGTAGCACTTGTGGCCATCACATTGTAGCATGCGCAGCCGCTGAATGCCGGTTAAGAAGCATAGAAGCGTTCTCGTGTCCATTATTGCCATTAGAAGTGCCTCCAATACTCAACTTTCATGACAGATATATACATACACACCACGAAAGAGGTCTTCTTTCGGCGACCGCACCTAAGAAGTTATCGCGGCCGTTGTGGAAATTTACCGTTGTGGGAGCATATCCAGCCGAACGCCGGCGCTGTGAAAGGAGGGCGTGTGCAAGAAGAGTGATTGCAAGAGCGCGCCATAAAGGCAGAAGTCGCCGCTCGGGCCTCCATCGTCGCAGAGGAAGCGGCGAGCAAAAATGCCACTCCGTTCGCGCAAGCTGTTAACGGCTGCGATCGCAAGGAGCAGAAAAGCCAGAGACATATGTCGGCACTTCTCAAAAATTACGTCCGACAAGTTTCCGAACAAGCTACTTTCGACGCGACGGGCCAAGCCCGAAAGCACAAAAGGCGCGTGTGTGGGCCCGCACTCACGCACGCACGCACGCGTGCGCACGAGAGAGGCGCACTAACAAGCTTCGGCCGCCGCGCCGGGAGGAAGGATGGCTCCGGCCCGTGGCTCGCCGGAGGAGGAGGGTCCTGCAGTCGGGCCCCTCTCCCGCCATAGTGGAAATCCATGTCAGGCATCAAGAATGAACACCGCTAAGGAGAGGGCCGAGCAACAGCGCCAAAATAAAGAGCGGCAGGGGCGCTTCTACTGCCTCCCCGCCGCCCCCTCCTTCCCCCCCCCTCCCGCCCTCCCATGACTTCAAACGAACATGTGTCGATCTGTAGGAAGGTACACGGAAAGTACATTAGTTCCTTCCCGCGCTTCTTTCCTGCGGGATCCAGTGCGTGCGTGAGTGGGAGCCCGGTTAGTCGCGGGCTCTGCGCCCAACTGACTCCCACCGTCGGCCCGGGGCTTTCGGCATATCCACACGTCGCCGAACCACGTGCGCCTTCGCCTGGACACCGAGGCACGCGCACACTCGCTGGGGGCTCTCCGCGCTTCGGCATCGCTGGGACGCCTTTCCCCCCGACTCGCCCTCCGATATCGAAGCCTCGGGTGCGCGCCTACAGCGTTTCTCCCGTGCAGTCGGCCGTGACTCCTCTGTGGGACAAGAAGGGAGCACCGCCGGTACTGCGCTGTTATTAGCAGTTTTTAACGCTCTCGTCTGGTATTCAAACGCTCCTCTTAATCAGGTTGTTGGCACTGCTAAGAATTATTGGCAGACTTTTGAATTGATGCTTATCGCGGCTAAGCAAGCAGTTCGTGTAGCGAGCGCAGCTTTTTCGCTAACTCGGCAGGGCGATCGAAAATGAACTTACATAGACCTCTTTCTGTGAAGTTGTAGCACAGTACAAAAGGGAAGGGAAGCAACAAATATCACTCATAAGTTTGCAATAATCAGCAAGTCACATCGAACAATACCAACCTCTCATCTGGCATCCTCCTCCTAAATCTTCTTTTCCCTCTTCTTCTTTTCTATCACTTTCTTTCTCTTACTAGCTCTTATGTCCTTTAAACACCAACAAGAGGACTTTTTTTTTTTTTACCAGTGACTGGTCGCAGTGCTGTTCACCACGAGTTTGTTCCAGGAGACGATGGTCAGTGCGCTCAAAAAACATGCGCAACAATGGTTTGCACAGAAGCCTGTGCGGCAGCTTGCGGTTCATGTGCAACCGAAAGACGGGATTCGGAAACGGCAAAAGACGGGCATGCGGCAACCTGACAGCACTGATTATTATTGTTTCTTAAAGATATTACCATTTAACAGCCACCTTAGGCACCCGGTCTCGCGAAAGTCGTTGACGACCTTAGCGGTATTGAATGATGTGATAAAGGCGAGAGTGAGTGCTCGTTAGCATGTGGGCAGGCAGAACTTAAACCGCGCGTGCGTTGAAGACCAAGAAAAGGTTATTGTCCTCAACTAAGTGTGTATGCCAGATAAAGAAGCTGTACGACCAAATAAAATCATGGTTTGTTCACTGTGAGGCTGCAAAACTTGACTTTAAATATTTTTTATACTTCACTACACTGGATACCTACTGACGTGCTCCTGCACACGTACACTTTCCGCAGCGAATCAATAACTACCAATTGTGCCATGAAAAGGCACGTATATTTTATTTTTGTTTTTGTGTTTCCGAAAGCTTCGTTTTCTTTTTTCATTCAATTTAGTTATTCCTTCCAGCTTCTCCAACCGGTCTTAGTACACGCGTGAACCTGCATGAATCAACTGAGGTTAATGAAAGGCTGCGAAACGCTTGTAAGCTACGAGGAGCTATAGCTACCTTAGCAACGAGCAACGTGCCAATATCGAAATGATATCGCCTGGTGGAAAAGGAGATCAAAAGCGTCTTTCTCTTTTTCTCGTTTGTCCGTCGGCTTTTTCTTTAGCTTTAAAAAAACGTACCTAGCTTTTCAACCAACTGGTAGGCTTCCCTCCGCATTACGATTCAGAAGCAGAAAGCACCGCAGCGCTACTGGACGAGCAGGAAGGGAAGTGGGCCGAATCGTCGCCAAGGCGGCAGTTGGTGCTTGCAGGGCCAAACACAAGAAGCACCCTGGGGACACGGCGCGACAGAGCGCTTGGTAGGAACATTGCCACGGAGCGCGCAGCAAGCCGTATTCTGGGAACCGGGGTCTGCGAGACACCTTTTCTAGCAAATCCCAAATGCACTCCCGCCTCCACGACACGCGCCTTTCTTCCTTCGCCCAGCGCGGAGGGTACAACTCTGTTTACATTCACATATAAATCCTGTTTACTCAGTCTGGCTGATGCTGCCTTCTTTTCACTGCGCCTCTGCTCCTTTCCAGCGTCGAGGGCAACCGACTTCCATCGCTGTGTCGGGGGCTTGGTATAGGGTCATGCATAGAAGGATATAAGTCCACTCGCAGAGACATACACACATGTTTTTTTTCTTTTCTAGGTACGTTCCTATGCTTGATCGCATCCTACAATCTCGTGTACAGGCAAGGCCAATCATATCAGTATGCAAATAATTGTTTGTTACCGGACCGCGGTATACGCTTTTTCCGGATGGCTTTCATGCCTCTCGTAGAACCACATTTCGCAGAACTTGTGATTGGTTTCTTACAAGCAGCTTCTGTCTTCAAGGCGAAGAGCGAAATGCGTCTGCCCGCGAAAGAAGCAAATTCCATATTTTCGTTTCTCTTTCTTTTCTTGTTGTCGGCTCCCCAGTCTCATAAAAACTTATTGTTTTTGCGATAAAAGAAGATGCCTGTCTTTTCAGCACTTCAATTAGTGTTATGTAGCCATCTAATTAATACAGAATAGTAGTCGGTAAGAAATTCGTGCCTTTCCAAGAGGTGACTGAGCAGCGACAATTTATCCTTACAGTCTGCATATGGTAAATTATTCAAGAGAGAAATAACGCACATGACTCCTACTGTTGCGCAACTCATAAATGTGCGCAATAGTAAGAGTGTTAGCGGGAAGAGGACCGTAAAATTTTCGGATGTCTAGGAGGCGCACCACGTGCGCGGCCTTACGCGTACGTTTTTCTTGTTCTCGCATCACGATTTTCGCGCGAACATTCACTACCGTGCACAATGAACGCGACGAGAGCGCAGCACAGCCCGCGTTATTCAACGCGCGTCATGGTTGGCGCGACATCTGCTTGTTAGGCTGGAGGCAGCCACCATCTGCCTTGAACGGTGGAAACAGGAAGCCGTGAACTTCAGCCGCACCGGCATGATTACGGCTCGCCCGTACTGCGATGTGAACCGGCGATCCGGCGGCCCTGCCCCCTGAGCTCGCCAACGGTGTCCTCTCTCGGCCACCTGAGTAGGCCGGAGCAGGAAGGTAACCATTTTAAACAATTACGGGGTGCAAACTTGTGGCTCCTCTAATGTTTCTGTCGGCTATCATATATCTTAACTGTCAGGCGGTGCCACTTTCCCCCTCCTTGCCTCGTTCGCGGGAGCAAGTGGAGTAGCTGGTCGAAATCGCACGCGCACTGCCTGCAGAGCTGTTGGCACACGCGCGCCAGCAACTCACCATGTATGGCGGTGCTCCGCCTGTGCGGCTGCCTCCTGCATTTTACGCGCTAGCAGAGTGAACACTTCCTCCGTGAAGTTCCCGAAAGCAAACTGAACGCTCCAGGGATCGATCTATTTTAAACAGCAGACTTGGTCGAGCTTCTTCAGTTGGTTATATGGTTATATGGTTGGTTATATGGTTATATATGGTTATATGGAGCTTCTGCAGTTGGTTGTGTGGTTATATCTCGCGAACATGCAATGTAACATTGAATCTCTAATGCAAGTAATGTTTAGTTATCGGCACTTTGTAGCGGTTAGGTCGCGGAGCGTCAGCAAAAGTGTGCCATCGTCTCCGACGGCATGCACAAGAAACTGGGGCCTAATTGTCGAAAGTTTCTCTTTCGTAGGGACGTTTCCTTTTTTTTTCTTCATTGGCCGGAAGCCTCATCTCATAACTATGTTCATTATCACAGTTTGCTGGCCCTGTTGTTAAGAACAACTTTAGTGGTCCAAGTGCTTCGCGAACACATGCCCCGTTTCACACGCACCCTTTGCAACCTGCAAAGACGATAATATCTCAGAATTGCTTCGTTGCGTGGTAGCTAAAACGATAAATTGGTACTTGAACCCATCTGAATCCATTTGAATTTTTCGTAAACATGGCAAGACATGGTACACATGATGACATCGTGACTATTAGTTGTAATAGACGTGTTTGAGCACAATATATTCCCAAAAATTACTCCTGCTCCTAATGCGTCAATGCTTTGCATTGCGCTCTCTACTTGGGTCCAGCCCACGGCCGATTTCTCGCGAATAAGCGCTTCATGTCTTCACAGAACAGAAAGCTGTTGGAGTTGGCCCCTATTCAAATTCGCTCGTGTCGTCCAGTCCTTCATTCGTCCATGTTTCGGGCGTACCCCAAAGTATGAATTATGTATTTGTGTTACGGCAATTTTCATACTGAAAGCTTAATTTATTTTTATTTAATTTATTTTATATGTTGTTTATTTTATATTTAATTTATTTTAAGTTCCAATTATGAATTTCCTGCGCCAGTAGTCACAAAATGGTTTTACGGTAAAACGGTTCGTAAGAGCAGATTCCAGCCAATCGGGATATCAGACAGATAATTAGCGAAGGTGGCCGGCCAATAGCGTCAGTATTTACGAACGAAAATCAGTGAATTTGGCCCCTGCTCTTGATCACGAGAACATTTAAGTATGCTGGGTATTTTTATCTGGCAATTAAGAAAAATATAATTTGAAGTTGAAGAATGTATTTGGCGGAAAAAAACGGTTCTTGAAATCAGCAACATTGGCATGTCGCGAACTACGGAAAATTTGTTTAAGCCACCTCATTCTGGTGATAACTTCAGGTGCTGTTTTTAATGAGACAGCGTGTTAGCAGCCATGACTAATGAATCCCTGGCAGATTGTTTGGAGTAACGGGAGGCTGCTTCGGGAGCCTCAAGGACTTCGCGACGAACTGCCAGTGAAGCTCAGTAAAGGTCGGAAATAAGGGCCAACGAAATTTCCAGACTCGCTAATTAGACGCGTTCACATGTGTCATCGACTGTCCTTTATTAAAAACAAATCATACTATTTTTGTCAATGGAGTGACGACATTTCTTTTAAAGCGAACCTTTCTTTCCATCTTCTCCCGATTTTCCAGGCACTGTGATGGTCTTGCCGCGCGTGCCGCTAGGTTTTTTGCAACACCAAGAGATGGCGCTCTCCTCCGGGCGTCCAGTGAGTGGGACGCCTCGCATTGGGCACTCATGGAAAGCCTACAAATGAAGCTGAGCAGGATGATATGGGCTGAACAAATTTTGAAGTGAGGCAAGCTCACAGTGAAATTGATTATGAAGAACGATTGAGGAACGTCGAGGAAAGTAAATGGGCTGGGAGAGTGTTCAGATATTTGTACAGGAAAAACATTGATTCACAATGGAGGAAAAGAACTATGAAGCTTACCAACAAGTATGCGACTGGTATTGTGAGCAACATGGCAACAAAGAACGTCAAGCGGAAAGCCAGAGAGGCTGAGGTAATGTCATGGGTATCGGTAATGGAAAAGAAACCTGCAATTAGTAGCTACTTAATAGAAAAAACTGAAATCTAGAAAAAAAAACAATTTATGGTAACTGAAAGGGAAACTGATTATTTTGATAAGCGAGATCAGGATGCCCTAGAACATGCATTATAAAACGAGATACAACAAGGAAAAGAAAGCATGTGCTTGCTGCGGTAAAGCTAGGGAAATAATGGAGAATGTTTTATTGGAATGTGAAGATATGTGCCCAGCGGTCGATTTAGGCACTTCTGGCCGCCTTGAATCCCTTGGGTTCAGCGAGAGCAGGGGAAAATGAAACATGTCCGCAATAGAGATTAGTAAGAGGTGATTCGAAGATTGGTGGAAGAAAAGTAGGCAAACATACAAACAACGGAGGCGTACAAAAACAAAGTTCTCAATAGGGCTTCGGAAAGCTTGGTGATGGGAATTCTTCGTGGGATTTTTTTAAAATATAGTTAGGACATTAGGCAATACGAACAAGAGCTTTGTGGTGCAACCCACCGCCCCGTTCCAAAGGGGCGCCGGCGCTTACAGCATCCATCCATCCGTCCGTCCGTCCGTCCGTCCGTCCGTCCGTCCATCCATCCATCCGATCCATCCATCCCGGCCGGCGCAGCCGTGGACCTGAATGCGTAGTTTGTGCGTGTATCACGTGCTTTACTTTCTTTCCTATGGGACAAAGATGCAGGTGCTGGGCTGTGGAGGTGGCGTGCTGGGATGTGATAGTGTAAACACTGCAATCACCCATAGCCTGAAGAGAGCGATTGGAGCTGGCGTCTTAACAGCGTGCTCGTCACTTATGCAGAGGGAGCACGTAAACACGCGCCAGAAAAATGGCTCCAAAGCGTGCATTCAGCGTTTAGGACACCCAGGACCTAAAGAAGCGTCGCGCGGAATAGGAGCGTGTTCGCTACGCAGCAAAACGTGGTGCAGAACGAATATATGTATATAATGTAAACAATGTATACACACAGTTTTATAATAATTGATTGAATTACGTACAACCCTATAATTCAATTAAAGTTTAGCACTTCTGCCACGATGCGGTGTGCCATGTGAGGCAATGATTATGCTCAACTCTCAGAGATTATGAACAATGACGTACAACAACATCCCAAGCAAACACGTCTCACTGTGTTTTCTGTGGACTACGCAAACAAACAGCAGTGGTACACGCAAGATAGCGTTCAACACCCACTCATCACTCTCGTATTGGACTTAACGCTGAAGAAATTACATGTCCGCCGCCAACATCACCGCTAATTATTGTTAATAAAAGCAATCAGCATACAAAGCTTTGTTTACATCGATTCCTACAGTGCGTCGGATCCGCAAATTATTCCCTTGGTAATCCATAATTTCATAAGTTTATGTTATATTGATTAGTACCCTTATAAAGAACAAACAGCTATACCAATCACAAAATAAATCTAATTCAGTCAAATTATTTAAATAGTGCAATGAATGAATGAAAGAATGACTTTCAGTTAATCGGTGTATGGATGACAAAATCAAGGAAACCAATGCGCTGGTAGTACTAATACATAATTTTACAAAAGCACTGCATCATGATATGCTCATGCAAATCACCTGCCTGGTACGCCTAGGTCGAACAGCAGACATTAATTGTGTGTTAGTAAATTTATATTCTACCCATACGTATATGTAGACGCTAACAAGCTCAAAGCACTTCGATTAGGCACGCTATGTAATCTATAGCGTATTCATTTTTCATTCGCCTGCAGTCCTAAATCTCAATATTTAGGTAACCATTTTTCGTAGCTTCACCCACTTGTTAAATTTAAGCATGCGTCCCTGACGACTTACAATTTTACATCTAAAATCAATAATTATAGCATCAGACCATTGTTTATCAACTTATCCTGCTTACTCGTGTTCCCACCATTAAGGTACTAAAGCCGGTTTATTTACCTTTTTGTTACCCCAGCATTCAAGTATCACGATGTGTGTATGTACGGTGGTATGCGCTCACTAAAAAGTCTGTCACTTCTTCACTTCATTAAAACGTGCCGCAGGATAAATTCTTCATACATCAGCCATGTTACCTGCATTCAGTGAACGAGGATGGCTTTTCGCAATGCTCGTCCTTACCAAAAACTCTGCCATACGTGTCATAATGTGTGCCGCTGTGCAACGTTATAGGATTGGTTGTTCAAATCCATTTTTTTTTTTCCGCGCGAGAGAAGCGAGGAAGGCACGCAGTGGCAAGGAAAGTACGCGCTGCTACAGTTTATTCAGCATGCGGTACCCCCATGCAAATGAAATCGAACCATGCCTGTCTTTCCTACCTCACTTTTAATATTTCCCTTCCTCGAAGCAAGCGGAGGGAATAAAGAAAACAAGAGCTAGACAGATTTGGGGGAACAACACTATATAGTTTAAATCTGACCTAAAAAGGTCAGCGCAAGTTTATCATGCAAGAAGTCAGCGAAAAGTTAATATTTGGTATTTCCGACGTAGCGAAGGCAACTAACTAGTCGATATAGATTCGCCGAAGCAGATACATTAGTTAAAGTTATATGCACATGTATGTACATGTACTTTAAGGAATGATACAAACTATCCCAAGCATGTCAGAAAGACGTCAACGTCTCATGGCTAAAGCACATGCAAGGTACTTCCCAGATCTACGCAGTGATGTTTGCGCCTTATGCGACCGTTGCGCTATCAGAGGGCATCGTTTACTTTCAAAGAAAAGAGAACGCAGCTCCGACACGCCGCGTATCCGGCCCTCTAAGCAGTAGACGCAGCACCGCGCACCATTTTGGACGCTCAAGCGCACAGGATCTGCGAAATCTATTGTATGCTTGCTCTTTTCGGTCGGTGTCGCCCAGCTGGGCTCCCCCCTCGTAGGGTGTAAGCCGCGTTTCACGCCTTGCCACTGAAATCCCCTATCTACACAGCCCGGCCGCGCCGAAGCGAATCTCGATCTAGAGGTGCTGAAGAAACGAGAAGCATTTCCTCTTCTGCGGCCATTGTTCGGCCGGTCAATGCGAAACATATGTCTAAGGGGCTCGAACCCAAGGCACAAAAATGTTTCTCTTTGAACGACGCTCGGCTCCCTGCAAGGGCGATTCCTTCTCGACAAATTATTGTACACACTAGAGGCAGGCCTCCCCGCTCTCGGTGTCCGCGCATTCTCCGGTTCTTGGCCACGCATCGAGGCGGTTAAAAAAAAAGAGAGCACACCAGACAGCGGATGATCTGATCTTGTAAACAGACCGCGTGTCACTCATCTCGCCGCAGCCTCGCCAAACACGCCGAGCGCCCCGCGCACATGTGGCTATAAAGGTGCTCTAATCCCACGACAAAGGGTGTCCTGTGAACGAGGTTAACTCCCTGCCCACACCGCTCTCCCGCTCCGTTTGTCGCGGAGTGACAGGCTCTCTTCAGGCGCGCCCCGTCTCTGAAGACCGGCTGCCAATCACAGCGACACCCCATGACTGGGCCATTGTGCGCGACTTCCCAAAGCGCCGGCTGCCGCCACAACCGGCGTGTGCATTTGTCTGAATCATATCAAGTCGTTCAAATTCGGCTTCTGAGACCTGATACCGGTCTGCCACTCCGCATGCAACCTGCCAGCCGCCAGTGTGCGTGGAATCGAGTGAATGTCGACAAATAACGTTTATTGCTCACCCTTGGATGACTGCATCTCGAACACATGTTTAACGTCAAGACATACCCCTAACAGCAGGAAAACTAGTCCTGCTACTTGCCTCAAGGCAAAAGAGCGGTGGTATATGGTAAGTTGTTGTAGTGGAAAGAGAGAGAGAAAAATAGAAAAGGTAGAAGTTGTACAGATAGACGGCGAGTTTGCTACCCTACACGGATGCAGAGGAGCAAGTAAGAAAGATATGCAATGCGTTGTAATATGTCAAATGTGACTGATTAGAACCAAAAAATCTCAGTGATATTGGAAGAAACTGCGGGAAGGAGGTGACGCAGAATCGGATTAAAGCAAAAGCGTGCCAGCTTCGCACAACCATCGCGAACACACAGAGTCAGTTGATCGCTGCTGAAGGGGTCTATGTCAAACTTCCATTAAGCATGCCTGTTTGCCAATTAAATTGTCTACCGTCGGCCTTTTTCTAAAAGTCGAATAAAAACTAAAAGAGTAAGGACCACAACACCTCCCGCTATTTGCTCGCACAGAGAACTGATGCGGCTTGTTTCCACTTGAAAAAAGGAGCAGTGGTGATTAAACTGGGCGAAGCGAGCCGCCAACTGGAGATCCCCCTAGGGACCTCGCGTCACTCACTCGAAACGACGGTGGTTTCAAGTGCTTTTATTCTTGCTCTTATTGACATGGTTACCTCACGCAGTGGTGCAGCAGGGGTTTGTACGAGCGCGCTGGAGTCAAATTTCACGAAAAGGGGCTACATGTGGTTGAATGAAGTGACATTGATTGAAAAGCGACATGTTCTGCAGAAAAATAAAAAAAAAAAAGCGATGAAGGTAGCATTGGTTTTCAGTGTAAGTTCGAGTGATGTGGTTGTGCAGCGATATTACATGTGCAGTAATATCACAGGCAAAAAGAAAAAGAAGTGAATCTTCCTCTGGATCACGTAACCCTCCGCGTTAGCTAAACAGAGTAGCAACGGTGCACACGACCTCTACACTGGGTCCTTCGATTGCCAAGTCGACGCTGCCCACTCGCAACGTCACGAGAATTGAAAAGCGTACACATACAGTACGAGCCCACTTAAAGAAGCGAGACGATAATTTAGTCACGTAACTTCGCATAGTTTGTTAATTATTTGGCTAATTATTTTATTAAGCACTGATAATCCTTGAAAGAAAGCTCTGCATGTTATCTGAATTAAACTCTCGCCGTTGAAATGCTTGGCTAGAGGAAATATAACTGCAGCGGTAAACTCTATGAACACGTAATTGTTAACAATGCTTAAATCAGCATTTAGGCTCGGGTTTCATATGTACAGTTCCAAGTTGATGCCACTCATTGTCCAAAGCTAACCCAGTCCTTTGAGCTCTAATAATGAGGTACCTCTGTCTATAAGTCAACTTTTCCGACTGAAGTCGCTCACTGCCGTGAGCGACTTTAGGTGTGAATGGCGTGTAGTTCCCTGATGAATACATTTTTCAGTTGGAAACACTGATGCCATTCGTATTCTTTATAGTTTTCCACTTGTCGGCGGAATTAAAAATCGCTTTAAGCTTCAGTGCATCTTTATGCGGAGTCGCCTACCGACATTGTGATGTTACAGGTTTCACGTACCATCAACGGCACGGCTACGCGAAGAGTGCTAACTCTTCTACATGAATGTTCCAAATGGTCGCGTCTTGTATGAGTTGTCGCTTCAGTATAAATAGGCATTGAGACAAGTGGAGGAGAAGCGATGGGTGGCGACGGTCTTCAGGTACGTGCATCCCTGCAGTGGGGATGTTAGATCTAGAAGAAAAACGCAATGGCTTGCAAATAAATACGGATGGCAAAGTGGAGCGTGAAATGCTCAGATTACCTTGAAAAATAAAGTTTACTATTCTGAAAGGAATTATGAGAGAACTCAAATGTAAGATCAAGGAACATCATAACTATTAAGGACGGCTAAGGAAGATATAAAAAAGAAAATCTGTTTTAAACTGCAGAGGTAGCGCTTTCTTTTTGAGATTGGATTCTTGCGCACTGAATACTACTACTACATGCACAAGTTTGGCAGTGTACATGATATTCTGAGTTACGCAGGCAGGGAAATGATGGAACGTATTTTAATGAAGTGTAATTACTTTTATATCCAAATACACGAAGAAGCACGAAGCTAGAAGAAATATTGGGATTTACAAGCCGCCACTGCGATATTAATATGAAAAAGATTAGGTAAGCAGGTAAAGGCTACAATATTGATGGAAAAGGGTGATACATTAAATATGTGAGGGCATGAATAAAATTCACATAAATTGCCCTCTAAGGCAAGGCGACGCCTGTCACTACCTTGATACAATCTATCTATCTATCTATCTATCTATCTATCTATCTATCTATCTATCTATCTATCTATCTATCTATCTATCTATCTATCTATCTATCTATCTATCTATCTATCTATCTATCTATCTATCTATCTATCTATCTATCTATCTATCTATCTATCTATCTAAATTACCAACGCACCCAGCATACGGTTCTCTGTTTCTGTGTCTGTCTGTATGTCTGTATGTCACAACACGTTGCCATAACATCAGCAGTTACAGTTGTCAATGCACGTGGCGGTGACCTTAACAAATGGCAAAATTGCAAGCGTAGCTTAGCGGGATAATTTGTTTAACATTTACAGAGAGAAGCACGGTTTAACGAGGTTCTCGACATTTCCCTTATTTGCCTTTGGCGTTATGACCATACCGCAGAGAAACAGACGTGAATTAGTAATTCGAAACATTTCCTTACTCTCGATATGACCTCATAATACGCGCAGTAGTGGAACAAGATCTAGAGCATAAAAATTGTTAATGCAATCTCTCAACAATTTATCGGTGTGGCCTTCTACATACCAAAATCGTTTGATTTACCATATTTTCTCCGGAATTTTCTCGGCCTAGGTCACAGATGCGACGTGAGCGACGCACAGTGAGACATATTCCACCAATCCGCAGCAAAGTATCTTTATAGTGTGAGGCTACAGAATGATCCGCCATCCATTCTCGTTTGCAATGACCGAATGAAGAATTGGAATGATGCCGTATCCAGCCTCAAACCATGCCTTATTAAGAGCAGAAACCGCCTTGCCCTGTGCCTTGTGGCTGACATTCCAAAGAGAAAATACTAAATATGTGCCTTTGGATGATGTAGCTTTATATATTTGCCATATTTGTACCACTGTCTGGGAAAACACTCCCTTCTCTGCGACATCGACGCAGCTTCAGCGCATAGCATGCGCTCTGCCGATGTCGGTGCTCTGAGAATCCCTCATTCCGGTCACGAAGGGTTGCGACAGCATCCTGGCAAGATTGGTGACGGCAGGAAGACTGGCCATGCAATTTTCGGGCGTTGGTATGGACTCACAGGAAAGCCTCGACCGTGCGTGGTGCGCGCAGCGGCTTAGGCTCAACCCTTCAGCATCTCGCCGCCGCAAACCGGTGTTTATGACGTCCTGCCATGGAGAACGGCTAAATCCTCTCGGCGTGTCCGACATCGTGTAGCAGCTAATAAAAGCGACCGCTGTCAGAAGGATCCCCGTGGGCGCGCGACCGCTGCTCTTCTCTAACTCCCATCGCCGCTCCACGCTGCAGGGGCCCTTCATAACGACGCTGCTCCTCTCATTTAAAGGCTCGGCTGTCGGGCTAAATGACAGAGGACGTTGATCGCTGCGCTAGCTCGTAGTGGTCACGCACTTGCTATTGTTGGCCCGAAATGGACTACACCCTTTGTTGCGCGTCGGTGGTCACTAATGGGTACGTCAGTGCACTAGCATGCCTCTATGGAACTAGCATCCCTGCGATATATCCGCATGATCACTAACATATATCGATACCTTGCACAACTTTTCTCAAGTGTTGCTCTTGTTGTCATGTGAATATTACATTAATGAATTGTAAAGGCGACTTTCCTGCTTGAACTTAGCTGGACGCGACGTGGCTTTCAGCCCTTGTTTTCTGAAGACCTGCAATGCAATGCCTACAAATATGCGTACGCTTTACCAGGGGCCGTATTTTGTCAGAATTCATTTCCTCTAATGCTATTAGTTTCTGATCATCAGTTCCTACGAGTCTGAACAGAAAGAAATGTTATGCTAGAAATCTTTTAAATGCACTGCAACGAAAAGAGAAAATGGTGAAGCTTGAGGGGAAAGAGAAACCGAAGGCGAATACTGCCTTAATTTGCCAACTATATTTCTCAGTAATCGCTAGGCTTACTGCGAAAGCAATATGTTCGCATTTGCACGACGCAACCTTGCTTGACATTCGGCCAGCTCGAAGGAAGTATTTTCAAATTTCGCGCTACATCCTGTAAATTTCAATCTTGTAGAAAAACCTATGGGTATGAATTTTCAATTGTGACGCGTCTTCGGTGAAGTAATTGCATTTCGCGACTGTGTGTGCCTGCAGAGTTTCGAAGGCAGATTGAACGGCGAAGGCTTCTACCTCGGCCGGTTCACCACTGAATAGAACCCGGTGCAGGACTAGGAGACACGTGCACTCAGTTACGCTGTTGGCTAACGGCAGGTGATTTCGAACCAGAGCCGAAGTGGATGCTCAGCCACAATTCCTGTTGTCTTTGCCACTATTGTCGACAAGCAGAATTTCCATCTCAATGATCCGTCTTTTTTTTTATTTTTCCTTTTCTTTTTTTGCTTGTTTCCACGTGTCCTGGTATATGTCCCTTACGGAAATGATTAACTGCGGTCGAGCAAGAAGTGTTGCTGGAGCTGAAGTTTCGACAAGGGGACTTGTCTCGTCGTCAGGACAAATCCTCTTGTCGAAACGTTGTCTCCGGTGACATTTCTTGTTAGACCACATATAATGGCTTCAAGCCTCTGTCTTCCTGTGAACGTCTATCTTGTTTGGACTTCTTCCAGAAATAATGCGCCTGGTTGATAGCTTGTGTCCCACTGGTGGCTTTCACAGTCTCGTGTTGCGTTGTCTGATTATTTCGCTTTACGAGGACCCTTGACACGCGGACACGGGAAGCGTACAGACGCGGTAGATCATGTGGTGATGATCCTGTCTGCAAGGTATTACAGCGATGTGAGCCGGGAAAACAGCAGTAATTCCAAACGAAAGCACACGCACCCTTTTTCTCGGAGTTTCAATTCTCCCGCCCGCACTCATTTCCATTTGCCTGCTCCTGTATATAGTGCATAATTCTGGAGGCTGTTCGACGCGGCGTCACTTTAATTCCGGCTGCAGAGTTCTACTTTAGTCTTTAGATTTGACCTGTTGCAGTTTTCTACTTTGGTCTTTAGATTTGTCCTGTTGCTCTCCTTTCCTCTTTCCTTATTCCTCCCCTCCTTCCTATCTTCCATTTCTGTGTTGCTGTCACCTCCCTTCAGAAGAGTAGGCAGGCGTTGTGCCCCTTCCGGTGGCAGTTGCCAGCCTGCTCCTCGCTTTCCCTTTCCTGATACATGTGTATATGTGTATATGTGTCCAAAACAAATAATAATAATAATATGCTCGGAGCACATACCGTAGCTCAGCTATAGCCTCCGGCGCCCTCCGTGTGCGCATGGCGATTCCGTGGCGCTGAGCCACGTCACGTTGCCAGCCCAGAGAATCTGCCACGTTAATTCAGCTTAGGAAGCACCTGCTGCGAGAAAGGTAGGTCGCCTCCTTGCACCACGGACTCGCAATAGTTCCCATGCTATACCGTCCATGTCCGTTATTACTCAACACTATTTTCTTTTCCTTTTTTTTTCGGTAGAACGCTCCCTGAAAGCCGATTTACAACTTCCTGTATATATATAAGCAAAATTTCCGACGGGGCCAGAGGAGAGGCCCTGGAAGATATACCAACCTGCTCAGTTTAGCAGCTCGATACTCTACCAAGTGTAACGCAGACGATGATGTACAACGCCCTTTAGAGCGCCGCAAATATGATAAATAAGCAAAGACGCTAATTGTTGTCGAAACTAACGAGGCTTGATTTGAGACCTATGAGCATAAAGGATACGTTGGGCGCGTGGCCAACAAGTATTCTTCATAAACAAGAGTTCTTTTTTCCTGCGAAAGAGTTCTTCGAGGCCAGCTATTATGCTCGCTATAGTATAAAGGTATCTACAAGTGAAAGTGACAATTTGTTCCGTCATACAATGATATTGTATGCTGTTTCTTTGTTTTGAAGTAATTATATGCCTTTCCTTTTTCGTCTTAGAACAGGGGTTGAACAGCGCCAATGAAACAAGGACACGAAGAAACAAATACCATGGACAAGCGCTGACTGCCAAACTTCCAGTTGGCAGTCAGCGCTTGTCTGTGGTATTTGTTTCTTCGTGTCCTTGTTTTATTCGCGCTGTTCAACCTCAGTTCCAAATATGAACCAACTAGCCCTCATCAAGATCTTTTTCTTTGTTACATTTTGTCTTGACTGAATATTGTTGCTGTCTGGTCAGATTGACATTTTATCATGCTTTTCTCTTACTGGTTTTCTTTTTATATTCAAGCCTTGTCTTGTTTCCTAACTCAATGCTGGTGTACTAGCTCTAGGTAATTTTTATTAACGCCTGCGCTATATTTATGCTTTCCCCAGTCTAACAAAAGCTAGCCGGAAGCCTATTCTGTGTTGCAAATATCGCACTGTATAGCCATATACATAGAAGTGCAACCCCACAAACGTATATACGTGCCTTAAGAGACTACAGCTTTTCCAGTGAATATTGACAGAAGTTGACGAGTATTTAATGGATGCAGGCTCGGACATTTTTTGCAACGAATAACATAAACTACTTGAACACTTACCTGTGTGCCTGCTCCGTCTTCAGCGATGCTCTTAGTGACAAGAACAAAAATTCTAGCCGACAAACAGAGAAAACTCAGTAACTTAGAAGTCGTGCTACAAGAGCTAGCAGAGCTTTGCTCAGCAGAAGTACAACTATGAGAACAAAATATATTTTCAATAAATATATTCTAATTATTCCTCTTAACTCTGCCCTTGGCCAATGGTTTCCTAAATTAGTACAAGGGCGCAAACTATATGCCATACGCCATAACTATAGATATCGCCAATAAAAGGCCTGTTCTTGTACGACATCCGGGGACTTAATCGTGCTTCTCATAGAACTCTTAGCCAATAGCAGTAAAGAGGAGCGTCTGGACCCACCGTGACTTCTCATGTCATATGAAATGTTGCTATAAATGCTAATTATACACCCTACAAGCTTGCATCTTCTTTCACTTAAGTTCTGAGTGCCTCCCACTCCTCTCGTCTGGAATGTGATAGAATTTGAGTAGCAAGAAATCAGGATTCCGTACTACTAGCACTCTTTCGCACAACGTTAGTAGTCGTGCAAGGTTCAGCAAGACCACGAGATGGCAGGTTTGCTTTATGACATAAAGCTTATACTAAGTGAATTCAGCACTCGTCCTCTGAGAAGTAAATACATGAATTGCCAGCGTTCTCCAGCGGCCTCCACTAAGGACAAGCATGATCGCGAGCCAGAGATCGTCACATTTCATTTATAAGGTGACAGAAAATATATATATAGAACGCTGACAGAAGATTTTTCAGCCGATTGTCCAGGTGCAGGCATCCTCAAGTACGGCGCTGAGTGTTTTTGCAGCCGACCGTAGAGTCAATCAGCACCCGCTCAGAGCGCGGACTCGCCAAGCGCTTCGGTTTGCTCAAGGCACACAGCGTATATGCTCGCATTGGGGACAGGCAATGTTCCCGTCGCGAATAAATTATTCTGGGCTAGCCCTACTCGCTGAGAGCAAACAGAATTCTGTATGGATAGGCCCTTGCATGCAGGCTTCGGAGAGTAGTGCATAAATCTCATACGTTCCTAGGTTGATTTTCGGAATTATACATGCTGCAGAACGTATGACTGCGACTAAGCGGCCCGCAGAGAAGCTATGAAAAACACAGGCAGAGGTTCCTGTAGTTGTTATTCAGCGTTTATTTGTTGGCTACGTCCTTTGACTGACACTCTACAAAACTTGTAGGCATCGTACTCCGTTAAATTTGAATGTATATAAACCGACAATTTAGAATATGGGCTGACAGTGCTGTCTTAACATGGACCCACTTCCTCGGGGCGAAACCTATCTGTGATTATTTTAATAAACGTTTTCAGAACAATAACATAGGTAAAAATTAAGGTATATAACTAATACAGCCAAAATAAAATCTATCATTCATAGTGAAGGCGTATCAAGGTGCCGGAGCTTTAGCTGTTACACACCTCGCTAATAAAGCGTTTGCTAATCACTGCAAAAAGAGGTAGCTGGGCTATCGTAGGCGCGCTCTCAATCTTGGTGAGGAAAGGATTTTCCAACATGCAAAGGTGCAAAAAACACGAGCTTTGATGAATTAAGGGGGTATGACGCATGAATTCATCCACTTTTTTTAAACTTTGTGATGAACTAGCTTTGCTATGCATCCTCTAAATACTGTCCCCCCCCCTTTTTTTTTCTTTTTGTCGATGAACGGGTCGTATAGTTCCAAAGCACCGTTGTAAGCCTCCATCAACTTGGTTGTAGCTGATATTCGGAAAAGTATTTTCCCGTGCGTAAGATGTAAGTAATACACTGAAGGAAAACAAAATAAACCTAACTGAAATCAATGCATGCAGGCAAAATCAAAATTAAAGAGAACTAAGAGCCTTGGTGGCATCATATATGCGTTGTTAGCATCGCCAGTGTATTTCTTTTATTTACTTTGTTACTATATTGTACTACAAAACTTCCAAATTTCAGAAAAATTCACAAAAATTATATTTATAATGCACAATTGAAGATCAATCCGTAAGCATGGAAGCCTACTCTTGTAAGATTTACGCCAATTAATTTCAACTACAGCATCACTAAACCACAGTACATTCTTTCGCCCGTATCAATAACAGCGTGCGGGCGTATCACGTACGGACATTTTGTCATACAACAGGCTGAACGTGTTAATATGCTGATGAAAGACTCAATGCGAACGGCGTGACGTCGTTCACGCATCTCTATTATAGCCTATCCATTTTAGCTCGCGCCGGTCCCCCTGCACTCGTGCTAGTTGGGAGTCGTATGTACTATCAACAAAGGCGTTGCCAGTCACGATGAACGCATTATCTGCAAAATGAGGCGTATGCTCCGGCTCCCGCCATTTACCGCGAGCGTAATACCGCGACGAAAGGCTCGTGTCTGCATGCAGTTAGCGGTCACTAAGTAGTGGCGAGCTGGTGGTCACTTAAGAAACTAGAAGCGTTGCTAATACGACGAACGAAAATAGAGGGTGACCCTGCAGAAAGGGATAAATGGTTCGCTACTTTGCACTCTCTTTTCATCTGCCACTTGTTCAGCGTATCCAATCGGAAGAAGGGTCTTTAGCTGGGCTTGTTTGTGCATATTAACTTTAGGGTGAACTGCGCGAGGACGGAAGGAAACACGAGCGCTGACTATGAACCTACGATTTGTTGGAACATACACAGAGCGTATATACTGACTCGAATGCACAGGCGGTTAGTCGAGGAATGAGTCTCTATCTGTTGTCCAAGGAAGTCAAGCTCCTTATCTGTCAGATCGATAGATGGGATGCTGACGCAATTGTCACGTCGATGGATCGCGTAGGCCTCAAATATTTCGCGTGGGAGGCGGTTCTTGTATGTCTCAAATATATGTGCCACGCGCAAAATTTGGATTGCAGTCACTACATGTCGACACATGCAAAGCCAGATTGCTTCCTTGGCCGGCTCTGAGCGAGTATGGATGCTCTCTCAGGCGGTCATTAACATATCGCCCCGTCTGTCCTGTATAGGAGAAACTGCATGACAGAGGGGCGTATACACAACATCGCTGCGGTAATCCACGAATTCTTTCGCGCGCTTCTTGCACTTTTCGGTCGTCGTATTGTCTCGGTTCCCCAGCCTGCGTAAACGTGCTAGTTTGTTGGGCGATGAGAATACAACCCGCACCCAGGCCCTTCCAGCAATTTTCTTGATGTAAAATTATTGATAAGTAAGATATGCAATATTTCCCACCGCACAAGAACGTATAAGCCCAAACCCTAGCGTATTTCGGGGGGTTCCGCTGATGCCAATCACTCATATATTGGATGTGACTGGGAGAAGCCCCCACGAAATTCTATTTTACCTTGATCGCAATGTTTGGTGGTTCAGCCTAAGACAGCTGCGATTGGGAAGACACCAATGGCCATCTTTTCTGGAAGTGTTGCCGAGTTACATCACATTATGGTGCTTTTTAAAAGACTGCCTGCTGTCCGAGAAGATGGAACACCGTTTCGCCGACCAACCGCTCGGACGTATATATGACAATGGCGCTGTGTTTTTACAGCTCGACAGGGTGTGTACGAACGCTTAAGGATGTGCAACTTTGTTCGTTGCACGCGCATGGGTCAATCCATGCCTTTCGTCTTTTCTACAGTGTGCTATTTCAGGCTAGCCGTGCGAACTATGCATTTTTTTCTCGTTCTCCTTCTTTCTTCTGATCCATTCTTCTGCTACAAGCGATAGCCTGTTAACCATTCAGGTACCTATCAGTTCTTTCTTATAAAAAAGTGCATTTGAAGAGCCAGCACCCGCATATCAATTTCTTTATTTTAAATTATGCCTTCCTACTACAAAAAAAAAAAATGCAGAGAGTTGGAACGTAATGGCGAGATTTTGAAGGTTTAGCTTCGACAACGGAAGCCTTGTTTAGAATGAAATAAAATGTACCTGCGTGATCTTCTTTTTTTCACAACGCGCTCGACTGTACAGCGTCATCCAGAAACTGAATTTCCTGAATAAAATTTAACCATTTAGGACCATTTGGGCTTTAGAGGTCCCAGAACGGAAGAAACTTCATTCAACTTTTGTGCTGTCCACTTCTTCAGAGAAGGTGCCCTTCTTTCAGTAGAAAATGTTATGGTAACGTGGCTAGCGACATTAAGATGCACAGTAAAGTAAAATGGGGCTCGAGTGAAGAGGTCGGAACCAGTGTACTTCTGAGCTACTTCATCTCATGTGGGTGTGAACCGAATACCCCGTCATGATTTATACCACACACCCTAGAACTACGTAATGTGACCGCTGTAGTGACAAGGATGATCAGAAGTGAAAAAAGAAAGTCACAATCTCAGAGTCACCTAAGGGGATCGGCAAAACCAAAGGGATGGAAGAACACGTCTGTTTGCCCTATGTTCTACAACGGTCCCTCCACGATGCTTCTACGTTGTCTTCGTATCACCCGGCAGAGCAGTGCACGCGGACATTATGTGCGCTTACTTGCCATAAGAGAGGTTTCTGAAGCGCGCTTAGCAAGAATAAAAGCTAGTTTTTTTCCAAGCGTATACAATGAGAAGAAATCCACATCATTTCAACGCTACCATTGAGTCTACATTTCACTGAAGTGATCACTGCACTGGGGCCTTTGAGGTATCAATAATAAACAAATAAATAAATAAATTACAGGTGGTGCGAACTAAACGGGTTTGTGTGCTATGTATGCAGTGCCTTCCTCAATTCTACGGTGTGCCCACGAGACACGAGCCATTCGTTTTTTCTTTCTCGTTTTTCTTTTTCTTTTTTGGTGGGTACGTGCACTAATTTGTAGCAACCGTCCTGTTTTTTTTTTTTTTTTTTTAATTGAGTTATGTATAGGAAAGGTTGGCCTCAGGAGTAATGCCGCCTACTCATTCTCCCTCCCCCTTTCCCTCTCCCCCGTGTAGTGTAGCCAACCGGGCTCAGTCCTGGTTAAACTCCCTGCCTTTCATTTGTCATTCGCTCTCTCTCTCTCTCTCTCTCTTTCGCTTAGCCAAACAATACATATCAAATTAAGGTGGTCCCAAGCAAACATACAAAATAGACACAATATTGAAATAAAACTTATTAAAAGACAGAATACGATAGCGCAAAATTCACAGAAAGTTAAAATTACCATATTATATGTCACACCAAATGTAATCTGTGCAGCAAGTAATGACAGGCCATAAGAAAACTGAATATAAAATTGTAGCGTAGTCATTGCAGCTCGCATCTAGACTAAGTAAGCACAGTCTACAATATAATATGCATGAGGAAAGGTGTAGCAAGGTACAGAACATAAAAAGAAAGAATATTTTTAAATGCCTTGTTCTTTCGTTTCGATCGTAGATTTTCGTGTACTTAACAACCTCCATGTTGACTCAATAGTTCCCACAGTTCAAAATTGCTGCCTCGAGTTCTCTGTTGCTCATTTTTGTGGTGCTTTGCGTGCGTGCAGCATAATAATACAGACATACCACATATAGCAGTTGCTGATGCCTCGTTTACGACGCAAACTTTCATGTCACAGCTGGCATGGGCGCGCAATCTTCGGCGCTGAGCGAGAGTAACCCGTATTGCTTTTGCCGACGCGGTAATAACATTGAGAGACGTCCACGCCGAAAATGAACCGGAAATTTTTTCTTGTGGTTCGAGCTAATATAAATATGAGCGCCGCCGAAGCACCCGCCCTTCTATCTCACTAGAACTGGGTAGACAGTGCAAAAAAAAAAATGAATATGGCGCTAGCTAACTAGAGGTCAAAATCACAAAGCCGTCGTTTCACTGATGCCTGCATACACCACGTATTATATCTGCTATCGAAAACATCGGATTATACGGCATATATCTTTGCATATGATACGGTCGGCCGACGCACGAGTGTTCGGCAATCACACTAACGTTTGAACGAGCCCGCAGATTTGTACCTGGATTTCGTGACCCCAGTCGTAGATACTACAATGTTGAACGTTGTTAATGTGACACAGTATGGATCGTACGTACGTGTGCATGCGTCTCCGTGAGTGCAGACGCGAACCCGTAACTTTCGCGCTAAATCACGGTTGGCGTTTCACCAGGTTAGGATGCTTTCGGAACAGCGAGCGAACGTTTCTCTTTGTTTATTGTTCTTATCTTTGGCTGTCACTCGTTCTTTACTGTACCTTACAATGCGGCTTGGAGTTACTTAACTTTGATATAGGCAACAGGGTTTGAGGGAGGAGCGTGGCGTTGTATGTTCTTGGCACAAGGCAGCGCCGCTATATTATGCGTCCCACCCCCTTTCCTGTACCCATAGTGCGACATCCATTGAGGTGCTACTGTTCACGGCCCGCAGAATTTTAAGTGTGGCTCCCTACACCACTTAATTCAGCTTCAATACACTCAGTCAGCTATATCGATTGTAACCTAGCTTGTTATATAGAATAGTATTTGTCGCAATGGTAATGAGAAGCGAGGAGGGTCGTTTACAGCTGTTACGGAAGCGTAACAGCTCTGGCAGATGCCGGGTGGGATGTGGCACCAATGGCACGAGCCCTGCTGGGAGCCGGCGCCTCAGGAAAGACCCGGCTACGCCGCTTACACTCTGCCATCTCTCGGCGTCAGACTGCAACTGCACACAAGCTCGCGCTGGGGATCTTGCACCAAGCTAGCCAAAATCGCACGTTTCAAACCTTCTTTTATTGTTTACTTGGAAGCTGGTGCTGGCGAAAGAAACAACTATTTCGAAGACGCAAGCCACACTAAATGTAACGTCGCGGTGGCGATACGTAAGGCGAACAGCGAGAAAAGAGAGAATCAGAGGGTGAAGAAAACCGCAGGACTCTTTTGTAGATAATGGATTGCACTTTCCTAGATACACAGGCTGTTTCACTATGTTGCTGCGCCTTGTTTTCTTTGTTTGTTTTGTTTTTCTGAGAGGAATGAGAAGGGGAGTGTGGGGGCGTTTGTGCTGCCTGTAGAGTTTACGACTGTACCTGAAATTCATTGCTCGTTAGCTAACTTGTGCACGCGAAACTTGGCTTTAGCCGGGGGACCAGGTGGGAAGGTTAGAAGCAGTTCGTTACTTCCTGCCACTTCATTTCACTTTTATAGGGGCTAAAACGCTATGGCTGATGAAAATTATCTGAAAAATCAAAGAAGAAAGGATGCAAAAAACAAGAACAACCTGGCAATATACTTCGAAAAAACAAGAAAGAATAAAGTGTGGAGGAGTACCTTTTTTATTTGCGAATTGGCCTGTCTGTTTTCGAAACCTTCGAAAATGGGATTGAGTTGCAACTGAATTATCAATTTCACGCCTGCACTGCACTGTCGCACAGAGGGAAAATAATAATTTTTTCGTGAAATCCAGGTATTCGCAAAATTGCGTTTTCATAAATTGCGCTTTCAACTGCAGAGGTAGACTGCCTGGTCAATCGAACTGTGTACGCGATAGTGTACACGTCACGCTCAGTTTAAACTTGGCTTGGTGATAGTACGTCAAATAGTACCTATTTGGACAAATAATTGCTCTTCATGGTCAGCGTGACATGTTGGTCAAGTAGGCGAAAGAAAAAGGCACTATTTCAATGCCTCCGTTTGATGACCGGATGCATGAACTTTTTTTACAAGATGTATAGTACTGATTTTGTCACACACCCTCCACCTCCCAAATTCTCGCTGATGGAGCCAAATAGGGACGAATTTGTCGCAGACATTATGCTAGAATCCTCGCCCACCTACACAAGAGCCATAATCTACACATTACATCCCACCTTATTTAGTTGATTTCTTCAGGGCAGAGAGGGAGAGAAAAGAAATCAAGGATTGGAAAGGCAGGGAAGTCAACCAGAAGAGCATCCGGTTTGCTACCCTACACTGGGGGCGGGGGAAAGGGGAATAGAAAGAGGAAAAGGGTAGAAAGTGAGCAATGAGTGCGAGTAGGCGGACACTATGCACGGGGACACTATAAACGGTCTCGTAAGCCGGTGCACTTCAAGTATTGCACTAATGCACGATTCGCTTTTCGTGCCAGTGACGGGTGCAGTCATTGCAATGCAGTCATTGGCAAAAATATTAAGTGTGCAACATACTTGTATAAGCGTTACTATAGAGTCGAATAGGAACTGCAGTTTTGAACGTAGAGGCATCTCCGACGAGGTGATCCAGACGAAATGATGGTTCCAGACCTCTCATTGAATGGGAATAAACAATTTTGTATACAGCTTTTTTGATGTTTCATATATTTACTACGTAAGTACTACGTAATTAGCAGCAATGGAGGGTTCATTAAATTCCCGTTGATATATTTTATGAAGTCTACATAAACGAGGAACACGACGGCGAAAGAAAAGTCAGGAAGGTTGAAACCTATTTCGTGCGTATGGAATATGGTAGCAGCCAAGTGGTATGATAATATGAACAGGGCAATTCTAGACTGGTTCCGCAAATAATTTACTAATTAGTAATCTTATGCACATGATGGGTACTTAAGAACACTTAAAAGTCTTGTTTGAAAAGTAGGCAAAAAGTAGGTAAAAAGTCAAAAGTAGGCAAGTCCATTTGTCGTCCTGAAAAAGCCAAGTCCTGTTGTTGAAACGTTGGCTCCCGCTTTTACCTTGTTCTCCTTTTGCTCATCGTCATTTAAAAAGTAGTAGCATAAGTGATTATCTGGTGAGACAAGTTACTACGAAGAAATTCAAGCCTTTTAATGATCTTATTACAGGAAGGTGGTCACTGATATCTGCTGATAAAATATAAGATGTCATTGCGGGGTGTACTTTTGTGATACATATGATCAACAGTGTTCTAGTTTTATTATTTATGCAAGTGACTGATGATACAAGGTTTGTACATGCATAATATTGGAATATGCTAATAAGTTCTCTTGCATATGTATCGCTCGCTATCATATTAATATTCATATCTCATTACTACAATTGTACCCTTAGAATCACACAGGAAATTTAACATTTTATCAACAAATGACACAATTTTTTGTCTCATCCAGAAGATGGCATGTAAACCACAGCAACTGTAACTTTCTTTAAATAGACAGTTAGGCATTCAATATCATAATCAATAAAAAAAAACTCTGGTAACACTTCATGGTAGGATTGTTCTAGTAAGTACATGGCCACACCACCACCACGACCAGCAGCCCGAATATGACCAAAGTAATCGTAACCATGGAAGTGTGGTGGGTTGTCATCTATAGTTAAGCATGTTTTAGTAACGATTATTGCATCGAACTGAACCTTTATATGGTCAAATAATTAATGCAAGGCATATTTATTGTAAGGGACACTTCTAGCGTTAAGGTGAATGAGGGACAGTTGCTTGCTAAGGTTTAGGCTTGAAAATGTTGCATTAAAAGAATTACATTCAAAAATGTTGTGGTCATAGAGTACGATGAGAACATTATGCTACATTGTACATTGTACATTGTACATTGTACATTGTACAGCATATGTATGGATGCCACAGCGCTTTCATCTAGCAATTTTTTCGTTGTTCTCTATAGTGCAGACATGTAAAACAGGCGATGTTTCGTGACTACCGGCAAATACCTTACCGCCCACTGTCGATACAAATGTTAAATTTGCCTCCTTTTCCTTCATAGCTTCTTCCAATAATTGCTTCTTTTTCCTAGTTAGATGCTCATTGACATAAGCAGGACGAGAAACCTCCAGGCCTAGCATTCGCGTTTCAAGTTTTGTTTTCTTTGCTTTGGACAGGAAATCATTTCTTTTATTATGTCGTACAAAGAGCACAACTATGTTGAATTGGTGATGTCTAGACGTAGGCACTTTGTGACAGGTACGTATACTGGAGTCTGGCATGTCTTAATTATTAATTTGGCCAATTTTCCTTACCACAGTTAATGTGTCGGCACCGGGGGGTACGCCTTTGATGTCTTTGTTGTTTGAACGTTGATATTGTTCCTGTTCTTCCAGCATTTGTGGTAGCTTTGCATTTTCAGACCTCAGCTTTCTGTTCTCGCGAAGCACTTCTGCAAGTTCATTTCTTATGCACTTAAGATCAACGACATCCTTCTTAAGTTCTTCGATCTCGTTCGAAGCTTCCATGATCTCCAGTTCTTCTTTAAGCTCACTACGCAATTCTTCAGTTGCCTTCCTAGCCATTGAGCCAAGTCTGAAGCCGAAAACGCAGCAAGAATAATAACCACACAGGGCAGCTCAGTTCGGTAGCTGTCCACAGCCTGATACGCAACAAGAAATAAGATGCTGAACACGTCTCACCTGCAAGAACAGACAGATTAGCCTCGTCATCTAGGTGCATTACCACCGAACTGCAGATTCCAGCCAAATTGGGAGCGCTTGTATATTCTGTTGCAGACTGCGGTGCCCCCTTGTAGAAGCAATCAGGAGTTGCTGTCTCCGGCGCTTGGCGTAGAAACTGGCTGCGACGTCAGCAGTTTGAATGTGTAGAGCACGTAGATCTCTCCACGCTTCAGGAAACTGTAAGAGCAGACAGATTAGCCTCGTCATCTAGGTGCATTACCACCGAACTGCAGATTCCAGCCAAATCGGGAGCGCTTGTATATTCTGTTGCAGACTGCGGTGCCCCCTTGTAGAAGCAATCAGGAGTTGCTGTCTCCGGCGTTTGGCGTAGAAACTGGCTGCGACGTCAGCAGTTTGAATGTGTAGAGCACGTAGATCTGTCCACGCTTTAGGAAACTGTAAGAGCAGACAGATTAGCCTCGTAATCAAGGTGCCCCACCACCGAATTGCCAATGTCATCTGAAAACTGTGTTTCTGAGATATTCGCCGCTTATCCTCACTCATACATAAGTCTTCCCAGAATAATAGATTGAATACTTCTAGGCATGCAATGAAAAGCATTGCAGATATTGTGTCTCCTTGCCTGATCCCTTTCTGCATGCGTATTATAGTTCAAAGTACCAGCCCTCATACATCTTCTAGAATAACCTCACCGCAACTTTATAGGTTATCATACGCATGCGTATGATCAGAGGCCCGACTCGAAATAGATTTGTCTCCTTACATTTACGAAGTGCACTCTATAGTATACTTCAGCTTCAGTTGCAGTACTGTAATTTGGAACTGTATTTTCACAATGCGTCATAGCGAGACTGAAAGATATCTTCTAATCTGGATGAGGTGAAAAATTTAAGGCGGAAAGCTGAAACGTTTAACGATACGTGTTGGCCCATACGAAGTACATTTCGAAGACATTGATGGACTTGATCGTTCTTTGTGTTTTTGTTTTTCTGTTTGGAGCCGCTTCGTTTTTACGAAAAAGACATTTTTCGCATGCGAAGTTTAACTTCTCTGTGATAGCGAAGACTCACCGCGTGTCAACGCCTCCACTACAGGCCGCCTATCGTACACGTCTGCGATTGCGGAAAGACGACGCAAAGCCCTAACAGCTAGCACTATCACGTTCCGTCAAAAGCACCTTTCGTCTAGCGACGCAAGAAAGCCTGCACATAACAAAAAGGAAGAAAGCAATAAGAGCTCTACAAACCATATGTCCCGACGACGTCATTGCGCCACTAAGTTGGCCTTGGAGCGGGGCAACGGAGACCGAAACCCGGGAGCCTGAGCGGCCACTTAAAGGAGCCACTTCCCAGGAGCCATAAAATCGAAGTGCGTCTCACTCGTTTACTCGCGCTGGGGAAGGGATCGATGCTCGGGAGACCGATGTCCCGCTTCCCTCAGTGCAAATAACGGGACCGGTCTCTGAAACAAAAGTCACTTTGCGACAGAGCACTCTGTCTCAATGGCAGCTCCAACTAGCGCTGCGAGACCCCAGGCCCGCTTTTAGCCCTGATTTTAGCCTCCGCAGGCCACAGAGGGAAACGCTCCCGAGTGCCTACTAAGGCGTCCCTCTAAGCCACTGGCATTAGAGTAAATAAAAAGGTGCGAAGCGGGTCGATGGCTGAGGGTGTCTGGATAAGCCGGTTTTATGCCCGCGGTAGACGCGCCTACGCGGTGGTTGTCCAAGCTATAGAGCGCTCATCCGACCCTCTTCAAAGGCTCTTCGGCCTCTGACTCGCACAGCTGTTAAATGCGTGCGTATTCTGCTTGATGCCAAGTGTCGTTGACGAGATATGCACTTTATTGTTTCTGTGCGAATTTCGTACGTGGGGAATATAGTGGAACATAGAAAAAAAAGGAACACGTGGTCAGTGCAATCTTAAATGCGGTTCTTGCAAATCACTGGTGGAAGTCAACGGCTTTTTGTTTACTTTCTCATAGAAAAATGATATCAAGGATAAAACTGTTATTGCCTCACGTAATTTCCCGGTCCTCATGACGTTTACGGTATTATGAATAAATAAATGACGTTACGTGTGCACAATGTTAGCGATTGCTGTTATGGAATGTCGCTAAATGAATGATAAAATGAACACTCTCCCTTTGAAGTACGTTCTTAATGCAACTTATTTGTCTGCGTTGCTGATGCAGCGGGCTTTGTATCTACAGATGTAAAGAATTTGCACGTCAGTTACAAAGCGTGGCGGCTTTGGCATATATTGTGATTATTTTTCACCAAGCAATGTTATCTAGTAGCGGTGTGACCATGTGGCAGAACATGAATTGCACTGTAGCAAATTTCCACTCCATAACTTAAACCACGCAGAAAACCACACAGCGTACATACAGACAACGAACAAAATTTCAGAGTTTATTCAATTCGTTGCAGAAACAATTCGAGCTTTTGTTTTTCTCTGCACCGTAATCTGCATTTGTATATGCAGCGTTATGCCTCTTTGTCCCCTTAATAAATATTTACTGATCAAAATAACAAGAACCGAACTCGAAAAGCCGGTTTTATTAATATGCTGGAGGTCAAGTGGTCATTCATGTCGCCTACGCAGCAACAGGAGGAAAGCACTTCAGCGTGCCGGATTCCTTGACCGACTAGGAATGACTGCAAGATGAAAGGCCATTCTTTGTCAACTGCAGAAGCTTGGTCGGTAACCTGCGAATAAGAATTGAAAGAACTAGTTTCAGGACAGGGATAATTCTACCCCTGAACAAAATAGTTTGATACCAACGTTATCTGGACAGCTAAAAAAAAAAGTGATTATGACTAGACAATTTCGCTTGCGTCCAGCTTTCGTGACACTTGGCCAGAGATTTTATTCTCTAAGCCTGCTTTAAACTGCAACAGTAACAACTCAACCAAGTAAAACAAAAGAATATCACAGGCTGAAGAAGAAGATCATGCACATAAACCATCATTTTGATTTTTTATATTCTAATTTCTTCTTTATCGTAACAGTTAACTTTAATGTCGTAATTTCCGGTTGATAATTTCCTTTCAGCTTATCTTCCTCATCATTTTACATTTTCTTGGACCCTCGTACCACCTTTCATATAGCTGCGCTATTTCACAGAGAAACAACCAAGTAACAAACATTTTGAACTTGCCAAGTAGAAGCTAATATGAAATGGAACAATCCCGTTGCATCTTTCGACCAAAGGGAGCGCCGCCGTTAATGCTTACAAAACATTCACAGAATATTATTGAATAAGTTCACTCATGAATCGCAGAGGCACAAGAGCGCAATAAATGGATTGTCAAACAGCAGAAATGGGAACAGCGCTACGCAGGACAAAGAAAAAAAAACACAGGACAGAGCGTAGTCCTGTGCTTCTTTTCTTTGTCCTGTGTAGCTATGTTGAAAACTCTGCTTTTTGACAAGATGTACACCAGCCCAAATGAACACGCTTGTTAAATCCGCTGAATTGCTCAAGGCAAGCTCTCTCTTTCTAACTTGAACAAAAACTCCAACCTAAATTCGATTTAAATGCTGGTTGTCACGACCATCACTTAGCCTTCAGCCGCTGCAAATTGAGTTCACTAAGTTATCAAGCTGCGCACACTTCGGGCAAATCGAACAAAACCGCTGAGCGAGAGCGCAACTTTGACCGCGCACATCGTAACGCGGAAAGAGCTAGAAGCGAGGTTGCTTGGGAGGTAGCGCCATCTGGCTTGCGATCGTAGAACTTCCTTTGCAATCGTGCGCCGAGCAGGGTGTCGGAACGAAATGTTTTTCGTTCTGGTGTTAGTTTCGTTCCACTGAAAAACGTTCCGTTCCGGTTCTGCTCCGGAACAAACAAACAAACAAAAAATGATCCGTAATGGTTCATAACGGTTTAGGTTCGCATGCAAAGATTTTCGAAGCAAAGTAACGGTAAAAAAAAAATATGTGGATTATTAACTGAGATCATGCTCAGTCCCTTAAGTCAAGGCACTGAGCATGATCTCAGACGCAGCACGTCAGCGGGTGTACTCGCCGAAATGCGAGACTGTTGTACCGATAACACGAACTTAAACGAACATAAACGAACTATAAAACTTCGGTAACAAAGCGTCATACCCGCAGAAAACGAAACGATAAGCGCTTCAGCGCGCAAGCCCTGGGTTTTGCTACGATGCTGATTTGCTAGTGCACCGAGAGACAGGCTTGATTAGTGGAGCGCTCGACCGGCTATCGCTCGCACTATCCCTGCCTAGGATGTACGCGCTAATTCTGGCGTTGCCTGAAGTCGGTTGTTTCGGATTGCCGACTTTCCCCTCGAACCGAAAAACGATCAAAAATATTTCGGTTTCACACCGAAACAAAATAATAAATAACGTTTCGGTTACGTTTTCGTTCCGGCCGAAAATAACGGTGTTTTTTTTTTTCATTTTTCATTTTGGTTTCTGATCCGTTTTGACACACTAGCGGCCAGTGAGGCCACTGGGAGCGGCAAAGGGAAGCTCATGCTGCGTTTTGTGTTTTGTTAACTTACGGAAGAGAAACCCTCTAAGCTGCTATCAGTATCCTCACGTTATTCTTCTTCTTGTTCTTCATATTCCCATTTTTTGTCGGAACCCCTAGAAACGACCTATGCGGCCTTTCCCTGAACAAAGCTTCATAATGGCAAAGAAAGGATGACACCAAGTAAACAAGCTGTTAGATAGCACGAGGGGGAAAATGCCGTAGCACGTACAGAAGAAAAAGAAAATGGGCCAATTACACCAGCAGACATTCAAACAAGCATCTTAACTCAAAGGCGGAAGCGGTGCAGATGAAGGAAATGCGGCTAATGAGGACGGTTACGACAGCTGTTGTGTGAAAGCCAACAACACTATTCGCCAGCACAACATGGAAATGTGCGAACTCCTATGAGGGTAGTCTGTTGTCCTTATATTCGTGCGGCGCTCGCAGCCAGAGCTGAGCGTGGTCACGTAGTACATCTTCATGGATCACTTACGTCTTATCTCTTGCCAGGATAGATGACCATTAAACTCATTTGAACTAGACTCCCTGCATTATTCACAACGTTCGTTCTTCACGATTACCATGCCGCATGAAAAGCGGTAAAAATAGCGTTTGAATTGAGCGTCCTAACGTTCTTTTGTGCGCAAGTGATGTCACCGGCCTATCTGTATAACTGCTCACAAATTTATTTGCGCGTTGAGGATGGATGGATAGATGGATGGATGTAAAACTTTATTTGGTCCTGCAAGTAGTGATAATTAACCACTAAGCGGGCCGCTCCCACGTCGGGACCGGAAGGCCAAGCCTCACGGCCACGTCGTGAGCCTGCTGGACAGCCCAGAATTGTTCATCCAGGTCCGGGCTGTGAAGTGCAGCCTGCGAAGTGCGCGTTGAGGAGGCTTTAAACAATCTAAGCTGCAATCATTTTTTTCCCCGGAGGTTGCCAAAAAATCGTCCCTTGAGGTTAACCTTGTGTATGAAACGAATGCAGACGTCGAAGGTATATTATACAAAATATGCTGAGACGTATGCAGACCCTTCCTTTTTTCTTCTTCTTTATTTTCTGTCCAGCACAGCTCACCATTTCCTAAAGTTTGAATTATCGGGTTTTACGTGCCAAAACCACAATATATGTATATGAGGCAACGCTGTAGTGGGAGCCACCGGATTAATTTTTACCACCTGGGGGATCTTTAACGTGCGCCCGATGCACGGTACATGAGCGTTTTTGCATTTCGCCCCATCGACATGCGGCCGTCGCGACCGGGACTACAGAGCCCGCGAACTCGTCATTAGCAGCGCGTCGCCCTCTAAGCCACCGCGGCGGATCTGAGCAACCTCTCTGCTGCACGTGCGTTTGTAAAAGACTACACACAAGCACAGGCCAGTTCGCTCTTTTGAGGAGTGATAAGCCGTTCTCAGCTTGGAAGTTCTTCTTGTTCTGGTTTCCCTTTAGGATTTGCATGGGCAGCGGACTTCGCAGAAGTTATTGACATCTAGGACATTCACATACAGGATAAAGAGCCAATCTTCCTTCCTTTCATTTGCTGATGCAATGGGAAGATGCGCGTATTCTGGCGGCATGTGACATTACTTACTGCACATTAATTAAATAACGCGTGTAATGCTCCTTAAAGCGAGAACCCTGTTCTACTGAAGGTAGGCTTGCCTGCAGTGTTTATTTTTATCTTGGTCCGGGGAAAAGAAAAAAAAAGAAAGAGAGAAATGACGCTGTTCTTCCTGTTGATGTTCTGCGCCATGCTAAGCACAGCCACCAAACGATATGCCGTAGCTACTGCGACTTTAAACAAATCGCACTTAACGCAGGAACAAATTCACAAAGCTTTTCGGCCGTAACAGTTTCTGATAGGCACGCGGTTGCCTTCACCAAAAATGATGTGTTCACTACTGCGATTGGACGGTGCCTGTTACGAGCAGCTGTGGATGGTGTTGTGAATACGAACCTTGGAACATGCATTCGCACTGTTTCTTTAGCTCCGGCTTGAATGTACACCCGTGAGCAAAAAGTATACGGACCACATGGTCGCCGAAGAAACGGAATTTCTTCATAATTAACACGCATAAACGGAAACTGACGAGTGCACTAGAAATTTTGTAATACCAAGTTTGGACTGCAGTCTTTAATTTCAAGTTGCATTCGCAGACAGCGGATAAAATTAGTTTTATCGCGCAATCCCTGGCCCGCATGCTTTTGTTCACGGGTGTACATAATTGCTACCGCGTTCCGGTCACGAAGTGCGGGCCAACCTTATGGACATTCTCAGATGTAGCGACTGTTGGTGATATTTTCTCCATAAATCTTTTCCATGCAGACAAAACAATACAAGTAGTGTTCCGAATCTCTACTGTTTGGTTCTCGTGGGGTTCTTATAATATAAAGATAAGCCATCTAAGCAAAATAAGACCAGAAAATAGGAGGCGTTCCTTATTTTTTATATTTACTTGTCTCTGAGGTGACGTCTTGAATGGCAAGACAACGATCTCGGTTCAGCACATCAATTTGATCCCTCCCATATTTATAGTGACACGACTAAACATCTCTTCCATCGCAGGCTATCACCTAGCAACCTCATATCCCATTTGTCAGCTACAGGAGGTACAAGATGGCTGCAATGTTGCAGTAGGTGGCGTTACGATCGTTAAGGAGAGATTTTTAACGAATCGTTTGGTTTCTGACTGAACACATTGCAAAGAAAATGTTCTTATATGCTTCAGCAGTGTTTCAAGGTCGGGCGTCCTGAATGAGATCCAGGGCCCGTACTTGCAAAGTGTTCTTAAGCTAAAATCCAATGTTAAATTGTTTTGCGACATCGAGACTCATGGGAGTGATCACAGTCCCACCTACCTAAAGATTAATGGACTCACTCGGTGCTACATCTAGCTTTGGGCAGGCCGTCGGAAGCATATCTATTTCGATTCCTGCTCAGGCATCACAAATTATGCCATGATACATTTCACCATGGACACTGTCGCCACTGGAAATAGTTCCATATATACCTGGAATCAGTGCGAAAAAGAAAATGCCTCAAGCAGCGACTTATCAGATAGCGTCGGAATATATGCACAAGGAATGCGCAGCCGTAACGCACATTTTCACAGATGGCTCTACAACTCCACATCGCTCATCGTGCGGGCTTTTTGTTCCCTCTACAGGGTAACGATTCTCGTTTCGTCTTGAGCGTGCGACATCATCTACTTCAGCGGAGCTATATGGCATTAAGGAGGCCCTTGTGTATGTACTTCGACAGCAGCCGCCAAAGACATGGGTGATTTTCACAGATACAAAAGCAGCCCAGCAAAGTATGTGGAACAGGCACAAGCGTTGCAATAATCACCCTGCAGCATTTGACATTGCTTATCTTCACCACAGGGCTAAGATTGCTGGGCATTGCATAAAGTTCCAGTGGATACCTGGCCATGCCGGCATTTCGGGAAATGAAAGAGCGGATGAAGCTGCCTGAAATGGACTCCAATACTGCAAGTTCAAAAGAACATTTTTCACAAAAGCCGACGCTTCAAACATGGCAGAAAAATATGCCTATCAAGAAAAAGACCGCATCTGGAATCTGCCGCTTCACCAAGATAACTTCCTGCGTTACATTGACCCAGAAATGAAGCCGAAAATTCCACGACCACTTCCTCGACACTTAGAAACATTGTACCATCGTCTTCGACTGAATGTGGCATAGACAAACAATTATCTGTACCGCATAGGCCTTACCACTAACCCATACTGTGATAACTGTCGCAACTTAAGAGACAATGGAGCACATATTACTAGAATGCCCCTCGTACCGCAACGAGAGACAATTTTTTGAGCAACAAATGGACATGATTTGCCACGAACCGTTAACGTTACCGAGCATCTTAGGTCCAATGACCAGCCCTTCAAAACAGCGACGGGTTTTGGATTTATTGTTCAAATACTTGTCAGCAATTGGTCTAATAGGTAAGCTTTAAAGAATGCACACTTCATATACAAAAGCCTAAATTTACCCGTCATGTCACCTGTAAATATTAGTATCAGGTCCACTCGGACATTTCATATTTATTTTTATTCTCTTTTCCTCCCCCTCTCCTCTGGAACCTTTTAATCCCATTCCCCATCCCTATACAGAGTAGCATGCCAGCGGTTATATACACGCCAGAAAAATTCTCTGTTTTTCTAATAAATTTAGAGCCCTCTCTCTTTCTCTCTCTCTCTCTCATAGTGTCTCGAAGAGCACTGACTGGACTATGTTCACGTCGCTCATGGAAGAAGCGTGTCGGGGAGATTTCACCGGCAACGTCGACGACACCGTCGCAGAAGCAATGAAAACTGCCAAATATTTATTATCAATGTCACCAAACCGCACGGATTTCGACATTGAACTTGAGAGACTTCGTGCGATTCGACGGCGTACAGAGCGACGATACAGATGCACTAAATCAATTTATGATCTCAGAGACGCACGACGCATTCAGAAGAAAGTTCAGCGTCGCATAGACAAACTAGAAAGTCAGCGATGGAAGCGACTCTGTGAGTCACGGGACCCTCGGACGCCGCTTTCACATATCTGGAAGACAGTCCATGGTCTTCGTTCATCCCGGAAACAACGACACCCATCCGCAGCTTTGGCTCTCCCTCTTGGCCAAACTGAGCTTGGTGTGGCGGAGGAATTCTGTGCGAGAGTCACTGGCGAGCCTGTCAACACCAACATTGGTGTGAGTGACCTCCCTGCGGCTCGGTTACCAGGAATGGCCATCTCCTTTACCATGGAAGAACTCGAAGCTGCCCTGGCTATTTCGAAACGATCCTCCTCTCCAGGCCCTGACGGCGTCACCTATGCTGCCCTGGGACACCTTAGACAAGAGGCAAGAAGAGCGCTTCTGAGCAGTTTCAACAACTCATGGCACAGAGGTACAATTCCCCGGCAATGGAAGTCGGCTGGTACCTTTGCTAAAGCTGGGAAAATCTCCGTTGGGTTTGGCGGCATATCGCCCTGTCGCTCTGGCCAGCTGCATCGGAAAGGTGATGGAAAGGATGGTCCTTGTACGTCTAGAATGTTATCTCGAGCATTACAATATCTACCCAGATTCCATGACAGGCTTTCGTCGGGGTCGTTGCTCAGTTGACAGCGTCATTGACCTGACAACGTTTGCGCAGCAGGAGAAAAACAGTAAGCACATATCAGTTGCGCTCTTTCTCGATGTGAAAGCCGCATATGACAACGTTGCACATGATGCCGTTATCAGCTCCCTGGAGACTATTGGAATTGGTGGCCGTATGCTTCACTAGTTATCCGACTATCTAACACGCCGGTCGTTTTTTTTTGCACAAAGAGAAGATGGCCCCACACATGAATATTACACTTACTGCGGCGTGCCTCAAGGAGGAGTATTGAGTCCCACGTTGTTCAATGTGACACTCATTCGACTAGCTGAAGATTTACCTAAAACAATCTGCGTCTCGATATACGCTGATGACATCTGCCTTTGGACGTGTGCGGTAACTCGGCTTCAGGTTCGCGCGCGATTGCAGCGGGCAGCAACTTTGACATCAGCATACTTTCAAATACAAGGCTTGACTGTATCGATCGAGAAATGTGCATTGATTTCATTCACAGGTAAACCTGTGACACCATACCCAGTCTCCATGAATGGACACACTATCACCTATGGAAAGACCCATCGATTCTTGGGTGTAATAATCGATCGAAATCTTTCCTGGAGCTTTCACTGCACGTACCTGAAGAAAAAACTGTTGTCGATTGCTCAGTTACTGAGATTCATGTGCGGGAAAATATGGGGCACATCTGTACGCTCTATTTTTCAGTTGTACAGAGCTCTATTCCTAGGCTATTTACACTACAGCCTTTCAGTGTTGTCCAGTACGTGCAGGTCAAATATTCACTCATTGGAGAGCTTACAGGGCCGAGCATTGCGCACGTGTTTAGGACTTCCTCGCTGTGCATCAACAGCTGCAACAATCGTGCTCGCCAAAGATCATTCCCTTCAAACATACGTTGCTGTGGATTGTCTCAGGCCGCATATCCGTCATCTTTCCCGCGTCCCTGATCATAACTTGGCGTTCTTGCCATAGCAGAGACCGCGTGCAAAGTTTTCTGAAGTTATAATCACCCATACAGATTGTCTTCCATTACGATACATACCAGCAGCAAGGCCTTCATTACCCTTGTGGTGTCTCGAACAGCCTCAGGTGCGCCTAAGAATTCCGGGTGTAAAGAAGGCCAATCACCCAACAATAGCTATGATACAGATTACGCTGCTATTAATCAATGAGGCATACGGGGTCCGAATACACATCTATACTGATGGTTCGGCCTCACCTATCATCTCTTCGGGTGCCGTTGTCATTCCGGCTACGAAAACCACAATAAAGTTCAAATTGTCCTACATGACATCAACAGCGGCAGAGCTTGCTGCCCTGCGTGCTGCTCTCTGATATCTCCTGCAAGAGACACCTCAGAAATGGGGCAGTTTTTGCGACTTCAGAGTCTGCACTTCAGAGGCAGCACTTCAGAGTCTGCATTTTGCCCTATATCATAGGACTCATGAGCAGCTGACATATGAAATAAGGCAAGATCACCATCAAGCTATCGCTAATGGGCATGAAATTATATTCCAGTGGCTGCCTGGACATACCGGCATTGCTGGTAATGACCTCGCCGACGAAGCCGCCCGGTCTGCCCATCTGGATGCCCGACCAGTTTCAATCCCCTTATCAAGAACCGATGCTGCAAGGAAGCTTCATATTGTGGCTAAAGATATGACACACAAATAGTGGTCTTCTCCCAACCTCCCGAATTGTCATCTTCATATGCTAAATCCATCCTTAAAGCTACAAGTGCCATAAAATATTTCCCGCTCTGAGGCGACAGTATTCTCTGGCTCGGGGTGGCATTTACGAAAGCCTACTCGTTCTGCATTGGAATGGGGGAAACGCCCATGTGCGACTCTTGCGGAACCACAGTAACGATTTATCATATCCTATGTATGTGTCCCCAATATGACGTCGAGCGCGACGTTCTCCGGGCAGCACTGAACCAGCTGGACTATTTTCCCGTAATGACCATTTCCGTAACGAAAATCCTCGGACCTTGGCCGTGCAATTCGATGGCACAGAAAGCCACGAAAGCGCTCTTGAAATACCTCAAGTCGACAGGCCTTGGGAACCGTGTGTAGACTCGGTGCGAACCTTCCACTGTGCGCGAAACTGTGCTCTCTCTCCTCTCTCTCTCTCTCTTCATCCCCATAGCCCCTTCCGCCAGTGCAGGGTATTAGAGTTGTCGGACGATCTCGCCGCTGCCACCATTTGTAAGGGTTGAAGGTCGTAGAGATGAACTTGGGAGCAACTAGGCGTACAAAGATTATTTACAGTATTTACATTTTAAACAACATACATTCGACAGTCTAGCGTGACTCCCAAATGGGGCCCGCAAGACGAAGCAGACAGCATACGAGCTCGAGCTCACAGCTCACGAGCACGATGACGAGCAGGATGACGAGTACATTGACGAGCGCACCCTAGCAGCCGACAACAGCCGCTCATAAACACTCCGGTCTCCCTAGATTCCTAGGTGAGGGAAACGTTCGACCAGTCAGCGTAGAAAGTCCTCATGGCCGGCCCGCCTTTGAGGGAAGGGGGTTTACACACACACATTCCGCACAGGTTTCACTGCCCCCTCCGAGGTGAGACGGGCGTCGCAGAACTCGGGGCTTACGTCTTGAAAGGCGCGTTGGTTCCCCGAGCTGACCGCCGCAGCGTGGCCGCCGGTTGTCCATTGTCTTGCGTCCTGTAGTCGCCACGAGTGTCAGCAGACTGTGACGAATCCTGGGGCCCGCGTACCGCAAAGCACCCTTTTGTTAGGGAAGCTCTTCTTGCTGCAGAGAGACCATGTCGTTGGTGGCGGGTTCAGTAACAATAGTTGGTCCGCCGATCGCGTTTAGTCACAACGGCGCCGAGGAGGTGTTGAAGCGGCACCTCGAGGTCCCTACGAAATGAGTCACCGCAGCAATTGTGATAGGCTTCCATGGTTCTCTTCGGGGAAGCTCGCAGCTGCAGCTGGCTGAGAAAACTTGCATGTTGCCACCTCGGCAGGCCATTCCTAACAAGGGTAGAAAACTGTACGTGCGTCTGGTTAACCTCCCTGCCTTTCCTGTCTTCTATTTCTCTCTCTCTTTCTTTTAGCTAAAAATATACGTAAGAGCAGATGCCAGCCAATGGTGATGGTGGACACGTATTATTGGCGACAGCAGGCAGCCAATGACAAACAGCACTTACAAAAGAAAAGGAAAGCTTTTCAAGTTCGGCCCATGATATCAGTTCACGAACCCTACTCATTCCGGTGCACGAACACTTTGATTCACTTCTGGGTTCTTACTCATGAAGATTAGCTTAAGTAAGTGCCGCTAGCAATTGGTTGCCGCGGCGGCGATGATGTTTTTATGCGATGAGAGCTGTCGTGAGTCCATGGTGTGTGCTCAAAGACAAGGCCAAACAGGGAACACTCTAATGTAAGAAAATGGTTGTGAATATCCCAGGCTCTGGTGGTGACGTAATGTTTGCAGTGTCTACTCCATATAAGATTACTTATGGATTTCTCTGAATTTCCTGAATCGTCGATTTGGTTGCTCTATCGAAGGCCCTAGATCCCCTTAGCGGAGCAGGCACTTTAGCGTGTCGCTATCACTCCGTAAGTTGGAGCACCAGGGGCCAAATTCACAAAGCTTTTCGTTCGCAAGTCCTCTTTTTGCCAGCAACCTTCGCTAATACCATGTCAAACATCTTTATCATCATCATCATCATTTTTTATTTTCTTAAGGGCCCCATGTGGGGTATTACATAAGGGGGAGGGGCAAAACAATAATACAAACATCGAAGGAATGGTCATGTACAAAGCAACAAAAAGCAACAACTGAAAAGACACTGCAAAAAAGAAAAACAGGTTTTTGCATAATTAGTCGAAAATATGGGTGGTTAGTAACTCTCGAAATTTCGAAGGGTTTCGCTCTACAAAACGGATTCCCGAAGCGAGTTCCATTGTTCAATTGCAACGGGAAGGAATGATTTGTTGAAAGTGTTTGTAAAACCATGAATGCATTGGATACTTAAAGAATTGAATAAACGATGTAATGAGCGCACGGGTGGAAATAAAAGCGAGGAACGAAGGTCAGGAAAATTAGAGTACAATTTATGGTATAGGCAGAGTTGCGAAATTATACGTCTTGATGCTAAAAGGGGCAAACTAATAGATAATTTCAAGTTAGTAACGCTGATAGTGTGGTCATAATTCGATAAGATAAAACGGGAGGCACGATTTTGAGTAGCTTCTAAAGTGTCAATCAAGTACTTTTGATGCGGATTCCAAATTATAGACGCATCTTCTAATTTGGTACGGATGAAAATTTCATATGCTAGTTTACGAATCGACGGAGGACACAAGGATAGGGACCTTTTAATATAGTGAAGCAATCTTGAGGCATCAGCTGTTATTTGTACAACGTGGTTCGACCAATTTAGTTCGTGAATGATGATAAAGCCAAGGTAGCTGTAACTGTCGGCCTCAGATAAATTCACAGAGCCTAAAGAGTATGGAAATTTAGACATAGAGCGTTTACGTGATATATGCATTAACTTGCATTTGGAGACATTTAGTTCCATCATCCAGCGTGAGCACCACTTGTCAATATAATTTAGGTCATTTTGCGGAATGGATTGGTCAGTGTTAGTAGTGACACGACGTTAAATAACAGTCATCGACGAATAGACGTATTGTAGATGATATGTCTGTTGGGAGGTCGTTAATGTATATTAGAAAAAGGAGTTGGCTGAGGACGGATCCCTGTGGTACACCCGATATGAATTTGGTAGTATCTGAACAGTTTCCGGCGTGTTTACAGGAGGTATTCAGAGACCTGGATTGGGAAGAATTGGGGATAAGAGTTAATGAAGAATACCTTAGTAACTTGCGATTCGCTGATCATATTGCCTTGCTTAGTAACTCAGGGGACCAATTGCAATGCATGCTCACTGACATGGAGAGGCAAAGCAGAAGGGTGGGTCTAAAAATTAATCTGCAGAAAACTAATGTTTAACAGTCTCGGAAGAGAACAGCAGTTTACGATAGGTAGCGAGGCACTGGAAATGGTAAAGGAATACATCTACTTAGGGCAGGTAGTGACCGCGGATCCGGATCATGCGACTGAAATAATCAGAAGAATAAGAATGGGCTGCGGTGTGTTTGGTAGGCATTCTCAAATCATGAACAGCAGGTCGCCATTATGCCTCAAGAGAAAAGTGTATAACAGCTGTCTCTTACCAGTACTCACCTACGGGGCAGAAACCTGGAGGCTTACGAAAAGGGTTCTACTTGAATTGAGGACGACGCAACGAGCTATGGAAAGAAGAATGATGGGTGTAACGTTAAGGGATAAGAAAAGAGCAGATTGGGTGAGGGAACAAACGCGAGTTAATGACATCTTAGTTGAAATCAAGAAAAAGAAATGGGCATGGGCAGGACATGTAATGAGGAGGGAAGATAACCGATGGTCATTAAGGGTTACGGACTGGATTCCAAGGGAAAGGAAGCGTAGCAGGGGGCGGCAGAAAGTTAGGTGGGCGGATGAGATTAAGAAGTTTGCAGGGACGACATGGCCACAATTAGTACATGACCGGGGTAGTTGGAGAAGTATGGGAGAGGCCTTTGCCCTGCAGTGGGCGTAACCAGGCTGATGATGATGATGGTGATGATGATGATGATGACGATGACGACGATGATGATAATGATGAGGATGATGATGATGATGAACAGCGACCGCCAACACAGGTGAACTGGAGGCGATCTGTCAGGAAGCAGATGATCCATGATAGGATTAGTGGGTCGAGGGGAAGGCATGAAAGTTTGGACACTAGTCGATGGTGAGGAACGCGATCGAAAGCCTTTGAAAAATCTATGCAAATTACGTCAGTCTGAAATGAAGAATCTAAGTTTAGGTACAGATCTGTGGTGAATTCAAAGAGTTGTGGTCCGCATGATAAGCCCGGACGACAGCCATGTTTGCTAAAGAAAAAAGAATTGCTGTCTAGATGGGACGCTATATGGGAATATATGATATGTTATAAGAGTTTACAGACAATACATCTAAGTGATATTGGACGATAATTGGATGGGTTGGAGCGCTTACCAGATATAAAGACGGGGGTTACTTTGCTTAGTTTCCAGTCTTTGGGCATAGTACCCTCGCTGGTTGAAAATTATTTGTAATATCTGGCTAGAAATGACGTTAGTGGCTTTCAGTATCTTCACCGGTATGTTGTCAGGTCCGGGGGAGCTAGATATTTTAAGTTTATTGATTAGGCTCGCAATACCTTCAGTAGTTATATCAATGGGAGGCATTTCAGTGCCGCAAAATGTTAATAAAACAGGGATGTTGGTGGAATATTCACAAGTGAAGACGGAAGAGAAGCATGAATTTAAGGCGTCAGAACGCTTTTCACCTGGAACATGGGACCCATCATGATGAGTTATGGTAATGTTATGCGACTGATTTCTACTTGGTGCGAGTATTTTCCAACATTTCTTCGGCTTTACACGGATGATATTGAGAAGGCTGTTGTACTCGCGCAGGCAGTTGAAAAATTTCTTCCATTTCGGGGCAGAACCACATTTTTTTGCCACTCTGAAAAGGCGCTTTTTCTTTTGTGCTAGTTTTTTTAGTTGGTTTGTGTACCAAGGCTTTCCCATGACACCATGAATGCAAACAAGGACTACCTAATTAATGATTAAGCTGAGTAGCTTTTGCTTATACAACAACCAGTTTCTGTCAACAGACCTTCTGAATGCAGTTTCTTTTAGTTATTCAAAAAATATTTAGTTCACTGTTAATTTGGGAAAGCCAGCTTCATTGTAGTCCCGTATTAATTTTATCGAACGCTGTCTGAGTGGAACAGGGATATTCAAATTGAAAATGACAATATTGTGATCGCTCAGCCCATTGACACATGCTAACGACTGAATGTATTCGGGTTGAGGAGTGAGGACCAGGTCAAGGGTGTTTGAGCCACGTGTAGGAAAGTTTACTGTTTGTGTAAGGTTGAAGTTTAAGGCTAAATCAAGGAAATCTTTTGACTGGCGGGATGATGCGGTTAGATTGTCCCAGTTGATATCTGGAAAGTTAAAGTCACCACAAATAATATAGTTAGCACTTGGGAATCGAGAGGTTGCATCTAAAATGACAGTGTTAAGTTCGTCGACAAAAGAACGGTCACAATCGGGTGGGCGATAACAATATATGAGTATGCATGTGCATATCGGCATAGATATGCACATGCATATCCATGCCGATATGCAAAATTTCATGAGTACAATTGTTCGGGAGCTGGGGCGCTATAACGTAAAACTATTCCAAACTTTTCTATTCCAATTCTGCTATCGATCAGCCCTCTACGATTGGTCAAAAACTTTTTTCGACCACCCCCACTTCACCTGTCTGTCCCGCGACGTCACGAAAACCGCGATACCTCCCCATCTGATATGATGTGTACACACTGATATGCATGATTTGACAGAAAAAAGGAAAACAGTTATTTCTGATTCGTCACCTTTTCGCCATTAGCCTCCGGCAATTGGTCAAAAGTTTTCGGGCTGCACCCACTTCACCTGCCTGTCACGCGACGTCATAAAACCGCGAAAACTCACCGCGCCAAAGTGACGTGTACGCATTAAAGATGCATTAATATGTCGAACAAAACTGAATTTTCTTCTGAATATCCGCAGGCTGCCCCGTTCCGAAAGGAATAAAAGATGGCTGCCGCCGATCGCTCAGGCGCTGGCTACTCGCACCTGCCGGAGAGCATGGGTGTATTTGCGCATAATAAAACTTCTTGCGTGGCCGTAACGTTTTCAAGCACTTTCGGCACGTTTACCACCTAATTCTGCCAACTCTTTTTTGCTGAGTGACCCTTTTAGCGTCATTCTTAAGCTTCTGTTGCATGCCGCCGCGATTTTCGACCAGCCACCGCAAGCTAAGTAAGGGAAAGCCGACCAATCGCAGACGCCGGCACCACCCTCTTCATCCGGTTATCGATTTTCAGTGCACTGGCTCTGCCCCATTGAATCCCTCTCCACTTGAGCGTTCTCCTCGCCTCTTGTCAGCCAATTAAATACGACAAGCCGCTCAGTGTAGGCAATGTTATTCGTTTTTCAAGCAAACAAAAGTGACCTCCTGTGAACGAGGAGAGCGTTTTATTGGTGTGTTCAGACAACCCTGCGGGTGACCGCCCGGTGCTTGCGTCGGGGGTTACGCAAATTTGACGTCAGGAGATTGGAATAGAAACATATTGGAATAGTTTTACGTTATAGGGCCCCTGGTAAAAAGGAATGCTGTTTTTCGTGAAGACAAGAACGCCACCACCCCTTCGTTCCTTCCTATCGCGTCTGAAAACAGTGTAGGGGGAATCTGCATGCAGTAACTCAGTGCTATCTATGTCAGGGGTTAACCAAGACTGAAAATGGCCACGTCTGTATTATTGTCGTCGAGAAGGGCTTCAACTGTATCTCTTTCGACATGTAACTGCGAACATTAGCCAGTCTAACAGATAGTATGTGATTGCGTGAAGCGTCAACAGGATTTAGTAGCGGCTGGGGGGGTGATGAGAGTGCTGGGCAAGCCTGCAGTGATGGCTAGGATTTAACTTCTAAAACTAAGTTGGATTGCGCATCATAAAAAAACTCTCTTTCATCCATCTGAAGCTTATCGGAGCGTATCTTGAAAGTGGAGGAGGAGGAGGAGACAAAGGGGAGGAAAGACAGGGAGGTTAGCCAGTGTAAGTACCGGCTGGCTACCTTGTGCTGGGGAAAGGGGTAAAGGGAACAAAGTGAGAAAGAAGAAGAGGAAAAAAGTGGAAACCAGAAAATTCACTTAGTAACGCGAAACTACGCTCTACAACATTGAAAGGTGGTCGCACAATTCGCATGTCCTCAAAAACTTCAGCAAAGCTCTTAAGGCCTTGAGTGCCGAAGCCCGTCTGGACCAGTGTCCTAGAGCTTTTTACTCTGTAAAGGGGCGATTGTCCAGTTTTTCGAGCGCGGTCACGAGCACTTTTCTTTGCACTTTGTAACGGGGACAGTCACAAAGGAGGTGCTCAATCGTCTCCTCGCAGCCGCAGGTGTCGCAAGTAGGGCTGGCTGTCAGCCATTCTAATGTGGAATGAATAGGAGTTCGTGAATGCCACGCCGAGCCACAGGCGGCACAGAAGTGTTCCTTCCGCTCGTGGTAACCCTGGTGGTAGGCGGAGTTGCAGACGTGGATCCAATCTGTGGAGACGTTCGTTCGTGAATTCACTGGTGCTCCACAGATTTTGCGTAAGCTCGCGAGCGAGGGAGCGAAGACTTGTGGCTGCATCTGTTCTTGACAGCGGTATGGGTATAATCTGGACACCATCATGGGCCGACTGGGCAGCGTCATTCGCACTGTCATTTCCCGAAATTCCGCAGTGACCCGGTATCCACTGGTAGATGATGTTGTGTCCCTTGTTGATTGCGTGATGGTGGAGTAGTCGGATGTCTGCGACTAGTTGCACATTTGGTCCGTGGTTGAAAGGGGACATCAGACACTGGAGAGCTGCCTTTGAGTCACATAAGATGGACCATGAATGTGATGATTTGTGAACAATAAACTCCAGAGCAGCACAGATAGCTGCGAGTTCTGCAGCTATCCCTCTAGAGGCGTCAGCACCATCCTCTACATCACCTTTCTTAGACAACTGGCTAGAGCAATGGGACGATAAGACGCCGCGTCTAGGGGTGATTTACCTGGTTTGAGCAGAGGCACAAGGCGGCTGGACTTCCATGCAGCAGGAGCTACTCCTTCACGCCATGAATTATTGTGCACGTCTAGAAGTGCATGCCGGGCTGTTTGACCGAGGTTTTCAAGAGCTGCGTATGTCACCCCGTCAGGCCCAGGCCATGAGAAACGTCTGCACGCTGCCAACGCCGCCTGCAACTCCTCGATGGAAAACAGATTGTCCATACGAGAATCCCGCGAGATTGGAACGTCACGGGGATCACGTGTAGCGAACGATGGCGGTAGACCAGCAACCTTGAAACAGAAGTCCTCCGCTACGTCGATCTCTCTGCGACCTTGGTAGAGAGCCAGGCATTTGAAGGGGTGGCGTTGTTGCGGTGATGTTCGAAGACCATGCACTGTTCTCCATATATATGACAAGGGTTCATGCGGATCAAGGGAATCACAGAAGGTCTTCCATCTTAGAGACTGCAGGGAGTTGATCCGACGCTGGATCTTATTCTGTATGCGTCTCGCCTCTCTTAGGTCGTAGATGGACTTGGTGCGCCTGTACCTTCGTTCCGCGCGACGGCGGATTGCTCGAGGCCGCTCCAATTCTGCTTCGAATTCAGAAACTTTAGGAATAGGCCTAAAAGATCTTGTGACTTCTTGAGCAGCGGCGCTAATTAGCTTCTCGATGTTGCCAGGTAGACAGTCCTGGATCTCTTGGCAGTTCTTCTCCATTAGCAACGTGTATTTAGGCCAGTCGATGTGATGAAGAACTGTAGTAGAGTGTGACTTGCGTATGCCGTCGATATTAACATATGTTAGAACGTGGTCACTACCATGCGTTTCGTTGTCCGTGAACCATCTTACACTGGCATTGAGGCATCTTGAAACAAAAGTAAAGTCCAGGCTGCTACTGTATGTCAATCCCCGCAGAAAAGTGGGACTGCCATCATTTAGGCAGCAGAGCTCATGGTCCGACGCGAAGGATAGTACACGTCTTCCTCAACAGTCCATCTTTAAGCTTCCCCATAGTGGATGATGCGCATTGAAGTCGCCGGTAATAACCCATGGTCCAGGTGTCGCTGTTAAAATTGCACCTAGTCTTGCGTTGTCAAATCGACTCGAAGGTGAAATGTAGGCACCTACGAGCGTGAGTGCGACGTTCTTGCATTTTATAGTCAAACATACGTACTGATTGTCGTTATCAGGTGCCACTGGGTGTAAAACATACGTGAAATCGCATCTGATATAAACGATGACTTTGCTGCGGTCGCTACAGGTGGCAGACATGAAAGCTTCATATCCTAATAGGCGGATGGCGCTCTCAACGTTTGGTTCACAAATGACGATTATTGTAAATTTGTTCTTAAAAACAAACGGACGAAAGTCCGAAATGCGGGATTTAATGCCTCTGACATTCCATTGGAAGATAGACGCTTCCTTGACCTCTTTAAGGAACGAATGTAGAAGAGCAGCCATGGTGCTTCTCAAGACCGGACAGTACCGGATTCGGGGCATCCAGTACTTGAAATGCGCCTCGAGCCGCCGGAGAGTGTATGGCGGTCAGTAGTACTCGTAGCGTGTTCATAAGGGCCCTTATCATGGTGACAACTTGTTTGTCGTCGTCTTGGTTGCTGCCAGAAGGTGAAGCATGATTCGGCGAGCGTGCTATATCTTGTCGCTCCGCTGGTGGATCTAGCCATGGCAGTGGCGGCCACTCCTGGCATGTGGCAATGATATTGGAGACTTTCTGCTGAGGAACCTCATTGCTGCTATTGCTAGTTGTATGCGGAAGTTTGTGGACTGTCAGTGGACGCGGTGCATCCTTAGCAATAGCAGTGGGTTTCCTAGATCTCCGGCGACGTGAACGTCGACGTCGCACATTAGCGGCAGCCTCCCTGTGCGAGGAACCATCCCTGACCATTTGCCTCAAGACTTTCACCTCATTTTTCACATGTGGGCAATTCTTTAAAGTTGCATCGTGAGAGCCCTGACAATTGGCGTACTTTTGGTTTTCTGCACGACAGGCGTCGGAGCTGTGCGGCCCAGAGCACCGTGAGCACACGGCAGCATTTGTGCAAACTGCACTAACGTGCCCTATCCTTTGACACTTCCTGCACTGAAGCGGCTTTGGCACAAAAGGCCGTACAATGCGTCGGAAGTGACCGACCTTGATCTGTGACGGTAGGCTGTCTCCTTTGAAAGTTAAGTTGACACATTGCGAGTCTCCCAGGCGACGGGCTTGCAATATGGCCATTCCCTCTGTCGCCGGCTTGATGAGTATATGCAGATCAGCATCGCTTATGGAATCATCTACGTCATACACAACGCCGGCCATAGAGTCATGATGATCTTGTTTATAGCAGCGTACGTTGTTGCTATCCAGCACCTTAACGTTGCTCAGAATGTCTAGCGCGCTGCGGTTTGTGACATCTATAGCGAGGATGTTCTTACGGGCGTTGATCCTTACATCTTTGATCTGACCCTGAACAAGTGCCTCGAGCGATACAGACGTGGCTTGGCGGTTGATCCGGTTTAGATTGTCGCTAGCAGCCACAGGCACAAATAAAATTGTGAGGTCTGATGGCTTTCGCGTCGGGATCACAGTTGCCTTACTTGTGGAAGGAGATGTCCTGACGAGTCTTCTCTTTGCTTTGTGCTTCGTTACGGGCACGAAGTCGCTGTCATCCGAGGTTTCATCACTGGTCCTTGAGTAGATCACAGTGTCCTCGCTGTCGGTGTCACTCGGGCGACTAGACCGCTTTCTCGGTGCGGCCGCTGTTGACGTAGAAGGACCAGGAACAAAAAATGAAAGTGGAGGCGTTGTTTTGTTTCGCATAGGCGTACAACTTTTTCCTTGCAAGCCGGATGCGCGATGAAAAATCTTCCCGGATAGAAATTGGCGAACCTTTAAGCTTTGGCCCGGCAGACAGAATGCTACATTTATCTTTGAACCCCGCAAGTTTCACTATAATTGGTCGGTGTTTACCGGCCTGGAAACGGCCAAGCCTGTGTGCGCGTTCTGTCATTTTTGGTGATGGCAATTTGAAGTTTATCTGCACACAGTGAAATAACACGAGACTGATTGCTCCCAAGTTCCATCACGCGCATCCTCAACACCGAAAAAAAGTAGGTTGCCCCGGCGAAGGCGGTTTTCCGAGTCATTGCATTTCTGTACGATGTTGTTTATTTGTGAAGTGTCAGTCAGTCAGTCAGGAACTTCAGTGAGGTCCTGAGGAGTTTTAAGCCGTTAGAGATCCCATACGGGGAGCTCCTCGGGCCGAAACCGTAGGCGACGCCCAAGTCGGGACGGGAACGTGGTGACGCTCCGCCAGTTCTTGGGCCCTCTGGACGGCCTTGAGCTGGAGTTTGAGGTCCGGGCTTTTGAGGGCTTCTTCCCATTCGGGCTCACTAGAGAGAGGGCCCTTTGGTAACGCGGTACATTGCCATAGCATGTGCGAGAGTGAGCAATAAAGTTCTTGGCAGTCTGGGCAATTTGCCGGGATGCCCGAGATGTCCAGTAGGCCTCGTGACGGATACGAGTCCGTTTGTAGCATTCGAAACGCGGCCGCCTGCGCGCGTTCGAGTTTGGAGTGCGGGAGCGGATATTTCATTCTGCCTTTTCGATAGTATGAGGTGATTTCGTGATAAGTGAGTAACGGGTCATTAAACTGAATGTCCAGCCCCTCGGAGGCCGTGGGACCGTCGCGGCGGGCAAGTTCTCGCGCACGGTCGTGGGCCGTCTCATTGAGGTTTGGTTTCCGCGGGTGAATGTCTTTCCCCATGTGAGCGGGGAACCAGGAGAGGCGTCGTTTGCTCTCCTTTGAGCTCGCTAGTAGTATGTGCGCCACTTCTTTACATACGTTGCCGCTTTCGTAGGCCCGAATTGCGGCACGCGAGTCCGTGAGGACATGAGTAAATGTGGGGTCTGCCATGGCGATGGCTACGGCTATCTGTTCTGCTTTAGCGCTGGTGGTCGTTTTAACCGATGCGGATGATCGTAAGGTTCCGTTACCGTCCACGACTGCTATCGCGAAAGTGGATGTGTTGCCGTACTGGGCCGCGTCCACAAATGCGGTGGCTTCGCGATCCGCGTCGGTGCGATCGAGAATCGCGCGGGCGCGGGCCCGGCGCCTGCCCACGTTGTGCTGTGGGTGTACGTTTCTAGGAAATGGTGAGACCTTGTAGTTGCCTCTAATTTCGCTCGGTAGGGTAATCGCATGCTCGAAATAGGGAGATGAGGAGATATTAGCTTCGTTTAGGATTAGTCTGCCGGCTTTGGACGAGGATAGGCGTAGTATTTGCGCCATAGTCTGAGCCTCGATCACTTCGTCGATGTTGTTGTGCATGCCTAGCTGGTCAACCTTTGATGTACTTGCTCTTTGTGGAATGTCCAAGACCTGTTTGATGCTCTTGCGAATGAGTGTGTTTAGTTTCGTCTTTTCTGTTTTCGTCCAGTTGTGGGCAGAGGCGACGTAATTAATGTGGCTCATAAGGAATGCGTGGTATACGCGTAAAAGGTTGTCTTCGCAGAGACCCTTTCTGCGCCCCGAGACTCTGTGGATGAGTCTGATCATGTTTTCAGTTTTGGCGGTTAAATGTTTGATAGTGTGTCCGTGGCATCCGGTGGCTTCGATTAGGAGCCCAAGAATGCGTATGTGATCGACTCGCGGAATCTGTTGTCCGTCTCTATTTGTGAAGTGAGTGTAATTATTTCAGGGTTGTCACTGGACGCAGTTATTGAGTGACTTGATTCATGAGCATCTACAATTTTCTCAAGGGCGTCAACGTGGGTGGATAGACGACCAACCTGGTTTTCAATGGTGACCTGTGTAGCACGAATTAGAGCGAGCTCAGACAGAACGGTGTTCTGAGAGGTTTCTAAACGGGATAGGGCGCTAGCAATGGATTCAAGGAATACCGGAGTGGGAATGTCATTAACAGGACCGAGGTTAAGTTCAATGTCCCCAGAAAGGGCTAGTTAAAGAAAAGTGAGGTGAGCATTCACGCATAATGAACAAAGCGAGTGGCACAAAATTTTCCTTGTGGCATCAAATGTGTCAGAGGGTCACGACACCGCGATAAACCTTCGGTCACTAGAGCGTACACATCTTGCACAAGGTAGGTAACTAACCTGCGCCAGCAAAGTCGACGTCACGACCGCGCTCGGTGCGGTGGCGTGCCCCAAGTTCCAAGACGGAGACTGCTTAAGTAGAAGTAGGGAGTCTCCCGCGCAGGAAGTTGCTCGCTGTGTCCAGGCGGAAAGCTCGGTTGGGGCTAGAAGTGGCGGGCTTGAGGCTGAATTGCTTTCTTTGTCCGAAGGCAGCGAAAGTTGGCAGGCGATGTCATTCCAGTTGCGAGAAAAAGATGAGGAAGGGCAGGTTCCACCGAGAAAGGCAGCCGAGGTGATTGACGATAGCAGCAGCGCCTGCGCAAACAACGTCGGCGTCATGACCACGCTCGGTGGGGTGGCGTGTCCCCTCAGGATTTTCAGGATTGCCTGAAAACTTCTCTTACGAACAATTATAGCGTAAGAGGTTTCTCGTGAATACGGGCTTAGATTCAGAATCGAAAACCCGAATTGAACCAGAGATTAATCATTCTTTAGCTAAATAGCTGATTTATAATTTTTTTATGTTATGACGTTCATCATTGCTATGAAAACATAATACTGATTATTTGGTCTTATGCCCAAAGCCTTCAACGCCAACACTTTCATTGCACCGGCTTTTCGCTGTCTTTAACATGCGGCGCTGCTTGAATCGGTATGGGGAAAAGTATAGACAGCATCATCACGTTTTACAAGAGCTGTCTTTGTCGCTAAAAACGACAGCATTCGGTGGTGGCTCGGACGGAATAGGTGCCAGCGAAATTACTGGCACGCGAGGGTGACGTTACAGTCACGTGGAATTGACGTCGCTGCTAACAGAATAACAAAACTCGCCTACCACAGCCAATTGGGGTTCAGTTGGCACTGCTGTAATCAAGGGCAGAAGCCCGAACGCTCAACTTTAATTGCTTGTCAGTTGTGCAGGTTTTGTATAGCGTCCTCGACGTAGACTTGGACAAATGTAACGGCTGCACATATGTTTCGCAGGCAACATACAGCAGGCAATAAGCTTACGCAGCATATCTCGCCCCATATGAACCTTGGCCAATTTGAGCTTCCGTTCTTCTAAAGGTGAGAGAGATAAGGCGGGTGGGCAAGGCGCCTTACCCCCTCTCCCCTTTAGAATAACCCTACCTTTATATACTGTGCCGAGGAAAGCATTTGTTGCCTTGAAAAAGACAAGTCCACTTTCGAAACGCTGGCTCCCACTTTTACCTTGTTCTGGTTTTGTAATGCGTATAGTATTATGAATTTCTGTTATTTCATGATGCCATAATTATATTACGAATGAACATCTGTCCTGAATTTCGCACCCCTGTATGTTAAATACAGGGGTGCCAACTCTAGGAAATTTTCCTTAGATCTAGGGATTTTCAGTCTTGTTTCGGTAAATGAGGAAATTTGTCCGCATCTAGGAAAATTTTGCTCTAGGATATTGAAGGTAAAGCTGCTGATAGAACAGTGTGTTTTGATTTTAGTTACTCAAAATTGCCTTCGCATTAACACACGAACTATGATTTTGATTGTGCAGCAGCGAAGGAGGTGAACGCATCTCGCCAAGTAAACGATAGGGTGTGGATTCCCTCGCCCCTGTAACGAAGTACTTCTAATCAGATTTTGCCGTTCGTACCTCTAGCTGTGTCGTCGACATTTGTGCACTCTGAGCGAAATATTTATCTGTAACCGGTAAAACAAACGCATGCTACAACGCTTGTCCAAATAAAGCAGCACGTGCAAATCTGGGCGTGAACGAACACTTACCTAGCGCCGAGTCCACTGCGGTTGTGGCGCTAAACAGTCAACTATGCATGGGTATATTCAAATGTGCTGTGAAACGCCCATAGGCCGAACAACCTTTCACAAAGGCCTCATGTGATTGGGCGAGTTTTCGTTTTGGAGGAAAAATAACAATTTTCCGCGTGTCTTAGTGCTTCGCTGCAAATTACGCGAATGCGCGCGAGAGTGGTGGTGCTAAGAAAGTTCACGGCATGCAAAAAAGAAAATGGTGACATCTTTCACATTACTGTTATGAAGTAGCGCACTGTTTTTACACTGTTACATTCCGTAAGGGAATGTTCGGCGCCCGTTTTCCTTACAGTTCAAACAAAGTTACATTTAATGTTCCCGTTTTGCTCTTGATGGAAAACAACTTTGAACAACAACAAAGTATATGCGTTCTGGTGTCTCCTGTGAATATGCCATCGTGCAGGAGGCTGTGGTGCTAGTATAAAAACGCTCAATGTAACAGCATTTCAGCTTGAATCCGATGACTTCATTATTTGATAATTTTCGAACGAGCTTAAAAATAGATTTTAACTATAAAATTTCCAGTGTATGTGCATAAAATAAACAAACATTTATTATTACAGAAATCGCATTGACTCACTGCACAACCACGTTTTGCAAGAATCTAGGGAAATCTAGAGAATTTTTGAATTCGGATTAGAGATAAACTAGCTTCGGAGGTTGGCACACTTGACGTAATAGTCATCTGTGAGTTTTTATGACCTTGTGATGTACTGCTGGCTACTTGTCTACAAAAGCTCGTTAGCCAGCTATACAGGGTGTTTCAACGAAGACGTTAAGTAATAATTCAAAATAGCCGTTCTGAAATTAAAGGACGGTTCCTTCGGAGACATGCCGTTAGCGGTGCCGACCACGGAGTGACGGGTGATATGTGGCAATTAGTCGCTAATTAACAAACATTCTGTTAATTAACTTTGAAACCTTTAGTTTCAGCGAGCTCATTGTAATCGGAAAATTCAAGCAAACTCCGTACAAACCAAATCAACTTCTGAATATGAAAAAATGCGCTTACCCGCGGAACGCTCGCACGACGAATTTCGGTCATCAATTCGCGAAACCGAAACTGGGAGGCTGCAGTGAACGCAAAGCCGCACCCCTCGAAACGACGTTCCACTACGTCACCCAGTGGCGGGCAGTCAGCGCGCTGCGACAGCAAGGAGCACGGAGCCGCAGGACGCTGGTTGCCCGCTGCTGGGTGACGCAAACAGAACGTCATGTTATGACGTCATGCGATGACTTCACACGATGTATGAGGCGTGTATGCAGCCGGTCGGCTTTCTCACGCTTCCCACTGGACAAGTTGTGCCATCTAGCAGCGCGGCCGCGAAGTCCGTACTAGGCGCGGGTGTAAATATATATTCAGACAAGACTGTATGAAATATATGACGCGGGGTCGATTACGCCCAGCACCGGAGAAAAAGCCAAATATTTTTTTTTGTCATTAAAAGGTGGCATATAGCCATTGGCGTAGCCAGAAATTTTGCTCGGGGGGGGGGGGGGGGGAGGGCTCACGTTGCAGCTCGGCCTCTACCCTATAGAATTTGTCGAGGGATCAAATACATAAATAATAACTGCATTGCCATTGCCAAAGATGCTGCAAACGAATTCTTGAACGCTACGCACAGTCAAGACAAGTCAAATATGTATTTTTTTAATAAAAGAATGTACTCGTATTCCTCAAAAATTGTGCCCGAATAACTGATATCAAAGCTTCCATGTTTTCTGTCTATTTAATAAGTAAAGGAAATAACGCATTAACTTTACAACAATATCAGTTTGAAACCAGCAAAGCAGCGCATGCCGCTGATATGAAAAATGTAAAGGCCAAGAAATGAACAAGTTGAGGACAAATATTATAATGAAATTTTGTCATTCAAGAACTTTGTTTACATATTTGTACATATGCAACGGCCAAGGAAAATCTCAATGATGTCGTCCTTTGTTACAATGTAGTGCGCAGGAGCAGCTGTCACCGGTCGTTTATTGTGAGTAATTCAACCGAAATTGTAGTCGCAACAGAGAGCACATATAAAAAGCAGTTCTGCAAAATATAAGAGGCCGCGTCAAATGAAAGTAAGCTAATGCGAATATATGACAAACGGGATACCTTATTTAAATGTAGTCTAGTCGTTTATCCCACTGACTAACGAATCACGTGATTCTTGTCTCATAAAACTCCTTGGGTTGCTGCTTCAAAAATTCTGTAACTGACTCTTTCACGTCATCGTCCGACATGAATCTAGTTCCCTTGAGCTGCTTTTTTTTTTTTCAGATGCCCCAAAATGTACAAGTCGCAAGGCGACAGGTCTGTGCTGTATGACAGATTTTGCAGCCTTCCCCACTTGAACTTTGTCAGTTTTGTGTTAACCACATCAGCGACGTGGCGAGGGGCATTGTCATGGAGCAAGATGACCTAATTCTTGAATTTTCCACTTTGTTTGTTTTTGATTGCAACACGCCGCCGATCTGGCGTTTCACAGTATCAGAAGCGATTGATAGTCTCTTCAGGTTTAGCTTCAGGTTTAGCAAATCGAAAAAAAAAGAAACTCGACAACACCTCTGCGGCAGAAATGACGGCCTTTGCTTTCATTGGGGGTGCCGAATTCGAATGTTTCCACTGTAAGCTTTGCCGTCGTGTTTCAGGCTCGTAGTAGTGACACCATGATTTGTCCCCGATCACAATTGCAGACAAGAAGTCATCACCCTCATTGTGATACCGGATCAGATGAATCAAGCCTCTCCGAACCTCTCCTTCTTCTGCCGGTGGTTCAAAATCTTGGGCATTTATTGCGCACACAATAGCGTATAACTGAGATGTTCATGAATTATGGTGTGACCCGAACCCTGACTAATGTTCACACACCCTGTCAATTCATCGATGCTTATCCTCCGTTCTTGTCTAATCAGCCCGTCAACCTTTGCGGTTGTGTTGGGCGTGATTGCACGGTGGCTTTCGCCCGCTCTTCGATCGTCTTTGCAACTTTCACGTCCTTCTTTGAACCGTTTGCTCCAACGCTTCACAGTGGCCAATGAAATGCAATGTTCAACGTACACAGCAGCAATACGGCGACTAATTTATTTTGGGGAAACACCTTCAGCTGTCAAAAATTTCACGACACCACTCTGTTCAAATTTTAGAGCGTACATTATGTCACGCAACCATGTTCAACCCAGTTTATGAAAGCATTAAAGAACCTTTATTCTCACACCTGCGTGTCACTTTTGTAAATGAGAGATGCCTGTGTGCTGCGCGCATGCCTCGCAGATAATGAACCGAACCATTATTGCGCGGGGTGGGTTGGCTCGCTTTCATTTGACTCGGCCTCGTACATTAAAAATGCGAAGAACCAATGGAATATACTAATGCGCAGATACAGCTTGATAAAGGGCATAAAATGTCACTGGAAACAAAGTTTACTGCACCAATACATAAAACCTCGCAACGAGATATTTAAATATACGTATAAGTCTCCAATAAATCTACGTATCTAAGAAAAAGTCACTCTATATAGTGCGCCAAACAAGGCAAATAAACATGTTGCGCAACCACAGATTCACAGATCACAGCACCCCCTCCCTCCACTCCCCCTGATGTATCGCGCGCGACAGGAGGCGGCGCGCTTCCTCCCCGCTTTTCTCCCTTGCGCACACAAGACTGAGCCACCATCTTCGGCACCATCTTCGGCTCACCCATGCCACCCCCCCCCCCCCCTACGCTTTCACTTGCACATACAGCATGCGGCGCGCGGTCACGATGTTATCACCCTTGAACTTTATACGGAACATGAGGGTGACGGCGGTGGCAGGAATGCGCCTGGAGTGTTTATATAATTGCTATCGCAATAATATAGTAAGAGTATCCGACAACTGAAGCGCGCCTTTGCCCATTACTTTTCGCAAAAAAAGAAGAAATAACAAAATCGAACTTTCACCATGCGATAATTTGTGGCGCCGCAACAATGTCTTTCTTTCCTCTGTGAAGCGGGGCACGGAAATAAAGCACGGAATAAAGCAAAGGAAAGCATGTTGGCCGTAATCGAATGCCTACTTTGGGCACCTAATGTGGCCACCAAAGGAATGTCGAAGAAAACGGGAGACGCTTGGCCCACAGAGAACCATACGCATACTGCTTAGTATCCTACGCCGGCGAGAAAAAATTTTCCGGAGAGGTTGTGCTCAAGCGAACGCGTTGCAACCGTCCCCGCAGTGATGGCAGCGAGCGACCATTCTTTTTTTTTTTTCTCGTCTGCTAGCCAGAAAGCGTCCAAAACTCTGCCAGCCGAAAATCAACTCGGCCAGAGAAAAACAAACGCGCAGCGAAGTGCGCCCCGCGGTGTTCGGGGCAACAAGAGAAAAGCAGGCGCTCTGGCTGGCTCCGGCAGCCTGCGGGTAGCGAGAAAAAAAAAAATTGAAGAGCCTCAATGTGTCCTCGCTAATAAAAGCCAAAGTAGAAATATAAATAAGAGCCTAGTTACCTTTGCTGGCTTTAGTGTCTTGACATGGGCGCTTGGTGCAGGTGAAAAAAAAAATGTTGATATTCTTTTCCGTGACATGACGACAAAAATTAACCACCACAACGCTTCATCTCATCCGACCTCGCTGCGTGCTTTGTCAACTTGTCTGATCTGTCTGATAGTCTGGTTGTCTGCCTGGCTTGTCTAATTGTATGGTCGATTTACGAAATTAGAAAAGCTAATGCACCTTTGGCGGCAAATGTTTATAACAACATTAATCCCACAAAGTTCCTGGATTGAATATCTGAAGCACGGCTTTGGAAATGTCAGTGCACACTTCGCACCAAAAGTTGATGAAAACTTTATACCCATAAAGTTTCGGAATTAAAATCCATGCGCTCTGTAGATTCCGCGGCCTCCGCTAGAGGCCGCGACGAGCCCGCTCGCCATCAAAACGCCCTTGAAACTTTGTCCTCGGATGGGGCTGCTTGGCGTTATGTAACTCCCAGTGCATGGGCGTTGCCGCGAAATCCAGCCCGATTTCGCAGTGTTCGCAGTGAAATGTCTTTTCGAGCGCGAAAAAGACATTCTAGACGAAATCCAGCATGATTTCCGGCGCCTGGAATTGTTTTGGTCGGCGGTGCATGAGAGCACAAAAAGTTTCGGGGGGTGGGGGGCTGGAAATAAGCCCCCAGTGACTGAACTTGGCGTGGAAGAGAAATCATCATCATCCTCATCACCATCAACATCAGCCTAAATAAGTCCACTGCAGGACGAAGGCCTCTCCCAACAACCTCCAATTCAATTGTCTTGTGCCAACTGACAGCATTTTATGGCTGCAAATTTCTTAATTTTATCACACCCCCTAGTTCTTTGCCATCCGCGACTGCATTTTAGAGCGCAGCTGTTAAGGCCATGCACTAAGGCCACCTGTTAAGGCCATGCACGCATGCACTGTTGCTGGCATGCGTCGGCACGCTTCGGCATAAACCGACAAGAGAACGCGTCGCTACCCATCAGTTGAAGGAAGCGGGCGACGCAACCACTGGGCAGAAGCTCTGACGCGCGCCGACGCTCGCTCCTAGGCTGCCGCGCACTGTTGCTGGAATATTTTGTCTTCAACCGTCCAGGTCCGACCTAAAAAAGCCTGCTGTAAACTAAGCTTGAAACAATAAGTTAGTGATCTGCATGCTCTTTTAGATATGAAAACACGTTTGATTAATGAATGTACGCCTGCCGCAACAGTTTCTTTTTTACCTTTGAAGTAACAATAGTGCACAAAATATTGACATCAGCGCTCGCGCTCACGCGTGTCTGTCTACAAGATAGCTCTGCAAACACCTGCACGACCATGCCATATCGTATCAAAAGCTGTCGTACGACTTCATTTTTTGTAGCTCATTGCGCAGCCAACTACGTAAGAATTAGGCGTGCAAAGTATCACTGAAAAGTCTGTGTTAGAAATATTAGAGTGCTTTAGTTGAGCGTCTTTACGGTACGCTCCGCTCCGAGCTGCCCCGCTAAGCCACAGCGGAGCGGCGGGCAATTTTCACGTTTTAGTTATACGTTTAGCGTAGCGGAGCGGACCTTTCGTAGTTGCAGCGCCCCCTGGCTCAATTCAGGGTAATGAAAGAAAATAAAAACACCTATTGATCACTCTTATACAGTAAAACGTATATATGTATATGTATATAACTTATTTCTCCACGAAGTATCTAGACGTGCATTTGTAATGCGTTACCGGTCCATTTTATCCAATGAAAATAAAGTGCCGTCTTGCAATGGGGAACGCCACGTGATAGCCAGCGCGCTTGCTTTCAGCATCAAATCCAATCTTTTCTGACGCCAACGCTATAGCCAAACCGCTGCGCAGCACGCTCCGCTCAGGCAGCTTCTTAGCGGACCGTGTTCCTCGCTCCGCTAGCCCGCTTACGGCTAAGCGGACGGCGCATGCGCATTCGCGCTTCTGCTCCGCTTAGCTGCTTAGCGGAGCGTCAACACGCTCAACTAAAACACTCTATTGTCACGTAGTAGCGACGGTGAAAAATCATGCAGAGCCAAAACTGGGAGTTACAAATTTAGCTCTTCATTAGGCGAACTTGTGGCCAGGAAACGCAACATTCATTCGCAACTTCGCAACTATAGCGGCGAGAAAAGTCGGCGGCTATCGAAAATCTCATCTGCGGGTCAAGCAAATCTATATCATATATATGTATCATACATAATATATATATATATATATACATATCATCATCATCATCATCAGCCTAGTTACGCCCACTGCAGGGCAAAGGCCTCTCCCATACTTCTCCAACTACCCCGGTCATGTACTAATTGTGGCCATGTTGTCCCTGCAAACGTCTTAATGTCATCTGCCCACCTAACTTTCTGCCGCCCCCTGCTACGCTTCCCTTCCCTTGGAATCCAGTCCGTAGCTCTTAGTGACCATCGGTTATCTTCCCTCCTCATTACATGTCCGGCCCATGCCCATTTCTTTTTCTTGATTTCAACTAAGATGTCGTTTACCCGCGTTTGTTGCCTCACCCAATCTGCTCTTTTCTTATCCCTTAGCGTTACACCCATCATTCTTCTTTCCATAGCTCGTTGCGCCGTCCTCAATTTCAGCAGAACCCTTTTCGTAAGCCTCCAGGTTTCTGCCCCATATGTGAGTACTGGTAACACACAGCTGTTGTACACTTTCCTTTTGAGGGATAGTGGCAACCTACTGTTCATGATTTGAGAATGCCTGCCAAACGCACCCCAACCCATTCTTATTCTTCTGGTTATTTCAGTCTCATGATCCGGATCCGTGGTCACTACCTGCCCTAAGTAGATGTATTCCCTTACCACTTCCAGTGTTTCGCTACCTATCGTAAACTGCTGTTCTCTTCCGAGACTGTTAAACAGTACTTTAGTTTTCTGCAGATTAATTTTCAGACCCACCCTTCTGCTTTGCCTCTCCAGGTCAGTGAGCATGCATTGCAATTGGTCTCCTGAGTTACTAAGCAAGGCAATATCATCAGCGAATCGCAAGTTGCTAAGGTATTCTCCATCAACTTTTATCCCCAATTCTTCCCACTCCAGGCCTCTGAATACCTCCTGTAAACATGCTGTGAATAGCATTGGAGATATCGTATCTCCCTGTCTGACGCCTTTCTTTATAGGGATTTTGTTGCTTTCTTTGTGGAGGACTACGGTGGCTGTGGAGCCGCTATAGATATCTTCCAGTATTTTTACATATGGCTCATCTACACCCTGATTCCGTAATGCCTCCATGACTGCTGAGGTTTCGACTGAATCAAACGCTTTCTCGTAATCAATGAAAGCTATATATAAGGGTTGGTTATATTCTGCACATTTCTCTATCACTTGATTGATAGTGTGAATATGGTCTATTGTTGAGTAGCCTTTACGGAATCCTGCCTGGTCCTTTGGTTGACAGAAGTCTAAGGTGTTCCTGATTCTATTTGCGATTACCTTAGTAAATACTTTGTAGGCAACAGACAGTAAGCTGATCGGTCTATAATTTTTCAAGTCTTTGGCGTCCCCTTTCTTATGGATTAGGATTATGTTAGCGTTCTTCCAAGATTCCGGTACGCTCGAGGTTATGAGGCATTGCGTATACAGGGTGGCCAGTTTCTCTAGAACAATCTGACCACCATCCTTCAACAAATCTGCTGTTACCTGATCCTCCCCAGCTGCCTTCCCCCTTTGCATAGCTCCTAAGGCTTTCTTTACTTCTTCTGGCGTTACCTGTGGGATTTCGAATTCCTCTAGGCTATTCTCTCTTCCACTATCGTCGTGGGTGCCACTGGTACTGTATAAATCTCTGTAGAACTCCTCAGCCACTTGACAAATCTCATCCATTTTAGTAACGATATTGCCGGCTTTGTCTCTTTACGCACACATCTGATTCTTGCCTATTCCTAGTTTCTTCTTCACTGTTTTTAGGCTTCCTCCGTTCCTGAGAGCCTGTTCAATTCTATCCATATTATAGTTCCTGATGTCCGCTGTCTTACGCTTGTTGATTAACTTAGAAAGTTCTGCCAGTTCTATTCTAGCTGTAGGATTAGAGGCTTTCATACATTGGCGTTTCTTGATCAGATCTTTCGTCTCCTGCGATAGCTTACTGGTTTCCTGTCTAACGGCGTTACCACCGACTTCTATTGCGCACTCCTTAATGATGCCCATGAGGTTGTCGTTCATTGCTTCAACACTAAGGTCCTCTTCCTGAGTTAAAGCCGAATACCTGTTCTGTAGTTTGATCCGGAATTCCTCTAGTTTCCCTCTTACCGCTAACTCATTGATTGGCTTCTTGTGTACCAGTTTCTTTCGTTCCCTCCTCAAGTCTAGGCTAATTCGAGTTCTTACCATCCTGTGGTCACTGCAGCGTACCTTGCCGAGCACGTCTACATCTTGAATGATGCCAGGGTTCGCGCAGAGTATGAAGTCGATTTCATTTCTAGTCTCACCATTCGGGCTCCTCCACGTCCACTTTCGGCTAACCCGCTTGCGGAAAAAGGTATTCATTATCCGCATATTATTCTGTTCTGCAAACTCTACTAATAATTCTCCTCTGCTATTCCTAGAGCCTATGCCATATTCCCCCACTGACTTGTCTCCAGCCTGCTTCTTGCCTACCCTGGCATTGAAGTCGCCCATCAGTATAGTGTATTTTGTTTTGACTTTACTCATCGCCGATTCTACGTCTTCATAAAAGCTTTCGACTTCCTGGTCATCATGACTAGATGTAGGAGCGTAGACCTGTACAACCTTCATTTTGTACCTCTTATTAAGTTTCACAACAAGACATGCCACCCTCTCGTTAATGCTATAGAATTCCTGTATGTTACCAGCTATTTCCTTATTAATCAGGAATCCGACTCCTAGTTCTCGTCTCTCCGCTAAGCCCCGGTAACGCAGTACATGCCCGCTTTTTAGCACTGTATATGCTTCTTTTGTCCTCCTAACCTCACTGAGCCCTATTATATCCCATTTACTACCCTCTAATTCCTCCAATAACACTGCTAGACTCGCCTCACTAGATAGCGTTCTAACGTTAAACGTTGCCAGGTTCAGATTCCAATGGCGGCCTGTCCGGAGCCAGGTATTCTTAGCACCCTCTGCAGCGTCACAGATCTGACCGCCGCCGTGGTCAGTTGCTTCGCGGCTGCTGGGGACTGAGGGCCGGGGTTCGATTGTTGTATTCATATAGGAGGTTGTGGCCAAGTACTGCACCAGGGTGGCCAATCCTGCTCTGGTGAGAGTGCGTTACCGGTTCTGGTCACCGGGATCAGGCCGCACTCCAGGCCTGTTTGTGCAATTTTCTCAACACACGGTTTTTTTTTTTTTGTATTTTCCGGTGGAGAATAGCGCGGCACCGGGATTTGAATCACGGTCCTCTTGCACTGGAGACGGATACTCTACCGTCCCCGTAGGAGTTAAATTAAAAATTAATTTATGGGGTTGTACGTGACAAAACCACTTTCTGATTATGCACGCCGTAGTGGAGGACTCCGAAAATTTCGACCACCTGGGGTTCTTTAACGTGCACCTAATTTTAAGTACACGGGTGTTTTCGCATTTCGCCCCCATCGAAATGCGGCCGCCGTGGTCGGGGTCCGATCCCGCGACCTCGTGCTCAGCAGTCTAACACCATAACCACTGAGCAACCACGGCGGGTCCCGCAGGAGTTGTACGCCTCATTTAACCTACAGTGGTGCCCTATTTGGTCAGTCAAGGTGGACCAATCTGAGCTCGGTTATACCGCATGGATGGCACTCGGCTAGAGAACCTGGTATTTATGACCTGCACATGTGAGTGTGAGGCCATACATATTTGAAGATACATATTTGAAGATTTTTTTTTTAGGAGGGTTCCCGTACAGTGATAAAATAAAGGAAAAGACATTAAAGGAAAGAAAAAAAAGAAAGAAAAAGGGGCGAAAAAAAAAAGGAACATAACAGGTGATTTGAACTCGTGACCCTTCGATGTTGCCCGGAAAGATAGCTCAGTCGGTTGGTTCGTCAGGCCCCAGGCTACTTTCAAGCGCCACAGCTCCTGCTCCGAGCCTCACACTTACGCATACTTTCTAAGAAAAATGGCCGCTCGAGGAGAAGAGCGAACTCGAGCGGCTTTAGAGGCTAGGAAAACTGCCTTAAAATATTTAGACTTGAGGGAAAGCTTCGTTAACAAACTATAACACGGTAATCAGCACTCGAATACGACGAGAGAAATTACTGAGACGTGGAAAATTCCCTTGAAAAAAAATATGGTTTGCGAGACAAATGCTTGTATGTATTGAACCTCTTAAAAGATGAGGGGGGGAAATATGCGCTCACCGAGAGGGCATCGTCAGCACGAGACATCCACAAGGCACCTTACAGAGATGTGGAGAGCTTCGCGGCCGGAACGAAGCCTCCCCTCTCCGCCGGCCAAGAGGGGGAAACGCGCTTTCCGATCGCTCATGGTTGCGCGGGCAAAGCATAACTCTAGCGTCTAGGAAAAGCTTAACCAGGTGCGATGGCGGCACGCATAGCGTGGGAAGCCAGCCGCCAGAATAACTATACCAAGGACTGCTGCTGATGAGGGCGAAATACCTTCGTGTAATTATAATAACCCTAATAGGACTACTTTCGAAAGAAAAAAAAAGAAAGGAAACGGCCCAGAGGGCTATACTACGAGAGCTATGACTGATAGTTTTCTATATATATATATATATATATATATATATATATATATATATATATATATATATATATATATATATTCATCTCATCTATGGGATCGCATGCGCGCGCTGTTGCTTTGTCTCTGCGTGTAGTATAGTTAAGAGAGCCAGTTTAAGGGCGGAGAAGAAGAAAGAAAAGAAAAGCAAAAACTGCAGCGCCGTGGTTTTAAAGCGCACCCGTGGTAGAGAAACGGAATGCGATATAAGCGTGCGTAGCCATGATACGCACACGACAAACTGCCTTAAAATATTTAGACTTGAGGGAAAGCTTCGGTAACAAACGATAGCACAGCAATCAGCACTCGAATATAATTATAACCCTAATACTAATTGTAAATATTCATCTCATCTATGGGATCTAATGCGCGCGCTGTTGCTTTGTTTTGTGTGTAGTAGTTAAGAGAGCCAGTTTAAGGGCGGAGAAGAAGGGAGGGAAGGAAAGTCTCTGAAGCAAAATTACAGCGCCGTGGTTTTAAAGCGCATCCCGTGGTAAAGAAACGGAAGGCGATATAAGCGTGCGTGGCCATGATACGCACACGACAAACTGCCTTAAAATATTTAGACTTGAGGGAAAGCTTCGTTAGCAAACGATAGCACGGCAATCAGCACTCGAATATAATTATAACCCTAATAATAATTGTAAATATTCATCTCATCTATGGGATCTAATGCGCGCGCTGTTGCTTTGTCTCTGCGTGTAGTAGTTGAGAGAGCCAGTTTAAGGGCGGAGAAGTGGGAAGGAAAGGATAGTCTCTGAAGCAAACTTGCAGCGTCGTGGTTTTAAAGCGCAACCGTGGTAGAGAAACGGAAGGCGATATAAGCGTGCGTGGCCATGATACGCACACGGCAAACTGCCTTAAAATATTTAGACTTGAGGGGAAAGCTTCGTTAACAAACTATAACACGGCAATCAGCACTCGAATACGACGAGAGAAATTACTGAGACGTGGAAAATTCCCTTGAAAAAAAAATCTGGTTTGCGAGACAAATGCTTGTATGTATTGAACCTCTTAAAAGATGAGGGGGGAAATATGCGCTCACCGAGAGGACATCGTCAGAACGAGACATCCACAAGGCACCACATATATATATATATACATATATATATATATATATATATATATATATATATATATATATATATATATATATATATATATATCAGTCCTCGAAAGTTCCAGCGTATTCGCTGGTGCCCGCGCGCCTTTCAGAAACTACAACACAATTCGTGTCGCGTATGCAGTCAGATTATGCAAGGTTCGTCGACAACAGACAACAGACAGGATCATCGATAACATTCGCGAAACTTCCGATACTTGCAGGCGCGTCGTGCACCGAGCGATAACGTTTAACATTTGTTAGCCAGTGAAATACGGTCACCGGATACAGATTAAAAAAGTATCCGTGTGAATATAATTATGCTTGTTGGTGCATGCAAGAAACGCGAAAAAGTGGGTTCTGAGAAAATCAGCGAAAAGGAATTGCAGTACCTGCAGCACTCACAAAAACATCTAGAATGGCGAAAAGTTACATAATTCGTAGCTTGTCTCCCCTCGATTCTTGATTCTGTCAAATCTTGCCCATGGAGCACCTCATTTATTATTCTAGGTTGTTTTGAAGCAATCAACACCACATCGGAAGGCCTTCACATTGAGTGCATTGCTAAAAAAATATTCACTGTGTAAAGGCCACGTTCTATTGTAACTGGTTTCAACATGTTAAGCCTGTCTTTCTCGACATTAATGACATGACATGGCGTCACATAATACAAGCTTGAGAATATGAGGGTTTCTATAGGTGTCTTTCGTTGCCCTTTGCCAAGTCGTACTATAGGAGCACTTATTCGGATGTATGGGGGCAGCTCATTTCATTATATATATATATATATATATATATATATATATATATATATATATACAGGCTATTTTTCACAATTTATACACTTCAAGTCACCACACATAAAAAAATACCAGTTTATTGTTTTCAGCCTACTATGATGTTTTGACTGAGAAAGACATTGAATTTGTTCTGTGAGGCACGTAATAATTGCTGTGGCATATTATTTTATTGCACAGCACTGGATACAGTCGCTAAGCGTTATTAAAACTCAGAAGAAACTAACAGCACAATGCATATGATCAGGCACATAGCATTTTATTGCACTTTCTTAATTCATGCCTTCTTTTTAATTGCATAAAAGCTACTGAACTGAAATAATATACTAGTTCATAGTTAAAAAGCACGATTTTATACTGCAATAATCAATCAATCAATCAATCAATCAAATGTTTATTATAGGGCCCAGGAACAGCTAGAGAGCCTTCGTATTGGTGAACTTAAAAAGCAATATGTGAGAAAAAAATGTACAGAAAACATGAATCTGGTAGACAAAACAATGCGAGACAGAGTAACAAATAGGGAAAACGAAAACGAGGAAGGGTAAAAGGGGGTTAATCATACATGATTATCTGCAGATACAGAAAACACAGGAAATGAACTCTGAAGTATGTCAATACAGGCACAATTCTTATTACATGTTTCTTGGAGTCGAGTCATATATAGCACAGTCTTTAGTGCAACAAGGCCAGGCAAAGAATGCGGATTGCTGCCTGGTATACTGTTGCGGCACGAACAGTTGCATATGATCAAGAAGCTTTGGAGTATGTATAATGTCATGGACCACATTATACATGAACAAAAGGTCTGATTAATTAAGTCTTGAGTCTAGAGGTGAAAGTTGAGGTATAGTTGAGAAGGCTGAACTATGGTTGCGAGAACGGCAAAAGTGGTGCTGGAAGATAGACATCAATTTATTCTGGGCACGTTCAATGGGGTTGGAATTCGATTTGCACGTTGCACCCCGCCTACAGAGGCATACCCTAGTAGTGGAAGGCACACAGCGGAATACAATTTCAGAAACAGAACGGGTGAGTGGAAATCATGCTATATACGACATACAATTCCAAGAGCCTGAAGGGCACGTTGTGTGATTATCTGTGTGAAGAGAAGCTTAGCGATTTGTCGAAGTACACACCAAGATCTTTCATTTCATCGACCCTGGGCAGTGGAGCATACCGAAGGGTGCATGAAAATTGCACGTGGTGTGTTTTCCGCATATAACTTAATGCCATAGTATTGGAAGCATTTAAGAGTACCTTTTTGTTTCTGCACCAATTTGAGAGTGAAAAAATGTCTTTTTGGAGGTTGATGCACTGGTGAACACTGTTGACAGTCTCAAATAGTTTTAAGTCGTTGGCACACAAAGTCATGCTGTTCATTTATTAAAGTGTTCTTAGCGCTAACAGAAAGCAAGGAATGCAATACCGATTCAAATACTTTTGACGCACTGCTGAGGATAGATACAGGCCGGCAGTTAGTAACTGCATTTCTAGCACCCGATTTGTGCATGGGCAATGTCCATGCTACCTTCCTAATGCTAGAAGATGTACCAGACTTTAGGGAACTATTGAAGATGCTTGTGGGAACAGGGAACAAGTATGCATGCTTCCATACGTCTTAACCCTTTCAGAGACCACTTTATCACGTTGATTGAATACTTAAAAATTTGCAGTTGTTTAGTGAGTTCTGCCAAGTTTACAGAATTTCGACTCCATGTGAAAACTCGCTAGAAGAACATCAAATATGAGAACATAAACTATTTCGTGTTTCTTCAAAAGCGCTTATCCAGCCACTTGAAAATTGTCCTGGTGCATGACATTGTGAAAAACAATGAAAGGAGTGAACCCGCTACATACAACATACTGACACAGAGTAAAAACACCCAACCGTCTACCTTCCCACTCATTTAGCTAAAACATTCTGCACGTTATTCATAATTGCAACACAGTTGCAATAATAAGCGTTTCAAGATATATGCAACAAACTTTAAATATCATTACTTTCGTCAGTTCTATTGCTGTTGATGCACTATTTTGCTGTACAGAATTGGGTAGACAGCGCCTGAAAGGGTTAATCACTGTGGAAGGAATACCATCAGTACCACAAGAAAGGGAAGGTTTGAGGCGCTTCATACACTTGAAGACAAGGTCTTCATTGACTGACAGCGTACACACCGTGCCACTGCAGACTGAGAAGGAAATGTTCTGCAAAGTCATTAGCAGTGTTTAGGACAACATCACCATTTTCATCAAGAAGGCATGCATCATTGGCGCTCTCTTTTAGAAGAGTGAGAGCGCAAGAAGCTCCAGCAATATATTGAATTACGTGTCATGCTAGCTCCAACACATTTAATGTGGCTGTAGTGGTGATTCTAATAATAATAATAATAATAATAATAATAATAATAATAATCTTAGTGGTAACATGGCACTCTAGACAGCTCGAAAGACTAAAAAAGGCTGATGCCTGTGCGCTAGAACGTCTGACAGCCAGCCATATAGAGCAGGAATTTGCGGGGTGCAGAAGACACCCTCCACGTGCGCGCACGCACACACACACACACACGCACACACACGCACACACACGCACACACACGCACACACACGCACACACACACACACACACACACGCACCACGCACGCACGCACACACACACACAATTTGCTCATTTGCAAAGCACTACACACGCACACAGTCGACGTGTGCACAACACGCAGGAGTGCCAATTCCGTCCGGTCGCAAGGAAGGGGAGTCCGAATGGCCGGGAGAGGAGGGGGGGGGGGGCAGAAAGCTTTGTATGCCAGTTATAAACATGGAGTTGCGCTGTCGGGCCGTACAGGCGTGATGGGGCTCAGGCTGTGCTGACCGCTTGTTCAGACGAACTGAAGAAGAAAGATGAGTGCTGTCCAGAGAGCCGTCAAGTATACCCCTGCAGAATAGACAGACTAGTGCAATGTTGCGCTGGTATTGCAGGGTGTGCCACTTGAGGGCTTTGAGGCAACCCTCGTAGACTGGCATGAGCTTGCGACGCCCGAAAAGTTCAGCAAAAAGTTCAGCAGTGGGTGCGTGTTGCCCACTGCTGAACCAAATCAAGTTTGTCAGCGACGTGAGTTTGGTACTGTTGGAATCTCAGTGCTGACGCCCGTTATTGCAAACGGGTCGCAAGCCCCAAGGGTAGCGTTGGCCTGGCGGCCTGGGGCACAACTGGAAGCATCCGAAGGTCCCGGCAAAGCATGAGTCGACTGGTAACAGAACAACTTGTTTATTCTAACATCGCAAAAGAGCGGCCGGTCAGGTCGACCGAAGTGGAGAGACGGGAGAGCACGTAACTCAACAGAACAAATCGGAGCCTCTCTCTTGGCGTCCGGGGGCAGCTGCTCTTATACTTTCGCAGTTGAGGGCAAGAAGGAAGGCCTCGTGACGAGACCACGTGACGGCGGGTACGGACAGACTGAGAGACACGTTGAGACGAGTGTAGTGACGCATCGCCAAGCTGGCGCCTGTCAGACCTCCTCGCTTCACACTTGGGGAGCTCCTCTCCCCGGCTGCCGCGCTTTGACAAGCGTGGGCACACACACACACACGCACACACGAAGACACGTGGCACTGAAACACGCCTGGACGCGCTTGGCGGGGAGACTGCGGGAGCTCCGAACGGGCCAAAATGTCCGCCGCTTTGAACGAAGCTCCGGCGTCCGTTGCATCCGCGCCGGCTATACCGCGCGTTGTAGGCGAAACGTAACAGACCGCCCCGCCGGGGGAAGGAGATCCCGATGGTCAGGGGACTGCATCCGCTGTCCGGAGGGATGTCGCTCGATGATGCTCATAACCGAAGTCGGGCGTCCTTCGGCGTTTCTTGAGCGCAGCGCACAGAGAAGGCCTCGTTCTCTCGTTCAGGTTCACCCAGGACACTGCAAAGTGACTTCGGGAGAGTTGACATTTTTGTTCTCGTTCCCGGCAAGCGTTAGAACTACGCCGAAACTCAACCGCTCAGTCAGCAAGCACGGCACAACCCTCACTAAGCCCTGCCAGGCTCTTTCCCCTTTTATACTAGTGCCTAGTTCCTTACAGTAGTTTAGCAGCACTCAGAACACGTCCACAAATTGGAAAATTGCACGAGAAAGCACATCATCACTTTGAAACACTACACAAAAGCAATATGTTAAAAATCCTGCCTCAGGAAGAAAAACATCAGTAACAAACAATTTTGAGGCTGATTCCCACGTTAGGGGCTTCGACTTAAGCCATCGGCGTTACCGTTGAGACTCCCCTTTTTGTAACGCACCTCAAAGGAATATTGTTGCAAAGCGAGGCTCCAGCGCAGGAGGCGGCCATTTTTGGGAGAGATGGTCTGCAGCCATTGGAGAGGGCAGTGATCCGTCTCAATGATAAACCTCGAGCCGGCTAGGTAGCATGACAATTTCTGAACGGCCCACACGATACACGCACACTCTTTCTCGGTGGCGCTGTACGCCTGCTCACGACTGGTCAGCTTACGACTAGCATACAGGACGGGGTGTTCTACTTCTCCATTTTCCCGTTGGCACAGTACAACGCCCATGCCTCGCTCACTAGCATCGCACTGAACAACGAACCCTTTTGTGTAGTCGGGCGATCGTAGCACAGGCTGGCTTGTTAGGGCGCTCTTTAGGGCGCTAAAAGCTCTTTCCTTCGTCTCATCCCAGACGACTGTTTGCGGCTCTGTCTTTCTTAGAGCATCCGTCAAGGCAGCCGCGATATCAGAGTACCTGGGGATGTACCTCTGATAGTAGCCGGCGACACCTAAGAACGACCGAATATCGGTCTTCGTGCGCGGTAGCGGGAAGTCTCGCACAGCGGCCACCTTTATTTCAGAGGGGCGGCGACGACCCCGACCAATCACGTGACCGAGGTAGACAACCTCGGCCTGTGCTAACTGGCACTTGGGAGCCTTGACTGTCAAGCCCGCATCGCGCAGGCGGGTTAGCACTGCCCGCAAGTGGGCCATATGCTCAGGCCAAGATGCGGAGAATATCGCTACGTCGTCTAGATACGGTAAAGCGAATTCTTGCTGTCCCCGCAACACTTTATCCATGAGGCTTGAAAAGCAGTATGGCGCGTTCTTCAAACCAAAACTCAAAACTTTAGGACGGAATGTCCCCATTGGTGAAATGAACGCCGCATACCTACTAGCCTCTTCTGTAAGTGGAACCTGCCAATAACCCCTGACAAGATCAAGGGTGGAAATAAACTGAGCGCTACTCACTCTCTCAAGGCGCTCCTCTATGTTAGGGATCGGATAAATTTGATCCTTAGTGATGGAATTAAGCCTGCGGTAGTCGACGCAAGGACGAGGTTCCTTGCCCGGTACCTCAACTAAAATCAAAGGGGAGGTATAATCACTCTCACCCGCCTCAATAACACCGAGCTGTAGCATTTTCTTTACCTCAGCCTCCATAATATCGCTCTGGCGGGGTGACACCCGGTACGCCTTGGATCGTACTGGCTCTGGGGAGGTAAGTTCTATGTCATGAGTAAGGACAGAAGTCCTACCAGGCCTCTCAGAGAACAGACCTTGAAACTCTTGTAAGAGCTGGTGTAGTTCGGTTTTCTGCTCAGGCGACAGCGATGCTTTACTGATTAAGTCACTAATGACTTGATCAGTGTCTTTCCTGTTCGTTACTGAGCCTAGTCCCGGAAGCTCGACCGGTAGCTCTTCGGGAGCGTTTACCATCATACATACTACTGCTTCCCGTTGCTTATAGGGTTTGAGCAGATTACAGTGGTAAACTTGCTGTGCTTTCCGTTTTCCTGGCAGACTGACCACGTAGTTAACGTCCGACAGTTTTTGAACAATCCGTGCTGGGCCCTCCCACTGCACGTCGAGTTTGTTCTTTAGCGACGTGCGCAATATCATGACCTCATCGCCCACCTCAAAACGACGGGCCCTGGCTGTCCGATCATAATAAACCTTGGCCCTCTGCTGGGCCTTTGCCATTGCTTCACCTGACAACTCCTGTGCCCTTCTTAAGCGTTCGAGGAGCTTAAGCACGTACTCCACCACGACTGGGTCGTCGCCCCTGCCTTCCCACGATTCTCGAAGCATGCGAAGCGGAGACCGCAGCGAGCGACCGTACACCAGCTCAGCTGGCGAAAACCCCGTGGCCGCATGCGGCGCGGTACGTAATGCAAACATCACCCCAGGCAGACACAGCTCCCAGTCAGTTTGATGTTCAAAACACAATGCTCTCAACACGCGCTTCATGACGGAGTGGAGCTTCTCAACGGAATTCGACTGGGGGTGGTGCACTGAGCTGTGTAACAGCTTTACCCCGCACCTTTCGAGAAAGGCTGTCGTCAAAGCGCTCGTAAACACCGTGCCCTGATCTGACTGAATTTCCGCAGGAAAACCAACTCGCGCAAATATGGACAGTAGTGCATTGACTATCTCAACTGAGCTGAGTTCTTTAAGCGGCACTGCTTCAGGGAACTTTGTCGCTGGGCAGATCACAGTCAAAATGTGTCTGTACCCCGTGGCTGTTACCGGCAGAGGTCCCACTGTATCAATAACGAGCCGTCTGAAAGGCTCCGTAATGATAGGTACCAACTTCAACGGCGCCCTCGATTTGTCCCCTGGTTTGCCCACCCGCTGACAGGTGTCGCATGTCTTCACAAAGTGGTCTGCGTCCCGAAAACACCCTGGCCAGTAGTACTCTTGCAAGAGACGGTCCTTAGTTTTCTTAACTCCTAGGTGTCCGGACCACGAACCCCCATGCGACAAGCGCAACAGATCCTGACGGTAGCACTGAGGCACGATCAGCTGATCGAACTCCACTCCTCTGCGGTCTAGATAATTTCGGTACAGGACCCCACTTCTTTCCACAAAGCGAGCATTTTTCTTGGCGACACCTTCCTTGACAATGCAGCGTATGTTTTCTAGGCTGCCATCCTTCTTTTGCTCGGCTATCAAAGCCGCCCGGCTGACTTTTAGCAACCTATTAAGTCCGTCTGACGTAGGCGCGATGAGCAAATCTGCAGATAGCTCTTCTAACTTTCCCGCATCGGGAATTTCCTCTCCAGTATCTGGTGCCTTTAACGCTACAGGCTCAATTTTATTCAGTTCGGGCGTGCTCTGAATATCAGCTTGCTGCGCTTCTGACTCTTTCTCATTGTTCGACAACGTCGGCCCCGCAACTACTGCCTTTGCAGCGAGCTCCCGAACCTTCGATCTGGTTAAGGCCTGAACGCTAGCCTCACCAAACAAAAGCCCCTTCTCGCGCAGGAGGTGATCGGACCTGTTCGAAAATAGGTACGGGTACTGGGGGGGCAGCATAGATGACACTGCGGCCTCCGTCTCAAGCGCTCCGAAAGGTCCTTCAATAAGCACTTTTGCTACGGGCAGACACACGCTATGAGCTTCCACGGCTTGCTTGATCCATGCACACTCGCCCGTGAACATATCGGGTTCTACGTAAGAGGGGTGAACTACATCCATTGTAGCTGCGGAATCACGAAGCACTCGGCACTCTTTCCCGTTTACGAGGAGGTCTCGCATGTAAGGCTCGAGAAGCTTCATGTTCTCGTCAGTGCTGCATAATGACAAAAACACGACTTTTGTTTTTGTTTCTGGACACTGCGCCGAAAAGTGACCCGGCTTCTGGCACGTATAACAAACGCGCGCTTGCCTCGTCTCGAACCTCTTTCTGCGTTCGGCTTCGGTTGCCGCCGTCTCCTTACGTTCGGTCGGACTGCTTTCACTCGCATCCGCACTACGTGTGTCCCCCTTTGCTCGCATGGGCGTGAACTTCGGCCTCTCAAACTTGGAGCCAAATTCACCCTTTTGACCGTCCTTAGCTCCACGAGCCCGACGCGTCACAAACTCCTCGGCTAGCTCAGCGGCTCGAGCCACCGTACTAACGTCTGGCCTATCCAAGACCCAGTACCGCACGTTCTCAGGTAACCGACTATAAAACTGTTCTAGCCCGAAACACTGCAGAACTTTCTCGTGGTCACCAAACGCTTTCTCTTCTTTGAGCCACTCCTGCATGTTTGACATAAGCCTGTAGGCAAACTCTGTATATGACTCACTTTTGCCTTTCTCATTTTCCCGAAACTTCCGACGGAACGCCTCCGCGGACAGCCTGTACTTTTTTAGCAGACTCGATTTCACTTGGTCGAAATCCTCTGCCTCCTCTCTTTTCAAGCGAGCGACTACGTCGACCGCCTCGCCGGGTAACAAAGTGAGCAAGCGCTGTGGTCACGTTTCCCGAGAGAACCCCTGCTTCTCGCACGTTCGCTCAAAGTTAACCAGGAACAAACCAATGTCCTCTCCAAGCTTAAACGGCCGCATCAGGTCAGTCATTTTGAACGATACTCGTTCTCCTGCACCGTGTGCCTGACTTCCATTACGAGCGCGTTCCATCTCTACCTCGAGGCGCTTCATTTCCAAAGCGTGTTGACGGTCGCGCTCTTCTTTTTCTTTTTGTTCTTTTCGTTCGCGCTCCTGTTTCTGTTCTTTAAGTTCGCGCTCCTGTTTCTCTTTTTGCTCTTGAAGTTCGCGCTCATGTCTTTCTTTTTGCTCTTTAAGTTCGCGCTCCTGTCTTTTTGCCGTCTCCCTCTCCTCGATGGTCTCAAGGCATTCCGACAGCTCGTCATCCTCAGCTTCTAACTCAAGAATAGCCCTCAGCAGTTCTGGTTTTCTGAGTTTGTCTGAGACATCCAGACCCAACTCTCTTGCAAGCTCCAGCAATTTCGGTTTGCGCAACGACTTCAAATCCATGGCTGCTCTGAACGCTGCTTTCTCTACTGCCTACTATTGTCTTGCCGCAAACTAACCCGGCAGCAACGACAACCACAATTACCAGCTCTGTTTCTGACACTAACAAAAGCCTGGCAAAACTCAGTAGAAGAAAGTCCCGCACTCACCAAACCTCGCAGCCAAGAATTCAGCGCAGTCGTTCCGCTGCAGGCAACCAGTCATCACACAGGGCTCGTTGCACTGCTCCCGGATGGCCGTTGTGCTGCTCAGCATACAGTCAACCGCATATCTTCGCTGCTGGCCTCCGTTGTCGCGATCTCACCGCTGGCAACCAGCTGTTGGAATCTCAGTGCTGACGCCCGTTATTGCAAACGGGTCGCAAGCCCCAAGGGTAGCGTTGGCCTGGCGGCCTGGGGCACAACTGGAAGCATCCGAAGGTCCCGGCAAAGCATGAGTCGACTGGTAACAGAACAACTTGTTTATTCTAACATCGCAAAAGAGCGGCCGGTCAGGTCGACCGAAGTGGAGAGACGGGAGAGCACGTAACTCAACAGAACAAATCGGAGCCTCTCTCTTGGCGTCCGGGGGCAGCTGCTCTTATACTTTCGCAGTTGAGGGCAAGAAGGAAGGCCTCGTGACGAGACCACATGACGGCGGGTACGGACAGACTGAGAGACACGTTGAGACGAGTGTAGTGACGCATCGCCAAGCTGGCGCCTGTCAGACCTCCTCGCTTCACACTTGGGGAGCTCCTCTCCCCGGCTGCCGCGCTTTGACAAGCGTGGGCACACACACACACACGCACACACGAAGACACGTGGCACTGAAACACGCCTGGACGCGCTTGGCGGGGAGACTGCGGGAGCTCCGAACGGGCCAAAATGTCCGCCGCTTTGAACGAAGCTCCGGCGTCCGTTGCATCCGCGCCGGCTATACCGCGCGTTGTAGGCGAAACGTAACAGTACAAGGACTATACTGATGAGCAGTACTCAAGCTGTAGCAGAATGATGGAAGTGTAGAGCGCTCGGAAAACCTCAGGTCCACAGGGAAGGGAGACACAGTACACAAACCTAAGAATGCGACGATCCTTAGGTACAGTTCTCGTGGCATATGCAGAAAAGTCAAGAGAAGGGCTGAGTGTTATACCCAAAACGGGAAGGGCCCGAACAGTCTTTATAGGGCTGCCTCCGGGGAAGTAGGTTGGACACGCATCAGTTTTGTTGTGGGTGATACTCACAGAAGCACTTGTTGCAGTGCTACTGCAAAGTTTGTTATTGTAGGTCCAGTCATTCACCTTAACATAATGTATTTATTTCAAGCGCGTATGCTGTACACCGGCTTAATGTTGCAGTGGAAGTGTTTTCTTAATCAAACACATTCTGCGAAGATACATTAGGAACTTGGTTTTGAGTTGTTGTTCTTCCTGACTACAGTTTATTGTATCGCAGCGAGAAAAATATAGTGGAAGCTGAAGAGATTTGGGCAATTTAAGCATACCGACTGCACAAAGCACTGATGACACCTTTTCACCTTGCCCGCAATGCACTCGCACCATCTGCTGTTTCCATAAACACAAAAAGATATGAAAAGCCAATTACAGTTTCATTGACTCAGTATGTGCTGCTTCTCAAGCAGGCATCGGAGCAATCCTGGTATACATGGCTGCATGCATAGGTCTTAGATGATACAGGTCCTCCTATGCTTTACACACGGCCCAGATATTGCAAACAGATCATTCCTTCTGGCAGTGCTCAAGTATAATGACACACTGACTCAAACATGGCTGCTCTGTGTCATGTTTCCTTCAGTGCATCAGCGTTCTTGAGTTCTCAGCCTGCACGAGCGACTTATCCCCAGCTAGCCCGTGCACTTCAAAAAAGTAAGTGAAGGAGTACTGTGAACTTGTACTGAACTGGATTCACATGCAGAATAGAATAGCGCACTGTCAGCTGAAACGGACGGCCTGGCTGATGACGTACGTACTTCCCATTGTTGGGCTACTAGTGTCTTTCCCTTTCAAAAGTTATCTTTCCCACTGGAAACAGCGCAGAGCTCGCCCGTTAAACTTGAGTCACCTGAGACCACATGATACCCGCCGCGGTTCACCACCCGAAGTTCCGCACGGTTCATTCCCCACATCACACACCACACGAAGTCAAGAGTGCCATATCTTAAATCGCTGCAGCGCCAAAGGGAACTGAAAATTAATTTCTTTCGACAGAGTTTTTCAGCTGGGCTCGTTCACTCGCCAGTTACGAACTCGATGGACGCGCTAGGCCTACGCGTAACGTAAACAACATCGGCGGTAGGCGAGTGCTGATTATCCAGACTGCGGAGTTCGGAAGCATGTTTCCATTCGTTTCGAGCACGACAAAATACACATACACCAAACACAGACGTTGCGGCAATCGTGATTCGGATGGATGTTTTAGCAGACGATCGCGCTGAGACCGGCGGAACCCAGTGGGCAGATTGAATTTGTCGGCGTCGTTCGAAGTCGGTTCGGATTCACGTCGCACTGACACTACCCGAGGTCGTCGGTCGTGTCGTCGTCGGCCTACTATCACAACACTGTCTTTCAGGAACACTGTCGCGCGGCGTGCGTCCAAAGAACTCGGACGATCGTTGGTGCCGGCGTCTTCGCATTGGCGGCCATCATAGGCACAGCAGCCGGAGGCCTCGCAGCCGCCGATTGGTTGGCGCCGGTGACGCATCGCAGTCTCTGGTGCACGCCGGTGAAGCGTCGCCACGCGTCAGCGAACTTCTAGCATCGGCAGTCGACAAAATCTCTGCGCGTCGACACGCTTCGCCCTGTTCCCGACCGGCGCTTTTGACGCTTTTGACGCATTGGCGCGTACCGAAGCTTGCCGACGCGTGCCAGCGGCTGGGTCTTTAGGCGCCCGTTCCTGCGGCGAGCGTCGGCGTCGGCGATAGTGACGGCGTCGGCGGCGTAACCGAGCGAACGAGCACAGGGAATGATGAAAGTGCGAACGCGGAGCGGGAGACGAAAGACGCGAGCCGCGAACGGCGGAGACCAATGAGAGCAGCCCCTTCAGTGACGTGCGCGAAGGTAACCGGTATCATGCGGACCCGCCCGACCGCTCGATGCGTACTCGTATCTGGTCTCGTAGCCAGACCGCTCGTTTCGTAGTGTCGTCTGCTCGCGTCAGCTCTCGCTCGCTCTTGTTTGGTTTGCTTGATCTCGCGCTTGTTTCGATTGTTATGGTTTGCGATTGTTCTGTAATATGATAGTATGCACGACGCGAATTGTGTAGTACTTTCTGGAAGCCACGTGGCACCAGCGATTACACTGGAACTTTCGCCGAGTCATGCATCAAAGCCGACGCGCTTAACCTGCAGATCAGATTTTCGATGATTGCCGACTCTGCTACATGTCTCTCAAATTCTTTGCCTCAGTATATCGCGAAATGAAAATACGTATAGAGCTGTACTCAAATTTCGCATTAAGGATTATCGTAATCGTCGGTGAATTTTTATTCTCTTGGCAAACGTTCTGTAGCTCTAATAGACCACCCGTTATCTACCCTATGCATTACTTATGGTGCCCAACTCCATTTATTCTTCTTACTGTCAACTGGAATATCCGCTACCCCAGTTTGCTCTCTAATCCACACGCGGCTTTTTTGTCTCTTAACGTTACGCCTAGCATTCTTTGTTCCATCGTTAGTTCGCGGTCCTCAACTTCTCAAGCTAAGTACAAGGACAAATACGACAGGACAACGACTAGCAACGTTCACCTGCGACCACGGTCTTTCCCTCTTTAATGACGGCAGCCCACTTTCCTACGTGTTGTGACCTACGTCAGCAGTCTTGCCTTGGCTGTTGCCCCCCCCCCCCCCCCTCCCTCTTTCTCCCCTTGTGTTAAAGAGTTTCGGATATCGAGACTCACGGGAGTGATCGTTATCCAGTGTACCTTATCATCGAAGGGATTTTCAGACCTTTTTCACGGAACACATTTCGATTGACTAACTGGGCCACTTTTAGATCTACCATGGAAGATGTTTTCAGAGAAGGCCTATCCTCTGGCTAAGAGGCAACAATAGGTGTACAATGTTAGACGTCATGGTAATGCTCACATATTCGTCTAGGTACACCGATCGGGATGCAGAATTCGAGCGACTTAAAGCGCCTCGCCACCAGGTGGAACGACTACATGTAGCGCACGAAGTCAAGAAATCACCTCAGGGCAGTCAGAAGACCGAAACGTAAAACGGCGTCTTATGGACACATAAGCAACTAAATGTTAGATGACAATGTGTCACTCGCTCAACAAACATCCTTCTCGCATCTGGAGAGCCATGCGTGGTCGGCGTTCACTTTCTGAACAACTGTTCTCACACAAAGTCCTGGCACCCTTCCAAAACTAAATTATGGGATTCTACGTACCAAAACCACTTTCTGATTGCGAGGCACGCCGTAGTTGAGGACTCTGGAAATTTGGACCACCTGGGGTTCGTTAACGTGCGTCTAAATCTAAGTACACGGGTGTTTTCGCATATCGTCCCCATTGAAATGCGGCCGCAGTGGCCGGGATTCGATCACACGACATCGTGCTTAGCAGCCCAATACTAAGCAACCAAAAAAGTTAGAGGCAACAAAATAATGATGTCACACAAGACTTTTGTGCGAGTATCGCAGGCCAAGCAACCTCTGCAGGCTTTTCAGCCCCCAGTGACATATATGTCTCCCGTGATTGCCGTATGGATATTTATTTTACCTTCGAGGAGTTTGATGCGGCTCTGGTTCTTTGCAGGTCATCACCAGGACCAGACGAAATATCATACCGCGCCTGTGCAACCAGGGAGGGTGTGCATGGAGAAAAACGTTTCGATCTCTAGCACGTATCCTGGTAGGATGCCATTGTTCCCGAAGAATGAAAGGCAAGCCGCTTAATCCCGCTCCTGAAGCATGACAAGACTCCACTAGGACTGGCAGTATATCGCCCAATAGTGCTGGCCAGCTGTGTTGGAAAGGTAATGAGAAATGATTATCCTTGCCCATGTGGACTGGTATCTAGAATACCACAACATTTATCCAAACCCCATGGCTGGAATCAGGCGGTACTGTTCATGGATCGATAATGTTGATCTCGCTATCTATGGCACGCATCATAATCACGTAAGCATTTATCTGCCGCTTTGTTTCTATACGTCAAAGGGTCATACAATAACGTAAATCACGAGGCCATTCTCTATGCCCTTCAGGTGTTTGTTCTTGCGAACCGATTCTTTTAATGAAATTCTAATTACTTTCTTATGAATTCGCTCTTCGTGTGCACAGATGATGGCCGAACCACATGATCCACACCCAAACCAAATAAAAAGCTGGTACAATAAGTGTGTGTTGCTGTACAGACCTTTGTTATATTTCTATCGCGTTTTCCCCAAGTACACACCTACGTTATGGCTGGGTCGCCCCGACGTCGTTATTCTATCGATAGACGAGCCAAGCCAACTGCCAACTCATGGAAAAAAAAGGCGAAGGCAGCGCCACTCTTCTGCTCGCTCCAAAGAAAAAAAAATTAAATTATGGGGTTTTACGTGCCAAAACCACTTTCTGATTATGAGGCACGCCGTAGTGGAGGACTCCGGAAATTTCGACCACCTGGGGTTCTTTAACGTGCACCTAAATCTAAGTACACGGGTGTTTTCGCATTTCGCCCCCAGCTCCAAAGAAACGCCTATCTGCACATTGTAAGTTAGAAAAACTTATAACAGAAAAATCTGTGCTGCATTCCAGTACTAATAAAATGGCCAGCAATCGTCTACACTAATAGAAGGTCACGTGATAGGCTGCTTATGCATCTTCATCTTTCTGCCGCGTGGAGCGCCAAATTTTTTCGCGACTTTTAGTGAAGAATTAAAAATCTAAATCCACGTTTAACGAGAAAACATGACTCGTTTTAGCCATATTGTTACGGTGAAGGGCAGGTAGGCAGTCTTTCCATTAGCATGATTATCTCGAGCCATGTTTTGAGTGGCTTTTGTTTCTTGGCAGTTCCGTTTCTTTGCCCGATTTTGATGCGAAAGCATAAAATTGCCCATTGAGCGAAAAGCCGGCGTCTGTAGCAGAGAAACGGCACCTAAATTCTCACTGTCTGCGACGCGGCGATCACTCTGGCTTTTCACAGCTCAAACGTTCCCGCTATCGTCTTCTCGGACTCGCGCACGGCGGTTAGATCCTTCTCGTCCGCTATCATATCTGAACAGGCGAATATTATTGTGATTAATGCACTTCAAAGGACTAGGGAGAACAGCGAAGGAGGATACCAAATCTCGTGGTTCCCAGCCCATCTAGGTTGCTCAATTAACGCGCTTGGATGTAATCCTAACGAGCAGGCCCACCGGAGAGCGCGCGATTTCACGCACCACGCTGTCGCGGGTAGCCAGGCTTGGAACGAGGTCAACGTCCACAAAGATCCATTATGTACTTTCCACGAAATTGTTTCCCATTATCGACTAGGCAGGAGGACATTTCCACCCCCTCACCCCAAATTGAACAAACCTCACGCTACCACACTCTGACTCCTGCAAACCCGTTCGTATCCCACTCCTCGATCCCTTAACAAGATAGATCCTGAACACTCTCAGTCATGCCCCAAATGTGGTCATGACTCATGCTCTTTTGACCACATGCTCTGGCTGTGCCCAGCCCTTAACGCCTCTCCACCCATCACGAAAGAACAATGGCAGGAATCTCTCAAGAACAGCAATTTCCACATTCAACTCCAGGCTGTCCAGAGGGCCCACGACATTGCGGCGGGACTTGATCTCCCAGTCCCATCGTGGGCGGAGCCACTGACTTGATCTTCGGGAGCCTTCGGTTTTGGCTCCCCAAGATCTCAGTCCCTCAGGACTCAAATAAAGTTCTTGTCATGTCATGTCATGCGACGCCACGTCACAAGTGCGCATCGACGGAGCAGAGTGGGCGAAACGGTGTTACGTGAGGGGAGAGGGCATCACCGCGACGCCACGTCACCAGCGCCTCGACGGAGTAGATACGGCGACTCGACGGCGCGGGGCGACACGGGTTCTTGTCGACGAGGCAGTGGCGTGAAGCGCGCGAGCGTCTGCCGCCGCCTCGCTCTCGGAAGCCGGCGCGCGGTCGGTAAATATCTCTCTTACCCCTACTGGGCTTAGCTGCTGCGCGCGCCTGCCTGCTTTGGTGACCGCTGATGCTTCCTCGGTTGCTCGTCCCGCAGGGCGTCGGTGGCATGCCCCATTAGCACCGCAGAGTCCAGACACATTTTTGTCGTCGCCGTCGCCGTGATGTTCTGTATAGGGTCCAAGGGCCATAACACCTTCGCCGCGTGCCGTATGCTGCATGTGCGAGTGAAAGCACGCCAGGGAAGCCGGCGATTGCGGTTCAATCTATAGCACGCGCGAAGGAGAAAGCGGAGAGCAAACGCGCCGTCTTCCGTCGCACGAAAAGGCGTGGGGAGCCGGGAGGGCGGTGTTGTGCTCCGGCAGCAACTGCGCATTTCGCGACCGGACGCAAGGGCAACTGATGATCGCGGATCACTCTCGCGCGCCATATATGGCGGAAAGTGGGGAAGCAGAGCTTGATTTGCTTGACTGTGCGTGCAGACCTGTCTTCGACAAGTGCAAGATTGTATCTAGGAGCAAAGCAAGCTTTACTAGAGAAATTATCGAGGCTGCCGCAATTTCACGAGCAGGAAATAACTGTGCCAGTTGTCCCTCGATAGCCTTGTGGGAAAAAGAGCTGACGTACTTTGATTCAAATGCTAGCGTGAGACATCGGTATGAACAGATTCTGTGCGCACGTGTGATCTTCTTGTGGTTTTTTTTTTTTTGTTATGCCTAGTGCCCACTTTAAAACTACCTGCGCACCACCAAACAAACATTTTTTTTGAAAGTCAGCGCTGTGTCTGTGTACTTTGTGTGCCTCCTTTATCTCCGTCGGTTCCCGCACTGTAGCCTTCCACAATGTTCAACCAGCAGGCCCAACTTGTTACTCTGCTCAACTTAATTATGTGATTAAGCGAAATAAAAAATATAGTCTGGCTTGCTCCAAGCGACGGCAGACAACATTACTTTCGTTCTGTCTAGCTACGTGGCACTTGCATATCTTAATATTTTGGCACAAGTTACGTGGGACACATGTTATAACTTCCCCATGCGAATTGAATTTTCTAGCACCCGTGTACTTAATGACGGAACAATGCCTAAAGTTATATCCAGCAAACATTATAAGAGAATTAGAAAACGTAAGAACGTATATGTAAGACTGAAACTAAATTTAAAATTCTAAATACAATGTACGCATATAAGTAATTGAATAAATCAGGAAGTATAACGTATACATTATTTTTTAAATACATTTAAATAATTCCATGTCACCGTATATCGTCTCTATTGTTTGAAGCACCAATTATCGAAATTAGAAAAAACCCCGTTAGCAGTAATAATAATAACAATAAAATGACTGAGCTAATGAAAACAAGATATCTAATCGTCAAAATTGCTTCAGGGTGCACACTCTGAAACGATTTTGTACAAACGTACTGAGTCGTCATGGTAGGTCCTTCTCATGATTAAGTGACACATTTAAGCGCTCCGCGTAAAGCGTGTAATTCGTTATAATATTTAAAAAATGTACATCGTTGCCTATCGCAGCGGCACCTCTACTCTGAGTTTTAAGCCGCCCCATTACAATTTACGTAGCTGGTGCGCTTGACGTCAATCGGGCGAGCTATCCGATTGACTACCTAGGTTGTGTCATCGATAATTTTTTCAACTTTATGGTGAACAAATGTTCGTAATAGTTGGAATGTTGGTTAATTTGTTTCTATATAGAAAAGTAAGATAAAGAGAATATACAACGACAATTTATCACGACACTCGAGCACTTCCGGCATAGAGCAAGTGTCGTCTGCTTACGTTACATCATGCTCCGTATTGACGCGAGCTGCGCTGCCAGTGTTGGTCTCAAGGTTTCTTGTCGCGAGGACCATGAACCACTTTTGTTGCGCTGTGGGCTGCAAATTTAATCACTGGCGACATGTCAAGCGGCAACATCGTGTCCCTCTGCAAGGCAACCAGCGATTGGAGTGGCTGCAGCACATCGGGCTATCGGTATCCGATCGGCGCCGTCTACGCATTTGCGGCCGTCACTTCACGCCGAAGGATTATTACCACAATAGAGAGTTTAGCGTGTCCGTTATTCCGGTAAACGCAGGCGAGGATGGGCCAAGGCGCAAACGTGAGGATGGATGGATGGATGGATGGATGGATGGATGGATGGATGGATGGATGGATGGATGGATGGATGGATGGATGGATGGATGGATGGATGGATGGATGGATGGATGGATGGATGGATGGATGGATGGATGGATGGATGGATGGATGGATGGATGGATGGATGGATGGATGGATGGATGGATGGATGGATGGATGGATGGATGGATGGATGGATGGATGGATGGATGGATGGATGGATGGATGGATGGATGGATGGATGGATGGATGGATGGATGGATGGATGGATGGATGGATGGATGGATGGATGGATGGATGGATGGATGGATGGATGGATGGATGGATGGATGGATGGATGGATGGATGGATGGATGGATGGATGGATGGATTGGATGGATGGATGGATGGATGGATGGATGGATGGATGGATGGATGGATGGATGGATGGATGGAGATAGTTTTCCAGTCCCAAGGCGGTGGGAACCGAATAGGAGCCATTAGGATATTTTCTACAAATATGGACGCCTGTTTCTTCTGACAGTGCTTCCACTCGGAGGGGACAGAGGAGGCCTGATGGCTGGGCCGGTTACGGGATAGGGATGGATGGATGGATGGATGGATGGATGGATGGATGGATGGATGGATGGATGGATGGATGGATGGATGGATGGATGGATGGATGGATGGATGGATGGATGGATGGATGGATGGATGGATGGATGGATGGATGGATGGATGGATGGATGGATGGATGGATGGATGGATGGATGGATGGATGGATGGATGGATGGATGGATGGATGGATGGATGGATGGATGGATGGATGGATGGATGGATGGATGGATGGATGGATGGATGGATGGATGGATGGATGGATGGATGGATGGATGGATGGATGGATGGATGGATGGATGGATGGATGGATGGATGGATGGATGGATGGATGGATGGATGGATGGATGGATGGATGGATGGATGGATGGATGGATGGATGGATGGATGGATGGATGGATGGATGGATGGATGGATGGATGGATGGATGGATGGATGGATGGATGGATGGATGGATGGATGGATGGATGGATGGATGGATGGATGGATGGATGGATGGATGGATGGATGGATGGATGGATGGATGGATGGATGGATGGATGGATGGATGGATGGATGGATGGATGGATGGATGGATGGATGGATGGATGGATGGATGGATGGATGGATGGATGGATGGATGGATGGATGGATGGATGGATGGATGGATGGATGGATGGATGGATGGATGGATGGATGGATGGATGGATGGATGGATGGATGGATGGATGGATGGATGGATGGATGGATGGATGGATGGATGGATGGATGGATGGATGGATGGATGGATGGATGGATGGATGGATGGATGGATGGATGGATGGATGGATGGATGGATGGATGGATGGATGGATGGATGGATGGATGGATGGATGGATGGATGGATGGATGGATGGATGGATGGATGGATGGATGGATGGATGGATGGATGGATGGATGGATGGATGGATGGATGGATGGATGGATGGATGGATGGATGGATGGATGGATGGATGGATGGATGGATGGATGGATGGATGGATGGATGGACGGACGGACGGACGGACGGACGGACGGACGGACGGACGGACGGACGGACGGACGGACGGACGGACGGACGGACGGACGGACGGACGGACGGACGGACGGACGGACGGACGGACGGACGGACGGACGGACGGACGGACGGACGGACGGACGGACGGACGGACGGACGGACGGACGGACGGACGGACGGACGGACGGACGGACGGACGGACGGACGGACGGACGGACGGACGGACGGACGGACGGACGGACGGACGGACGGACGGACGGACGGACGGACGCTATGAGCGTCTCCTTTGGAACTGGGCGGTGGGTTGCGCCACCAAGCTCTTGCTATTATACTGCCTAATGTTCTACCTAGGTTAAAAAAGAAAAAAAGAAAAAAAAGAAAAAATATCCACGATGAATTCCCATAAACACATTTTTTTACGCCCTATTGTGAACTTTGTTTTTGTACGTCTCCGTTTTTTGTCGTTGCCCTACTTTCCTTCCACCAGTATTCGAATCGCCTCTTGCTAATCTCTATTGCGGATATGTTTACTTTACCCTTGCTCTCTGAATCCAAGGGCTTCAAGGAGGCCAGTGGTGCCTAAATCGACCACTGGGCAGATATCGTCACATTCTAATAGAACATATGCTCCATCGTTTCCCTAGCTTTACCGCAGCAAGCGCATGCTTCTTCTTCCTTCTTATATCTCGCTTTATATAGGTGCGTGTTCTAAGACTTCCTAACCTCGCTTCGAAAAGTAATGAGCTTCCCTTTGAGTTATCACAAATTGTTTCTTTCCTGATTTCGTTTTTTCTTCTTAAGTAGTTAGTCATGGCAGATTTCTTTTCCATTGCCGCCACCCATGAGATTATTTCAGCCTCTCCGACTTTCCGCTTGACGTTCTTTGTCGCTGTGTTGCCTGCCCTACAGGCCGCATACTTGTTGGTAAGCGTCCTAGTTCTTTTTCTCCACTGTGAAACAATGTTATTTTTTTTTTACATATACCTCAACACTCTTCCAGCCCATTTACTTTCTTCCATATTCCTCAGTCGTTCTTCATAATCAATTTTACTGTGAGCTTCCCTTGCTTCAAAACTTGTCCAGCCCATATCACTCTGCACAGCTTCATTTGTAGTCTTCCCGTGCGCGCCCAATGTGTGACGTCCCACTGACCTTTGGTTGCCATCGACTCCTGATTGTACCCCTGATTTCAAGCGAACAACCGCATTTCCAAACGTAAGTCCTGGAACCATTACACCTTTGCACATACCCCGGAGCACCTCGTACCTATTGTATCCCCATAGCGCTCTGTGTTTGATTATGGCTGCATTTCTCTTCCACTTTACTGTTATTGTTTTTTTCATGTGTTTCCATATTTCTAGTGCCTTCGTTTATCCATATACCAAGGTATTTATATTCTTTTACCCGAGGTATTTCCTGGCCCTGTATTGCCACTGTCTGTTCACTGTTTTCGTTAAATACCATGACACCTGATTTTCTAACGCTAAATTTCAAACCTAAATTGTCGCCTTCCTGTCCACAGATATTAGCCAGACGTTGCAAATCACTTTTCTTGTTAGCTAGCAACACAATGTCGTCGGCATAAAATAAACCTGGAAGCTGCTGCTCTACTACTGTATCCGCCTGTTTGTATGAGAGATTAAACCCAATATTACTTCCTTCTAGCGCCCTCTCCATGCTCAACATGTACATCATAAACAGCAGTGGGCACACCATAAAGGGCACCCCTGCCTCAGTCCCTTGTTGATATCAACTTTCTCCTCGCTCATCATCCCTTCCCATTCATCCCATCCCTTCCCATTCTTTAGTGAGCGGCCTGCAGGGTACAGCCACCTGGTAGCACAGAGCTCAACCAGACAACCACAGAGCTAATATAGCAGTAACCAAGTTTATTCTACTTTGCTGTCAGTGCAAATTTTCGGCAGCAGCGTAATCGTGAACACGTTGTCTTTTTAAATGTTTGAAATGTTTTACACTTGGTTACAACAATAGTAGATCTGTATTTAGTTGTTGAAGCTCTGCGCCATCAAGTGACTGCACCGTGCAGGTGCCGTGCCCAGCTCGCCTGCGTTTACTGGGATACTGGACACGCGCTGAGATAGAACGCTCGCAACGCACGCTGCTTGGTTAGCGCTCGCTGTAGATCGATGGCCACGCACTAGCGGAGAGGTTGCAGTGGCTTAGCACGCTGGTTCCAAGATACAGGAAGCAGACGACACGGCATCACACCATGACGCAGAGCTAGTGAAGGCGGATCTTAGCCCCGATTGCTCGGCGAACGAACTGAGAACAAAAATCATTGCTATAGGGAGGAGCGTAACTTGTAATCGTCCGTGGCTCTCTATGAGACGCTTCCCTTAAATTGTGGTGCGAATCTTGTACCCTACGCGTTTACGCAATTTGGCGAAACGATTTCAGGGACCTTTTCTGCCATCGCAAGACTATCATTTCGATTTTTTAATTTTTTTTTTTTGAGCCACTGCGGTGGTTGAGGGGCTGTGGCGGTCTGCTGATAAGCTAGTTAACTCGGTCACTAGTTCGATTCCCAGCCGCTGCAGCCACATCCTGGTGGTTGCACCATGCAAAAGCGCTCCTGTACCATGCTCTTTGTGCAAGTTAGACGAACCCAGGTGGTCCATTTCATCCGTAGCGTCCAACTACGGCATCTGTAATATATGTGGGCGTTGCTTTCGTGCATTAAAAGCCATATTTCGTTGTTGGTTTTCTGGTTTATTCTTCGTCTTTGTTTTCTCCTTTGCCTTCATCGCTTCGTGAAGCGTGTAGGTGCTTCCCCCCCCCCCCCCCTCCTTTTCTTGTTGTACTCCAGCTTCGTGCTTCTGTCTTTTTAAACAGAAATATTCCGATAAGTAATTTTTTTCCATTAGCTAGAGTTACAATCTCAATCTTCTTGCCTTTACGTACACAGTAGATTCAGGATTCAGAAATGCGCTTACAAGGTACCAAAAATTGAAAGGGGCTAATAGTTCCAGCATGGTTCTCTCTAATAATCTCACCATCATCTACTGCTGCTCTGTCATTCCTCCGCACCATCAAACATCTATCTTATCAAGTTGAACTCGCCTCCCATTATTTAAGTCACTCTCCTCTCCTTTGTAGAGTAGGAGCGGTATTAATTAATCAACCGCGTGTTCACGCTCACAGACTATTTATTTACGTAACTCTGGAAACAAACGTTCTAAAAATATAATTTTCATGCGCGTAAAATACAGCCCCTTATCCCTGTTTATAACCTTTATACCACAGTGATCTATGAGAGATGTCTCTCGTAAAAAGCTTTAGTGCGTGCTGTATAGTACGTTTCCATTGTCGGTACAGGCATCGGAAGAAAAATAATATCCGTCCAGAACATTTCTAGGACAGGAAACTTGTAAGAAATATGACTAGCAGTAAATGTTGCGCAAGACAACAAACCACTCTGTCAAAGCATTGTCACAGATTATCCTCTTATTTCTACACGTAAATTCCATTGCAAGCTGCAGCTTTCGAACAAACAGTGGTACGAACGAATGCACAAACAGCGATAGAAAATGTTCGACTGGGAGCCTCGCACCGTTGGCATGTTTCATCTGTGCAGCCATCACCCGGCGTAAGCAAAGCTACAGGCGCAATTAGACCCAGCGAACAAATGTGAGACACACGTATATACCTGATGCGGAAGGCCGACACTATGCTCATTGCATTGCCCGCTGGTATCCGTGTGGTACATAGACTACATGCGGCATCGGCATTCTGCGAACGTGACGCTCCAGATTCACCGAGGTACAACAAGAAAATAGCAACCATATATCTTGCCGCAGCTGCGGCCATTAGTGTAAATGTGGAAGGAATATCCGAAATAAAAAAGGCACAAACTGCCATCTGTTTTGCGACGAGTACGCCGGAACCGTGCGTCGAGCCCTTACATGTGTCGAGCGCGCACGACCCGCTATGGCTGTTTCCAGGGGAAAGCATGCCGATGCCATTCGCGCTGGCGAATGTTTTGCTTCTGCTTACATTTCGCACTCTCCCTCTCTCTCTCTCTCATTATCTAAAAGCGACCTGGCCGAACGACGGTCGTATTGCGACGACCATTTGGGTCGCCCAATCCCAGAAGCGTTCAAAACAAAGGCAAAAAATTCCCGAGGTCTGGACCGGCACATTGGAGCATTTTCTCAACCAGAAGTCATTACCTTGCACTCGCTGTTTTTACAACGCTGTGTCGTACATGGGGTTTAATATTTGAGGGCGTGTTTCCGGAGCCTCGGCGTTTCTAATTAACAAAATGCGGGTGGTCGCCCGCGTACGGCCGCCCCGTCGGGGCCCAAGCCCGGAGCTATAGTTCCGCACAGGCCCGCGGCTTCGACGCCGTCTCCTGAATAATGGCCGCAAGCCCTGCCGCAGGCCACGTACGGCCTCTGGCGCTGCTGCCTGCCCTGTGTCAACCAAATTGCCTCGCCTTTACATTCGTTTCTTATTCTTTTACATCTTCTGATTATGCATTTATTTCTTTAGCCCCATGGATTATTAAAGATGCATCTCCCATGTGACAGAACCTCGGTGACCCGCCGTGGATCGTCAGGACGTTCAGCTGGAGTTGCGTCTGATACGCGCTCAACGATACATATGTTAACGGAAAAAAAATCAAATATCCGCTTCTTTGGAGAAAGATACATCGTCACGTTAAGAACTGTGATACTTGATAAAACACACACAATGAATTGTAAACAATGTTCTTAGTTCTCTCACCTGTACCAGCTCTATGAAAAAGGGGCGCAATGGAAGGTAGAAGTGCTGGCTTTAATAAAAAAATTGTAGCTATCAGGTTGGCCGTAGGTGCAGTGCGACATTTCTTGTGACGGTTAAAATTACGAGGCGACAAATAAAGCATGAGCACACGCACGAGGGACACAAACACGTACCAGTACACGAAGCCACGTGCAATGTTTCATCAACATAATGTAAACGCACATTTTTATAATTGCTCAAAATACAACGGACGTTCAACAGACTAAAAGACAAATGCATTTTACCCAGCGCACTGTATAGTAGGCTAAAATAGTCTATCTCCGACCGATCACTCTGCCCCATGTTAAGTTTCGATATTGAAATTTGCGAAATACAACACTTGGTTGTTGTTTTTCTTGTATATTTTATGTTGCCATAACTGTAAACGTCGCCGTAATAGTGAGGTTATTACACACAACAATGATCGATTTAACGCGCCTGTGCACATTACTAAGGTGAATTCGTTCAAGGCGAACGCTGAAAAACTGATTTCACTATGTTTTATGCATTCCAACCTCGGAAGTTAACGCTATCGGCGCTTCCGTCGAGTCCGGATTCTCGCGAGAACATTTAAAAGTGTTCTTGTTAGCCCTCCAGCACTAGCCATAAGAAGCCACCACGCGCGGCACACCAAACACCAACAGTTTCGTTCGATGGTAGTGTCAGAGCTCACTAATCGAGAGGCCGAAGGTCTGCCGGCCGTCGTGTCAGTAACATGTCCACCGGGGTGGAATTGTGAAGGAGACAACTGGCCGATATTTCTCTCTACAAAATTAGACCTCCTCACGTTCCCCTGCTAACCGAACGCTCTACACCCTTAATTCTCTCTGCATCTGGTATAGAATATTCAATTTAAGCTACACATAGAAAATGTATGCCGAGAAGACGTTGACCGCAACTTGGAGGATACCATCATAGTGGCAATGAGAGGAGCTTCATGCCTCCTAAAGCTGATAGCGAACCGTTCCGATTTCGACGTAGAATTGGAGAGGCTACATGCACTTCGACGACGAGCTGAAAGGAGATGAAGGCGCACGAAGGCAGTTTGTGACCTGAGAATGGCATGGAGAGCACAGAAGAAAATCCGGCACCGTTTAGACAAATTCCAGAAACAACGTTGGAAGTCTTTTTTGTGAATCACTGGACGCTGGACCCTCGTAAACCTCTGTCACACATATGGAGGACTGTTCGTGACCTGCGCTTGTCTCCACAACAACAACATCCTTTCATCGCCTTAGCCCTACATTACTGCCAAACGCCACTTGAGGTGGCAAATAATTTTTGTGTGTGGATAGCTGGTGAGTGTGTCACCCCCAACGCCGAAGACATGAGTGTCGTACCTGTGTCTCGCGTCCCAGAAATTTAAATTCCCTTTACTATGGAAGAACTTGATGGCTCTTTGGCTGCTTCTCCACGTTCATCTTTACCACTGCCCAACGGCAGCACCAATGCTGCTCTAGCCCATCTTGGACAAAAGGCCACGCAAGAGCTGTTGAGTTACTACAACCGCACATGGCATGACGACATTGTTCCTCAGCAACGGAAGGTAAGTCGGCTTGTACCTCTACTTAAACAGGAAAGTCGCCATATGACCTGGCATCATGTCGCCCTACTGCCCTGGCAAGGTGCATAGGAAAAGTGATGGAAGGGGGATTTTTACATGCCTAGAATGGCAACTTTAACGTCACAGTGTGTGCTCTGACTCCCTGATGGGCTTTCGGCGAAGCAGGTCATCAATAGACAATGTTATTGACGTCACAACGTTTACACAGCAACAACATTGCCTCAAGAGTATATCAGCGGCGCTCTTTCTAGATGATAAGGTCACACACGAAACGATCCTCGAGTCATTGGAGGCTGTCGGAATCGGCGGTCGAATATTTCAGTGGATCCGTGACTATTTGACGAGAAGGCTCTTTTTTATGCAGACAGAAGATGGTCCCACAGCAATCTATTATACAGAAAGTAACTTCCCACAGGGCGGGGTATTGAGGCCTACTCTGTTTAACCTAACTATGGTTGGCCTTGCTGAAATTTTAAGCAATACAGTTCACCTATCAATATCAGCTGACGATAGTTGTCTTTGATCTTTTGCGGTGACTCGACTTTAAGTGCACGCAAGGATCCAGCGGTCAGCCACTCTAACTTGTTCATATCTCCACAAACAAAGCCTTAGTGTGCCCGCCAAAAATTCCAGCCACGCGGCAATTTTTCGCGTATTCGCGGGCTTCTTTCACGCTCGGAAAAACACTTTTATGTAGCACGTATTGAGCAACAGAAAGCTGTATCAGGAGCCTGCTGCTCTACAATTTTCTCATTTACACTTTTCATTTTTATAATATTTGAGAAGCTGATTACTTAATTAATATTAGTTATGTGATTAGAAGGAATGCAAAAAAATATTCTGAGTATCTCCATTTGACGGCAAACAACATTACCTTGGTTCTGTCTAGCTACGTGGCATTTTGCATATTTTAAATCTTCGTGTATGATAGTTGGGACACCCTATATGAGTGCAAACCTATTTGTGACTATACTTTTAGTGTTTTTATGGCACAAAGTGGCCTCCGCTCCTGTCTGGTTCAGAAATCAAATAGCCCCAAAATTTTTTTTTTTAGAAACCCTTTGCAGCCCAGTTCGCCTTGATGTGTCATATGCATTTGACACTGAACTAGTTAAAGGGGAGGGGTAAGATGGGATATCACTGTTGGTATACAGGTTGACCACTATGAAAAATCAGTCGCGTAGTGAATGAATGTTCAGTGCGGGATATCAGAGCGTTTTAGCTTTGCGTAAACGTTACCTGATACGTCAAGCCCATTGCGCATGCGCCACCTTTCCTCTGTATCGCGGTAGACGAGCCGAGAGATCTGTGTTTTCGCATTCCGTCATCGCGTGCCATGCTAGAGGGTAAACTAATGATGCACTGAAGAGTTCTGCCTTCAAAGGGTTTCGTATCGCCAACGCATCACCAACGCTAACGCTGCGCCACCTACCGAGTCGAAATTAAAATATTTTTCCTCTCGGAACCATCTCTCTATCTCTAGGCCTAGCAGCGTCAAAACAAGTGGCTGATCTCAATAATAACGACAAAACGTCGCTAATACTTAGTTGTCAGCGTGAGCCCCTCACCGGTGAAATGAAGCAGACTTGTAAGCCATCTTGTTTTTATTTTTCCCCTCCCCTTCCTTTTCTTTTCTTTTTGTTCTGCAAGACAGTACAACTGGATATATACGCGAATTCACACTTATTTCCAGAGGCTGGCCACTGAGCTTGTTCAGTTTTTCTGACACGCACTTTTGGAAACCATGCATATATTCTGAGCTTTGAGGTCATACCATAGGTGGATTTGGGGCTTTCTTTTCATTATTGTTTCCTTTTTTTATACGCTGTGGAGCTCAATCGGTATAAGCTCTGACCGATGAACGTTAGGTGTCATAGGACATTATTTTTATTGGAAAGGCCACCCTGTGCTGTTACCCCGCTAGACTATTACTTGAGCGAGGATAATTTATGTGATGATCAATTCGTTCTATTGTCAAGATTCGTTCTATCTATCGGCACTAAGAGCGTTTTTTCTTTCGAGAAATTCCATACGCGCGTCACGGCGTGAATTGTTGTTTGTGATTTTATTCGCCTTTTCCCTTTTCATGTGTGACCATAGTGACTGCCTTTACTACGTGTCGTGAACAGGACTGTTATCTGTGCGTATGCCGACAGTCCTCCACATTATAAACATACGGGTAAACGAAACCATGGGCATGGATGCTATAGCACGGCCAGTTACTACTCAAACTGATATACCAAGAAATACAATGACAGCCTGAAGCTAATAACGCGCAAAACGATAGAAAATTGTCCAACAGCTACAACTTTTCATAATTTAAGTCGTGTAGGTGTGTTATCGTTCTATAATATCGTGTGAAAAAGGTTTCTGCCACAAGCATCTGTAAAAGTATTATTTGGAGCCGTTCCAGATGGAGTGTGCGGGCAGGCTTACTCCGAAAAAACAACAAAAGCCAGTAGGGTTGCTGATAGGATAGGGATAACTTTAATAAAGTGCCGGCAAACGACGGTTTAACGCGTCGTGACGCTAGCCAAGCGTCGGCCCGGGGTTATACCCTACTCTGCACTACCCCAGTTGAACCCGTTTGTAGTGGGTCATGAGGTTTGCGCTTTTCGAGCGCACCCCGGGCCTGCTGGACAGCCCATAGTTGTGTGTCCTTGTCTGCAGACTGCAGTGCACCTTGAAGTTCGGGCGGGTAAATCCTTGAGGTAGCTGCCGTCGGGAACCTGGCACAGTCCCACATGATGTGCCATTGGTACGCCGGACCCGCTGCACAAACACCGCACAGCTCACTCGGATAGAGCTCTGGGTGAAGCACGAGCAGCATTACGGGGGCGAGGAGTGACGCGGTCTGTATCTGCCTTAGGATTACGGCCTCCTCCCGACTGAGTGCCGGGTGGGGAGGCGGCATTGTCCGTCGAGCTAAGCGGTAACACTTGGTTACTTCGGCATAACTAGTCAATCTGTTCTTTGTTTCGAACCACCACACGGAACAGTCACTCTCGGGGGCGCGGAAGGTAAATGCTCGCGCCGCCGAATGGGCGCTGAGAAAGGGGTGCTGAGAACTGGTCCCATACATGACTAACATCACACATCATTTAGCAGCTAACACCGCATATTTTTTAGCTGGTACACCACTACACAGCATTATAGCGAGTTCTAAAAGTGGACTATATATATATAGGTTATCGCAAGCGTGTACTGCACCCACCTGCCACTTGCGCCTTGTTGAAAAGTGCCATGTACAGCAAATATGAATTGTACCATGTACTCTCACCCAAATTACTTTTCGTTTTTTTCCCCCTCTTTTTTTTTTTTTTTCATCTTTCTTTTACAAAGTGTTTCTTCTACCGAAATCTGTGCTTGTTGCCTTCAGTCATTTTTATTACAATATCATGTGTGAATTGTATCCCCCCCTATGTAATGCCTCTCGGGGCCTTTAGGGTATTGAAAATAAATAAATAAATAAATAAATAAACGCAAATTGCCGGGAATTAAAAACTCCGAGCATCGCAGAGCGGTTACCTTCAAGAGCATCACACGTCAGTCAACCGTCCGTTAAATCTGTTCAGCACACTCTCAGACAAGCTGTCAGAGTAAGTTATCAACAAGGAATCAGACGCTACCTTCGTATATCACAGACGTGGCCTTCCGAGAAATCGTCCGTGAAAGCGCATTCCACCGCGTACCATCGGCAGCGCAACTGGCGTAATGTTTATTTCGTAATATTGCGACCCTGATTTTCTTCTTACGTCGGCAGCTGCGACGGCCGTATTAGTTTTCTCAATCGACTTACGGTTATACCCAACGTTCAAACAGGCACGTATAGGTTCACATCTACGGTACAATTACTATATGTGTTGCTTGAAAAGCCACAGCGCTGGTTTTGAATCGGGTCATGTCGTATAGCCTTGCTGACTTTGTGAAAGAATTTAACATTGGAAACACGTTTTGTCGTAATATTTTAGAGCCCAGCTCTTGGGTCCCCGTTCCTGCGTTTCGCGTCGTCGCCGGCCCTCGGCGTCCTACCTCAGCATAACCGAGCGAACGAGCACGGCGAAGGGTGAAAAAGCGAACGCGGAGCGCAGCGGGAGATGAAAGACGGCGATAGCGAAGCGAGCGCGAGAAGGAAAGCGGAGGAGGAGGATGCAGCAGAGCCATGAGGCGGAAATCGGAAGAGGAGGGTATGACGAAAGCATAAGAAGAAAAGCGCAGTGCCGCACAAGACGGGCTCTGCGGGGACGACCGCTACGAGACGGCACCAGAGTAGCGCGCCGTCATCTGTTCCCGGTGACATGCGGCGAGCACGTCGACCGATGGTACATATGGAAACAAAGCACTGCATGAGCGGCGGCTGCTGTGAATCGCGCCCACGCGTCACCCGCGCGGTGCCTCTCGCGATCTCCGGATTAGCGAGGCAGTCGTGCCCCTCTTCGCTCCGTTTGCAATGTGCCGCACGAGACAGATTGTCCGCGCCAGCCAATATATCGGGAAATGAAAACACGTACAGAGCTGCGCTCAAATTTCGCATTAGGGAGTATCATAAGCTTCGGTGATTTTTTTTTTTTTTTTTTTTTGTGCCAAACGTTCTGAATCCGGCCTCCCATTCGTCGCTGGTTTTTGGCCATACGATCCATTTGTGGGCTGGCGGCGAATACAAATCCCGCAACGCGACAGCAACAGCATCAAAGCTACCGACGCTGCTGCAGCCCTTCAGCTATCCATTCATTGACCGCACCTGCAACAGGCACGATGGAGACGTGCACTGAACCTATACAGTCAGTACCTGCTCTGTGGTGCAAAGCTTGTACTGCGCGCTTTCTTTGATGTTGCAGCTGCGTTAGCATCTCTAACTTGTTACTTTTTAATGCTGTTAGCATTCTTGGTCTCTTCGCCCACTTTGGTGTGCTGCTGCTGTCTGCTATATAGTTCCTGAAATCTCGTTATGTTTAAAAAAAATTACACATCCTATACTGACGAAAGCGAGAACGCACGCTCTGAAAAAGACGCATATGCAATCGCGCCGTAGTTCACTCGAAGTCAGATATGCTGAACCCCAATTCTACAGTGCCAAGGGGACAAAACTGCCTGTGGTTGGGAGGCTCCGTTTAGTGAAGCTTTCTTTGTGGTGTCCGAAAGTGTAGACGCTGTGGTCGGTGGCGCGGTGGGGCGAGAATGTACTAGTGCGAGTAGCATTCTTAGCTTACATCCCCGCTACATATTGGAAGTAAAGGTGTCAGCAATACGATGTTTCCCCACATTGCTCGAATGCTAATCGCATTACCGTCGACATTCATCGTGAGACGGGTTCTGCCACAATATTTTAATGGTTTAACTTTAAAGGATATATTTAGGTTGGACAGGAGACGCCGCGCGTACCTCGTCGGAGACCTACCAAAAATGAATAGAAAGAAAACAGTTAGGTACACTGAAAATAGCCGAATCACATGTTTAAATAAGCGGCGTGTCACTTGTTTTTGTCCCTCTCTTTCTGTTACTTTTCTTTTTTTCAGGGCATAATATTGATGCGGTAAAACTAATACGAAGTCAATCAGAGGACAGCTTCGTGTCGTGGAAGACAGCGCTAAGAAGGCGATAAGGTACCGGTATAGACCACCAAACATTTCGGCGGGTCATTCATTCATATTAAAAGACCAGGCGCGTAATGATAGCCAAGATGCACTTCGTAAAGCTACGACCCCACTAGCGGAAAAAACGCGACGTGCAGCGCGCAGCAAGACGGGGCGCTGCGAGAACAGGCAAGCGGCAACGCATTCCTGCCGCGGAGCGATTAAGTCGCAAAGTTTTTTTTTTTCCTTTTTTTTTTTTTTTTTGTTTTGTGGCATGACGCTAGCCGCCGATCGGACAGACCAATGATGACCGGTCGATGCATTCACGTGGTCAAATGCCACGAGGAACTCCGTTCCCCTCTATGAGCATCGCTGATCTCAACCGCAGTCATTGCAGCTGAAAGCGAATCACTTGCTTGCCACGGCGACAAGGACACCCGCAAGTGTGGTCATGCCAGTGCTGGGCGCTCGGCCGCTTGCGGCATGCCACACGCGTTTTTCCCGCTAGTGTGGACGTACCTTTACGTTCCAGCTTGCTGCTTTATCCACGACTCGAAATATATCCACCCAAGGAAGCTAGCGCGCGTTAATAGGCAATTTTAGAATAGACGATCTACATGCATCATACACTAACAGGCTGTTAGATTTTACATTCTTCATTGGCCCTAACCGAAAAGCGAAGAGGTGGCGTGTCAATACGAAGCTAACAGCGCCAAGGAGCACGGCGGCACTCATCGAAGCTTGAACCACGTGCTTCACTACCAATTAGTCATCCTTCTCACGTGTGTTAAGCTCAGCGACAAAAGAAGAGTCAATGAGTTTTCGTTTTGTCTGTCTCGTCTACAATGTCTAGGCCTTGTTGTTGTGGGAACGCGTTGCGAATGAAATACAACGTCGAAAATGAAATGTTCAATACATTTTTATCATTACACCTAGAAGTAAATGGTCATTTAACAAATAATTACCTTTTATGATAATTACCGTGCTTTGCGTCTTGCAGTATAAATCAAACAAACGTAGTGTGAATCCCACGAAATACTTTGTTACTGTAAACTACTTTTTAGACGCAGTGGCGTTAAAAGTGGCAGGCGTAAATTACAAGTGCATTCGACCCTATCCTCTGCTGGTGTGCGCTCGGCCAGCACACGCTAAACCCAAACTGCCTATACGCCTCGTGCACCGCCTATAGAGGCGCCACTGAAAGCCACCTAGCGGACGCTTCCAACAGTACGCGCGGGAGTAGTAGCAGACGACAGCCCTTTGCAGCAAGGATGGCTGAAGTTCGCGGCTGCGATTTCTCCTTTGTTCGGGTGCCAGGCTGCTTCTTCTGCGGTGACAGCTGTAGGGAAGATGCTGACCTCTGTGCGAACGGGTATGAACACGATGTTACCGGTGTTTGGGACAACATGGTCCCCATACGTGCAAGGTGTGTCCCGTAGACAAACGCCATGAACCCAATTTACATGACGTGGAGCTCATGTTGACTAGCCGATAAATTTTGTTGAGTGATGCGATCTCTCGATGGTTTTTTTTATTCTACCCTTGCCGCAATGCTGCTTCTGTACCTGAATAATGAGCACCCGTCGATAGTGCAGACTTATATCAAACAAATCCGCACGGTGCAATCTCTGCATATGCCGTTGTGATTTTTTTGCCGACGTTACATATATTATGTGACATCGCCGAATAACTGCAGTCGAAGTCGCCTCAAGAAGAGTAATTGCCAATTTATTGATGGAAACGCGTACACTAGCCAACGAAGTCACCAAACACACGGGTTAATAAAAGCGCGTGATAGTGCTGTACCGCCGATGTAATTCTGCTGCATACGCTGATGAACTACCGTTCCCGCTGCAGTTTGTGCAATTTTAAATTCCCATAGGGAGCTGCTTGGAAACGTACAAAGCTAAAGACTGACTAGCTTTTCAGTACTTTTTTATATTACTAGAGAGAGGTGCCACATGATATATTTAAAGGCAGAGCAGCGCCAGTCAAAGTAGATGAGCGCTGGAGGCAAGGCCCGGTTTAGTCGTCTGCAGCATAAGTATAAGAAAGAATTCAGTTGAGTACAAAACTCACATGCAAGAAGGGACTATGTTGTGAAACAAACAACTCACTCGGCGTGTTAAGTTTGCTCAAGCAGCATCGAGGTGTGATGACTTCCCAAACGGGACGCGAACTTTTCAGCGAGAAATGGAACAAAAATACCATATGCAGCAGCTATTAGCGATTCTCGCCCTCAACTACCTATTTTCTAAACACATTTACAAAAACGCAAGCAATATCTAAGATGCCCTCGGGCGAAAAGAATAAAGCTGTTAAAGAGGCACTTCGTTGGTATCATTCCGATAAGACACAGCGTGATTTATACCCTTTACAAACAAGGCAGGGTGAAAACTTCGCAGCTCAAAAGAATCGACAAGAGTTATGCATGGAGCAACTAGCAACAGTTAAACATGTGCGAAGCCATGCATAAAATAGATGTAAAAACATGAAGTGCGTGACAGCTGGTGCGAGGATTTACCGCGCCACATCAAACCAACAATTTCAGTTCTTGCAAACTTCAGTAGCTTTAGCATACAACGCAATGCGCTCGTGCAGTCGTGCTGCGTAGCTAGCGCAACGCGGTAAAGAAGCGGAAAACAATATAAGCGGCAAACAGCATTCCGAACTTTAGCGAAATGCCTTTAAACCTCATGCTGCACTGCAGACGAAGTTCGTTGCTCACGTGTCTAACTATGATCGAGTGAAAAAAAAAAACACCGACGAAACAAAGGAAAGGATGAGAACAAGAAATTTCCCTTCGAAGCGACGATCCATTTTTGCTACCGTTGCTCCCGCTGATAAGGCTTTGCCGGGAATGATTAGAACCGTATCGCCGGCACATTTTCACCGGTATTTGAGCCCCCCACCCTGCAACAATCCTTCCTCGACATTCCCTGAAGCTTTGGCCACTCCACACGTGCGAATGGTGTTGCCTATCTTGCTCTGAAAACGGGAATAAGACAGAGAAGCATGATCAACGACACAACAAACTATACGGCGCGCGCCAGGCTCCTCTCCCGCGTGTTCTGCGCAAGGCCGCCACCAGTGGCGCGTCCGTCGGCGTGCACGGCGCCTATAGCGTAAGCCATTGTGAAATAAATGTTCGTGAAATTTGGTCCTTTTTAAACGCTGATTACACACAGCGTAGGTCTACGATAGCTTCTGCAGTGCCAGCAGCAATTGACCGGGGTGCACTATTTGTGTAGCGTATTCGACGCATTAATCAATGAATGGTAAAAGAAAACGTGCTTGGTAATAAATTAATTCGACGTACCGAGTTAATCTTGGTGGTCATTTTCACATGCAAGCGGCCACAACAAATGGCGTGAATATGCAACTAAGGTTGCCTTAGCTATCATGACCAAGCATTCCGGTACTCTAACGTTCCTATTTCCGTATATCGCACAAACTCGTCAGCCGATGTCTATAATATTTAGTCACCTAGAAGGCAAACTTTAATAAAGAAGTGCGTAGCGGATGAGAGAAGAGAAAAGTGAGAGAAAAAACTAAAGGAAGTGAAATGTGGAAATTAACTAGTTCAGCATCACGTTACCTACAATGTACCATCTGCACGAACTGAACGTGTGCATGGACACTGACAGTTTTTTTTTTTTTACTGCTCGTATATAGGATGAAGAAAATAGACATAATACTATACCGACACTAATGCTAGAGCCCAACTAATAATAGAGCCAAACGTTCATGTTGATACGCCCACCTTCACACTTGCTTCAAAAGCTGCGGATTCAAGAAGCTTGCTCTCAAAAGTGGGAAGATCTCACGCCGTGAAAAAGTAGCCACTGAGATATTTTAGCGACAGCAAGACATCAAAATAAGTGTTAATAATTGCTTTCTTTCTACTAAACAATGCACGGACACAACGTAGCATGTTTTCCACATTCAGCACGGAGGCACTTCTATTGCCTACAAAACCTAAATGAACCCCACTTGAACACCTGTGTTTAAACATGTGAAGAAAATAAAGTCACAGTGAAGACGCAACTTCACGACAAAGGATGTTTTTCTGATAAACCAAGCAGTGTCTCTGTGATCCATGCATGCACTATAATGGAAAAGGAGATTCTTTTTCAAGGAGGTGAATCGTGACGTATCAGATTGCCGGATATATCTTACACAAGAGACCCAACATTACCATTGTGTATACGTATATAGTAAACCCTGCCGTATTAACTGTGGTGTAGGTCGCCTTGCAAACGATCCCCGCTGCATCATTATCAACGACCTGAGAATGGAGAATCGCTGCTGAATCTGGTACAGTTAATCAACAATGCCGTGCGTTCCCGTGGAAAATAGGGCTGGGAGAACGTAAGAGTACCAGAGTGTTACAAGGGGGCTTTGGTCGAGCAGCCGGCCATTGTGCGAAATGATACAGCGCGCAGTTGCACAAACAGAGTCGCTTTTGTTGACCAGCAGAGAGCTCTGCTTCTCATTGTGTTCACAGAGGCGGAGTTGTATAAGCGGAACGTATACGACTGTCCCGGCATTCTTTTTTTCTTTTTCTCTCTCAGACGCGCGAACACGCCATCTCATTCGGCACGACAGTGGCGGCAGACAGCGAGACACGTACGCCGATCCCGCCGGGCGGCCACACGAAAAGGACGACCGATGCGGCGGCGACTTCGAGGCTGAAGTTTGCATAATGTCGCGTGTGCTCGGCGGCGCGTGACGGAAAACGGAGGCCCTGATTGGACGCTGATGGCAGGTTGCGTGAGCAGATGCCGTCGCCGGGACGTGTTTATGCTCCGGCTCGTATACGCGCGCGCGCTCGGGTGCGCGGTCTGTGCGTTTGCCGCGGCGCGAATGCGAACCGGAAAACAACCCGGCGAACGCGGCACGCGTGTATACACGCCTCGCGGATTCCGCCGGCGAGAGGAGGCAGCGTGCGACGTGGCATAATACGCCTCTTGCCGGCAGCCTTTGCCGCGCACTTCATGTATATTACACCGGCCGCGAATGCAAGAACGGCTCGCTCGCGTGCTCGCCAAACTGCAGTGAATGTTTGCACTTGCCTATACCTCTAGGGAACTACTCACTGCGTTCCCAATGTAGAACAGTACAGCGCGCGGCGCGTACACTGCGGATTGGCGAACGGACTTTGCGGTGATTAATAGTGGCTCCCTGGCAAAGTTATTATGCCCGCGGCAGACGGTATATATTATGGTTACGCTAGTGAGCCGTCGACCGTAGAATATCGTTGTGCTGTAGAGCATGCAACTTTGCCCGGTCGTATTGGAAAGCGCCGTGGGATAAAGAGAAAGTGTCCATGGTTTTATTACAGGTACCGCGCCCGAACCTTGCATTCTGGGATGAGTTTACCATAAAAAGCACATACCGAACACAATACAGCATGCTAAAATTGGTCGGCATTTACCGGACACAAAAGTCAAACAAATATACCTATATGTGCAGTCACGGAGAGCCTAAGCTGAAACAAAATAACAGCAGACGACAGGTACTGGTGGCGCGGCCCAGCCGCGAGAACGGAAAGCTGCTCAGTAGCGTAGCCGACGAAACCAGCTGATTCGCACGGCAGCAGAGAAGGGCACTCTCTAAACACGTTTTATCTCGTCGCAGTTTTTCGTTCTCGCGGCTGCGGCGCGCCGCGAGTATCTGTCGTCTGCTGTTATTTTGTTTCTGCTTATGCTGTCCGTGACTGTACCTGCGGCATTTAGTGTGTCCTCCAAAACTGCGCCACAAGTCTGCATCGGCGACGAAACATGAAGGTCACTTTAAAGCAACCGAAACGAATGAATATATAAAGCACACACATGCGCATGATCGCGTGCGGGCACGCACACACGTATAGCTTTCTTGCGCTGTGATTTCATCTATATGATGCTATAAATTGGAGCCTGTTCGTACAAAGAATAGTTTTGTTCATATATATAATTGTGTTTAACTTACCAAAGCAATTCGGAGACTATGGAAGGCGCCTATCAGGGGGCTATGAATTAAAATCGACCACCTTGGGTTATTGAACGCGCGCCCAAAGCACGGTACATGAGCGTCCTTGCATTGCGGCCGCCGCAGCCAATAATCGAACCAGCGACCACGTGCTCAGCAGCAGAATGCCACAGCCACTGAACCAACGTGACGGCTTAGTTTAGTTGGTCGAAGGCTTTTCAGTGTAGTAGGGCATAAAAAGTTGACACGATATTTTCGTGTAACCAATGTGTCATATACGACACTGACGTGAAGCTGCATATCAAGTTGATTGTTGTTGCAATGTGTCATAGACAATGACGTGAAACTGCAGTAGCTGCAGTAATACTACATTCTACTGAAAGCACCATACATACACCAGAGTAGGTAATTCCAAGTCCGGGACAAATGTAATAAAACACTTTTACACACACGTCACCCGGGGCAAAGAGCACATGTGATGTCGAGACACATGAGCACCGGAGGATAGATATATAAGACATGTCATGATCAATGCGCAATAACAATTAGCACTGTCATCGAGCATAAGATGTTCATGTCAAGACGCTCTTTCATTCGTTATTCTTGCGGAGCCGAGTTTAGACCAACTTACAATTTTAAATGCCTAAGCATTTCCGTGCCTACACTCTTAGGCAAAGTTACACCCTTTGGCTTGCCCCTTCTGCCACACAACAATAATCGTTATCTGCCTTGATGCGTTTCCTTTCTTTAACGCTGCGAGCCCGGAACTTTCCAGTAATGAACGGCACGCGCGTTATCAGAAGGGGCACTCCAAACGGTGTAAACTGTTCTATGCTGATAACACGCGTGCCGTTCGTTACTGGAAAGTACCGGGCTCGCAGCGTTAAAGAAAGGAAACGCATCAAAGCAGATAACGATTATCGTTGTGTGGCAGAAGGGGCAAGCCAAAGGGTGTAACTTTGCCTAAGAGTGTACCCATCGAGAAAATCCGTCCGTCCGGCCGTCCGTCTTTCACGTAAGATGATCGCTTTCAAGATAGGGCCCGTTAGTAGCGAGCGAATTAACCCTCGTGCTGCCTCTGGCTTCAACGCGGACTAAGCGGCGAGAACACAGCGCACACGAGGCTATCAGCACTCGGCGCACTTTGTCACCATCGCAGATCGCTTTCAAGATACGGCCTGCGCTGCCGCACCATACGCAGCCGCTGCCGTAGTCAGGTTGATCGCGGTTGATAATTGTCCTACGCGCCTGAATCGGAACGTCATCAGCGCACCTGGAACCGCCCCCTACAGTAGTTTGCTTGCGTCATCAATTCACCTTGCGCCGCCGTCCGCAGCAGTTCTTGTCGCCGCAGCGCTGTCGTTTATAGTTGTCGGATCAAGTTTCGTAACATTGATAATGACAGCATATTTAGCGCCAGCAAACAAGGACGGAAGGGAAACGACACCATCCGTCCTTCTTTGCTGGCGCTAAATATGCTTTCAGTTTACCAACACGCCCAACAAATGGCAATGCTGAGATAATGACACCCGGCTGCGAGGAGACGAGCATGGGGCAGAATGCTTACGCTTACTTAGACAACTCGCAGAGGGGTTTCCGCTTGAATATCTTTAAGCTCTTTGTACACTACGACGTGTTTTGGTTTGTTTGTTTGTTTGTTTGTTTGTTTGTTTGTTTGTTCGTTTGTTTGTTTGTTTGTTTGTTTGTTTGTTTGTTTGTTTGATTGTTTGTTTGTTTGTTTGTTTGTTTGTTTGTTTGTTTGTTTGTTTGTTTGTTTGTTTGTTTGTTTGTTTGTTTGTTTGTTTGTTTGTTTTGGATGTGGCGGGGCACTTGAGTGAAAATTTCAACAAGAATGGATGGATGGCTGGATGGAAAAACTTTATTGACAGTCCTGAGATACGCGATTATCGCGCAGCGGGCCGCTTCCATGTTGTGACAAGAACGGAGGCAAAAACAAAATTAGGGCAAGAAATATGCCCTTGATTTTAAAGGACACAATTGAATGATGTCGTCGCTTAAGAAATATCTATTTGAAGACATAAGCATTGACGGCAGGCTTCTCCCCCGCCTCTTCTTTTTAAATTATTTTTACTGGAGGCAAGAGAATGAACGATGCACAGGTGTCGTGACGAACGTCATACAGTTTTAGAATGGTTACTGCAGTGTTCGCAAGTCTTCTTACTAAATTTATGTGTGCAATGAAAATGTAACGCGCCCCACACTCTGCAAGCGCTAAAGATATGCAACACTCCTTCGTCTTACACCTTTCCACTGTTACATTCGCCCGCCAGTACACGTGCTTTTCTGCATAGGTTGTTGCAAGTAAGTCGAGAAAGCAGGTGCTGCTACTTATCTTATTATCTTATCTTATTCGAGAAAGTATTCCCATCAGTCAACTTGATATGCGGTGGCGCCCAGGCAACACCATCTAGACAACACAAAGCGGTGTTTGCCCAGGCAGCCCCAATTGCAAAGATCTAACCAGTACTGCAAAGATTCCAAGAAATAAAGCAAAACGCTTCAACCACTACTGAGGTTGGCCCCATTATTAACGAAGGCTGACCGGCCAATTACAATGTTAAAGAGCACCTACGAGGGAAAATTCGCTTTGTGAACTCGGCCCCTAATTTATACGGCTAAGCGAGATCGCGGCATAGCGTTAGTTCCCCAAATTGTCTATGCTTTCCTACTTGGTATATACTTTTTTTAATTAGCTAACACAATTATTGTATTCTTTCTTCGCCTGCAAAACTTCCCAAACCTGCTAGTGAAAGAAAACCACATGCTAAAAGATTTCAATTTGCATGGCGGCTGATTTATGTAAAAAAGCTTTTGATTTTTGTGTGAGATGGGACGTTTACAAGTTACTAATATATCCAATTAATAGCAAATTCGGCATGTGCAATGGATACTGATATTTTCAAGCAAAAGAGTACGCCATTCTAGAGTTCAGCGCAGCAAGATTAAAATTTGAGTGTTTATAAAACTTGTTGCTTTTCTTTTCTTATTGAAACGAAAATAAAATAAAGAAACGTAGTCACCTTACAATGGTGAAGGCTACTCCTTTTCGCATAACGGAAACAACAATATAAAAAATATTTGTAAGAAAATGAAAAGAATTAAACCACGTCATAGGGTCAGAAATCCACAGAATACAGTCCTATACACCCATGATCATGTCAATATAAAAGGCAAATACAAATTGCATCACAACGAGTTTGAAACAAAGTCGCAAACACACACAAGCAGGCGTGATGGAGACTGCGATGAGCATATAAACAGATAAGGAATTACACAGAGTTAAAATAATGCACGCACAGAATACAAAAGGAAGAAAGGTATGACACGCAATATACAAACGCTAATAATTACAACTAGAAGCAAGTTATAGTAACATCGTGTGACTATTTAGTGCGACATCTAGTACTTGTTAAGTATGCCTGTCTCTTCGTAAAAATGTTCAAGTGTGTTCTATGCTTTTCGCTGTGCTTTTTTCGATGACCAGGTGCCCAGCAATTTTGCGAGTGAGAAAGGTCGGTAAATCAATCGAGCGTAGCTCTTGTTCTAGCTGCCGTCTTTGCGTCGCGTATATGGGGCATTCGAGGAGTAGATGGCGAACATCTTCATCGTCGTGGCCACAGGAGCAAGCCGGGGAAGAAGCTCGTTTTATGCGATATAGGAACTGTTTGGTATACGCTGTCCAAAGGTACAGTGCATGAATTAGTGTCTCGGTACTTTTCGAAAGTTCTACATCCACCTGGTATTTGAGTTTGAGGGTGCACTTCGTAAAGAACTGATTCTTGTTTCTAGCTTTATAAGCTACTTCTAAAACCTAGCCCAGTTTAACCATATCGCCTAGCATGTTTGCATTTTCCGTCAATGCAAATTTCGCTTTCACAGAATCTGTACCATATTTCATGCCCAACTGCAGGAGCACAGATGTAATTTGTCATGGCAGCTGTCGTTTGCAATTCAGAAGTTACTGTTGCAATAAGCAAGATAACTTTCACCATTATCGAAATTGAGCATTCTGCTTGCCCACAGTAAGGTCCAAAGCTAGAAAAAAAGTATGCTATATTTTTGTGCAGTTTCATTTAACACTATCTCCTCATTTTGAATGCAGGTTTCTGACCCGAATAATCAGTTTCTTACCTGAGTCAACATCCCAAATATTCTATACATTATAGCCATAAAAGCAAGGCACCTATAACTTCACTAAACACTTACTAAGCTTCTTCTTTTGCTTTCGTCTTTTTTTTTTTCAGAGTGGCAGCGTGCGAAAAACCCCGAAAGGGAGTTCATCGGCCGACAGTCCTGGACGAATCCGAGCACAGCGATCGATCACTGCAATGTCTTCGCTGTGGCTTTATCGCGATCGGTCATTAAAGTGAGTGGAAATTAACCGCTAATACCGCGTATATACTGGCGACTACCTCATTTGAGACACCTACCGAAATCAGCGGAAAGAAAATAAAAATAATGATAACAAAGCGAAAGGCCTACTCATCAGGTACTATGAATTTGTGTATATTCGGTAGTAGCACGGTATCGTCCCCAATCTTCGTGTTTCCCCTTCATTTTTCGTGCCGCTCCTCCCTGACGTTTGCGTTCACCTGCATCGATTCACACGCGTTAGAGCGCACGGACTGTTGTACGAACCTTCAAACACAACGTTCACTTAATGACTCCGCTGCCGGAATAATGAAAGCAGTGAGGTTTCGCGGTACGTTCTGCGGGAGTTTCGAAGGCAACGCATCAAGGGGACCTTGCTTGCCTTTGTTTTCGTGCTCCCTCTCCATCCGCCTCAACTACATAAATAGCCATAAATCATGCAGACAATAGCAGACGCTGTATTATGCCAATATATTGCAGTTCGTATATCAGGTGCACTTTACATTACCCTAATCGGTACCACCGTATCGCTGGCGACTGGAGGACGCCTGTTATTGATGGCGTGTACACGTACATTAATAAACCAATGGCAGAGTGGCATGGGCCGCGGTCGTTTAGCCATTCGCCCTAATGTGCTTGTTGAATCGATGAGTTCTTTTCCACATCGAACAGAACCAGCCCGCTGCTGAAAGCGCTCGCCCCATGTGTAAACACCTTCATCATGGCTGCTTTTCCCGAGCTCCACGTGCGGCATCTGAGAAAAGGCACACGGCGTTTGCACGCGCTAGTTAGGGAAAATAATGTCATGCAGCCAGTGCACCCAAGTTAGTGCGCGTACGATAGTTGACTCATGAGGCCGAAGATAACTGTTTTGTTATGTGTAATGTTAAAGCACATTTACTACACTGCTTCATGGCCATATCATATTCGTTTGTTTTTATTTTTAGCAAATGGTTATATTCGATTGACGCTTAGAGTAGCCATTGTATAGATTACCCCACCGTAAGCAACTAATCTCGACAACAGCATTGCTACACTTGTGGTTAGGGATGAAATAAAGTACTAAAATAGAGGTAGCGTTCTCTTACCTTTGAGGAAGACTGGCCGAATTCACAAAGGTTTCCTTTCGTGAAAACATTTTGTCATTGGCATATTACCTTCATCAATTATATTTTAACTCTCTCGATTGGCCGGTGCCTCTTATTTAGAGCCAATTGAGTGTACGAAGGGTTCACTGAATATGGGCTAAGATGTACTACGTACGTAGGTATGTACGTATGTACGTACGTATGTATGTATGTATGTATGTATGTATGTATGTATGTATGTATGTATGTATGTATGTATGTATGTATGTATGTATGTGTGTGTGTGTATGTATGTATGTATGTATGTATGTATGTGTGTGTGTGTATGTATGTATGTATGTATGTATGTATGTATGTATGTATGTATGTATGTATGTATGTATGTATGTATGTATGCATGTATGTATGTATGTATGTATGTATGTACTACATATGTACCTATGCATCTATTCACGTTCGTGCGCGTTTCGCCAAGGAGGACTGTTGCAAATGCATAAATGCTTGTGCAATGCGCTCTCCTACTGCCCTCATGTTTAGGCGCGGCCGCAATCTTCTAAAATGCGCGTCCCGGTACTTTATTGCCAGATGTCTTGGTGGTCGACTGAGCAATAGGCGCAACGAGCACTCAACCACTTTGAAGGCTCATCAAATTGTTGCTTTTTATTACCGATCACAAAAAACCCATATGTGAGCTGTCGCGCTGCTGACGCACGTATACTCGCATGGGTTCATGAAGTGCGGTACGCGTAGCATAGCGTTCGAACTGAAAAAAGAGCGTTTTATGGGCCTTTCTTTATGGTCAACAAGAAGCCGGAGTTTCGCTGAGGGGCAATAAGGCAGAGCTGTTATTGGAATACCGTAATGGGAAACTTAAGCTTCCACCATCACATACCAGCACTATGGACTCTACACCCATTCCTTTCTGAGTGAAATTAAAATATTAATAATTTGAGATGTTGGTTAGCCTTCATCGTCGTGTTTTCCACAACACTGTCATAAGAAAATCAAAATTATATAAGGTTACGAAAATAAATATTAATGACAAGCAATAAAACACTTACGCACTTGAATCGATCACAGATGTTGTGGAAGCATTAGGATATTTGCTACAATAAAGACAGAAATGGACAGCTAAAAACAAGAAATAAATCAATGCAGCATTTGGGTATAAAATAAAAAAGGATGAATAAACTTACACAAGCATATGCAAATGAAAGAAAAACTAAAATATAGAAAAGTAGTTGGGGTCAGTAATCAAACACAATGACAATATATGTAAGGAAGATATAAAAACTACAGCGTTCTTGTTTGCAATTATGAGTCATCCCAAACAACCCGAGCACTTTTCTTATACGGTAAAAAAATAGATGAAGAACAGTCATCAAGACGGTTCAGCGCAGATCTGAAAGCAATACTTTGCGATTTTTAAAAAAGGACAAATTGTAAAAACCTGTTAACGTTCTCCCATAATGTCGATGTTTGCAACAAGGCACTGTTCCACGACGTATCCGATAAAGGAGGATAAAAGTCTTTGCAATTTGCATCCTAAGCCGATGAATTACAGAGCCCATGGCATCTGCCAGTGCCAGCGGGCTCCGAGAATAACGAGTTGGAGTCTGTGGTATATTAAACGAATGAAGGCAAGGTGACAGGCGAGAACACCGTGCGTGGGCCCCGCGCAATAGCGCACTTTGACCCGGCACACAACTCGAGGAGTGGCGCGAAGGAAGCAGAAACCCGGCCACGCCCCTCGGACGGCGGACCCCAGCCGCAGTTCTCCACCCACGAAACAACCAAGATTGGCAGATCACATAACCGTATGTATTAATCCAGAATAAATAAACCCAGTTTTCAGCTCGGTCCAGTTTCCTACAATTAATTTGGTAATAAAAAAAATTATGGGGTTTTACGTGCCAAAACCACTTTCTGATTATGAGGCACGCCGTAGTGGGGGACTCCGGAAATTATGACCACCTGGGGTTCTTTAACGTGCATTTAAATCTAAGTAAACGGGTGTTTTCGCATTTTGCCCCCATCGAAATGCGGCCGCCAATTAATTTGGTATACGGTATACGACTCAGGGTCAACGCTATACAAGAGACTATTCCTTGAGTTTCCATGCAGACGAGAGTTTCCTACGATAGATTTGCATAGTTGCATAAAAGCCACCTCAGCGTTTACTTTTGGGAAGTTTGCTATCAGTTGCAGATGCAGAATAGTGCACATCAGCAGCATGCACAAAATTATTCGCAATGCCAACATGACTAGCTTTCCACTGAAGCTCTGCTACATGCCTTTTCGCCTTGGCTTACCATACGGCAAATGTTGTTGCATTATAGAGAGAGAGGGTTATAAGGAAGGCAGGATTTTAACCAGTCAACAGTCCGGTTGGCTACCATAGGCTGGGGGAAGAGAGAAGGGGAAGAGAAAGAAGGGAGAGAGAGAGATGGTATAGAGACGTGCACAGACAGTCATTCAGTCAAAGCCGCTCGTACAAACCAGACGTTCTCACAAAGCACAAAAGTGCCTTCACTTCCTTCTGAGCCGATGATCGGATGGGGCGATGTTCTAATATCGTCTGTACACTCAGTTGGATATTCATTAAGGCACCCAAATACCGATCATCAGCGTATATAGTCGTTCTGTTTATCTTATTTTATTTATTTCTGCAATACTGCAGACCCAAATGAGGGCCCAAACAGGTGGGGCAGAATACATACATACACACACACATATATATATATATATATATATATATATCGATGCCTTATTGAGAGCAGTCATTTTTAGCTGCTATGGTAGTGCTTGCTGGTGGAAGTGGTGAAATCACTTTATGAACCAAAGTCGGGCTGAACTTGGAATCAGAATTCAGGAAACACGTCCCGTCCCGCCACGTTTCGTTCATGTGTAACGGCACTTTTGATGACAGCCACGATTTTAGTATTCAACAAGCGACGACCACCAGGGGCGGCTTGCACTCAAATTTAATAACGCAAATAATAACGAATTTAAGAACGCGCTCTTAAATGTTCCATAGACAACGCCTAGTACGCACAAGAATGCGTTCTTTAATTCATTATTATTTTCGTTATTAAATGTTTGTGTAAGCCGCCCCAGATCCACACACCAGGAAATGACACCGGTGGGCCAGCCGTCGTTTCTCGTGCATTTAATTACGTCCCTGTAAAAGCTTTAAAAACGCACAGCAATGGCATGAAATGTTCCTACATGTGCATGGGCAATCATCCGCATGAAGAATTTATCAGTAGGAGATATCTACATATTATTTAAATTGGGTGGGCCTACGACACTCCATATTAAATGTTCTTAAAGAGAAACAAATTAACCTTACACCTGCAAGAACTGAATCTTGTCAGGCGCAAAGTCAAAAATATAAAAGAATCTTAGCAAAGATCTGCGTGATGTGAAGGTGGCCTTGCTTTTGTTAACAAGCGGTGGTGCAACGTGGGCAATACTAACTCCGAAGAACGGACGCAATGTGAATCGCATGTGAAAAGTATTCTGACGCATTGCTTTTGTAATTCCCGTGTTTGTGCAACGCATTGAAAGGTATGCCGAGTTTGTTCTTTGCGCACCGTGCAGGCACGTTGGGTAACGGAGCTGGCATATTCTCAGACATGTTGCGCAGAGCACGTAACGACAACATTACGGCGTTGTACAGCGCGAACATGCCTCATCCTTGCTGCAGACACCATTTGCGCCTGTCCCGAGTCTGAAGGTTGGTAATCATTTCATACGCCTTTCTGAGGGGCTGCTCAGTTTCCAGGAGAAGAATCGAATAGGCAGGGCATTTTCAGAGACAGAGCTTCTTCGTGTATGGCCTCGTGCGTCTCAGGCTATAAAAGCAACGCGGGCATTGGCGCAATTTCCGAGATCGACTGGCTTCAATAACCCTTTCCAGATGTGATGTGCAACCCAACGGGAGCGCACAGCTAGCCCCCTCCAGCTTCTTTCCTTTATTTCGCTTCTACTCCTTCCTCTATTAGGGTCGCAAACAGGACGGGCGGCTGGATGGCGTAGCTGACTTTCCTTTTCTATCCTTCACTGTCGCTTCTTTATGAAAATCCTCGATATATGCATGCGCCATCACATGGTATACAGTAACTGTAATGATCCATCGTTTCGTCTTATAGAGGAAAGAAATCGTCATGTTCATTAAAATACAGTTTACAATTCAGACTTTAAAAAAAGTGCCAGGGATAAAACATAATAGGCAACACAGTATTCATGTGCGCTCGATTGGCATAACTACTAACAGTTTCACTACGCAGTTCTTCTTTTTTCCTGGAAAGACATTCGTTAGCAAGAGGAAACATATCTGTTAAATCCCCACTAAAGCTTTGTGAGGAAACATCACAGAGGTACACAGGTGTAGGAAGTTGGGCTAGTTGGTTCAAGTTCACCATTATAATGACGTTATAATAATAACTCTAAAGTTATCGACTCTCTCTGATTGAATGTTGTAAAGTTGTGTAATGTTGAATCAGAGATACAACCTGACAGCATATCGCATCCCAATTCCAATGCATACCTTCTTGAGATAAGTCCACACACACTACGGAGAAACGTGACTATGCGTGTTGTGAGTGGCGAGAACAATCAATAAATGGATTGTCACTCCATGCTGAAAGACCTCTGTTTCAATGTCATAGCAGTTTCCCTAAATACGCTTACTTTATGAAGCTCGATACCGAAAAACAGCACGTATTTTTATTTATTCATTTTTTACAGGGTAGCTCCTCTGTTTGGGCAAGTTGATGCAACATGCTGTAAGTTGAACACCGCAATAAGGCGAAGACACTATAGAGACACGTCACACAGGACCAGCGCTGAATTAATTTTTTCTTCGCTTAGAATCGCAAATGGTAACAGCGGTTTGAAATAACACCCTTACCAAACCATTTTCCCTCGCACCGACTAGCTCGGAATGAAAATAATCCTGACGTTGCACCAGACACTACGGCGGCGGCTGTGTTCAAAAATTTAACGTTGTAGAGAAGCCGGGGATGTACTGTACTTGCTGCGCGACATTTATAATCAATCAATCAATCAATCAATCAATAAATGGCTACATCCTCTGAGTGCTTACAGCTTACGGGCAATTGGCTGCAGTAATTATGCTTTACCTTCAAGGTAATTTAAACATTTTTTACCCTCATATTTGTACAGCTTTGCGCGCGCATGAAAACTATTTAAATAGTTCGGTCAAACAAATTGTGATGGCAATAATAAATTATCCTACACGTATCGCGATGACTGTCTCTCATTCTAGGTTTCCAACACATGCATAGCTTTTTCTAGGCAAGAGGCAAGTAGAGGCCACTATTTGCCTTGCCAGGAAACGTTTAAAAGACGCCTGCAGAAACCGAAACGCAGGTCAAATTAGTGGTGGGCGTCTATAGACCGCACATCAGAGGGCTGACGGAAGCGGTACGTCGTTAACCAGATGCAAATGTCATTGCACTATTCCTGCATTTCCACCACGTCAGCGTTTATTTCTTTCAGGAATCTGACCAGTTGACATATGACACATTCTTCTGCAGGCTGTAAGGTATCACGCTTCGTATTCACAAAGTTATTCGCAACTTGAAACGCTCAGTGCTTCGGATAAAAACAGGCGCGAACCGATAGGGATAGCGAATGCATTATTACTGAAGGAGGCTGGCCAGCGACAAAGAGTTCTTACGAACGAAAGGCTTTGTGAATCCCAGCCAAGAGCCCGTAAACACTAACGTCTGTCTAATTGCAGTCTGCGAATGGCCATCCCGTGGCAATCGTCTCGTTATCATGCCGATCGCAATCATCAGTTACGGATCCCAGAAATTCGGATTATGAGTAAGCGATGCGTAAGAGAAGTTTCGTCAACACAAGCTCAGTGCGTCTCCTATTCGCTGTCGCAAGGCAAGCTCCTGCAGCCTTTTTAAGCTGGGAAAGCTGTTTCAATAAAATCGGTACGTTATTGCGTTTAGACATAGCCTATAATTTTACAAAATTGTAAGCAGCTGACCGGTGGGGAATGATGAACTTATACATGGGGTCTCAGTTCATATAGGATTTACAGATCCCGTGTATCTGCTCGGTACAAAAAAAAAGAAAACTCAAGGCCCGTATTCACAGAAATATCTTACGCCATAGCGTAAGAGCTCTACTTCACTAGTTGTTGTTCGTAGATTATAGCCAGTCGTGATGTTGGGCATATCATTAGCGAAATTGGTCGGCCAATAGCAAACAGAACTTACGAATGAAAAGCTTTGTGAATTCGGTCACAGATGTGCACGTGGCCTTAGGAAGACGGTCGTAGCTCTTTCATTATTATGACGCTATAAGGTCGCTAAGGATGTCATTAGGACGCTAAGGTGACCTACAGAACCTGATAAGAACTAGTGCAGGTTGGATCGTTGACAGCTGTAAATGGCACTGAAACAGTATGCACAGCGTCCCGATGGAATGGCAAGAGCTCCTACATATACACAACCGCGAAGATATTTGTTCCCCCTGCGTGAAACAGCGGCCGAATTCACAAAGTTTCTCGTTCGTAAGTGCTATTTGCCATTGGCTGGTCGCATTCACTAATAATCTACCCGTGCGAACAATCCTAGCGTAAGAGAGAGAGAGAGAAGAAACTTTATTAATGAATGGCCGGCAGTTTCGTTGTGGTGGTGGCTAGCGTAAGAACTTTTTTGCGAATACGGATCCTGGTAAATAGTCAGAACCTCCCCTATAGCCTAGAGGACTTGATCAAGCTGGCTATAAATGGCCAAGCACCAGACACTTCAATTTCAGAAATTACGATAGGTGGGAATTATCTCAGCCCCCTGTGTGCAGAGCATTCATGATTCTGCTCGATATAGAAACGCCCCTCCCCCCCATCCCCCTCATTAGAAGCGTCTGGTAAAACTTTCAACGGAAAGACTACCAGCCGCATGGACTGATTAACGAGCGAGAAAGCCAATCTTCTATGCTTCTGGAAAATCCCGGAAGTGGTAACTCACACATGCTTAGTAGCTCATAGGCTACTCAGTGCCGCACGTATATTTACTGGAGTCTTAAACTTGCATTCAGTAGCCGTAAAGTAAGAACCTAGGTCAGTAAGTTAATCGCGTAAACAGTGATCGTCTTCACGAGTTAGAACTTGTATGTTTCGCACGTGTACAGCATCTATACACCTACACCATCTATAAGAAAGAAAGACGCTGCAGACTTTAGTGATTCCTCTGGTTGTGAACTCATTTACTGTGACAGACTGATGCAAGCTCACAGCGGACACAGCTATCTAGCTTCCTTGTTCCTCAAATAATAGCGCTATCTTCCAAAAAAGTCGCCGTTTCACCCGAAAGGCGAAGCATTGATTGCAATAGCAAATTAGTAGACAGCTATACGAAGTAAGGATAGTTGTTTTATCGGACGTATAAACTTGTAAATATTCGCTTACTAACTAAATTAACAAGCATGATGTTACGCAAGCACAAGCAAACATGAATACATCTCACTCGATGACCGCGGAAACTCGCTGTGAAAATGCTGAAGTGAGGAAACGCTAAGCGCGGCAGCTGCAGCGAGCGAATTTACCGAAGCTACGAGCCCTCGGCACACCTAGTCTCTGTACTCATAGTCTACTATATGGTCTTCATCCGCCTCCTATGCCCTCAGAAACACATGCACCGCGAAAATTTCTAAGCGCAAATGTTGCGAGATAGCTCAGTGCTTAGTGCCGTCCCTACGTCTGCACATTACCGCAGGCGCGTGAGTTCGATCTCCAGTGACGGTGGTTGCAAAGTATTGTTTTTCTTCTGCATACAATGACTGGGAAACTGAGGATGAGGAAGCGGCCTGACGACGACACGATGACGGTGTAACGGTAAGAACGGACGACACCGCAACTCCAGTTTTGAGCATTTAACTGCAGTCGCAGTAAAAGAGCACGCCGAGATTAAAGCTTTGGCGTGAAAAAGAAATAATAGTAACTTCGAAACTTGCCAAGGTTAACGACTGGGCTTGTTGGTATAGCATATTAGAGGTATAGCATATAGAGTATAGGTATAGCTTATATGGTATAGCATTTAGAGGTTATAGCATATTAGAGGCATATTAGAGGCAAGTAGCGCTCTGTGGTGTATGTTTCTCTTCTCTGTGTCTCGTCAAAATGTTGCGCAATCCAACCTCTAGTAACTTTGAAACGACAACAATTAAAGGACGGTAATCGTTGCCGACATTTCTTACAGCATTGAACTGAGAATACAGGAACGGAAAGATCACACAATCAGAAGACACGAGACCCAAAATCGGCATACGGGTAATGAAGATTATTGTATAGCAATGAAAAGTAAGCCGTACGTGTCAAATGTGACAGGCTATCGTTGAACCGATAGGGCAAAATGAAACGGAATCGCATTTTATACCGCAAATTTACCTGAAAATATCACGCAGCTATAAAGAAGAAAGCCAGTACCACCACTACGACGACGACGACGTCGACTACAAAACGAAGCGAGGCATCATGTTTTGCGACAACAACAACTACAACAACAGAAATGTGTCTTTCATGTTAGCAGGGAGCATCTTGTGTTCGTTCTGATATTACAGTGACAATTTATAAGCGCTTTCTAGATTTTTGCCGGCTTGCTTGAATTATCGTGTGGTTAACAATCTTTGCACCTCAATGACCGTGTTTTATCTCTCCGCGAATGTAAGATTAGAAATACATTTCTATTCTTTCGTCCGCTGCAATCAGCACTATCACCAAGGCCTGCGCTGTTCATTTACACTAGAAAAGCATTTACATCAGCTACCATGCGCACAAGCAGGTTGTTGTTGTTTACGAATCCCGGCATGTGTTTTATGGTACCTCACTCAAACGCATCTAAGCGCTCAAATAATAGCCATCCATTAACGCTTTACTGAACAGATCTTTATATTCATTTATAATAGTAAGACCGCACCCTACTACGTCTATTGCGCAACTACCTACTTTTGTAATGTCGACCTGACCCCCGATAATTTGCACAAAACTTTTCCCGTTAGCATCTTTCGTGGTGAAGGAAAACCAGCGACGGCCGAGAACACAAAAGGAAAACTCAAAGGGGCCACTATTGGAGTAAACCTGAACGAGCAATTTTCGTAAGGCTTCGCATCCTCAACGCATGCGAGACGTTAAAGCATGAACGTCAAGTATATGTGAACTGCGTAGACAAAACACATAAAATAAGCACAGTTGTGCCAGCACAGTATTTGATGCGTGCAAAAATTGTCAGGTATCGCACAACTATACAATTTCTATAAGTATCTGTATACCCCTAAACGTTCACTGCGCGTAAAAAAATGGGGGGAGAAAGCAGTGGGAAGGCCCAACCTAAATATTATACTGCAAATGGGTTGTAAACTTCGCTGAACTAGCAAGCCTAATGAGAGAAAATCATTTATATTTGCGAAATGGTTCTTGTGCTAGAAGATGCGGACAAAGAAAGATAGAGGGGGGACGGGGGCGTACAGGACACCCGAAGCGCTACTTACATCTCATTTACTTTGAAATAGAACGTGCGCTAATATACAAGATGGTATGGTATGCGCACTTTACGTGCGCACTATTCTCTAGGTAAGCAATTTATTTGTTGGAAAGCGAGAGGCAAGGCATGCTTACACAATCGTCCCCTAACTGTCTTGTCGCCATGGCTTCGATAATTTCCCTAGTGAATTTGTCCTCACTCCAGCCTCCAATTGCACATGCGATAAAATTCGGCTGGCAAAGGCAATCCCTGCAGTGAACGGAAAGATGACCATCGTTTTTACTTTGAACTTTATAGTTGTGCTGTTCAAGACGCTCATTAAGGCACCGCTCCGTTTGACCAACGTAAGTTTTCCCACAAGAGAGTGGGATCTGATAGATCACAGCCTGGGTTTGCATTGGACGCATTTATCTTCATGTTTTGTAATGCATCCTGAGGGCTTCAGGGATCTGTCATCTTGCACAGGCGTGAAAGTTTCATGGGCGCGCGAAAGGTTAATGCCTGTGAAAGTTTTCGAGAACGTAGCTAATAGGCATGCGCTCGCGATGCCATCGTGGTCGTTTCATCGTCGCCATTGCAGCTTCGTCATCCGACTTTCGTCATGCCGTCGTTGTCACGCCATCGTCGTTATACAGTCATCAGCATCCCGTTGTCGTCGTGCCGTCATCGATCACCATGCTGTCGTTGTATAGTCGTCATCATCTTACAAACGTCGTCCAACTGTCGTCATGTAGTAGTCGTCATACCACCGTCGTCTTTCCATCGACGTCACACCTTCTTTGTTATTCCATCGCAATCATGCTATCGTCACTCAATCGGGATTATGCCACCGTTGTCATGCCATCTTCGTCATTGCGTCGTCGTCACACAGTCGTTGTCATACATTTGTTGTCATACCGTCGTCGTGATGCGTCGTGGTCGTTACGTGGTAGTCATTGCAGCGTCGTCATCCATTTCTTGTCATATCAACATTGTCACGCCGTCGTCGTCACACAGTCTTCGTATTACAGTTGTCGTCACGCTATCGTCGTTATAGCACGACCATAATTTTCAGAGTCGTCATCCTATTGTTGTCATGCCATCGTTGCCATACTGCCCTCGTCGTCCCATCGGCGTCCTTTATTCTTGGTCATATTATCGTCGTCATGTCTTCATGGTCATAGCCGACCTTGGTGAGCGAGTGTCGTAGCAAAGTCGCTACGGCTAATTGGCATTAACGTTGACAGCCATCGTTAGGTTGTAGTGGATGTAGATGCACAGCCTAGATGTTAGTGGAACTTGTACCGGATATTTTTATGTCTTGTTTTCCTCTTTTACTACATATGCCTCCACAGAAATTAAGAAAAAAACATTACGGGAGTGACCGTCATACCAGTAAACACTACAGCGCTTCCCGAACGCGGTACAGTTCATACAGATGTTTGCCTTTAGCACAGGAAATAAACATGACCGAGCATGTCATCCGCATGTTCCATCAAAAGTAAGTTCGCATTTCGATGTAGCTGCTGCCGTCGTGCAACAGTCGCTTTGACAAAAAAAAATGATACTTTATTGAACACAGGAACACTCTAATCACATTTCCTACCATATGCGGTACTCTCCGTTCGTATATGGGGTTGTGCTATGCCCACAAATGCTTTTAAACTTTGGGAAACCTTCAGAAGTTATTGGACAAATATTAAGGCTTCTCACAAGCAAGTATAAAGAAAGCGCCCAGACAGCGCTGAAAACAGCTCAAAGAGAAAATAATGAAAACATGCCAATTAACCGAGCCGCCGTTTAGCTCGGATAAAGGAATTTTTATTTTTGTACAGTAAAATTTATTGACAAGCGAAATATATGGTGATGTGTTATAGGGTACACGGGCCCTATGTCTTTATCGGTTTGCAGTGATATTATTAACGAGCTTCGCTGTCAGAAATGGAACGATGCTCCTTCAGAAATTATTCTGCATTTTCTTCTGTGAAAATCAGCGTTATGATTGACATAACAGAACCACCGCATTTCACATGGTACACTTACATATGGCTCATTGTGAGAAGACACGGCACCTGGCACTTCGCACAGTTTATCGTAATTTTTTGTTTCAGTATGAGTGCTACATCGTTGCCATATGACGCGGCGGCGAAGCACGCTCTTCGTCAACCCATATACACTTGAAGAAGCGAAGTATACTTTTAGATTGCTTGTCGGTACAAAAATTATTTTGCTCTGCGCAAGACCAATGACACAGACAACAAAACAAGGCCTTATGCTTCATTCAACTAAATCCTTATTCTGGTTTCTTAAAGCTACTACGCATATGGCTTGAGACCGGAGCTTTAGGTAAAATGCTTTTTTTTTGTCCTTATTGTACCTACTTAACAAGCAAGCACGAACTTGGGCCTACAACATTTTACATCTTTATTATGCTTATAAATGCTTCTTTCAATATTGGTGCCCATATTGAATTTCCAGCGCCTAAATTGAATTTTTCAGTGTTTTTTTTTTACTAGCCTCATTTTGTTTCTATTGTTATAACTCGTTAGAAACCTGGCTGAAGGCAGCCGGGTGTTGTCACAGAGATTCTGCCGGTTAAAGGGTGTTATTACCAGCTTTACAGCAAAGTACAGCTTCGCTGTATGTGAGAAGAGATCCAACTGCCCTACGTGGCGATACACTTGAAGTTGACTTAGCGCATTTGTGCGCTCACTTGACGCTTTTGGCCGACATAATCGAGAAACGTGAATACTCGAGCGCCACTCTGGCCCGGAATGGGAGGCTCAATTTGGACATTCAAGATATGAACTGCAGCAGAACTGATAGTTGGGCGAGTTGGTACGAATTCATAGCGAAATATTTTGCGCGAACAGCTGACAAGGACACAGTGAAGGGGGACACACGAGCGCTTACTCACAACTGCTTTATTTTCGGAAAGATACAGAACGTATATACCCCAGCTATCAGTGCTGAGCATGTGCAACAAGAGTGGTCAGTAAAACAGAAACAGATTAAAAACAGATCAAAGAGTTTCAACCCGTATTTAAAAAAGCAAATTCATTTTCAGTGATTGCAACCGATGGTTGGCTTATGCATTTTTCAGCACACTTTTTGATATGAAACGCTTCTGTGATTTCACGTGTTAGTTTGTTTTTATCTGAAAACAAAATGTCATTGTCAAAAAATACCGGATCAGAATGACATAGATTACAGTGGTTCGACAAGTGCGAATAGTTTTCTTTACCGAAAGAATGTTCATGTTCTTTTAGACGGGGTGTTGTGTAGCGGCTTCCATTAGCCTGTAGCAACATGTACATAGGACAAACCGGTCAGTGCATAAACATCCGTCTGAAAGAACATGAACATTCTCTCGGTAAAGAAAACTATTCGCACTTCTCGAACCACTGTAATCTATGTCATTGTGACCGGTATTTTTTGACAATGACATTTTGTTTTCAGATAAAAACAAACTAACACGTGAAATCACAGAAGCGTTGCATATCAAAAAGTGTGCTGAAAAATGCATAAGCCAACCATCGGTTGCAATCACTGATAATGAATTTGCTTTTTTAAATACTGGTTTAACCTTTTTAATCTGTTTTTAATCTGTTTCTGTTTTACTGACGACTCTTGATGCACATGCTCAGCGCTGATAGCTGGGGTATATACGTTCTGTATCTTTCCGAAAATAAAACAGTTGTGAGTAAGCGCTCGTGTGTCCCCCTTCACTGTGTCCTTGTCAATTGTGCGCGCAAAATATTTCGCTATGACATTCAAGAGAGTTTCACCACCATACAAAGTGGACATGTTGCTGATGGAGTTAGTTCGAAATTTCAATCTGTCTCCCGCAAAAATTAAGGGTTTTTCGGTACTGTAAGAACTGTCAATGTTTCTGACCGGCGAACATTCTGCAATTCCGGAGAGCATTAGATTATTGAACGTTCCGAAGTACAAGTATATGCTGCTAAATCCGGTGGATATTAAGAGTTTCTTTTTTTCAGCATATACCTACTAATACTCAGTGGAAAAAGGCACAGCATTAAACACGAAAATCTTGAAATATTGTTTGTTTTTCACTGTTTTAACTACTTTGCCCGTGATTTCTAGTCCACCAGATTTAATATAAATCCTCTAACCTACGCAACTTGCCTAATTCAGTTTGAATTATCAAGAAAGTAAAATTAATTTCACAATACAGGAACTTAGTGAGTTGTTTTTTTAAGAATCGTAATTGATTTTCAGATGCCCTCTGAAAGTTGTTTTTAATTGAGCCTCTATCTGGCTACAGGGCACCATTTGATGCCTATATACGCGATAAATGACAGATGTGTTATCTGTTATAGGCGCATAAAACAGCATCTTATAGTGCCGAAGCATCCGGTCTCTATATATGGCACATAATGACACAAATCAAGATACCACAGGAACCAATAAAAACAAGATAAATTCAAAAGAAAATACTCTTTTCAGAGACACATACTTGCATCAAACGCCGTCAGAAAAAATACTGTATCAAATCTTTCCACATTTCGCCAAAAGGTTTATTTCTCTCTCCAATAGCTCAACTGAAGGCAGACCGACGCGTCCGTATTCGTTTCATCTGATGTGTGCAGCTGCGTTAGTCTGCCGCGATTATTTACAATGGCTACGCAATTATTAATCCGGCCGCGCGCCGCATTGTTTCCAATGAAGGACGAGAAAACCGTCTCTGTCCCCATTCACTTTTCTTTTGTACTCATTGAAACTGGTATTTAGGCACCTATATAGCCTAGCCCAATGTAACTACCGCCACTAATCAGAGGAACTTCACAGATAAAACTTAAATCACATCTAGTAAATGCAGCTCGGGGGTCATCTATAAAATTATAGCCGCACGAATCGAATGGAATAAAGACGGATGCGTCAGTCGCTTTTCGCTTAAGTGATCGAAGTAAGTCATTCAGTAGTTTGCTGTGCGCATGCGCCTGTGTCAAGCAATATTTCTTTCTTAATTTTTTTCTTGGGTGTTTTCACATTTTCTGTTTAATTATGGGGTTTTACGTGTCAAAACCACTTTCTGATTATGAGGCACGCCGTAGTGGAGGACTCCGGAAATTTTGACCACCTGGGGTTCTTTAACGTGCGCCTAAATCTAAGCACACGGGTGTTTTCGCATTTCGCCCCCATCGAAATGCGGCCGCCGTGGCCGGGATTCGATCCGCGACCTCGTGCTCAGCAGCCCAACTCCATAGCCACTGAGCAACCACGGCGGGTGTTTTCATTTTCACATTTCACATTTTCATTTTACTGTTCAAGTGTCGAACATGTACCACGCGTTTCAATGGCAACCATCTCATATCGTTAAAAGTAGGAGATTTGAGACTAGACAATAATTTTTGCTCAACAAGCTTTATAGCAGTGGCGATAATCGCTAATACGATCAATGATTACCAAAATGTCCGAAATTAAATTTAAATAATAAATTTAGAGGGATGCCGTAACTGTAGAATTCAACTTGATCCTCCAGTACCCAGAATACTAATTATTTCCGGCAGTTTTATGTTTAGCATCAGTTTTGAGCAATACGGACTCAAAATTTGCGTGAAACTCATTCCTGTAACAGTTAACAGCTTATCGTGCTGAGTCTTTATGCAGGTGAATTTCAACGTTGCTACTGCAACAGCAATGCATTGGGCTACAGAACTTTTGTACTTATTTCTCGAAGCTGGTGCTATAGGCAATAAATTCCTGGCAGAAATTCGTGTTCTGAGTACTGGCTAATCGACTTCAATTCTACACTTACAATATCCCCTCTAACGTGAAATGTTGTTAATTAATCGTAATGGCGAATATTGCGCAGATTATGCCACTCGTTGTTGCTACAAAGCTTATTGATTAGTAAAAATTATAACTTCGTCTCGAATCACCTGTTTTTAACAATCTGAGAGAGACGTCACTGAAACACGCGGTATACAGGGTGTCCCAGCTAACTTTAGCCAGAGCTTAAAAATATACGAATGCCACGTAGCTGAACGGATCCAGGGTAATATTCTTTGCCGTCGCTTGGAGATACTCAAATTATTCTTTTCATTGCACCTAATTAGATGATTAGTCTTAATTGCTTAATCAACTTCTCACATATTATAATTACATGAAAAGTGTCAATCAGAAAATTGTAGAGCGACATGAAAAACTCCCGATACAGCTTTCTGTTGCTCAATACGTGCTACATAAAAGTGCTTGTCCGAGCGCGAAATAAGCCCGCAAATGCACGCAAAATTGCCGCGCGACTGGCCGCTCGACGCAATCTGAGTGTATTCGTGTGATGTTTTGACGCTCGGACAAACACATTATGTAGCACGTATTGAGCGACAGAAAGCTGTATCGGGAGTTGTTCATGTCGCTCTACAATTTTCTGATTGACACATTTAATTTAATTATAATATTTGAGAAGTTGATTAATCAATTAAGACTAATTGTCTAATTAGGTGGAATGAAAAAAAGATATCAGCGTGCATCAGAGTAACGCTTTAGTTGGAAGCAGCACTTTGTTTTCTATGTGCCCTTGTTCCTGCGCACTGCAAAAATTGCTCGAAGTAGCGCCACGTGTTGCAACGTGATGTATGCTAATGCATTCTCCATTTCCATTACCAATGAACATCGCGAGATACACCGGCCACGTGACACGTATACGTCAGCTTTAGCATTACGCAACCGGGCGGGTCGACACTCTTTATCGGGAGCGCGAGGCAGAATTCGCTCTAGTTATATAGAGCTGCGTCAAAGAGATTCCACGATTTGTTCCAAGTCAGAGGGGGTTGTGCAAAGGGAGTGAGGGATGGAGATGGAAGGGGTTGGTTGGATGGAGGTGACGGGCCTCATTGCGAGCATTCCTAAGCGTGTGTCGCATTGACAAGGCCGTGCATGCGAGCGGCACGGCGCGTCTGTCCCGTTGTCGGCAGCACAGCGAGACTTGTCGCGGGGTTATGTACAGCAACAGCCATAGTGATTGAGCCGTCTGCACCGCGGGGACTTATTCCATGACGCAGGACTGCTTGGTACACGTCACATAAGTTATGTACACGGAGTATTTCCGCGTGCGGGAGATAACGTCTTCGGGCCTTTCCGCGGATTCACCGCAGCTTGAACCCACAGCCACGACACCGGCGTCGGGCCCTTGCAGACGTAATAGGATATTTCCAGCCCTCTTTCGTTCTCTTGTTCTTTCACAATAAAGGATTCACTGTCCGCACTGTGAAAATAAGAAAGCCCAACAATCCCGTGTATCTTCAACACTATACGTGAACACTGACACCTAAGTTAATGATCTCGTTATTCCATAAAACACGAAATGCATAATTTAAAACAAAGCCATGTTCATCCACGAAAAGGCGGCGTTTGCCCTCTCGACTAAGATGAAACATGTTGAGCCTATCGATACACGTACGCTAGGCCTAATCGTACACCTTGTCGATCGCGATCTACAAGACGATCAAGACGACCACCTTTGTATATATACGTTCACTTTCTGTCCGCCCTCTTACGTGCCGTGCATCTTAGAGGCTTTCTGGTTGATATAAGTTACAGTAGCACAAAAAATAACGCCCTTACGAAAAGGAAATATTCCTTTAAGGTACCGACATGGGTTCGCTAATAGTGCTCGCGATAGTTTTTGAGAATGCTTCGATTATTTTAATGCTTTAGAATTCTTCGGGTTCTTCACACATTTTCCGGGGCTATGTATGTGTGTATGTATGTGTGTATGTGGGTGTGTGAGTATGTATGTATGTATGTATGTATGTATGTATGTATGTATGTATGTATGTATGTATGTATGTATGTATGTATGTATGTATGTATGTATGTATGTATGCACGTATGCATGTATGTATGTATGCATGATCTATCTGTTTTCTTTGATTTTGATACAAGTGTGTAGGCAGCAGAGCTGTGTACATGTGTACATTTACATTGCGAATTCATATCAGTTTCGCCTATAGTTCAAAGAGACAGTACATGCACTTGGTGAAATGAGGTGTTTCTTGTAGATGTACCAGCTATGAAAAAGAAAATACTCCTACAAACAATTATTGCTGTTACATCTCTCCCCCTTCTTTTCCCTACTCTTGGCTGTTGCGCAGTAACGGTGTGTTTTAAATTTTGCTTTACAACCAGTGCTTTAGTGGTTCCTTTTCTTTTTTCTTTCTTTCTTCCTTTTAAAGAAAACAACTAAGGATTCATTGCAAATACAGCCTTTTGTCAAAACGCTGAGAAACTGTGTCGAGGGAGGCAGCAAACTAGATCGAGTAATGAGATTAGAAATGTGTGGGCACAGTTGATCTGGCTGACGTGGGATAAAGAAAATTCGAGATCTCTGAGAGAGAACACAGTCCTGAGAGAGGACACAGTCCTCTCTCAGCGATGTACGGTAGCGCGATGAAAAGACGGGACAAAAGAATACACACAGGGACACACACAGCGGTGTGTGTGTCCCTGTGTGCCTTCTTTTGCCCCGTCTTGAGGATACCCCTTGAGGTTACCCCTTGAGGATACATTACCAACAAGCCCACATTGCAACCCTCTCTCAGAGACCTCGAAAAAGCTAGAAAGGCGTGCATAAGCTTCACGCGCCTTTACTATGGTTCAGTGCGTGCAAGTTGATTTGGCTACGCTGTTCCATTTGCTGTCTCCGAGAAAAATTAGGCAACATACTTTTCTGTAATAGTCATTGCGAGGTTGACACTTATGACACTGGTGTCATCCTGAGAATTTGTTCCTAGTGGATGCGTCTTGCGAACTCAGCGGCTACAATTCGTAAATTGCAATATGTGCCGTTAAATAATTGGTTAAAACCTTAATTCGTGTAAGTTTGTTAAGTAGTCGATTACGCATTTTGATCTTTTTTTAAAAGAATGTCCGCATTTTCAAGTAGTCCAGTTCAAGGATTAAAATTGTGTTATCTGCCACACACATATTGTTTTAATTTCTGTAGTCCAAAAAAAAGCACGCACGTTATAATGCTCAGTGTATTTCTGCCCTCCGAGGTGGCTTAGAGACTATATATGGTGTTGTGCTGCTAAGCAAGAGGTCGTCGCGGGATGAAATTCGGGCCGCGGCGGCTGCATTTTGATGGCGGCGAAATGCGAAAACGCCCGTGTGCTGTGCACTGGGGGCACCATAAAGATCCCCGGGTGGTTCAAGCTAATCCGGACTCTCCCACTACGCCGTGCCTCATAATCAAGTCGGGGTTTTGCCACGAAAAACACCAGAATTCAATTCAATCTATTTCTACCGGCGTTATTGCTTCCACCACGCGCAATTAGCACTCGAGTGTTACTTTAAAATACAGTAGTAAGCATCATACAACACGTAAGAAGATGTTCAAGTAGTCTACGTATTTGCTTCAAGAACATCCCAAACAACGTGAAATCTTGTTCGTTACCATTCGCTCAGTTGCAGACGCACTAGCACTCATAATCTGTACATGCGCGGTTGCGGTGCTAGCGCACACTATGAAACGGAAAGGCAACACTGTGAACACTAGTGTTAGGCGGGACCCAAGTGCGCTTCAATAAAATCGAACCGCACTTGAATCTCGCGGGGTCAACGCTACCGAAAGGAACAGAAGCTCTGGGCACGAGAACCTTACCTTCTCACGTTAATTCCAAGAAAGAAAAAAAAAAAACAGTACGTGGCCCGAAGTCCATGACTGCCATATTCAGGTAGCACGCATGCTGCAGCGGCGCACACGATGGTCGAAGAAAACTTCAGCGCATGCCGCAGCTTCTGTGCTCGGCCGTCTCAAGCTCTCGGAGTTGGGCTAGCCACGCGCTTGAAGTCCGCGGTGACCGCCGAACGCTGCTGAACCGTTGCGAAGCTAGACTCGAGTGAGCCCGACAAAGTTGAGTGTGCTGGGAGAGCGAGCCGCTATTTTTGCGAAACGCTCTGCTCGGCGAGAGCGGGCGCTCTTTTCGCTGGCTCAAAAAGCAAAGTGCAAAACCTGCCTGACGCCCCTTAAAAGCATCTAAGGTCCACTTATCTCCCGGGAGGTTCATGCACGCCCTTAAGAGCCCCTCGCGCCGTTTTCTCCGCGACCACGAGACCCCCTCCCATTCTCTGTAATCAGGGGCCGGCCCGAGCATTTTCTTCGCGGGCCGTGAACCGATAAGACGGCGCGCGGCGGCAGAGTGCACCTCCCCCGGACCCTGCTACAGAGCATCAGTTGCGTGCGGTCTTCATACGAGCAGGCACATACAAGTGGCGCCAAAGCGCCTCCGTTGTGTTTCTACTGTGTGAAATGGTGACCAGCTTGTTTGCCTATCGCGAACAGATGGAATCCGAGAAGCGTGCGTTGAATCGGCAACTTTCCAAAGAAGATGACGGCACATGCGCTAAAGCTTCAGAGTTGAGAAAACGCCGGGTTACGCTGCGGTCGCTCAACCGGTGTAAAACTATCCTTTTTCTTTATTTTCCTTCACTTCTTCATAAGTACTCACTCCCGTTCATTCCCACCGTTTGCTGTATTGTGGGATATAGACATTTGGCAGTGTCGAGTGCCTGACATAGAAATTTCCGTCAACTTCTCATTGAAGCGGTATATTTCAAATGTGCAAATAACTCATGCACTATCCATATAGCTGAATGCGTAAAGCATATACCAAACGTCCGTCAAATGCTCATGAAACAAATGCCACTTTCGGGCAGCGTATTTGCAGGTGTGCTATTACGTAATTGATAAGACGGCCAGTTCGAAAGTGAACGTATGGAATACGATGCATGTCCAAGTTGATCCTGACGAGGATGATATACGAAAATCAATAAAAACTCTAATTGTAGCCTTAACGTGCTAGTCAGCCTGATGCATGTGCCACAGCCATGCGTAACACGCAAACTCTCACGCTCAAATATACCAAACAAGTCTTTGAAGCCCTGTTATCCTCGCGGCGAGCAACTTTCACACGGTTCAGGCGCCGAAACTGATTGAAATGCAGATTTCGTTAAAAGCACCACAGGATCCGCAGTGGGCCAGGAACGCCCAGCAGCTGAATTGACAAGGCGCGAAGCATCCTTAAGCCGTACCAGCCGCGCTAGCTTAGTGGTTATGGTGTTGTGCTGCTGAGCTCGAGGTCGCGGCTGGTAGCACCACCCACGTTATTGCCGACGAACATCATGACGCAGAGCATCTCACTGCGATGATCTGCTGAGGCATCCAATCCGCCGTTACGTGTTTGCACAGCAAACAATGGTAGGTCGTCTAAAATACAAACGGCAAAAGGCGTGCACATGTGGTAAGCCCGTTGACGTAGAGAAACCATGCTAGGCGGGAAGCATCACGTGTGCAGTTCTTCGGGCGCTCTTCGTGCAGCCGGTTTCGGTATCGGAGGAACAAAAGGCGTACTTTCGTCGACGAATATCTCAACAACGAATGGTGTTTTAGAGCGGAGCTCTTAGGCGCCCGTTCCTGCGTCAAGCGTCGGTGTTGGCGTTACCCAAGCGAACGAGCACAGCGAAAGGTGGAGGCGAAGAAAAGCGTAGTGCGGCGACGATGGCTATACGCGATGGCGCCAGAGAAGCGCGAGTCGTCTGGGAGGTCTGTCGGCGGCGGGTTGCTCTGAATCGCGCCCACCGCGTCACTCACGCCCTGCAGCTCTCGCGATCTCTTGATTAACGAGGCAGTCGCGCTACACTTCGTTCCGTTTGCAACGTGCCGCAAGAGACAGACTGTCCGCGCCAGCCAATGCATCGGGAAATGAAAACACGTATAAAGATGCGCTCACGCATTAGGGAGTATCGTAATCGTCGGTGAATTTTTTAAAACCGCGTAAATTGTTTTAGCCACCTGTGGCGCGTCCTCCTCCAACACTGTCATTGCAACATTGGCGTTAAAACCAGTAATTATAAAGTTAATTAGGCGAACTTGCTTAATTACCGAACGGACTACGACGGCTACTCGACCATCTATGTGCGCCATGCTGAAATAACAAACAGCGAAGAAAGCATAATCCCAATGGTTAAATCCTATTTGTAAAACATCTCGGCTGACAGGTTTAAATGAGAGAGAGACTAAGAGAGTGTAACTGGTTCCCCTTTGGCCTTTCATTGCAAGGAATGCTCGTGTGAGCCTCTCTAAAAGAAATTAAGAGCTTGAAAGGGAGCTATAGTAATACGATTACATGATAATTATCTGAGGCGTTTTTCATAAGGAGATAGGGGAAAACAGTGTGTCAGCTCACCCTCTATAACTTTGTATCAGAATGAATGGATTTCTGAGCCGTCATTTTAAACCCGCCCAGTTAATACCAGATCCGAAGTGCTCTGCGCACGTCCCCCATAAGTGTACCTGCTTTGAAATAAGGGTATTATAATTGTGAGTGTATAGGGCTCTGTCCTGTCGCTTCTCTTTCTTTTTCATCCGAATTTTCGCGCTATTTCCGTCATGTCTGTTCCACAACTATAAGCCAGCAAAGAATTCTGCTTGGTGAACAGTTCGTCTATGTATGGCATAAAGCACGTTAAGTACAGAAAATTCTGTAAGCCACATATTCTAACGCAAAGACACGACTTCCACATATCCAAATTAAATTGCAGAACATTGGGTTCTTTCAGTGATTACACAAACTATAAACTGCGCGCGTTCATACAAGGTTAAGAGTACGACGAACACAAACCAACAAAAAAATTGTTTCCTGAAGTCCAAATAACCGCGGTCGTTGCAAAATGTAACAGAAAAGAAGATAGATTACGCCCAATTACATATTTAATTTCGCAGTGTTTCTGCTGCAGAACATGAACGCGATCGCCATCGTCTCGAATCAGCGACGCGGCACATGAACGTGCCAACAAACGCTCATCTCCGAATTAACCTGCAGTGTTTGCGCACAGCTCCACGCTAGCGCGAACCATGTAATTTCATTCATGAGCATTCGGAATGTGCGTGTCCCGGACGCAAGGTGGTATCTCGGCGAAAGCTGTCCGCACCCTTGCCATTCTGCAGATCACTTGTCCTTTCATCACTAAGGAAATTAACGCCAAGATCAGGGCGAACAAGGGCAGCCGTGTTGACATCAAAATTGCAAGCCACGGAGGGAGGCTCGGGCGCAAAGGCGGCCCGGCGTTCATTTCCCATTCAGCGCGTGCCTCCGTCCGCGCCGGTGCCTACCTTCCGCGAGAGGCGCTGACACTTGGCCGGTGCATTAGAACGGACGCGGACCGCATGCAAACGGGGGCTTCTAGCGAAGCCGTTAATTGCGACCGCCCGCGCTCGGCTGGGGAGCGCCAGCCCCGCCGGGCGAGAGCGCACGCGCGCGCCCACGACGCTACGGGAAGGCGGGTTCGACGGCGAGACCGCCCCGATGCGAGTCCTGGGCCGTTGCCACGGCAACGTCTCACCGAGTGCGACCACAACAGGAACCGCCGCAGCGGCTGTGCAGCACGTTCCCCTTGCCAGGTAGCATATTGTCTTCCCTCCCTCCCGGTTGGTCCCTTCTTCCGGATGTGGCTGTCGTGAAGCGGCGCCGTTTCCGCGTACACGGGCTCGTAATTTGTTTTTATGTTCCAACTCTGGACTCCCTACGCGTTTAGCAAAAGGCACGCGGGCGATATGGTGGGTATTACAACCGTGCGGCAAGCCAGCCCTCTGTTAACAAATTCTGTAGGAATCCTACTGGCCATAGGCACACAAGAAAGGTAGAAAAACGACGTCCCGCCGATGTCTTGGGCTACCAGGGGCATTATGACAACACCAAAGCTTTTATGCCTTCGGTGGCACCGGACACGAGTCGGAGCTCCCGAGTATGTAAAACACCCCACATGTTGTATACGTGGTTCTGCTCCAAAGCTGCGTGAGCGCAGCAGCGCCTCTTTGTAGCTGACGTTGCATATAATTTGCAGAAGGCAAGAACTTGGTTCTGCAAAGTGAGCAATAACTTATTTCCATGCACACAGGTGCCGCGGTAACTTAATGCACTGAACCACTGCGGCTAATGCAGTGTGCTGCCGAGCACGAAGTTGCAGGTTCGATTCCAAGGCGCGGCGACCGCAGTCAGATGGGGTGGTATACAAAAACTATTTGTACTTAGATTTAGGTGCAAGTTAAATAGCCACAGATGGCCAAGATTAGTTCGATGCCCTCCGATCTGGCGTTTCTCGCATAGCCCAGTCTGGAACTCCAAGACGTAAAACCCCATCAATTAATTAATCGTATACTGTCGTTTATGACCCGGACATTTCTGAGTGCAGCAAGCTTTGTTCGGAGTAGCCACGCTACCGGTATAGTGCTCTTCCCGCAGTGCCAACGCCTCTTCTCGCCACAACGAGTTGGCAACTTTTTGGGCCGCATATCACAGATTAGGAAGGACTCGCAAATCGCACGCGAGCAAAGACCCTAATGCGTGGCGCCGTGCAATGAAGGACGCGGCTGACACTTCTACACCCGTTGAGGCGAAGGCACCGCCGCTTGCCGACATGAACTTTATTTACGTAGCAAAACGCGTTAAACAGAACGCAAGCATATATAAAGTATAATGAACTATGTCGTAAACAAAACGCACTGTGCACTCAATGATAGCCATAACATAGACGCAAAAATTTCTTATCGGGCGCGGATGTTTTAACGTATAATACAAAAGTTCCACAGTATATCGCGGCATGAAGTTATACGCGACTTTCGGTGGCCAGTCAAATTCAATTCATAATCCATCCTTCAATCACTAACGTCTAGTTTTGCTCTATCAACATAAAGCACCAAATTCTCATCTCCGCCCTAATCTCATGACACGTTTTCTCAGTTGTCCATCCATATAAAGTATACGAGAGTCCTTACATTCTGCACCATAAAAATGTGGAAATCTGGAAACGCCGGGAATGGAACTCGCGATATCTTACTCTGCGGCAGAAAGCCTATAATACGCGGCGGCTCTCTGCAATAAGAGACCGCAACAAATTCGCGGTAACGAATATTTTGTTTCAATTTATAATTGTACCATTAACGCACAAAATTTTTATAATTCTGAATGGGCCTCTTAATCGATCTCTGCGCACAAACGCGTCCACTTTTTTGAGAAAATGGCTCTGATTCTTTTTCGAGTCGAGAAGATGCGAATTAAAGGCGAATAAGGCGAATTTAAAGGCAGTCACATTTTAATGCACCCTCACTTTTTAAAGATATTGAAAAAAAGCGCACCTAATCGAGATAATCATCATCGAATTTCAACGGTAAATCCAGGCAATATCGAAACCGAGCGTCGCGCGACCGCTATCATGCCAGACCGAAACGCCCCGTGACTATAAGCGCGAGGAAGACTGAACGTCTCGGTCAGTCGCGGCCCATACTAACACGGCACGCTTTGCCAAGGAAGCATGTGCCGCTGTGTGTCAGGTCAGGATTTGCCGCGGCAATGCTATCGTCCAAACTTCGCCCCACCCTTCTTAACGGGGCTCGTTGCCGTCTGACGTGCAGCAGGACGCGCTCAGTCCCGATATTGTCTGGATTTGGACTTCAGTTTTGATGATGAGTCAAATCACGCGCGGTTTTTCTAGATTTCTAAAAAAAATGGGCATCTCATAAATTGTGACACCCTACAAGTTTTTCTAAACTGCCCTCAAGTTAATAATAAAAAAGGTAATTAACAAAATTTGTTAATTACTCTTTTCAGGGTAACTTAAGCCGGCAGAGTATTTCCGCCTCGCCGTAGAGCTCGTACGCGAAGACGACAGGTGTCTCACAGTCATAGCATTTTTCATATAAAGAAATATGTATTGTCTAAAGAAAACCCCCCTGGATAACATAAAGACGCCAGAGGGAATCTCACTCTTCATGGACTGGATTATAGTGAGCCACCTGAAAGCATAGAACCGCTCTACATGGGAAATCCATACCGGTTCGTCTTCCAATAAGTTATGCCATTCGCTCCCGCACAACTTATTCACTGTGTGCTCTCCTTTCTGCCTTGACATTTCTTTCTGCGGAGAGGCTGAAGAAACGTGACGTGTGGCCCATGCACGGGTGTCGTACAATGACATCTATAGGTATTGGGCTAGTCCAGCGCCTGTGAAACGGGCGAAAGGTTAATGTGTGGCTAAGTAAAAGCTCACTGTACTAAATTTTCCGTGGGACATTGCTCCACTTGTGCCAAAAATATCGTTGTTTTAATTCGAAGAATTCTTTCCCTCATTCTTTGCACCTTGCAGAAGGTATAGGTAACCAGATAGGTTCCTGTGGCACCTCTATTTAATATAAAGAATGTAAGTGTGGTCGACGGTGGAAATGAACCTCGGCCATCGAGCATAGCAGCACGGTGCTCTAACCATCAGGCCACGACCATTTTTTTTTCTTTATTACCGGTTTTGACAAGACAGAACAGAGTGCAATTGCTAAAACCAATTCGCCTACATTTGGCAAAAAAACTAGATTACTTTTTTTTTTCAATACAACCAAGTCATCATGCAGTGTCATTCAATCGGATGTCATTCAATATGGATGGATGGATGCCACATGAGCGTCCCCTTGAAAAGGGGTGGGGGGTAGTTGTGCGACCAAGCTCTTTTTGTTATTTTGCCTAATGTCTTGCCCATATACACAAATTATTTTCAGGCAAGAAATTTTCAGCATCAAGCATTCTGAACCATTATTGGGAACTTTATTTTTGTACGTCTCAGTTGTTTGTGCATCGTCTCCCCACTTTTCTGCCACAATACTTCCAATCGCATTTTACTAATATCTGCTGCGGACATGTTTACTTACCCCCCTGCTATCTCTCTGCTATCTATCCCCTGCTAGTGTAGAGGGCAGCGCCCTCTACACTTGCTTATACTGCACAACACTTTCTATGAAATTTTAACGTACTGGTACAATGACATCAGCATGTCTAACCTGTATATGCGTTTTTTGCAAGCTGTGGAGACCAATGGGAATAATTTCGTCATAAGGCATTTCCGTGGTCTCATTTGGTAGAAACCTGATGCTGTATTGATCAAGTGGTAGCTCTTTATTTATGGTCCTCTGTAGGATACCCCAGTGAAAGACTGGATCCAAGCATTCTAGGAAATCATGCTCAGTGATCCCCGGTTTATTAGCAGAGCAGACAGTTTGTCGTCCAGGGTAGGAACAGACCTCTTTTGGTGGGCCATGTTTTCCCTGGTAGTGTGTTCCCATGTAACCTGAAGTATAAAGTTTTTATGTTCGACTTGACTGGCCTTTTTTAACCAACTTTAAAACATTTTTTTTCCTTGTCCTCCACGCTGTGGACATGTCCATAGATATAGAGCCTCTGGCATAGGTTTATCAATGCGTTTGTACAAATGTTTCTTAGAAACGCTGCTCCAAGTATGTAATAGAAAATCTTACAATCAACATCTTGACAGAGAGCACTGCTTCACACATGCATCCTCTATGAGCATCGCGTATGTCTCCACTGGATGACACAAAATATTCTGTAAGTAATCTGCGCAGTCGAAATTGATTAACTGCGAGCAGAATTTTTTTTTTTTTTGGTCTCGAATAAAATAAAACTCAAAACAACCTGCCGCAAAACAAATGAACAAGTTCAAGCCCAGCGCGTTTGACGGAATGGCACAAGTTCATTTTGCTAGTTCACTTCCAGCTCGATGCCCAAATAAATGCGGCAAAGACCCGGTGCATGTTCTGAATGCCGGAACGCGATGCGCACAGTACGTTTATTACGTAGAAAATTTTCTACACTATAGAAATACGTTGCAAGTGGCTGCTCGCGAAAACATTGATAGCTCTCTTCCTTGCCAGCCATCTGCTTTTTCCTTCGTCGTCAAGATTGCTTCGTCCAGTGTGCATCGTGATCTTGATATTGATTCAGTGGCACCCCAGGGTACCTCGACGGCAGGCCCCGTGCGACTTCCTCGTCTTATTTCCTTGTGACAGTTGACGCACTGAGACACCGTGTCAGACTGCACTATATCCAGTACCGGCCCACTTTCCTCAGTACTTTCCTCGGAGCACGCTACGTAGAAATTGTCGAACGTTGTACCGACTTAATGATCGCCTAAGGTAATCAAATATATCTTCGTCGGACTACAAATGCCATCGTTGTTTAACAACATACACCGCATGACATTGTGCACGTTATACGATTGCACAACGCGTATAGGCGCTGACGATGCCGCAATCTGTGTTAGGCCACTACACTAGGGTTTCCACTACTCGTGTAGAAACCAAGAACTGCCATGTCGTAAGCTCGCGTCGAACGGCCGGCGCATAGATCATGCCGCTGCCGCGATACGATCGTCTTCAGCATGGTCGTCGTCGTGCTGCTGTCGTCACTCATAGGCTCGTGACCCCCACACACCCACCACTACTCAATTCACACAAACGCGTTGGTCCACCTGGTATCGCTTTGCGGAACTCCAAACAAAGCCAATAGTTGGGTACCTGCAAAACACTTCGCATAACATCGATTCCCACAGATATCTAATCACAGAATTTACGTCAAGAGAATTCAGCTCTGTCTAAGGAGTTTGCCAACAAGTTTATTATTATTATTATTATTATTATTATTATTATTATTATTATTATTATTATTATTATTATTATTATTATTCACCACTGCCCTAGCATCTAATTACCTAAGCAATATATCGTGCTTCGTTGGCATTCTTGGACAGAGCTCTTTTAGGTATAGGCGCCTAGCGGAGTTCCTCACGGATCCGTTATAGACCATCTTTTCTTTCTACTGTTCACAATTGGCAATACGTCAGCAATTCAACACTCTTCATTCTTTCTACATGGTGATGACATCAAGCTATTTAAGGATGCCAAGAGTCTACGCGAGTGTATTGACCTCCAAAAATACATTTTTTCACTCTCAAACTGGTGCACAGACAATAAGCTACGCTCCTGAAGGCTTCCAAAACTATGGTATTGAGTTACACGCTGAAAACATACCTTGTGCAATTTTCAGACACACTTCGGGATGCTCTCCTGCCCAGGATCAATGAAATCAAAGATCCTGATGTGTAATTTGACAAAACTTTATGCGTCTCTTCCCGCGCTAAGTATGTGGAGCAGCGTGCCCTTCGTGTTGTTAGTATTGTTTGTCGTATATTGCATGACTAACTCCCCTGTTGCTTTTCTGAATTTGCATTCTACAGTGTACAGTCCACTACTACAGTATGCCTCTGTAGTTTGAGGCGGAACGTGCAAATCTAATTCTGACCTCGTTGAACGTGTGCAGAATAAATTTATATCTATTTTCATGCACCGATTTTGCTCTTCTGGCGACCACAGTCCAGCCCTCTCAAATACACCTCAACTCACACCTCTAAACTCAATACGTATTAAATCAGACCTGTTCCTCTGTGAGATGGTTCATGGTAGTATACATTGCCCAAAGATTCTTGATCGTGTGCAATTTTGCGCGCCGCAAAAGTGTATCAGACCGCATTCCGCGTTTCCTGCACGGCCTCGTTGCATTAGAGACTGTCCTGTGGCTTGGTTCCAAACAACATGTAATAAGTATTCTGCCTTTATTGATGTGCTTCAGAGTTCATTTCCTGTGTTTTGTACATGTGTAGATAATAATGTTGCATGATTAACTCCCTTTTACGCCCACCTCCTCGTTTTCTATTTCCCTATTTGTTTCTCTGCCTAGTATTGTTTTGTCTACCACATTTGTGTTCTCTGTACACTTTATCGCGCATATCACTCTCTAAGCATATATATATACATATGCGTGTGTCTGTGTATCCTACCTGCAACCAGTTGTTCTTTCATCGACTTTCATTTCCATTTATTTCTGATTTATTTAATTCAATGAAGAACAGCAGATAATTATCCCTATGCTGTCCTTAGTGCCATTGTTTGTTGGCTTATTATTAAATGACCAATAAAAATCAGGCCTCTCGGTTTCCTTTATTCTCGTTCATTATATATATATATAGTTGTGGCGACGAAAAAAATGTCCTGGCTCCGTTGGTATAGCGCAAAAGAATAAACGCGACGCACATGGAAACATGTTCTTTGTTACCGTCAAACATTTCGGCTGGTGGGCCAGCTTTCGCCAGTTATATATATATATATATATATATATATATATATATATATATATATATATATATATGTGTGTGTGTGTGTGTGTGTGTGTGTGTGTGTGCGTGTGTGTATGTGCGTGTGTGTGTGCGCGCGCGCGCGCGTGTGTGTGTGTGTGTGTGTGTGTGTGTGTGTGTGTGTGTGTGTGTGCGTGTGTGTAGAGAAATAAGAAAAGCTTAGGGGAAGACATATTGTCGGGGAAGTAAAATATATCGACGCTTAGAATAAGCATGCAATAGAACCTCTTCCTATTGACAGCATCGTTCGTCTTCAGTTGACTTCGCACGCAGATTCGAAGCAGCAAAGAAAGGTGGCTGTAGCTATAGGACATTGCACGCACCCATGAACTTCGGCAGTCGTTATTTCCGTCTCCCTCGGCGGAGTGCAAGGGCCAGCAGAGGGAGAGAACTCTCGTAGAGCCGATTTGCACTCGCGAGCCCGTCCAGCTTCCGCGAACCAAACGTGGCAGTAAGTGGCACCGTATTATAGTTGAAAGCGCCCATAAATAACTGCTCGATGTGGCCAGTGGCGGCGCACGCGACGAGCTACCGCCGCTCGGACGGAGACGAGCGTCAAGATGGGCGCCTGAGGTTATGTTCCATTTAATTAGGGCGGGTCTGCCCGGCCACGTCCGGCTTCGCTAATAACAGCTGTCGCAGCGAGAGCATTCAGTTACAAATGGTGCTGCTCGCGCGCGCGTTTCACCGGCCGGTCTGCTCACAATGCGGGGCTGCCCGCCTTCCCCCCCTGCGGGCCAAGCAGCAGCAGCTACGCGCCTGAGCTAGAGCTGCCAGCAAAGCGCCGCCCCGGCATCTCGTCCGGGCCCACTAGTTGTGAGCGCGACGTCTCACAGCCTTTCGATTGAGATAAAAGGAAGCGCACGGGTGAAAAGGAGGAGAGGGAAATATGTAAAATAAAGGAAAGACAAACACTTGGGTCGTTAATGCAGTACCGGTGCAGATTAGCACGCTCCGTTAGACGCGCTCCGTTCGCACCTGCTATAATATAGTGGGCATACGTTTCGGTTCCATCTTTGTCGGGCAGATTCCTTTTCCCGACAAAGCACGTCAACTGTTCCCGCAGAATAGGTGGCCTGAATGAGACGTGACGAACGAGAGGCGGGGTAAGAAGGGGCGAAATATTGAACGGGACACTGACAGTGGGCCCCTTGAGCCCCCACCTCGCATGCCACGCGTCGATCTCGCATTTCTTGCATGATTCGAGACTTGTGACGACCACTTGGCCTCGGAAGCATGTATTGGAAGCTCTGCTATCACCTGTCCTCTTCTTAGTATTCATTCGCGCATTTTTAAGGAAATCAATGTTCTGGATTTTTAAGAGGGCCGCGAAGTTCGATAAGGAGCTCCACCATGGAGAGCTGAAAGTATTTATGCTCAATATACACCACAGTGCATTCGAATCGTGAAACAACTCTCACAAGAGCTACGAATGTTCCATTTTCAGTAACCAAATTACTTGGTTCCAATAGCATCTAGAATCCTATAATTATCAGCAACGATGCCCATGATTATTGTACTATGAGGTAAAGAATTCAAGGCCACTGAATTGTCACTTTAGGCAGAGAGAGAGCGAGAAAGGCAAAGGAAGGACAGGGAGGTTAACCAGGGATTATCTCCGGTTGGCTACCCAGTACCAGGGGAGGGGCGAAGGATGCGGTAGGTAAGAGAGAGAAAAAGAATTAAAAAAACGAAAAAGAAATAAATAAAGACCCACCGACATTCACACACATACAATATTTCTGTGGGCACTGTCACGCAGTCTGCGAAGGCGTTTCTAGTGTTACACAGTGTCACCGTCCCCTCCTACGTCACACAGTGTACAGCCAAAATTTCTCATAAAGTCCGGTGTCTTTTAAATAACATAGCAATTCCTTCATAGCGGCTCACGCTGATAAGCCGCTGATAAGCCAGTTTTCAAGGATATTGTTTCCCGTTATTGGGCGCTTGTTCAGTTGGTTTAGGGTGCCTGAGAGGGCTGCTCTTTGCGGGTTGTAACGAGGACACTCAAAAAGAAGGTGCAGGATTGTTTCGTTGCGCCCGCAGAAGTCGCAAAGTGGGCTGTTGGCTGTTCCGATATGAAAGGAGTACGCATTTGAATATGCTACTCGAAGCCATAGACGGACTAGAATATTGCAGTTACGTCGTGGAATGTCGGGCGGAATACGGAACTGTAAATTAGGGTCCAGGCTATGAAGGCGTGCACTTGTGAATTAGGATGAATTCCATTGAGCTAATGTTAGGTCATGCGCAAGCGCGGGAAGTTTTTCCGCTGCGTGGGCTCTCGAAAGAGGAATGGCAACGCAGTTAACGCCGTCATGGGCAGATCGGGCAGCTGCGTCCGCTCGATCATTGCCATGTATGTCACAGTGACTTGGCAACCACTTATATATCGTGTCCTTCGCCAACTATGTGATGGTGGACTTCTCTGATCTCTGCGACTAGCTGCTCATGTGATCCATGGCGCGGTGCTGAGAGTACTCTGTAGAGCTGTCTTGGAATGAAAGTAGATTGACCATGCATGGGGTGGTTCCTCCTGAATGAAATGAAGAGCCGCACGCAGGGCTACCAGTTCACCAGCTGTCATTGATGATACATGTGACGTTTTTAGCTGTATTTTGACGGATCTTGTTGATATTACCACAGTGGCAGATGAACTTGTAGGTGTGGCTAAGCACGTTCATATTGAGTGATCTCGGGCTATGACAATGGTCGCCGCTGTAGACGCACACTTCGGAAGACCGAGACACGTCCCTAACTGTAGGCAGTGGCATCTACGAAACCTACATGGTTCTGTAGCTTCGTGTATACTTTCCGTGGCGTGTGCACTGCCACCAGGCCCACATCATCGCTGGTCAATACCGAATCTCTGCTTGGAGCTGCATCAGGCACAGCCGTGAAAAATGACTTTTTAATAAATCTCTACACAGAGATGTTTCGATGTGCGTAAAAAAGAATGATAGGAAGATCAGCATGGCAGACGGTAAACTGTGGAAGACGAGTCGATACTTCGCGAGCCTTAACAGTGCAGAACTCTCTCGTTGATGTGCCAAAGTGTGTTCGGATATATTTGCTGCACTGGAACAAGCGAGGGAAAGGCAGGGGGGTTAACCAGGCTGAGCCCGGTAGGCTACCCTGCACTGGGAAAGGGGACTAAAAGATGAGGAGGAGGAGAGAAGTTCACACTTTGCACTGTTTACGCACAAGGAGGTGGTAGACAGTGTGGCCAGAAAAAAAGATAGCAGGTAAGTAGTTCAGGCCTATAATTTACAAACGACAAAAAACTGCGAATGTTTTTCTTAGAAGTTTGTTCCACTGCTAAGAACACTGCTAACAGGCCGTGCACACTGCAAAATTACTACGAATACATTCCTACAAATATGGAATGCGCATAATTATTACAAGAGAAGCAAATATACGACTTGGTTATTGCTGTAAAGATAGTCGTGCTGCTACAGACCGGGTTACAAGTGCCAGCACTTGTTCTGCTTGAGCTTTTTCGACTTAGATTGCAGGGGCGTTCATTTAGCCTCCATAAATTTAGCGCCCTCGAAGGAAGGCAACTCCTGAACATTCTGGCGATTCTGATCACAAGATGCAGACGTACTATGTGTACTTTAGTCGATTGCTGGGAGTTTTTATTAGCACGAGCGTACCTTTCATTAGCACGATTCTTCTATAAAAGGCTGAACTTGCAATAATATATCGTCTTATAAATAGTATTTTATGTCAGGTTGTTGCACAATCAACATTATTTGTTCACTACGTGTAATGTGCTTTGACCCCTGTTTGCATTGGTCTATTATTAGATGGGCAGTTTCCAGGCCAAATTGCTCGTGGTGAGCTCTGACATACCTCCGTACGGCAGTGCTGCTATATCGAATGCCTTATAGATGCGTGGTGCTGGTTGCCTGGATGTCTATGCTCTATGAGCTACTGACGGCGACAACGACACCGCCTCACAGCATGTGTCCGACGTGGCGGCGAGCATGCTGTTTGGCCTGGGGCATTTTACGACAGGTAGTATATGCGCCACATTTAGTTCGTTTTGAGGTCGACAGTCTTCAAAGCACCATTTAGAGAACACCACAATCACGCGAATTCATCGACGATCTTAACGCACACAACGCTGCCTTGGCTGTGAAGTCCCTGTGTAACTGTGACCTCTATTAGCACGGAGCAGCCTGCAGAGGGTTGACTTCTGTGTGTAAAACTGTGAGTGTCTCGTTCTTTCCTACTTTTGTCCTTCGACAGAATGAAATATAGCAGACTCGATGATGCGTTACCTTGGCTGCCCTGCGTACAAAAAAAAAAAAAATAAGAAAAGAACATGCTGAAGCCAAGTTTGGACTTTGTTTATGTGCAGCGTCGCTGGCCCTGCACTCCTCTCAGCTCGCTAAACCACTTAGGTCAGCTTTCTAAATATTTTTTCTAATCTGTAACTCCCTAAGTTTCATATTATATTGTTACGTCTACAGTGCATAACCCGGAATAAGCGATCACTAGCAAACGTAGCTTGTGATTGACGGCGTTTCTGGCGGTCCTTTAAAGCGCGAAGTTCGTTGAACGAAGCAAAGGAAAGCTCTGCTGAACGAGTTGTATATAGAGTTATTAGCAGTCAGATTAACCCATGGGCTTAGGTGACTGCAACCCAGGTCCCAGGATTGTAAGTGGCCTCATGAAGAATGTTTCCTTGACGGCCCCCTCAAAAACGTTGAAGGGTTCCCTCACCTGGGCCACAACGTAAAGTTTTGTTATACACCAAAACTTGCAACACGCTGTCCAAGGAGCGTTGTATACCTCCTTCTTGTAGACCGTATGCCACATATGCAGAGCAGATTAAAGCGTCCAAGTATAACTAAAACGTTTGTACGCTTTACAAAACGTGCTTCTGTTTTTCCTGAGTGATACTAGTGGAGCAGTTCATGGAATTTTCGTTAATTCGGGGGTTACATGATAGAGACATATCCGTGAGACAATAATCATTAGATAATAACGTAACAGACGCAAAGAAACGCGTTTCCTTAACGCATAAATGTTGAAATCGTTATATCAAGATGCAAGATGTACTTGCGTGCGTATGTTCGTATGGCTATGTAAACTTTTATCTGAGAATAATCTTGAAAGAATCAGGCGAAACCTGTAACAGCATATATTTGGCATTTTAACCATCACAAAGGTCATAGTCGTCATCATCATCATCATCACCATTGTCGTCACTGGTAAATTATAATTAGGAAAATTATTCCCCGGGCCCAAAAACTTCTTAATCCGGCACTGGTTATTACCCGCCGGTTTGACATTGGACGACTTTATTAATATAATAACTCACGTAGAAACTCCCTCTCTGTAATCGAAATGCTCCTACTTGGAGGCATACGTTGCGCTGTTACATTCAATATGCTGTGTAGCTTAGTGCACGCGCGGCGCTGTCATTTGCTGACTGCCATACGGCGAGACGTGCAGCGGCAAGCAGCGACAGTCAGCCAAACGAGTGTGAAGTGCCCGACGCCGAGAAGAACGCACCAAGCAGTATCAGGCAGAAATAATCGATCAACAATAAATGCACGTGCCAGGTAATCGGCTTACGAAGCCGATTACCGTAAGTATACTATAGCTCTGTCGTCATGGGTCGGCGAATATTCTCTGATCCCATGGACAGAACAATGTCGCCGCACTTACATTACACACCATAGTTCCGGCCGACCCTAAAGTTCAGACTCCGTTCGACACACGAGCGGCGGCTACGCGCCGCCCGTCTTGGGCTCGGACGCAAGTAGTGTTGTATCAAGAAGTGTGACATTCTTAGAAAGCCCGACTTCAGTCTTACAATGATGTCTATACTGTTCGCACGCAGCTTTGAATGTGTACTGCAGTGCATGAAATACTGCGACTTTTACTTCACGTAATATTGCGCTAGAATTGCCTCCAATGCTTCGCAGTATTGGCGCAACTGAGATGTGATTAACGATTTTCAGCTTATTTGGTTCCTACTGTAGGTGTAAATGTCCAAGAAATAACCACTGTCGTCATTCCTGCGCGGTACTCACGCCATAGGCAGTGACCGCCGGCAGTGACCGTCGATTTCACCGAACTGCACACTTTCGCCGGTCACTTCTTCGCCGTTTTCGGAGAGAGCATCCAGAACGTGATGAGCCTGAAATATTTTATCAAAATATGGTGACTGGTGCCAAATAAATTTCGCTTCATGTAGGAAGAAGAATGGTGCTCTTGAGCTCACCCTAATGAAGTGTGTGAGTGATCGGCCGGCAGCAAATAATGACAAGCATAGAGGTTGCTGATGTTTTGAAAGTAGAACAGCACTAGGGTCCATAGGCTAAGCTGAAAAAGATGTCAGATATACAGTCCTGTAAACGCACAACAAGATGTTCCTAGGACCGGCTTCACGCTTTCGGTCTAACGTGTAATTTTAGTGGAGAAGTTAAGAGTTAATATCTGCACGTGAGAGAATTTATAATATAGTTATTACGAATCCCACTTCCACATCGCGGTTTATACTTCCAACAATGCAATAAAAACAGTAAACGCTAGTTATTACATTATTTATTTTTATTTAGCGCACCATAAGAACTGTTAACTAGAATTATGACTTGTGAGCAGTCAGCCGATTGCCAAATTTGTGAAAATTATAAGTTCAAGGCTCTGAAGCTTTATTTAAAATTGCACTGTAGTGACAAATAATTAAATGTAAGCGATATACCATGATAGGTTCCATGACTTAATATTGTTGAGATGACGTTGTAATACAAAATAAATTATGTGAAACCACAAATATAATATTAAGTTGTGCTAGACTAAGGTATATTACTCACGATAAAACAAAAATAAAATGCATAAATGATGCGTAGTTTCAAACATGTATAATTACACAAACAGTCGTAAAATATAGATATTAAATATGCAAGTTTTTCATGGCAAGAATTAACAAAAGCTATAAAACCCAATGTTAGAGAGGCATAAAAAAGCTGTGAATAGTTGTTCAAAAGATAGTAATCAGTGGTGAACATGTATGCAAGACATTATTATTATTGTTTTTTCATCGAACGAGTAACATGGTACGCGGCGCTCCACCGCCGGCTGTCCGCGCGGTTGGCATGACAGCAGCACCTTTTATGAGTACCCTAAACGATGCTGAGTTTAGGCAACGACAGCATGTGTATAGGCCGCGGCAACATGTGTGGTTCCGCGCTTGTCATTAACATGACATAAATTTAACTTTCGTGGTGCTGTAGTTGAAAGATGCAACGAAACTAGCGTACGCGCCGAAGGGAGAGAGTATTGCATATGTACGGTTAAGAACTGTTCGAAACCGCGGGGAGCGACAGCACGGAACGCAGCGGTTGTCAGAACTCTTGCTGCGCCGCCGTGTGGGATTCCCGTCCATCCATCATGCACAAATAGCGCTCTAGCAAATCGATCGGCGGACTTATCGAACGCGTCGCCGCCAAAGTCGTTCCTTTTATCATGCAGAACGGCGCCATGAGCAGGGCTGCGGAATCGGGATGACATAATCCTGCTACTAATGAAGCCTGGGCTCCCAGCTCTCCACCAATGGAGCCCCACACGGACGGACGTTGGCCAGCCGCACGAATATTGATGGCCCGCCGACGTCGTCCCTTTCGGCCTTCCGCACGACGAATACAAACGACAGCGTACCTGGTGTTCAATTAATCACAGGACAGTCCTCGGCGTGGCGTGCACTCATGCCACTTTGCCTAAATCACTTCTTGCGTCAATTTTTCCCCTTTTTCGGTCGCTTTCAACCCGCCATCGACTGCATTCGTTTAGTGTGCTCTATGGGGAGATAACATTGCGTACGGATAGAAATTTGAAAACTCCCTCCTACCTACTTTCCAAACTCTTTTTCTACTGTTCGGATCATCAATAAAACACCTGAAACATGTTTCTTGAGATATGTGCGAGTTATGATTTCTGCTCCTTGTACATGTGCTGTCATAGTGAAGTATTGTGAGCGGCAGCGTTCAAGTCCTATCTGATAAGGCGCGCAGAGCGGGGTATTCCCCGTGGACTGAATATGAAAAACAATATGTCTCAATTAAGGCGAATCACATAAAATTATGCATGTTAAAGAAAAACACGACAGAAGCCCCTTTAGAATTTTCATAATGGTGCTCGGGACGGCTGGTAGGCTTTACTTGATATCATAATAAGCCACAGCACTTTTGTTATCACATTGCGTCATACCGGGGATGCCGTGTTTGTGCATGTTACTCCAATGTAGTGAGGAAGCTTTCATGGCAACACGACCTTCGCAGCAGGCAACTGTTTTAGACTGCTATGGCAGGGTTGCCTAGGGACACTGATTGAGAAGTCAGAACTCACCAGTTTGCTAGTGTGCCATTCACTTACAATATATATATATATATATATATATATATATATATATATATATATATATATATATATATATATATATATATATATAACAGGACATCTTATTATACGCAAGAAGCTGTGATAAAGTAAGTGACCAAATCAACAAATAATGATATTCACAGTTAATATGCCTACACCAAGAAAAATTACTACGCTGCTCCCCTATGATCTCCACACAAAGTATAAAACGTACACATATGCGAACGACATATACAAGTACAAAATACCAACTGAAGGGTTTCGCACAGCAAACATGAAAATTGCCGGAAATGAAGACGTCAGAAGAAAGAGTGAAAACATCGTAAGCGCTAAAGCAAAAAATAATAATAATAATAATAATATTCAGATTGCCATACGCTTTCGCGCATTGTCAACGCTCAGTACGCATGTCCAGGAGCAATTCTGTATTCTTCCTTGCAGAAGGGAAATTTCTTTCGCAGATACTGTGACAGTGGGCGTGCCAACATATATTCCAAATCTTTCTGACCACTGGATTATTTGTCTTTCTTTGGATATGCGTGGCTTGTCAACCCTTTCGAATTGCGTACTGCAGCCACAACAACGTTTGCCGTCAGTTTTTTTTTTTTTTTTTTTTTGTGAATGTATATGAAAGAATTTATTCACCATACAGTGTTGACAGCTACAATCCTTTTCACATAGTAGTAATAAAATATAAAAATAAATATTGTAATAATATTAAACTAGAAGAAGTGTCATAAGTTCAGAAAAATCAAGGATGAGGACAGTTAAGAAAAGTAAACGGGGTACTGATGTAGCTCGAGATGTTCCGAAAATCTTGTATATAAAAGGCGAAAACAGGCTGCACAGACGGGATACGATCCGATTGTACAGGCGCAAAGGTGAGGCAAATACACAGACGAGAAAATACACGCAGACATATTCACCAAGTGAAAGTAATAAGAAAAAGAACAGAAAAGGCAGGAAGTAATGCTCTCTTTGCTTTCTGCGCCAGCGACCTGCACTGCCGTCGTCCAAGGATCTTCGCTTCCGAAAACGGACATGAGTACAGCCGGCGTAACGCTGCCCAGAGATGGGCCCCATGGACGTCGTGCCGGGCACAATGGCACAAAAAGCTTTCATAGTTTCTTCTATTCAGCAAGAGCTTTACATAGGCATGTCACTCATTCCAATGAGTAAAAAATGCACCTTTGTACAAACTCCACTCCAAGCCGGAGGCCGCACAACAATGTCGCATCGGAGCGGGAAGCTTTTGATAGCCCTTGCAGCTTTAAGGAGGGATCCAGTGTATGCAGACGACTGCTCGAGAGGTTAGCAGAAGACCAGAAAGTGTGCGTTATAGTTTCAGCCATGAAATAAAATTTTCTTGCATCGTCCGTTCTGGATAGCGGGATCGGGACCGTTCGGGAGCACCTTCATAAGCGGACCGGGCGGCATCGTCCGTGAAGTCCTTTCTAGCAATGTCTATGTGTCCTGGTCGCCACTGAAATATAATGTTATGCTCCGAGAGCTCGATGGTGGTAGTCTCTTATCTCATGTACCAACTGCTCACGAGTCCTGCGATGCAAGACAAATTACAAACTCTCAAGTGCTGCCTTAGAGTCGCAAATATGGCCCATTTGCGAGGTTGCTCTTGCAGGACGTATTTTACAGCAGCATGCCTGGCAGTAAGTTCTGTCGCCATTGATGTTGCAATATAACAAAGTTTGAAGTCGACTGCGATTTGCATAGCTGGAATGACAACGGCACTTGTAGAGCTTGTGGGCGAGACCTGCCCATCGAGAGATATGTGTGTTATTTTCTCATACATTTCATTCAATAAGACCAGCGCTGTCTGTTTAAAAGCCATTCTTGGGTGATCGGCCTACACCGTAACCCCCGGAATATTAGGCGTACTTGAGGCTGTTGGAGACACCACGTGGAAAATGAAGCCCTTGCTGCTGGCGTATATTTTGGGCGAAAACAACCTTCATGGGTGGTGATAACTTCGAAAATATAACTCGAGGCGTTCCTGAGGTATATAGGGCCAAGTGGTGATCGAGGATGCGGGAATTAAGGAATTAATGTTCGGTATTGTATGATTTTTGGCGAGCACGATTGTGCAGATGTTGAAGCACAGCGAGAAAGCCCCAAACATTTGCGCATTACTTAGCCCTGAAAGCTTTGCAATTAATGAACATTGGACTTGCACGTTTTGGACAGCACTGTTCGGCAGCATGAAAATTCCAGAAACAAACCTTTGTATAACTGACACATGCAGGATATAAATGTGCCCCTATTTTCCCGCACATGAATCCCACTAAATGTGCAACAGACGACAGTCTCTTTTTCAGATATGCGCAATGGGGGTCGATGAGTCTTTTCATAACTTACAGTCAATTTGTTAATGCTGGCTGGGTATAACGTCACAGGTTTGCGTGTGTAGGCAACAGAAGCGCACTACTCGGTGGACACCGCCAAGCCTTTTCTTCGCAGATAGGCTGATGTCAGGCTTGCAGCCCGCTGTAGTCGTGCACACACCTGAACGCTATAGTAATCGCAAAAGTTCAAAGGCAAATGTGATCGGTGTACGACGAAAGGTAGGTTGTGATAGGTAAAAATTCCGCGCGACCGATGAGGGTCACATTGTACAAAATGGGGTTTAACAAACCTCCATACGGGACGCCACTGCACGTGTACTGTTTCGCTGTGGGGACATCTATGACTTGCACAAGAAAACCTACCAGCAGGTTATTTAGTCGCATAACGAACCAAACATGTGACCGCTAATTCTGATAGCCTCCACTGAGATCCGAATGACGTCATGGGCAACGTTGTCATACGTGCCTTTCAGGTCGAGAAAGAATGAAACTGTTATGCGCTTGCGGTTTTTCTCTTGTAGGCATTGCGAGGTCAATACCGCTGTAGGCTGAGAGCCTGCCATGAAGGCAGGGTAGATTTTGTAGTGCTCTAGATATCATTCTACATGTGCAAGGAGCTTCCTCTAGATATCACTCGAGTCACTTACTTTTCCGATGTGGCTTGCCAGAGCAATAAGGTGGTATGGCGTCAAATACAACGGGGATTTGCCGGATTGAGCAATGGCATCAGCCGACTTGACTGAGTTACACTGCCGGGAAACAGTACCGCTATGGTCATGAATTGTTAAAACTCGCCAGCAGCGCACCTCATGCCTCTTGTGCAAGGTATCCAAGGGTTGCATAAGGGATACCGCCACGCTCTGGAAAGGATCAGCATTTAGAGACAGGCAGGACACTTTAGAGTTCTTCGGTGGCAAAGGCGCGTCTATTGCTGATACCCAAATCTCAGAGACGACACTCACGTCGCCGCTGGTATATACTGACAGGCTCGCCAGCGATTCTAGCACACACACACAAAAAAAATCCGACACCTCGTGTTCAGTTCGGCCAAGATAGAAGGCCACAGCTGCGAGAGAGTGTCGTTGTTGGGGAAATGAACTAAGACTACGCACTTTCCCGGATATGCAACAGCAGCTTAAGAAAACCCAGAGATTCACAGAATGAGTTCCATACTAGGATGCATTTTCTTCTGAATGCGTCGTGCGTTGCTGAGATCATAAAGTGGCTTAGTGCGTCTGTTCCGCCGTTCTGCACGCCGTCAGATCACACGAGTCTCTCGAGTTCAACGACGAAATCGATTCCGTTTGATGACAACGACAATGGCAGTCTTCATTGCCTTTGCGATGCTATCGATTATGTTGTGGGGGAGGTGTCCCCGGGACGCGTCTTCAATAAGTGGCGCACACGTAGTCCATTCTGTTGTTGTTATTTATTAATTGTGACAATATGGGAAGTTTAGCCACTGATGAGCCCGCTATCCCAAAATACTATGCGAGAGGACAGTATAAATAAAAAATAAAATAAATAATGAATAGCTTTCACAATCTCACAGAGGGAAACTCCCTATTCCCTTCAAGAGATCAAAAAGAAAAGCCCACTAACTCCATTGATCTTTGAATTGGTGGCAATGTGTCTCCCGTGAGTATCGACAATGCAAAACCATTGCAGATTTTTTAGAACACACAATATCATTGCACATTACATAAAACCATAGCACAGTCCAGGCACGTACCCAGGATTTTTTTTCGGGGGGGGCCCACCACCTCCATCATCATCATCATCATCACCATCATCATCATCATCATCATCATCATCATTCATCATCCTGTTTTATGCCCATTGCAGGACGACGGCGTCTCCCTGCGATCTGTAATTACCCCTGTCCTGCGCCAACCGATTCCAACTAGCGCCCGCGAATTTCCTAATTTCATCGCTCCACCTAGTGTTTTGTCGTCCTCGATTGCGTTTTCCTTCTCTTGGTACCCATTCTGTAACCCTAATGGTCCAACCGTTATCTAACCGGCTCATTACATGACCGGCCCAGCTACATTTTTTCTTCTTGATGTCAATTAGAATATCATCTATACCTGTTCGCTCTCTGATCCAAACCGCTCTCTTCCTCTCTCTTAACGTTATGCCTAGCAATCTTCGTTCGATCGCTCTTAGCGCGGTCCTTAACTTCCTCTCAAGTCTCTGCTCCATGTGTCAGCGCTGGCAAAATGCACTGATTGCACACCTTACTTTTCAATAATAATGGTAAGCTTACAGTCAGGAGCTGGCAATGTCTGCCGTATGCGATGCAACCTATTTTTATTCTTCTGTGAATTTCCTTCTCATGATCAGGGATCCCTGTGATTAATTGACCTAGGTAACCGTACTCCTTCACAGTCTCTAGTGGCCGACTGGCGATCCTGATCTCTTGTTCCTTTGCCCGACTATTTGTCATTATCTTCATCTTCTGCATATTAATATTCAACCCCACTCTTACACTCTCTCTTTTAAGGTCTCCAATCATTTGTTGTAACTCGTCTGCATTGTTGTTGAATCGAACAATGTCATCGACAAACCGAAGGTTGCTGAGCTATTTGCCGTCGATCGTTACTCCTAAGCCTTCCCAGTTTAATAGCTTGAATTATTCTAAGCACTGAGTGAATAGCTTTGGAGAAATTGTGTCTCCCTGTCTGACCCCTTTCTCTGTAGGTATCTCCCTGCTTTTCTTGTGTAGAATTAAGGTAGCTGTAGAACCTCTGTAGATATTCTTACGCGAAGAACGAGTCAGTAAGACGAGAAACTATTTACAGATTATATTTACAACAACGGTTGCAGCGCTCACCGGTTAGATTCACAGCGCGAGCACAGTTCGTTCTTCCTCCTCTTTTCTGGAGTGATGGCGCCCACGCGCCTCGTTCAAACAAACAAATACCACACGCATGTAGCAATAGTTTCCAAGCTTTTTACGTAAGCGTTCTGTACTCCTGGATTACGCAGTGCCTCTATGACTGCTGGTATCTCTACTGAATCAAATGCCTTTTCGTAATCTATCTAAGCCACATAGAGAGGCTTATTGTACTCTGCGGATTTCGCGATAACCTGATTGATGACATGGATGTGATCCACTGTAAAGTATCTCTTCCTAAAGCTAGCCTGTTCCCTTGGTTGACAAAATCCAGTGTTGCCCTTATTCTATTGGAGATTATTTTGGTAAATATTTTATATAATACTGGGAGCAAGCTAATGGTCCTATAATTTTTCAATTCTTTAATGTCTCCTTTTTTGTAAATTAGTATAAAGTCTGCATTCTTCCAGTTTTCTGGGACCCTTGTAGTCGATAGACACTTCGTATAAAGAGCCGCCAGTTTTCCAAGCATTATGTCTCCTCCATCTTTGATTAAATGGACTTTTATTCCACCTTCTCCTCCCGCTCTTCATCGTTTCATGTCTTGCAGGGCCCTTCTGACCTCATCGCTAGTTATAGGAGAGTTTCTGTATCCTGTTCATTACTATATCTAAGTGAGGTATCGTGACTCCTCTGGGTACTGTATACAGGTCAGCTTAGAATTTTGCCGCTGCTTTTACTTTATCTTCGAGATTATGATGATATTATCCTTCTTATCTTTTAGTGCATACATCAGGGTTTGTCCTGTGCCAGGTTTCTTTTTTACTGATTTCAGGCTGCGTTCATTTTTTACGGCTTCTTCAGTCTTTCTCATATTATAGCTTCGAATATCAGTTATTTTCGCCTTGTTGATCAGTTTTGACAGTTCCGCGAATTGCGTAACGCTGTGCGGCCGCCAGTCCCATACAACCGCGTACAGCGCAGGACACTGCGATTCCAGACGTACTGCGCCCACCGCAAAAGGTTAGAAAAACACCCACATAAGCACAGCAGAGAAGTGGCTACGTGAGGCGGTTCGACCGATAACTGTAGACGCGTCATTCAAAACAAGTAATTGTTCTCCACTTCCGGCGGCGTTTTCTCTACATCCTTTTTAAATAAAAAGATGTTGATCCATAAATATTCTCATAAACAACGGTTAACTTTTTTATTGTTCGCTTTTCCTTGCAATTTAGTTGTTGCCTTGGCTCTCTCCCTTAGTAGATCGCTTAATTTCTCAACTCCTTGCGATTTTGGTTTCCAGTTGCCAATTTTGCATGAAAAGTGCTATACAATTAGGGAAAAACAGACGAGGTAACGGGCGACAGTCACCTTGCTTATGGGTTTAAGGGTTATTGCAGGGTTTCATCATGGACGCTCTTTCACATTATCTTATTTCCGACCTTATCTAACCCATATCACGTGTATATGGTTCCGGGCATCTGCCAGCGTCGCGGCGAGCCGTAACTCAAGGAAATAATGAAGCAAAGAAACAAGTTAAACGCAATGGGCGTTTTCTCCGGCCGCAACTCGTTCCATGAGAGTACAGACCAGCTAAGTAACAGCCGCATCCCTCTCCTGGTCCCAGGATCAGCCTAAACAAAGAAGGTTGAACTAACAAAAGCAACAGCTATGCGCGTGATGGTTGAATAGATGGTGACAACTGAACGCATCTCGAGTTAATCGCGCGGGTGCGGAATCTATGAGAAAACTGTCCTTCACATTACAAGAGATGCCGATAACTACCGCCATCTAAAAGGAGTGAAAAAGGCAGCATAATGCTGACTGATGATTAGCTGCCAAGTCTCAACATTGATCTGGCGGCGCTTTAGGAATGTGTGAGGGGTGGTGGCGTGGGTGGGGAGGGGGGGGGGGGGGTATGCCACTTGATTTCGGGGGGGGCCCGGGCCCCCCCGGGCCCCCCCCTGGGTACGTGCCTGGCACAGTCTACATTTGTGTCATGGCGCTTCACATTGCAGATGTGAAGCACCATGGCATTAAGCCAAGTCCAGGCAGTTAGCTGCTGTACGTAAGACGCCGTAAATGTGTAAGGCTACCATCCTTCATGAAACAAACGTTACAACCACAGGTAAATAACACAACACTCCAACCCCTGGAGTTTATCTTTGTGCTTCCCTAAAGCAAGTGATGCGCAGTGATGTCGCCAGTGATGAACCAGGGGCATTGTTGTTCTCCAGAGCCTGCTCCAATGATCTTTCAATTGGTGGGAATGGGTCTAACGTGAGTATCGACATCGCAAAACCATCGCATATTTGTTAAAACACACAAAACCACTGTACATTAGATAAAACCATAGTACAATTCACGTTTGTGTCATGGTGCTCCACATTGCAGATCACTATATAAGACGAGGGGCAACTTAAGCTGTTTGTTTGTATTTCTTTTTTTTTTTTAGTGTGTGTGGGGGGGGGGGCGGATTCTCGACCTATACTGCGCTGTATACGGGGCTCGCAGTCGAAGTAAAAAACCGAGTCGCACTAGACAGCTTGAGTACAGCCAACGTACTAAGCAAAGAACCGAGTCGCACTAGACAACTTAGCACAGCCAACGTACCAAGCAAAGAACCGAGTCATGCTAGACAGCTTGAGTACAGCCAACGTACTAAGCAAAGAGCCGAGTCGCACTAGACAACTTGAGTACAGCCAACGTACTAAGCAAAGAACCGAGTCGCACTAGACAACTTAGCACAGCCAACGTACCAAGCAAAGAACCGAGTCATGCTAGACAGCTTGAGTACAGCCAACGTACTAAGCAAAGAGCCGAGTCGCACTAGACAACTTAGCACAGCCAACGTACCAAGCAAAGAACCGAGTCATGCTAGGCAGCTTGAGTACAGCCAACGTACTAAGCAAAGAGCCGAGTCGCACTAGACAACTTGAGTACAGCCAACGTACTAAGCAAAGAACCGAGTCGCGCTAGATAACTTGAGTACAGCCAACGTACTAAGCAAAGAACCAAGTCGCACTAGTCAACTTGAGTGCAATCAACGTACTAAGCACAGAAAATCTCCGCAGTCTTATACAACAGAACACAACACAGTGCCCACAGCGCAGCCCAGAGAAGAGACAACAGGCTCAAGGAGGTGTCCGTGTTGCTGTGGAACGCCTACGTACTGAAATCTCGTATTTCTTTTGTATCGTTTCTCGTTTGTTGGTTTCTTATGCTATGATGTTCACCATGGCATCTTGGCCAATACATTCCCTATTCTCGTCGTGTGTGAACGGAACCTATACAGAAAGGCATGTAGCTCACAAGCTATGAACATTTCCCGCCGTCGACTTGTAATGATCTCAGAAAAGTTATCGCCTAAGCAGGGTGAAAACGGACGCATGTGCTTCATCCAGTGCGACCTCATGACAGCAATCAATACGTCTCTCTGAACTTTCCACGAAAACCTAGCATTCAGAGAACATTTCCTGTTCTTGTATCCGTGAACCACCGCAAAGCACGACATGTACAATACGCGAGACTGTTTTCTAACGATCTGTATCATTTTTAAATATTTTCACTTTTCGTCATGGGCTCGTCGTTATCACAATCATCTCGCACTCGGCGCGACAGGTGATAAGAAAAGAATAATAGAAAATAAAGTGGATCGTTAAAAACTGCTGCTCTTGGCAATGTGGCGTTTGTTACAAATTATTTCTAACATGACAGACACCGTGAATGCACACCGAACGATATTTTCAACAGCCTTTACTCTGTAATCGCCGATTTTCCTCCGCTATTATGAGCGTTTTGAACAGCGCACAGGTTTTAATGTGGTTTTCAGTGAGAAAAACAAGCAAACATTATGCTTAAGTCACATAAATATCATATGTAATTTGACCTCTGACGCAGCATGCGGCTCGCCTATAATTCGGTTACAAGCAAGCTATACGTATGGGCTGGCAAGAATATTTTCCTTGTATTGTTACCGAGCACGCAGTTTCTCTTGCAGTCCACGGTTGTATTTGGATGGCGGAAAAATGCAAAAGGCTGCTATTTCAAAATTTTTGTGGTGCACTGAAGGATCATGGGTTACTTTAAAAAGTTAAAGCTTAAGTGAGTATTCCATCTAGCAGCAGAATAAGCTTTGCAGTAACTTGCCCCATTATAATTCGGGATATGGCGCTCCTATCAAGGAGCATTCAAGATAGAAGAAGGTATCGGACATACTCACCACAGGAGACCACTAGACTCTCTTCGCAGCGGCATGCAGCCTCAGAGCCGTCCTAGCAATACTCACAATGACATGTGTTCGGTCAGCTTGCGTATGCGCACGTAACAGCGCCTCGAACGGCTTCACACGGTTCGCCACCAGGTTTCGTGGTTCCGTGCAGATTCAATTGCCTGCCCCTGCCTGCCTCCCTCAGGAAGGCGGACGCGGACGATGCGATGGGTTGATGAGATAGCGTTGAGGTCGACAAAACACACAAAACCAGTTTCTTGGCGCAGCTGGGCAGTGTGAAAGCGAGGAGACAGGCGTCATTTATAATATTGCGAGCTGTTATCGTACTCGTCTTCTCCGTCTGGACAGGCAGGTTGAGTGATGATGGGGCCACCGTTGCGCACCGATGTACTCGCGTGATCCCTTCGGAGTATCCTTACAAGATAGGACCCCAGCACGGCCTTCCGGTGAGGGGGGAGGGGGACGCCGTCGTGCCAGTCGCGCGTCCTCTCTTTTTTTCTTGTACAACAAATACTTATGAAGAAACAATTTCACTTGGCTTTGTGCGCTGACTCGAAAAAGAGAGACTAACGGCGGCATCATTGTGACGGCTGAATTTGTAAATAATTTGCGTTTTGAAAACTTACGCCTAGAAAACACACAAGAGGAAGGAAAATCACTTCACAACGCCTTTTCGTTCCTCTTGTGACTGTGCTTGCGGCGTCTGACATTACAAGACATGAAGGGTATTTCGCACAGCACCTTTGAAGACGTCGTTTTCCCCGAAGGGCCCGTGGCAATCAGGAAGAGAGTGCAACGACTGCTGGTTGTCTTCGTGTGAAACGTGGGGCTCTTCGACACCTGGTGGCACACATAGTGACACTCACATAAGGCTCAGGTGAAACAAATGCCGCCTACATACATACATACATACATACATACATACATACATACATACATACATACATACATACATACATACATACATACACATACATACATACATACATACATACATACATACATACATACATACATACATACATACATACATACATACATACATACATACATACATACATACATACATACATACATACATACATACATACATACCCAGGAGTAACTGTTCGGCACGTGAAAAGCGATCTTCTTAAGAACGTGACGTACTCTCACACGCAGACACGAAAAAACGAACCTCTGTACATGCATAATAGTAATTTACACAAAGGTTGTTTTGACTCTATAACCGACACCTATGAGCACAGGTCATCGACATTACTCAACATGACATAAGAGTGCCAAACGCATAAAAAACTCAGCTTACATAATGATCCTTCGAAGAACATTAGCTGTGCTGGTCTCTACACGGCAGTCAGACATGTAGCAGAAGTGCGATTCTCGAAGAATCGCCCAGGTCCAAAAAGAATGACCATAAATAAGCGACGACTGGTAAACGTTAAAAAGAAAATTAAGACTACCACACAGATGCCCTCGCTGCTCGACATGCTGTTGGTATTCGACGGAGTGAGGTCATGGCTAACCACACAATAATGAGACAGAGGCTGAGGAGTTGGTTTATTGAGCGGCGATGCCAGCCGTTTCATTATCATGAGTAAGGCCACACCAATACTTGTTAATTGCACATCTCGCTTTCTTTCATGTTCCCTTGCTTCAAGTCCTTTCGTGAATATTTACGCCCACCACCTTCTTCAATATTCCCGAGTTTCAACTCCCTTCTTGAACAAGCTCGTGTTTATCTGCTTTAAAAGTTTGCAAGAATGCTCTCGTGTATAGGGAATAGATGCTAGCCATATGACGTCGCTATGTTCACTGGCGCTTGTCTGCTGCTTTCGTGTAGAAGTGTACAGAGTCCCAGGCATCTCTTTACTCTTATATCTGCCCAGGGCCGCGCGTTCGTAGGGCCGCCTCGTTATTTTATGATCCGCGCGGCAGCTATAAATGGTACTTGCAGTGCGCCACCCGTTTCTTGGTCAATTCTTTCTTATTGGGTACCTGCAATAGTTTTTTAAGAAGAATCACAATGGTGAGTACAGCAGGGGAACATCGACGTAGAAGATCAGTGTTGATAAAACGCTGCCGGATGGTATCATTTATAGCTAGAGGGTCTGATTGGGAAGCTGCTGTTTCCTGAAGGAGTGTGCGCTGGACAAGGAAACCTCCGGCTGCGCACCCCCTCCGATATGTCCTCGGTCCTTCCAGTGGCTGCTCACCGAGGGCTTCGGCGGCGACGCCTTTCCACCAGTAACTGCTGGTAGCCCCGTAACCCGAATGACGCCCCACGTCGCAAGTCATCCAAACTCCCCTTAGGACTTCCTCATTCAGAACATTTCATGCGTTGGGCGATTTGTTGTGCTGTGCTGTATGTCAATGTGTTTCTGTGCACATTTGCCTTTAAGGAGTAAAGGTCGCTGCTTGCTTTGTTGTTGCTTGTTTCCCTAGAAATTCAGCATGTATTAAAAATATGAAAACAAAACAAGAAAGCCTATAACCAGAAAGACTGAACGGAAAAAGGACCAGATGAGTAAATCATCAATAGCCAGGTTAAAAGCTGACACCATACTGTACGCACAGTAGGAGCACAGAATATACCTGCAGAATAATAGACAGTGCCGATTGCAAGCACGCATAAAGAGTCACTGCACGCAACGTAACGTCAGTGTACACTCAGAAAGGAAATAAGACTTCTGCAAATTAGGGCGACCATACGCAAAGATACACAGGGAACATGCGTATATAATACAAGATCGACAATTGGAGATACCGTAAAGTATTGCGCCTTTGTCCGCGTACTACCGAATGTCAAGGAAGTCTCTCGCTGCCGCTCGCGTCGCGGGCACTCGATGCTCCACGTGCGACCGGGGTGTCATAAGGGTGTTTTAGTTGAGCGTCCTTACGGTCCACTCCGCTGCGAGTTGAATCGATAAGTCACAACGGAGCGGCGGGCGATTTTCGCGTTTAATTATGCGTTTAGCGTAGAGGAGCGGACCTTTCGCAGCTGCAGCGCGCTCTGGCCAAATTCAGGATAATGAAACAAAATAAAAACACCCATTGACCACTTTTATAAAGTAAAACGAATATGTATAACTTATTTCTCCATGAAGTATTTAGACGTGCGCTTGTAATGCGTTACCTGCCCGTTTTATCCAGTGGAATATGAAGCGCCGTCTTGGGTAACGCCACGTGATAGCCAACGCGCTGCACAGCACGCTCCGCTTAGGTAGCTTGTTAGTGGACCGTGTTTGTCGCTCCGCTAGACCGCTTGCGGCTAAGCGGAGGGCGCATGCGCATTCGCGCTTCAACTCCACTCGGCTGCTGAGCGGAGCGTAAAAAGGCCAAATTAAAACACTCTATAGTGGGTACAAGCCGCCGACGGCCTTTTCGCGATTCAGTATAAGAAGCAAGATAATTGACAGGCATAGGCGATGAAGGAGACTATTGAAGGCGAAATCAGCTTGTTGGTCTACAGAGCAGGCTACAGAGCAAAAAAAAAAAAAAAAAAAAAACAGTTCTGCGCATGGGTGTCATTAGGTTCGCTATGAGCTCCAGTTCATTGTTAAAATGCGTTCGCGCACTTTCGAAAACTAATGTACATTCACTATCTGACGTCTACTAATGGATTGTTAAACTTCTACAGAGGCTCATGAAAGGTAAGCATCGCTACTGTCCGTCTCTTAGCTATACTATTCCGCGCTTCACTTTACTTTACCTCGTCACAACAATGCTCAAGTAGCTTCAGACAGCTAATAACTTTTCGAGACGTCATTTGCAACGAAACAGAACATTAACTGTATCCGAATTTTTTAATGAGGACATATGCATAAAGTTTCAAGTACCATTTCATGTTTTTTTTTTTTTTTTTCGTCGACCGTTTCTTGCTTCAGTTTCTCCTTTCAGCACCAGTTTCTTCTTTCTTTCAAGAATGTGGAAATTGATTCTGGTCGGGCGAAAATAAAGAAATATGAGCCGTTCGCAATACTTAATGCCAGTGCTAGTGTCTTTGCTCATACAGAGAGTATGCATAAGTGAGACTAAAAACCGCAACATCCGATTTCCTGACGGTGGCCTCACTCAGTCCTACAAACAGAGAGAAAAGACAGAGGCGCCCATCCCATGCACTGCAGAAGCAATCCGTGCGGCTTTATCGCAGCCGAAGCGGCAGCCATTCATTCTCGCGCGGCTGAAAGATAGCGTCTGCCGCACGGCGCTTGCCAGGAGGAAGGGGACGCTTCGGAGATAGGTCTGATAGCAGTAATTGGACGGCGCATAGGTGGACGGGGAAGGTGAGCGCGACTCCTGCTGTCGTAGCGAGCACTGCTGTCGAGGTAGGCCGTGAAAGCGCAGCTGGCACGCAGAACCTCGCGAGAATCAATTCACGGACGGATAGCTTGACGTTTTATGACAAGGCCTGGGATAGTTTCGTTTCTATCGCTGTCTCTGCCGAAGAGCTCATAAAATAGTAAATTAGCGCTTTTAAGCAGTCCTCGGCCAAAAAGAACTCAGCTGTGTTACTTAGGAAACACCCTTAGCCCAGCATTTAGGGCGAAGTGCTTCAAGATGTTTTTTTATCGTTTATTTATGAAACCTTCGTTCGTTACACCGTTTCTCCGTAACACCCCTTGTCTGTATATGTACGCTTCAACAAGCCCTTAGCCAGCCGGTACTTACACTGGCTAACCTCCCTGCCTTTCCTCCCCTTTTGTCGCTCTCTCAGAAGGCAGTGAAGGCACTTTGGCTCTGTAGCGCTGTCCGTGCACGTCTCTCTACTCTCTCTCTTCTCGGTTTTATTTTCCTTCCCCCAGCCCAAGGTAGCCAACCGGACTCTTGACTAGTTAACATCCCTGCCTTCCTTTTATCTCTTTCTCTCTCTCTTCAACAAGCCCCGTAATATGGCTATACGGAACTCAATGAAACGTCGTGTCTGACGGCTGAGTTCGCGTTGTTCGAAAAATGAACACAAAATTGCAACGCGTAGCACAACAAAGAGAGACGCATGCACGCATGCAACGCTGAACGTACGTACGTTACTCCCGTGCCTTTTGTTCATGCTGCGTAACTATATGATCATATATAAGCCAACCAGCCAGACAGTCCCTTCTCGAGAAAAATTAAGACCGCGTCACAGTTCCTCAGCTGGCAAGGCATTTGACCACAAAGTACTGTGGTTAAAGAAAGATTTTAATGAAATCCTAAGAAATTCGTTTAACATATACTTGTGCCTGTGTTTCAATGCTAGGATTTGTTTGGATTGATTTATTCGTACTTCTTAAACGTCCAAAATCAACAGTGGGGATATCTGAGAAACGCCTTAATGGAAGGCTCTGGATTTATTCTGTATATCCAGTTATTTAACATGCTCCGAAGGCTAGGTACACGAGCATTTTTGCATTCGGTGGTCATCAGAATGCGGCCGCGGCAGATAGGAATTAAGTCTGTGACCACGTACACAGCGGCAGAATGCAACAGCCACTCTGCCGCCGCGGCGGGTTACTCGGAAGATTTGCACCAAACACTGGGGAATCGGTGAAATTCATCCGAATGTACAAGCGTTCATTTTCATACCCTCGACCATAATTTACAGCTTCGCATTCCCTTTGGCCTCTCAAAACATGACTGCACCCTTCTATAGGCCGTCTTTAGCTTGGAGTAGGATTTTCAAATGAGCACTCCTTTAGCATTGGAATGGCCAACATCCTACTATGCGATATTTGTTGGTGCAGCAAAACGATCACGCGCCTTCTTTGCAAGTGCTCTCGTTTCAGCCAGCAAAGAGCAGCACTTTCACCCACACTTGACCAGCTGGACAAGCGGCCTTTCGCAGAAAGCAAAATTCTTGGACACTGGAAAGACCGAGGTAGGGGGGCACGTGCCCGGTGCGCTAATAACAGACGCAAGTACCTGAAATATTCTTGTACCAATTTCCCATGGGAAGTGAAACAGAAAAGAAAACGAGTACGCCTAAGCACTTCTTATGAGTTGTGAATCCGAAAGCAATAATGTCCAATTAAACGCCGCTGAGCGGTCCTTCGAGTCAATGCGATTAGTGTTGAAGGAATGGAGAGGCATATCGTATTGCCACCGCCGAAACACGTCATGCGGGAAGCGGGGCTCCTCTTCGACGCTTCCCTCTAGACATGATGCGCCATCTAGCGCCGCCACCGCGAATTCCGCGCGTGGCGCGTGTCTAAATATACATCCAGACAAGATTACCTGAATATATATGATGCGGTATCGATTTCGTCGAGAACCAGAGTCATCTTGAAGAACTTTTATTTTGTCATTGAAGAACGGCACATAGCCAGTGACTCATACCCAGTGACCCAAGTTGGCGTTTTAGAGGTTCATTGAAGAGCAGGACTCACTGCATCAATAAAGGAAGGAAGACGCATTCGTGGCGCGGCTCGCTCAAGTGTCTGGCTGCCGGACTTGAGGAACCCTTGGGATTTTGGTTCGATTCAGCCATCACCAAAGCAATTTTAAAAGATGTTTTTTTTTTCATTGAAGACTGGCACATTCTCAGTGGCACACCCAGTGACTTAAGTTGGCGTGAAAGAGGTTAGATTCAGACAAGGGGGGTGCTAAAACGTAAAGCCATTCCAAACTGTTTATTCAATTTTTGCAATCAGTGCTGCACGATTGATGAAATTTTTGTTGGGACACCCGCACATCGCCTGTCTGTCAAGCGACGTTGCGAAAACCGCGAAAACTCCTCATCTCATATGACGTGTATACACTGATTATTCATGATTAGTCCGACGAAAAGAAAAAAATTCTTTCTGATTCTACGCCTTTCTCACCATCAGCTTTCCGCGATTGGCCAAGATGTTTTCGGGCTGCGCCCACTTCACCTGTTTGTCATGCAACGTCTCAAAACCGCGAAATCTCACCACGTCAAAGTGACGTGTACGCATTAAAGGCGCAATGATATGCTGAAAGGAGCCGTTAATATGCCAACGGGTCCCATCACAGTCTCTGACTTTGGGACACTCGTCTGCATATTATTTGTAACGCATTCACTGTATGTTAACAAATAAGAAGCTGGAACTGAAACTGAAAACTGAATTTTTTGTTACCAAATAGCCGGAGACTGCCCAGTTCCGAAAGGAATAGAGGATGTGTACCCAGATCACTCTGGCACTGGCTACTCGAGCTGCTGGTATACTATAGCATGGATTTATTTGCGTATATTGCATTGTTTGTGTGGCACTATAACGTTGTCGAGCTTTTTGGGCACCTATATGACATCGCTCTGCCAACTCTTGCTAGCTGGGGATTCGTTTTAACGGCATTTTAAAATTTCCGTTGCACGCTGCCGCGGTTTTCGACCAACCACCGCAAGCAAAGCAAGGGGAAGCGAGCCCAATCACAGACGCCGGCACCGCCCTCCTCACCCGGTTACCTACTTTCTCTGCCTAACCCGGCCCCACCGAAACCCTCTCCACTTCTGCGCGCTCCTCGCCTCATGTCAGCATTAGGTAAAAAAAAAAAACTGTCAAGGTAGGCAATCCTATTCGCTTTGAAAGCAAACAAAAGTGACCTCCTATAAATGAGGAGAGGGTTTGATGGGACGGCTAAAACAACGCTGCGGGTCACCGCTCGATCTTTGCGTCAGCGGTTACGCAAATTTGATGACATGAAGTTGGAATAAAAGACATCGGAATAGTTGTGCCGTTACAGGGCTGAAGCATACATAATGATACATGCATATTGCATGTTTCTTGTGGACGATGCACGCCGGCACCCCGAAGAAGAACGCTCTCTGGCTCCCGAGCTGTCGGCCGAACTGGCCAGTGCTGCAGTTATTCTTTGTAAATATATCTTGTAAATAGTCTCCAGTTCTTAGTCCTTCGTTCGCGTAACATTACGGTGGAGAGTGCCGTTCCCCGTCATCGCCATGGAGCTCCGCAGCGGCCGCACCGTCCGGCTTTCCGCCATGGCTCCCGATGGAATCTGCTTCAAGGGTTCAAATGCCTCTGCTACCTAGACAACGTTCTCGTATTTTCGCCTACCTTTGAGACACACCTTGAGCGCTTATCAGCTGTTCTTGAAGTCTTCCGCGAGGCTGGGCTCCAACTAAATTCATCGAAGTGTCACTTCGGTCGTCGGAAGATTACAGTGCTGTGCCACCTCATCGACGCTTCCGGTATTCAACTAGACCCGAAGAAAATTCGCGCTGTCACGCTTTTCCTGCACCTTAGGTTGTCAAAGACGTCCGAAGTTTTGTAGGACTCTGCTCCTACTTCCGATGCTTCGCTAAAGACTTCGCAGCGATTGCCCGACCCGATCTTCTGAAGAAGGATGTGCCGTTTACGTGGGGCCCCGCTCAAACTGCCGCGTTTGCCCACTTCACCAACATTCTCACCACGCCACCTATACTGGCCCACTTTGACCCGTCATCTCCTACTGAGGTGCGTACCGATGCCAGTGGTCACGGAATCGGAGCAGACTTAGCCCAGTGCCAACAGGGTCAAGACCGTGTTATCCCATACGCTAGCAGCCTCCTCACAGCAGCGGAGCGCAACTATTCGATTACAGATCGTGAATGCCTGGCTCTCGTCTGGGCGATTTCCAATTTCCGCCCGTACTTGTATGGCACGCACTTCTCTGTAATCACAAACCACCACGCGGCTCTGCTGGCTTACCTCACCCAAGGATCCTACCGGCCGGCTTGGTCGCTGGGCTTTACGGCTGCAAGAATATTCCTATGCAGTAGTGTAACAGTCGGGCCGATTACATCAAGACGCAGACTGTTTATCACGCTATCCAGTGGACGAACCACCCACCGACCCTGACCCCGATACCGACGCTTGCGTTTTCTCCGTTTCTCAGCCGCTACACGTTGCCGACGAGCAACACCGTGATGCCACATTGCGCCCCATCTTTGATGGGTTGGAATCTTCGCCTTCTGATTCGTCCTTTCACCTGTTTGTTCTCCGGGATGGTGTATTATACCGCCACAATGTATACGCCCCAACGGTCCTGCCTTACTACTCGTCATTCCTAAGCACCTCCAGTCAGCTGTTCTCCAAGAACTTCACGATTTACCAACGGCAGGTCACATTCGCGTCTCCCGTACCTACGACCGGCTTCGCCGACACTTCTTTTGGCCAGGCCTTGCCAGCTCCGTCCGGAAATACGTTGCGGCGTGTGGAAAATGCCAGCGCCGAAAAACACCATCGACGCTCCCTGCCGGGTGCCTTCAACCGCTCGACATTCCTTCGGAGCCGTTCTTTCGCGTTGGCTTGGAGTTACTTGGCCCTTTCCCTCTGTCCACGTCTGGCAACAAGTGGGTCGCTGTGGCGACAGATTACGCCGCGCGCTACGCCATCACCAGAGCGCTTCCAATAAGCTGCGCCAAAGACGCCGCCGATTTCCTTCTACACGACGTGATTTTACAGCATGGAGCTCCACACCAACTGCTCACTGACCGTGGTCGGACATTTCTTTCTCAAGTCATCACCGACATCCTGCAGTCCTGCTCAATCAAGCACAAGCTGACTACGTCTTACCATCCACAGACTAATGGTCTCACGGAGCGTCCGAATCACACCCTAACAGACATGCTTGCAAAGTACGTCTCGTCCGACCATACTGATTGGGACCTTGCCCTACCCTATGTCACTTTTGCATATAATTCTTCGCGTCGCGACATTGCCGGCTATTCCCCGTTCTTTCTGTTGTTCGTCCGAGAACCCACATTGCCACTGGACGCATCCCTTCGATCTGCCGCAGCAGAGATCAGCGAGCTCGCACTTGACGCCATCATCAGGGCAGCCCAAGCACGCGAAAATTGCCCGCTCTCGCCTCCTGACCTCCCAAGAGAAGCAACGGCGTTTGTACGATCGTCAACACAGAGACGTCCACTTTTCCCCTGGATCTCTGGTACACCTGTGGTCCCCGACTCTTCACGTTGGCCTGTCAGAAAAAATTCCTGTCTCGGTACACATGTCCATATCGAGTGCTGCGTGCCGTGACTCCAGTTACGTACGAAATCGCCCCAGTCAGTACCAGTGCCTCATCTGCCGCAAATTCTACTGACAAACATGCAAGCAAAAAAGGATGAGACAAACGTTAGTGCAATAAATGAACAAATCACGGTTCTGTTGAATTGTTAGCAAACATACCTTGTGAGGATTCTGTCCCTTGATGTTACTTCCAGTGGTGGCACATTCACTGTTGGCTTGTACGTCCAGATACAATAGAGTCCAAAGGGGGGACAAATATGAGCAGTGCCTTGGAGGCTGGAGTCGAAAGAAAAAAGAGCCTCAATTACCATGGTGGAAGTGTGGGTGAGTTTGTGATTCATGTATGATTAAGCACAGTGCGCAAGGCGCTCCATGACAGAAAAGCGCGCACACACATAACATGGTTTTGCATGTGCATTTCCTTAAATTGTGTCTTTGCGTGGGCGGTGCTTAGTGAAGCTTCGATTAGATAGCAATTTTTTCTGCCAGATACTTGGTAATGAAAAGTCATTTTATTATGTCTCAAATGAAATTAATCTGACTGTATCACGGGAAGTACATTTGTCACTAATGTGCAGTGAATTTATCACAGTGTATCATTTATGCAGAAACAGCCAGAACTATTTGTTATTTATGCTCTACTCCGTGTTAGGAATAACAAGATCCTGGTTTGAATTGCCTTTCAATAGCAATAACTTTATTATTATTTTTAACTTTTAAGAAATGACTACAGAAATCTGTTTTATCCGCCTCGCACGAAAATGAATTCAGAGTTGAAAATGCGATGCAGTGCTTTTTTACTCACCAGTTCACACGCCCAGAGCGATCGATTTTCGCGCTAGCTAGCACATTTTCTTCAGGCAACACGCCATTACGCGGTCAAACGCGGCACATTACTAACGATGGAAGCAGCGCAGCCGTTATGCCAGTGAAACGCCACAGCTAATAAAATTCACCGTATTTAAACACGTTCGATTGGTGGCGGCTATCGAATGTTGGACGCATAAACTGACTGAAACATTATTACTGTTATCAAATGAAAAATAACCTGCGTGACGCTGCTCAAAGAAACATACCGTACGCAAATATTACCGCCCTACAATCTTAATCGATAAACGCCCCGGACTTCAATCGATACCATTGAGCTGCTGCTTGTCGAACGTCATTGAGGTCTCAAAACCTTTATTCAAGTGATAAAGCACAGACTTTATTAACAGAAGTCGAATTAAAAAATAACCTGCTTACTTTGTAAAAAATGACGTGGTAACCATGTTTGTCGGTTATTATATGCGCATTTATATATAAAATATTTAGCCGGGTTGAGCGCCCCTAGCCGAAAAAATGTGAACTAAAATATACGGCCAAATTACAGTAGCTCCACCTACGCGCTTCATGCTGGAACGCGCCACGGTTGATTTTTCGCCCTCTGTGGCGATCGATGGAACTTGAGGGTGTGTGGGACCTGGCTGTACTGAGGCCGCTCACTTCTCTCGCGCTTCCTTCTGAACGCACTGCGCCATCTAGCGGCGGCGCCGCGAAGTCCGCGCGTGGGGCTTGTCTAAACATATATGCACACATGATTGTCTGAATATATATGTTCACACGCACTCACCTACTGATCACACGTACTCGGCATCAGTGGCAAGATGCTGTATACGCCGGGTGCTAAAGGTTTCTCCTTATTTGTAGGAGCAAACGCATCGCCACTGGCACGTAACGCATTGATTTGATTGATTGATTTGGTGTTTATTTCTTTGAAACGAAAGGGGAAGCCAAGGCAAAAGTCGGTAGGCCTGACAGGGCCGTGGCTCCCAGTCAGGCCTAACGCATCATATCAAAAGCCCAGAATCAACTGCTACCCACCGAGAAAATTACTTCGATACCACATTGGCCCTATGTCACCACGAAACAGCTATACGAAACGATCCTGACAGAGACGGGACGGATCACACATACTCAGTAGCAGTGGTAACATGTTGTCTTGGCCCGGTGCTAAAAGGTTCTTCATATTTGCAGGCTAGTCTAACCGTTCTGTGCTTACATATAATCACCCATTGGTTATCTATGCTGCTGAGTATTTCTTGCACTTTTTGTTACAAGCTAACAGATTGTCAGTTAGAACATGACTTTTCTTTAATTACCTACTCCGCGTGCGCCCCTACCGAACATAGCTGATATATTTCTTGTAGTGTTTCTGTGAACTGTGCTTTATAACAATGTCAAAAGAAAGCAAGTACAAAGACCTTGTGAAACAGTTTGACGAATTCGACCGAGAACTGCGTCCTGATATTCGCACTCTCAAGGAGAGTGTAAAGTACTACTCGGTTACTAGTGACAGTGTGTCCAAAATTCAAAATGAGGTTAGGGAGGTAAAGCGCAATATTAAGAAACTCATCTCATGGAAGGGAACATGCAACTCGAACACAAAGAGTGCAAGCTCGGATATAGACGAGCTAGAGCAGTGCCAGAGCCTAAACAGCATTGAAGTAAAAGGCCTGCCTGACGTATGCTATGAAACGGCGCGCTATGAAGGCTATTGGCCATAAACTAGGTAAATTGATTGATGACTCAGATATTAATATATGCCACATGGTCAAATCCCCGAACAGTAGAGTGAAGCACCTTATTGTGCGATTTATGCGTCATTCCAAGCGTAACGCTAGTCTGACAAAAGCCCGGAAAGAGCGGCTGATTACTCAGTCACTCGAGTACGAAGGCGTCTCAAGGCCGGTCTTCGTAAGCGAATAACTAACACGGAAGTTCGGGGCTGCCACTTCCATAAAAATGTTGATTGAAAGTATGTCTGGAACAGTAACGGCAAGGTGTTTGCGTGCCGAGGTGATTCAACGCCTGTATTGTGCAATGTGTCGATGACAGATGTAAATCGCACGACTGCAGACATTCCGCTAAAGAAACTAATCATGTAAATGCATGAACTTCTCGTGTTTGTTTTTTTCTGTCAAGTTTGTGCATTCCTTCATCGGTGATGTCTGCTTTAGACACTGAAGAATACAACATTCCTCAACAGATAAAACGGAACCTCGGTTCTGAGTTCTTATTTTGCCGCTTCGTGAAACGGTTTCACATCAACGCTCTTTCAACGTGCAAGTTTGGTGAGTTTACCGAGTTGATAAACCGCTTTGGCTTTCACTTCAATGTACTGATAATATTCTAAACGTGATACGTCTATGAAAACGTGTTAGCGCTCCCAATGTACCAGGTGTACTTAATTAATCGTCCAATTATTGGGCGTAGAAGTGGCTGCATCTCAGTTCTTGTCCTTTCTGTTCTTGAATGCCATTTAATCCCGAAGGTCCCTTTTGTATGTTATAGTTGCAAAGTACTCTCGCTTCTCAGCAATCATACTGTATTTTTCGTTTTCTATCACCGTCCAAGTGGCGATGCATCAGAATTATTGAAATGCTTAGACAGTCTTTTTTCAGTTTGTCAATGAAAACAAGTACGCTGTTTTCTGTAGTGTAGATTTTAACACTGATATGTTGTCACTGACAGCACACTGAGATACGATTTTGATATTATTGTATCTTCTAATGGGCGCACAAACGTTAATAAATCTCAGACTCATATTACGCTGCAGTCAGCAACATGTCTTGACACATTTGTGACAAGTGGAATCGGCGATGGGTAAAGTCAAAACAAAATACACTATACTGATGGGCGACTTCAATGCCAAGGTAGGCAAGAAGCAGGCTGGAGACAAGTCAGTGGGGGAATATGACATAGGCCCTAGGAATAGCAGAGAGTTATTAGTAGAGTTTGCAGAACAGAATAATATGCGGATAATGAATACCTTCTTCCGCAAGCGGGATAGCCGAAAGTGGACGTGGAGGAGCCCGAACGGCGAGACTAGAAATGAAATAGACTTCATACACTGCGCTAACCCTGGCATCATACAAGATGTGGACGTACTCGGCAAGGTGCGCTGCAGTGACCATAGGATGGTAAGAACTCGAATTAGCCTAAACTTGAGGAGGGAACGGAAGAAACTGGTACATAAGAAGCCAATCAATGAGTTAGCGGTAAGAGGCAAACTAGAGGAATTCGGGATCAAGCTACAGAACAGGTACTCGGCATTAACTCAGGAAGAGGACCTTAGTGTTGAAGCAATGAACGACAATCTTATGGGCATGATTAAGTAGTGTGCAAAGAAGTCGGTGGTAACTCCGTTAGACAGGATACCAGTAAGCTATCGCAGGAGACGAAAGACCTGATCAAGAAACGCCAATGTATGAAAGCATCTAACCCTACAGCTAGAATAGAACTGGCAGAACGTTCTAAGTTAATCAACAAGCGTAAGACAGATGACATAAGGAACTATAATATGGATAGAATTGAAATATGCTCTCAGGAACAGAGGAAGCCTAAAAGCACTGAAGAAGAAACTAGGAATAGGCAAGAATCAGATGTGTGCGTTAAGAGACAAAGCCGGCAATATCATTACTAATGTGGATGAGATAGTTCAAGTGGCTGAGGAGTTCTATAGAGATTTATACAGTACCAGTAGCACCCACGACGATAATGTGAGTGAGGATAGTCATGGAAATGGAAATGCATGGAAATGTAACTTGAAGGATAATATGGGAATATATTTATGCACGTTGAAACGCACAAATAAGGCCTCATTACAATGTAATCTACATTATCACGTAATAACTGAACGTAATCTTGAAACATTAAGCGTTGCCGTACAAAATGCGCTATGGGACGACGTACACTACGCAGGAGATACAAATGCTGCGTACAAGGCATTTTTAATTAGGCGCAGACATTTATACACTCAGGGCTTTCCAAATAAGAAACTCTCAAGACGTAAGAGAATTAGAAAGCTCTGAATCAACCCTTGCTTACTTCATCGCATTATTATTAAAGACCAGTTTTACAACACTTTTGTCCAAACTAGAGACTTGCCTGCTTTGTCGCAGTACAAGGCGTTCCGAAACAAATTGTACAAGGGCATAAGTGCGGCTAAGACGCAGTATTATACCGACATCTTTCAAAGTAGCTGAGGTCGCAGTGACGTTCTCTGGAGGCAACTAGCTACTTTTTTTAACTCTGGTAGTACAAATGGAACACCCGATAACATAAACTTCAATGGAACCGAAATGAGTGAACCGTAGCTGGCAGATGCCTTCAACAGCTCCTTCCTCGTTCATTCTCAGCCTAGTTGCAATTTAGAGGCACTGAACGTTATTTATTCAAGCAGTCCTGATAACGCTTTTCTTTCTCCTGTTTATAGCATGGATTTCACTGCATTTCATGGCCCCAAAAGCAGCACGTCTTGTGATGCAGATTACTCTCAGATTTTGCCTGTCAAACGTGTTATCGACTTCATAGCGCCTTTGTTGACTCATGTTTTCACCCTCTGCTTCACGACCGCCAATTTTCCCACTCCAAATGCAAGTCGCAAAGGTCATTCCAATCTTTTAAGAAGGTGACAGGAAAAACGTAGCCAATTATAGGTCAATATAGTTACTTCCTGTTTTCTCTAAGGGCCTTGAGAATATCATTCTAACTCGTCTTTCCCGTTTAGTAGAGTGACAGAACACTGTTACGCCATTTCAACGTGGTTTCAGAAAAATAAATTTACGGAAACTGCACCTATTGCCCAAAAAGAATTCATTCTTGAAATTTTTGAAGAAAAAGACATAGTATTAGCCCTCTTATGTTCATTTTAAGTTTGCTTTCGACAGCATAAGTCATCACATACTTCTTGCCAAGGTCCAAAACTATGGAATCAGAGGAAATGCTCTTGAACTCATAGGTTCTTATCTGTCACAGCGCTGTGAGTACGTTAGCGTCAATGGACATTCATCTCAAATTCTACAAATTACGTCAGGGGTACCGCATGGAGGTATACTAGGGCCTTATTTGTTTAATTTATATAGTAAATGTAAATGTGTACTCTGATGCCTTTTATGTTATATATGCCGACGGCATCAGTGTATCTTTTGCTGGTAAGAATCCTGACGAATTAATTAGAAAACCTAATGAAATCCTTGTCACGCTGAATCGTTGGTCGCATCTTAATGTCTTGCAAATTAATGTTGCGAAAAAGAAAGCTATCATCTTTCGTCCGTAGGATAAAAGTGTACTGCGTATTCAGTCCAATAACATAGAAATTGTGCCAGCTTTCAAAACCCTCGGTGTTTGGTTTAAGGAGAAGCTGCTTTGGGATCTGCATGTCACTCACGTTTGCTTAGCCGCCTCTCGTTTTATTGGTTTATTGGTAGCCAACCTGAGATAATCTCTGTTTAACCTACCTGTATTTCCTTTCCCTCCCTCCCTCCCTCCCTCCCTCCCTCCCTCCTTCCCTCTCTTCTCTCTCTCTCTCTCTCTCTCTGTTGGTTTCTTATAACGTAATAATCATATGCTGCCTATTCAAATTAAACGGCTGCTTTTCAAATTTCTATTCATGTCGCCAACTTGTATGGGTTACTGCTGCAAATACAGCCTGTTACGTTTCGCCTACAACGCGCGGTAATGCCGGCGCGGATGCAACGGACGCCGGGGCTTTGTTCAAAGCGGCGGACATTTTGGCCCGTCCGACGACGCCGCAACGCCTACCCGCCAAGCGTGTCCAGGCGTGTTTCTGTGCCACGTGTCTTCGTGTGTGCGTGTGTGTGTGTGTGCCCTCGCTTGTCAAAGCGCGGCAGCCGGGGAGCGGAGTTCCCCGAATGAGGGGCCTGGAGGTCTCTCGGCTCAACCGCTCGCGCCGTCGTGGGCCCCTGCTGCGCCGTCCCGTGACCTTCATCCCGTGACCTTCCCTCCTTCCCTTTTGGACCGCGACGCCGAGAGTATAAGAGCAGCTGCCCCCGGACGCCAGGGGAGAGGCTCCGATTTGTACTATTGAGTTACGTGCCCTCCCGTCTCTCCACTCCGGTCGACCTGACCGGCCGCTCTTTTGCTATGTTAGAATAAACAAGTTGTTCTGTTACCAGTCTTCTCATGCTTTGCCGGGACCTTCGGATGCTTCCAGTGCCCCAGGCCGCCAGGCCAACGCTACCCTTGGGGCTTGCGACCCATTGGCAATAACGGGCGTCAGAACCGAGACCCCAACAACTCGTGCCAGCGGTACGATTACAACATCTGGTTGCCAGCGGTGAGATCGCGACAACGGAGGCCAGCAGCGAAGAGATGCGGTTGACTGTATGCTGAGCAGCACAACGACCATCCGGGAGCAGCGCAACGAGCCCTGTGTGATGACTGGTTGCCTGCAGCGGAACGACTGCGCTGAAGTCTTGGCTGCGAGGTTTGGTGAGTGCGGGACTTTCTTCTTCTGAGTTTTGCCAGGCTTTTGTTAGTGTTAGAAACAGAGCTGGTAATTGTGGTTGTCGTTGCTACCGGGTTAGTTTGCGGCAAGACAATAGTAGGCAGTAGAGAAAGCAGCATTCAGAGCAGCCATGGATTTGAAGTCGTTGCGCAAACCGAAATTGCTGGAGCTTGCGAGAGAGTTGGGTCTGGATGTCTCAGACAAACTCAGAAAACCAGAACTGCTAAGGGCTATTCTTGAGTTAGAAGCTGAGGATGACGAGCTGTCGGAATGCCTTGAGACCATTGAGGAGAGGGAGGAGCAAAAAGAGAAACAGGAGCGCGAACTTAAAGAACAGAAAGAGAAAGATGAGCGCGAACGTAAAGAACAGAAAGAGAAAGATGAGCGTGAACTTAAAGAACAGAAAGAGAAAGATGAGCGTGAACGAAAAGAACAGAAAGAAAAAGAAGAGCGCGAACACGCTTTGGAAATGAAGCGTCTCGAGGTAGAGATGGAACGCGCTCGTAATGGAAGTCAGGCACACGGTGCAGGAGAACGAGTATTGTTCAAAATGACTGACCTGATGCGGCCGTTTAAGCTTGGAGAGGACATTGGTTTGTTCCTGGTTAACTTTGAGCGAACGTGCGAGAAGCAGGGGTTCTCTCGGGAAACGTGGCCACAGCGCTTGCTCACTTTGCTACCCGGCGAGGCGGCCGACGTAGTCGCTCGCTTGGAGAGAGAGGAGGCAGAGGATTTCGACAAAGTGAAATCGAGTCTGCTAAAAAAGTACCGGCTGTCAGCGGAGGCGTTCCGTCGGAAGTTTCGGGAAAATGAGAAAGGCAGAAGTGAGTCATATACAGAGTTTGCGTACAGGCTTATGTCAAACATGCAGGAGTGGCTCAAAGAAGAGAAAGCGTTTGGTGACCACGAGAAAGTTCTGCAGTGTTTCGGGCTAGAACAGTTTTATAGTCGGTTACCTGAAAACGTGCGGTACTGGGTCTTGGATAGGCCAGACGTTAGTACGGTGGCTAGAGCCGCTGAGTTAGCCGAGGAGTTTGTGACGCGTCGGGCTCGTGGAGCTAAGGACGGTCAAAAGGGTGAATTTGGCTCCAAGTTTGAGAGGCCAAAGTTCACGCCCATGAGAGCAAAGGGGGACACACGTAGTGCGGATGCGAGTGAAAGCAGTCCGACCGAACGTAAGGAGACGGCGGCAACCGAAGCCGAATGCAGAAAGCGGTTCGAGATGAGGCAAGCGCGCGTTTGTTATACGTGCCAGAAGCCGGGTCACTTTTCGGCGCAGTGTCCAGAAACAAAAACACAAGTCGTGTTTTTGTCTATATGCAGCACTGACGAGAACATGAAGCTTCTCGAGCCTTACATGCGAGACCTCCTCGTGAACGGGAAAGAGTGCCGAGTGCTTCGCGATTCCGCAGCTACAATGGATGTAGTTCACCCCTCTTACGTAGAACCCGATATGTTCACGGGCGAGTGCGCATGGATCAAGCAAGCAGTGGAAGCTCATAGCGTGTGTCTGCCGGTAGCAAAAGTGCTTATTGAAGGACCTTTCGGAGCACTTGAGACGGAGGCCGCAGTGTCATCTATGCTGCCCCCCCAGTACCCATACTTATTTTCAAACAGGTCCGATCACCTCCTGCGCGAGAAGGGGCTTTTGTTTGGTGAGGCTAGCGTTCAGGCCTTAACCAGATCGAAGGTTCGGGAGCTCGCTGCAAAGGCGGTAGTTGCGGGGCCGACGTTGTTGAACGATGAGAAAGGGTCAGAGGCGCAGCAAGCTGGTATTCAGAGCACGCCCGAACGGGATAAAATTGAGCCTGTAGCGTTAAAGGCAGCAGATACTGGAGAGGAAATTCCCGACACGGGAAAGTTAGAAGAGCTGTCTCCAGATTTGCTCATCGCGCCTACGTCAGACGGACTTAACAGGTTGCTAAAAGTCAGCCGCTCGGCTTTGATAGCCGAGCAAAAGAAGGATGGCAGCCTAGAAAACATACGCTGCATTATCAAGGAAGGTATCGCCAAGAAAAATGCTCGCTTTGTGGAAAGAGGTGGGGTCCTGTACCGGAAGTATCTAGACCGCAGAGGAGTGGAGTTCGATCAGCTGATCGTGCCTCAATGCTATCGTCAGGATCTGTTGCGCTTGTCGCATGGGGGTTCGTGGTCCGGACACCTAGGAGTTAAGAAAACTAAGGACCGTCTCTTACAAGAGTTTCAAGGTCTGTTCTCTGAGAGGCCTGGTAGGACTTCTGTCCTTACTCATGACATAGAACTTACCTCCCCAGAGCCAGTACGATCCAAGGCGTACCGGGTGTCACCCCGCCAGAGCGATATTATGGAGGCTGAGGTAAAGAAAATGCTACAGCTCGGTGTTATTGAAGCGGGTGAGAGTGATTATACCTCCCCTTTGATTTTAGTTGAGGTACCGGGCAAGGAACCTCGTCCTTGCGTCGACTACCGCAGGCTTAATTCCATCACTAAGGATCAAATTTATCCGATCCCTAACATCGAGGAGCGCCTTGAGAGAGTGAGTAGCGCTCAGTTTATTTCCACCCTAGATCTTGTCAGGGGTTATTGGCAGGTTCCACTTACAGAAGAGGCTAGTAGGTATGCGGCGTTCATTTCACCAATGGGGACATTCCGTCCTAAAGTTTTGAGTTTTGGTTTGAAGAACGCGCCATACTGCTTTTCAAGCCTCATGGATAAAGTGTTGCGGGGACAGCAAGAATTCGCTTTACCGTATCTAGACGACGTAGCGATATTCTCCGCATCCTGGCCGGAACATATGGCGCACTTGCGGGCAGTGCTAACCCGCCTGCGCGATGCGGGCTTGACAGTCAAGGCTCCCAAGTGCCAGTTAGCACAGGCCGAGGTTGTCTACCTCGGACACGTAATTGGTCGGGGTCGTCGCCGCCCCTCTGAAATAAAGGTGGCCGCTGTGCGAGACTTCCCGCGACCGCGCACGAAGACCGATATTCGGTCGTTCTTAGGTGTCGCCGGCTACTATCAGAGGTACATTCCCAGGTACTCTGATATCGCGGCTCCCTTGACGGATGCTCTAAGAAAGACAGAGCCGCAAACAGTCGTCTGGGATGAGACGAAGGAAAGAGCTTTTAGCGCCCTAAAGAGCGCCCTAACAAGCCAGCCTGTGCTACGATCGCCCGACTACACAAAAGGGTTCGTTGTTCAGTGTGATGCTAGTGAGCGAGGCATGGGCGTTGTACTGTGCCAACGGGAAAATGGAGAAGTAGAACACCCCGTCCTGTATGCTAGTCGTAAGCTGACGAGTCGTGAGCAGGCGTATAGCGCCACCGAGAAAGAGTGTGCGTGTATCGTGTGGGCCGTTCAGAAATTGTCATGTTACCTAGCTGGCTCGAGGTTTATCATTGAAACGGATCACTGCCCTCTCCAATGGCTGCAGACCATCTCTCCCAAAAATGGCCGCCTCCTGCGCTGGAGCCTCGCTTTGCAACAATATTCCTTTGAGGTGCGTTACAAAAAGGGGAGTCTCAACGGTAACGCCGATGGCTTAAGTCGAAGCCCCTAACGTGAGAATCAGCCTCAAAATTGCTTGTTACTGATGTTTTTCTTCCTGAGGCAGGATTTTTAACTTATTGCTTTTGTATAGTGTTTCAAAGTGATGATGTGCTTTCTAGTGCAATTTTCCGATTTGTGGACGCGTTCTGAGTGCTGCTAAACTACTGTAAGGAACTAGGCAGCAGTATAAAAGGGGAAAGAGCCTGGCAGGGCTTAGTGAGGGTTGTGCCGTGCTTGCTGACTGAGCGGTTGACTTTTGGCGTGGTTCTAACGCTTGCCGGAAACGAGAACAAAATGTCAACTCTCCCGAAGTCACTTTGCAGTGTCCTGTGTGCACCTGAACGTGAGAACGAGGCCTTCTCTGTGCACTGCGCTCAAGAAACGCCAAAGGACGCCCGACTTCGGTTATGGGCATCATCGAGCGACATCCCTCCGGACAGCGGATGCAGTCCCCTGACCATCGGGATCTCCTTCCCCCGGCGGGGCGGTCTGTTACGTTTCGCCTACAACGCGCGGTAATGCCGGCGCGGATGCAACGGACGCCGGGGCTTTGTTCAAAGCGGCGGACATTTTGGCCCGTCCGACGACGCCGCAACGCCTACCCGCCAAGCGTGTCCAGGCGTGTTTCTGTGCCACGTGTCTTCGTGTGTGCGTGTGTGTGTGTGTGCCCTCGCTTGTCAAAGCGCGGCAGCCGGGGAGCGGAGTTCCCCGAATGAGGGGCCTGGAGGTCTCTCGGCTCAACCGCTCGCGCCGTCGTGGGCCCCTGCTGCGCCGTCCCGTGACCTTCATCCCGTGACCTTCCCTCCTTCCCTTTTGGACCGCGACGCCGAGAGTATAAGAGCAGCTGCCCCCGGACGCCAGGGGAGAGGCTCCGATTTGTACTATTGAGTTACGTGCCCTCCCGTCTCTCCACTCCGGTCGACCTGACCGGCCGCTCTTTTGCTATGTTAGAATAAACAAGTTGTTCTGTTACCAGTCTTCTCATGCTTTGCCGGGACCTTCGGATGCTTCCAGTGCCCCAGGCCGCCAGGCCAACGCTACCCTTGGGGCTTGCGACCCATTGGCAATAACGGGCGTCAGAACCGAGACCCCAACAACTCGTGCCAGCGGTACGATTACAACAAGCCTTGGAAAAAGTTTGTCCTTCAAAAAAAGGCGTTACGCATAACCTACAACTTCCCACTCATCCCACTGTGCAACTCTTCCGAATTGCAGATATTACAAAGGTTTTTCATTTCTATAAATTACGGCTAGCGTTATGATACAAGTATTAAGTAAAAAATAATATTTCAGCCCTAAGTGATACAGCATAATTAACCGACTAAGTATCGATATATCTACTGCAGCATATGAAAAAGTTTGAGAGAAGGACATCTCGCACAAATTATGGTGCAGAAATGTTAAGAATTACACTGCCATCTGCTTTAAATGTTCTAGCGCAGCACGATATTGATGCTACTTCATGTATTTTATGTATAACTCTTCTGTATCCGAAGATGTTTCTTTTTCCTTTGTATCTAATCTCGTTTTATACATGAACAATTTCGCTTACGTTTCTGTGTGTTCCCTTAAATATGTATTAAATGTGCATGGACGCGTGATGTTTTTTACAACGGAGTAGTATTCGGCTAGTTTCCAGCGTATTGTGATGTGCGTAAGAAAAAAGGATGGCGGTGTCTATAGAGCCAAAGCATATAAGCATAAGGCAAGATTGCATCAGCGTATGTGTTCCAGCTGCGCTTGAGGCCAGATATGTCAAAACCGGTGATAGACGACAGATGATGGTTTGATGCGTTGCGATCTACGCAGACGACAGCGTGGTCGTTGCGCCCTATGCCTTACCGAGGACGGGCGAGATCCTTGCCGTGTAATGCGCCGACGCGTGCGCCGTACAGACTGGGGACGGAATCATTGTCGCCACCGTATGCGTTCATCCCGGAACGTCAAAGAGGGACCTTGAAGACTTTATGATCGACACATTTGGGTGGATCCTCCTGGTGGACCCCAATCCCATCGTCAGTGTGGGTGACCTTAACGTCGATGTGTCTCGTCCCGATGGAAAGTTGTTCTTAGCGTTTCTGTTGGAAAGGTTCGGCCTTCAATGTTACACCAAGACCAATGTCTCCACGACGCGCCATCGGTCGTGCATAGACCTAACGTTCGCTGAGAACATCTGCAGTGTTGTCATAGAGCCCATAGTGGTCTATCATAGTCACCATAAAGCCATAATTACTGTGGTCACGAGATAAACGTAAATACAAATAAACATAACGTGCATATTTGTGTTATATTGTTTTGTTGTTTTATTTTATTTTATTTATACTTATATACAGTTCCACTAGTCATCCACCTTCACGGAGTGGAATGGTTCTGATTTTTCTTATCTTTCTTTCATGCAATCCAGGTACGTAATGCTATTGATAATGTACTGTGCTGCTGAACGTGTACCTTGCGGAAGTGTGAAATCTCATGTAAAATGTACTTAGTTGCTGAACTGTGCAGCGGCTAGGGAGCCTTGTCAGGCTCTCTAGAGCTTTTGCTTCCTGACCCTCCACTCTTTGAAGCGGAAATAAACTGATTAACTATTCATTCATTCATTCATTCATTCACTCATTCATTCATTCATTCATTGTACATAGGTTCATATACGGTTCATATATTTGTTCGGTTCTTCCCAGCAGCAGAATCAAAGAGGCCTCATAGAGGTTGCGTCACAAAGGTTCATTGGAGAGCGGCACTTAACCAGTGGCACATATCCAGTGACCCAAGTTGATTCGACGTTTGGTTTCGATCCCTATTCCCCCCAGCACAGCCGCCCAAAGCTCCTACTCATTAAACCATGGACTACCCGGTGACCCAAGTTGGCGTGAAGGAGATTACATATGGAGCGACAGACAGACAGACAGACAGACAGACAGACAGACAGACAGACAGACAGACAGACAGACAGACGGACGGACGGACGGACGGACGGACGGACGGACGGACGGACGGACGGACGGACGGACGGACGGACGGACGGACGGACGGACAGACAGACAGACAGACAGACAGACAGACAGACAGACAGACAGACAGACAGACAGACGGACGGACGGACGGACGGACGGACGGACGGACGGACGGACGGACACCACAAACTCGGTGAAGTAGTTCCCAAAGAATGGATGGATAGTTCGGTTGGAGGACATAGTGCACAGATGGAGAGACTTTCGCATCGTACAAATGCTAATTGGAGGAAGCATTCCATTAATGTTAGAGGGTCTGGAAAAATTTAATTGATATGCCTCATGTTGGTTCCAAGTACTCAGTAGAAATATTAGAAACGGAGACTGTCGTTAGCAAATATGGCTCCATGAAAGCTAAAATGGAACTTGCAGTATTGCAAACGAAGCATATGGCACAATAGAAGGAATTGCTGACTTTCCCATGACAATATGGTCCCATTTTATCTACATAATAGTTTTTTTATGATGAAACCTCAAATTATAAGGAGCTTCTGCAGTAATGAACACTTTGTTGCGCCGTGGAGTCGGTAAATGTGAGTGTGGTTGGCATGAGTACTGAATACGATCGCTGCAAGTGGCTTTGCGACGCCAACAAGCTCCGAAATTTGGTTTTATCAACGTGGGAGAAATCAATGCAAACTTTATATTCGTAATTTAAACAATTAATGTTTTGTTTCAAATGACGATCATCATATTTACCATGCAAACACCCCTCTTTCACACTAAAAGAAGAAATAAAACTAACAAAGAAGTTTGTCAAATAAATAATCTTTAGTAATTGTCGAACAAACTAAAATGCGTGACATTGCACTGGTTTCGTCGACTTGGATTTCACCGGTTTCCTTTCTCCATCTCTCTCTCTCTCTCTCTCTCTCTCTCTCTCTCTATATATATATATATATATATATATATATATATATATATATATATATATATATATATATATATATCCCCAGCTCTGTTCTTAAATGCTTGGCTTAATTTCCGTGGGACACCCTATACACTAGGGCACGGCACCAACACTGCCGTTAGTGGAAATCTGTTCTTTGACCCTGGTCTCTAGCAAAAAATTGCCAGAGATGGCGTAAGGGAGCTATGCGCAGACCGTTGTGAACGCCCAGGGAGCAAGTAAGACATGGCAAGTGCGCAGGCAAGCGCTTATCGAGGCACCGCCATGCACGAATGGAACGGCGTGCACAACGCGAGCCTGCAGGAGCAGCGATTACACGCACTCTTTTAAGTGCAGCATATGTCTTCGGCTCGCGTTTCCAGAAGGTATAGTGATTAATGTTCCGTAATGGCGAAACATCCGTTTGACTGCGAACCCTTGTCGAGGACGGAAATCTGTGTAATTACGCCTCCTGCCCCGCGCCCCCTCCCCGCTTTTACCGTGCCCCTCTTGGGTCGCTTTCTACAACCGGGCACGCGTTACACACCGACGGGAAGCTGGGGCAGCACAAGGCATGCTATATTTACACCGTAATTAAACGGACATCATCGGTAGCTATATTTCTTCAGTTTGCGGCGCACTGCGTCATATCTCCAGCAGTCCGTTCAGCAAGGAAAAGTTCGCCACTGAGGTACAAAAGTACACGCACGATGCGGGTGCCGGTTTCAGCCATTCGCGAGACAGAGACAGGCGCCACCTGCAGTTGTTTTTTGCACCTCGGACACTGGCGGCAGTAGGAGGCGGAAGACACGCGGCACAGCAACGGTGCATCTGTTGCGGCATGGATCCACGCGGAAAGGGTTCCGAGTATATAGGCGCCTTGTTCGCACGGTGCATACGAAACACAATAAATAACGTCAAGCAGCAATTCAGCACGGTGGCACGGGATGGCTGCGTGGGTTACGAATTCGCGTTAGCACGAAACCTTTGTTTGAAGAAGGCAGCTCGTATGACAGCTCTATTACATCGTGCGATGAGGCGTGCAGCGATAATTGGTCCCTCGTACAGCCAGAATTATTCTGTGTCTGCTGCGATGGTAACGTCCATGTGAAGAAGAGGCACACGTGTGAACAGCTTCAACTCTTTTTTATGTTCACAAGTTAAGCACGGGTACTACTATGATTAAGATAAAGCTAGACGTGCTGCACATTATGTGCTCTGTCGAGCAGCGAATGCAAACCTTAGATCCTGGTTTTCCTGCGACAGCACTTAAAAGATAGAAACTGTGTCTGCTGTGTCCGTTCAGGCCTTTCCGCAACGTTGCCGTCGTCAGCCACCTCCTCATCCGTAGCTCCACCCTCGCTATATAGCCAAGAAAAGCAACACAACATCGCCTCTGAGGTTCAACTTACGCCCCTGCGGCTAAGTGCAGTTGGGGGCCGGACGAACTAACTGCTATGCTATCGTAAAGCCCCTCAAATTTTGTTTAAGGCTATCACGTATTTTTTTTCTTTGCTGCATGCAAAAAAGAAGACTAATTAAAAGCCAAGAGAGAGTAAGAAAGATAAAAGGAAGGCAGGGATGTTAACCAATCAAGAGTCCAGCTGGCTACCCTGCGCAGGGGGAAGGGAATAGGGGAATAGAAAGAAGGGAGAGAAAGAGAGAGATGGTGGTAGAGAGACGTTCACGAACAGCACTACAGAGTCACAGGCGCTCGCACAAGCCAGACGTTCTCAGAAAGCACAGAAGTGCCTTTAGTGCCTTCTTAGCCGATGATCGGTGGGGCGGTGTTCTAGTATTGTCTGTTCACTCAGCAGACGATCATCTAGTTTCCTGAATGCGTTGGTCATAGATTGTTTTTGTGCTTCAAACTGAGAACAGTGGCACAATGGGTGGTCAATGTTCTCCTCGCAGCCGCAGAGACCACATGCAGGACTGTCAGCCGTTCCAATGAGTGCTGAATGTGCTTTCGTGAAGGCAACTCCAAACCCCAACCGACACAGAAGAGACGTTTCGCGTCGGTGCAGTCCGCGCAGAGGTGTGAGTTGCAGCGAAGGGTTGAGTCTGTGCAGTCTGGTGCACCTTCTATGTGCGGTGTTCCACTCAGCTAACGAGTGTGCGTACTAGAACGCAAAGCTGTCTCGCAGCGTCTCTCCTTGAGAGGTGAATGGGGACGCAGGGGTCTTCTTGGTTTGACGTCCGTGCTGCCTGATCTCTGTCACTAGCGCTCCTCTACCAGGCAAGGCGGACCGCTCAAGCCAGTGGGGCCCTGGACTAGGGGCTCCACCCACTCGCTTTCTGCACTTTTTTTTTTAATAAACGGTTTGATATATATTTCATCATTTCCTATGATATTGCAATGGCCTGGTACCCTTGAAAAGTGATATCATGGCCTTTTTCTCTCAAGTGATGGATGAGTTCCACGATTTCGCACGTCGATTGATTGGGAGTTCCATGTCGGAGAAATGACTGTAGACATTGTAAGGCCGGCCTTGAATCGCAGAAGACTGCCTATTTTTCAGGACTCTCTTTGTTGATAACATGAAGCGCATCGCGGAGAGCCGCGAGCTCTGCAGCTGTAGACGTAGTGCTATGGGAAATCCGCAGAAGCACTGGGTTATTCTCCTTGTTGGTACAACTACAGTGCCACCGGAACTGGTTGATCTAGTTGAGCCATCAGTATAGACGTGTATGCAGTCGCGGTATTCCTCGTACAAGAGGAGAAAAGTAAGTTACTTGAGTGCTGATGACGGCAAGTCCGACTTTTTCTGAAGTCCTGGGATTGTGAAGCTTACTTGAGTAGGGCTCACACACAATGGAGGAATCGAAGGTCTCGCAGCAGGTGCGTACCCTGAAGTAAGAGAGGCCCGGTGCGTGAAGACAGTTGTACTGAATGTCGTATGGGGCCTTTCTACAGGGAGACTTGCGAGGTGGTGGGTGGGGGTCCGGGCGAAGTGTCTTATGTGGACACGCATAGTTACAATGGTAATGTGCCAAAACGCAACAAATGATAAGGTTCTGTGTACAAACGCGGTTGATGTACTCGTGCAGGCAAACACATACACATAACAACTACATCCATTCTGGCGGTGGCTCTTCAGCTGCTTACAGAACGTACATATACGGCACAGTTTCTCGAAAGAAGAAAAGAAATAATTTCGCCAATGTTGCACTTTCTGCTTTGCCAGACACCACAAAGACCGATTCGCTAGTATAAGCATATAAGGATGGTCCTCAATATTTCAGAAATGCATGCAACAAGGATGTTACATGCGCATTTCCTTTTTTTCATTATTCTTTGTAGGACTTCCAAGAAAAATATACCATCGTTCCAATCAATTAAACAGTGTTCTATAATCGCTGCACTTAGCAACATATCGAATTTTGTCTGAACTGGAAGGGTTGCTATATGTGGTTTAAAGAAGGAACGACTTATCGTGTACATTAGGTGGAAACGTTTGAACACTTCATGTTGTTCAGCCCAACCGTAAGTAGCGTTTGCGCTAAAACAGTGCAGGGAACAGCGCATTCATTACTACGGAAGACAGTGCTTTTCGGGGAACACTGAAAGATGTACCCCATGGAAGTCAAACAGACACTTAAAAAACAAAATGTCTCAACTTCTTTAAAAAACGCCAAGAGAAAACCGGCGAACGTATTACGACTTACGTCACAACCAAGACCGGAAGATATGTAGTGGATAAGACGGGGCTCTAATACCCCAGGCGAAAAATGGCTCTCGACATTATACGCAGAAAAAAAAAACTTGGGAGATGTATGCCAATATGAGCAACTCATACATCAAAGACAGCGACATTGTGTAAGCGAGTTCTCCCACCCTTCCAAAGTACTATAAAGGTCTCTTTTGCCACTGCCCGAAATCTATCCGGTGCAATTCCTTCACTATACCGGAGCCTTCAAATGCTTCACTACATCCGAGCATAGTACATCTGTATAATCTGAGTTATATCCTATGCATGTTCCTGCATTCCACGCCGGCTCTTCCGGCTGCGTGTTCCAACGGCCTCGTATACTGCGTTGCTGTTCTTTGAGATGACTCATTCCCAACGCCCCGGTCATAAACGGCCGCTTGATGCACGCTGCGTTGTCTATGATTTATATTTGATACTGACACTGTCAGCCTTTCACCGCCGCAGCCATATACAAACTCCTAACTGAACTCCAACGTGGTGTGTGTAAAACGCGATGTGAGAAGCAAAAATTACGGATTACTGAATAAACTGAACCCCTCAAAGGTGTTGTGTAGTCGAGTAAGGTATACCCAAGGCAGATTTTATTTTATTACCGTTGATAGTTAGGTTTCAAAGCTATAATTCGCGGCTCCGACGCAGGTTGCGTTGCTGGCTGTTCTTTGATTTACATGGCTTTCTTTCTTGCTTGCCTTCAAAGTTGACCTTCACCAACGGCGTTCACTGACGCACGAGAAACGCTTCGGAACTCCACTTAACACTTTCGCTGCAAAAGAAGCCGGAGACCAGTTGCCTGACAAATCATGGACCAAGCCTAAACAACCACGTTCAGGAGGCAGAAAAGATTGCATCGTCTCATTCCGACCCAGCGCGACTTCCACATGCATGTGGTGAAAATACGATGAGGCACCTGCAGCTTCAGCCTAGAGCAGTGCAGCACTCGTAGCATATGACTGGCTAGAAAGATGCCGGCTTCTTCCGCCGGCCAGTGAGGATTAGAGCTGCGTCACTTCAAGAGAAGAGTCCAGACGGACATACAAAGGTGCGAAAACCTGTTGCCCTAGGCACTGCGAGAGAGGAATGCCTCGGAATGCTATTCTCAAGAGGCACAGTGCTTTAAAGTCAAACCCTACGTGGTTTCCAGTTTTCGTGGCGAACAGTAGTAGTAGTAGAGAGAGAGAGAGAGAGAAGGGAAGACAGAAAGGCAGGGAGGTTAACTAGACTGAGTCCAGTTTGCTACCCTACACGTGGGGAGGGGAATGGGGAGTGAAAGAGGGAGAGAGAGAACTTAGGTGTAGGATGTCTACAGTCTCGCACTCAAGTCTGTTGCCCTCAGGTAGCGAAAAAGCGCTCGAACTGCTTTCTGGGCCAATGAACTATGAGGCCAGGCCCCCAAGATCTTCGCTTCCGTAAATGGCCTGTCATCCAGTCTATTTAAGGCACACTGGAGAGTCTTGCGTTGATTATCGAAGCGAGAACAGTGGCACAGAAGGTGACTGATGGTCTCTTCACACTTGCACTTAGCGCACATTGGTGAATCCGCCATTCCAATACGATAGCTGTAGGAGTTGGTGAATGCTACTCCTACCCACAGCCGACACAGCAGTGTTGCGTCACGTCGTGGAAGGTTCGCTGGTAATGTAAGTTTCAGTGATGGGTCGAGGCTGTGTAAACGACACTTAGAGTTCTGAGGTCTATGCCAGCAACCTAACGTGATTGTACGAGCGAGACTGCGAAGCTCTCTTGCAGCGTCGACTCTGGATAAAGGTATAAGGAGTGTCGGTGAGCCAGCCTGGGCACGTCGGGCAGCGTCATCGGCGAGGTGATTACCAACGATGCCACAATGTCCCGGCAGCCACTGAAATATGATATTATGTCCTCTTTCAGAAGCGCAATGGCAGGTTTCGTGGATTTGTGACACCAGCTGTTCATAATTGCCACGTCGTAAACTTCTCAAGCTCTGGAGGGCTGCTTTCGAGTCACAAAATATTGCCCATTTGTTGGGCGGTTCTTTTTCAATGTATTCGACAGCAGCGCGAAGAGCGGCCAGTTCAGAGCCTGTAGAGGTCGTTAGGTGTGATGTCTTAAACTTGATGACGACCGATTGAGATGGTAGAACAACGGCGCCCGTAGAATTTTCCGAGACGGAACCATCCGTGTAAACATGAATTCGGTTAGAGTATGAACAATGCAGAAGTTCCAATGTGATCTGCTTGAGAGCCGCGGTGGTCAGGCTAGCTTTCTTCACTATTCCTGGAACAGCAAACAGGAGGTGCTTGAACAGAACAGGAGGTGCTTGAAGAAGCCTCCTGAGTAGTAGTAGTAGATGTGCGCTTTGGACTTGGGCTAAATGCCATAAAAAATTACTCATTTGATGTCGAATTTTCGCGCCAAGTCTGTAAAGCAACTGTGGAATGCAATACTATAATTTAATCTCCAGATTCATTGCGTACTCAAAAGCATATGTGTCGCATGTTCGTCACGAAATTGAAGCCCTAGCTCTAGCGGGGCTCGTCGAAACTGACAATAAAGCTCCATGCGCGCAATTGAAGAGTATTGTGCATAATTTATCTCTAAATTCTCTCTTCTTCATCTCTTTCTCGCTCTTCCTTTCTTCTTTAGTTTAGCGGGAGGATTTGTCATGAGGCATAAAAAGTAAAAGAAAGTTTTAAAAAATCTTCGACAGCGCATCGTGCAAAAGCCGCAGCACTGCCTCTGCAAACTGTTGTCCACCCACGAGGGAGGAACCAATCCGTTGCACCAAAAGTCGTTGTATATGGTTAGAAGGACACGCCCAGCTCTTTGATCTAGGTTAGAGAGGGCCATGTAAGTGACACCATCTAGTCCAGATAATGAGGAACGCTTGCATATTGCCAAAGCTGCTTGAAGCTCCTCTACAGAGTCCAGCCGCCTCGTTCCCCTTCTCAAATCAGGTAAATCTCCCCTGAACCTGGCCTCCTATCGCCCCACCGCACTTGCCAGCTTTTTTGTACAGGTGATTGAGAGGATGGTACTGACTCGCCTGGAGTGGTACCTGGAGCGTAACGAGATATACCCTGATGCTATGACGAGCTTTCGGCGTGGACGGTCCTCGATAGATAACGTGCGTGACTGACTTTGTTTCGTCTGTACAGCAACAAAAAAGTCTAAAGAGATTATATGCGGCGATGTCTTGGACGTGAACGGCGCGTATACGACAATGTATCGCATGAAGCTATTGTGGATGTCTTGGGGAACATTGGATTGGGGGCTGTGTCTACCAATAAATTTACAGTTATTTGAAGGGCAGAACCTTCCTTGTATAAGCAGAAGATGGTATAACAACGCACCATTGTACTTGTCGCGGTGTGCCTCAAGATAGAGTCCTGAACAACACTCTCTTTAACCTTGCGCTCATCGACTTTGTTGATGCACTTCCGTGGTCCGTGTATCTGTCAGTATACTCAGACGACATCTGCATCTGGGCATCAGGGATGACGCGTCTTTACGTACGTGCCAGGCTTCGGAGATAGGCTACACTGACGTCAAACTACCTTCAAGGACGTGGACTAGAGCTGTCACGTGAGAAGTGCTCGCTGGTTGCCTTCACGCGCAAGGCGATGGGCCCATATGTCATTAAACTCAATGGATAGGTTATTAGTCCCGCCGCTTCCTGACCCACCGCTTTCTGAGAGTAATAATAAATCGCGGTCTTTCCTGGAGCCCTCATATTGCCTACAAGAAAGCCACGGTTCGAGGGAAACCCGTCAGCTTGGGAAAATTCATGGCGGCAAATATAAAGCGCCGACCAATCGTTGAAAAGGGAAAAAAGACGTTTTGGTCCCACTACGGAAGCCACAATCTATTGTGAACAAGGCTTCAGCAAGGCAAGATTGTGAACAAAGCTCCCGTAATGGGGCTGAAACGTCTTGTTTGCTTTTTCAATGATTGGTCGGCGCTCGATATTTCCCGCCATTGCCTACATGAAAAAAAAACTCACCATGATCACCCACGTGCTAAGATTTCTTGCAGGAAAATCCTGGGGTCCAACTGCACGAGTGATGTTTAAACTTTATACTGTGTTCCTCGGGTTCATGCGCTACAGCTTACCTGTGCTGGGCAGGACCCGAAGAACAAACGTACACGTCCTCCAGTCGATTCAAGCTCAAGCACTGAGAATATGTCTTGGCCTTCCGAGATGTGCATCTTCAGCAGCGACTGTTGTCATCGCGCGTGATCACCCAATCACAACATATATTCGCGTCGATGCCTTAAGAATGCACATCATGCATTTCTCCCTGGTTCCATCACACCACCTCGCCTCACTTCCTGCTTCTAGGACACACTGTGCGTTCAGCGATATTATTGCTTTGCATCGTTCAGTGCTTCTCTCGAACTTCATGCTTGCAGCTTGACCACCATTACCGTTATGGTGCGCTCCTCGAAGCCCTCCTAACCATTCCTGAAATCCAAAAGAAAACACAATCGTCATTTTTAGCCCTACAACAAGCCACACTAGTTCTCCTGCATGAGAAACACAGCGTACGCCTTCACATTTACACGGTTGGTTCAGTTTCTTCTGCAAGCTCAGCAGGGGCAGTGGTTATTCCCGCGAAGCCCGTCACCATAAAAAAATTCCAGACATCATATTCTACATCAAACGGCTGCAGAACTCGTCACCCTCCACGCTGCTCTAGAATTCGTAATTGAACAATCGTCACAGAATGGTCAATGTTCTCCGACTTCAAGGCCGCTCTCCAGTGCACTATGTCGCCATTTCGCCATGGACCGAATGAAGAATTAGTCGCTGACATAAGACTTCTTCATCACCACGAAATAGAGAAAAAACACAATATAGTCTATCATTGGATACCGGGCCATTGCGGTATCTACGGAAATGACCGTGCAGATGAGGCCGCCCGATCTGCTCATGATGGCCTCCCCTGTGTAGCTATACCGTTATCCAGAACAGACACAGCTACATGGCTTCGTTCACTCGCACGTGAAATTACACTTTCACAGTCGAACTCAACTGAAATTACCAACGCTCGTCTCCACAACTTGCATTCGTATCTACGGCTATGGCTTCCGTCAGCCCTATCTAGAGCTGAGGAGACGCTTCTGTGCCGCTTGTGGCATGGCGTGGCCTTCACGAATGCTTACTCATTTCGGATCGCAACGGCCAACAGCCCTGCATGCGATAACTGTGGGTGCGAGGAAACAATCGCCCACCTTCGCTATGGGTGTTCCTGCTTCACATGTCGCCGACAGAAGACATCGCAGCTGAAGCCGACGAGTGGACTACTTCGGTTTTTCCTTTGCTTGCTCGCTTTTCTTTTTTGCTCTTCTTTTTTTTTTGTAGCATCTCTTTTATATTTTGTTCCCCTTACCCCCTTTTCCCAGCACAGTGTAGCCAGACGGTCTGAGAACTGGCTACCTCCCTGTTTTTCCATCTATTCCTGCTTCCTTCCTTCCTTCCGTCCTTCCGTCCTTCCTTCCTTCCTTCCTTCCTTCCTTCCTTCCTTCCTATTGTCCATCCCCCGACTGTTGTAATTTTCGGGTAGACATGGCTTCCGCACAGCCTTTCTTAAATTCTTAAGTCTGATCTCCCGCGTTCCAGTACAAAGCAGGTGTCCGAAGAAGATGTCGAGCATCTGACGTTGTCACAGGAGCCGAGCACTTGGGGTAAGTTCCTTGGTAGTCTTATGTCCATCCCCTAAGCACAGTGAAGGGATGGTGTAAGGGTAACTCTAGCCCGAAGCCTCCCAATAGAGACTTCCTGAGCCCGGGTAAGGTTACGAGAAAGGAAGCAGACACACGAGAGAAAATGAAAAAAAAAAACGTGCTCGTGTACTTATATTTAGGTGCATGGTAAAGAACCCAAGGTGATCGGAATTAGTTCAGCCCCTTTGATGCCCTTGAGGCCAAATTCAAACGAAGTTGATTTAGAGGATAACTTAGAGGACTACAATATACGTCACAGTAAACAACCAGACACGATAAAACGAGATCTGAAGTTAAATGCTACGTTTACGTGGTTACACCACCTGGTACGCAACGTAGACGGCGCCGACCACTGTGTACGTGATTTTTTATTCGTTCATATTAAAAAAAAACAGAGTCTTAGCCTATTGTTTTGTCATGGATGATGTTCTTTGCTTGCATCAACGTACAGCGGTTGGAGGACACCAATAGACAAAGGCAAAAGCAGCAGCTATGCATATATAGTTGCATGCGCTGTTCAGCGACCAGGCGCCCAATTCAGAAAGCTTTTCTTTCGGAGGTGCTCATTGTTATTGGCTGATCGCATTCGCTAATAATACGTCGAGCATCAAGACTGACTGATTTTTTTCTCTTACGAACAATTTTAGCAACATAACGTTTTGTGAACACGGTTCGAGTTTCGCCTTTCACCGCCGTCAATAAGGTAACGGATAACGCTTGCTGAAACGACAATAGATGGCCCTTGATGTTTTGAATATTTACTACTTGCGACAAACTTCATTTTCTTAATAAAAGAAAGGGAAATGAAAACCGAAGAAAAGATGACTGATTACCACCGGTGAGAGCCAGACCTCCTGCCTTTTGCATGGCGCGTGCGGTACTCTACAAATAGAGCTACGCCGACAGCTGCCCCCTTCCCCATCCCTCCCTCTCCTCTCGCGCTATCTCCCTCGTTAGCTTTGCAGGCACTTACGACATACAATTAGAACCTATAGTGCTGGGGGTGTTAGCTAGAGCCACTGGAACATCGATTTACCGAAGGCGTCACGTACTACGTATTGGACAGGCAACTAGTCTACAAACCCTGCTTTGCTACAGCAAGGCAAGCAAGGTACGACTTACGATGCCTTTTGACTGTTCTGTCTCAACAGAGAAATATGAAAGACTTTACTTGCACACCAGGTCCAATGCTCAAGGAAAGTCCCCCCCCCCCCAATCCCCCTTTCACAAATGAAAAATCTCAGCCAATAATGGAATATCTCTTGGTTATCGTGTCACCGACTACGAAGGAGGTAAGGAAAACCGAGCTGTAAAGCAGCTAACGCGGTCCTCCTTCGCCCCTTAGCTCCGCCTCGCATGCGTGCCTCCATTCAGCCACGCACAGAATGTGTTCTTTTTTTTTGCGATTATTATTGTAACCCTCCCCACCAGCACTTGTTCTTTCATTTTTGGGCATTCCTTTATTGTTTGCCCACCGCAGGGCATACAATCTAAAGACGCGCCTCCCACCTATTTGACCACGTTACAGATGTTCTGCGCCTTATCTTGCTTCGGCGCTGTTTGCATCGGGTTGTCATGGAGACTGAAAGTGTTGGGTCACCCCCGCGAATGGCGTGCCGCGTAAATATCGATGTCGCTATTGTTTCCCTCCTCTTTTCTAGCGTCGCGGAAGGATGACTCCCGTGCGCACAGTCACGGCGGCGAGTCGTCTACCCCTTCCGCGTGCCAGCGGTAAAGGCACGAACATTCGCCGGCTCCTAAGGCGCCGCCCTTACGCTCGCCATCGAAATATACAAGCACCGAGACTATCTAACAGTTTTTCTCACGACAAGCGATGTCTAAAGGGGAAACCAGGTCAAACACGCCGATGACCCGTGCGCTACTCTTTATGTGACATTCATTCCACCTAAGTGTGGGCTGGAAGGTTTCAAAAACTCGAATTGTTAATTGCGCGAGACACGCGTCTGCCTCCTCGGCGATAAATCATAAATGAGCTTGTTACAGCACCTTGTCCAACAGACCGATAAAAGCGCTCGGCTTGCGAATGGCAAAAGAGGTGCCGGTGCCGTCTACGTCATACAATGCCTTCTGAGTGCAGCCGAATGCCTGAATTGACGTAAAAGGAGAATGGGCTTGTGCTAATTCTATTGACTGTATAGCGTAACACGTTGTACATTTGAAGCAAAGTGTGGCGTGGTACATCTGAAAAGTATCCCCCCGACTCTGTGCAATATCAGCGTCAGTATACCAATAACGAGAAAAGAGAGTTCGCGTGTTGCGCAGACAGTGCCTTATGGCAAATAAATGGCTGTCTGTCATAGATGAATTATTAGCTTCACAAATTAGGCTACCCAGCTTCGAAGTGTATATATATATATATATATATATATATATATATATATATATATATATATCATCATCATCATCATCATCATCAGCCTGGTTACGCCCACTGCAGGGCAAAGGCCTCTCCCATACTTCTCCAACTGCCCCGGTCATGTGCTAATTGTGGCCATGTTGACCCTCCAAACTTCCTAATCTCATCTGCCCACCTAACTTTCTGTCGCCCCCTGCTACGCTTCCCTTCCCTCGGAATCCAGTCCGTAACCCTTAATGACCATCGGTTATCTTCCCTCCTCATTACATGTCCTGCCCATGCCCATTTCTTTTTCTTGATTTCAACTAAGATGTCATTAACGCGCGTTTGTTCCCTCACCCAATCTGCTCTTTTCTTATCCCTTAATGTTACACCTATCATTCTTCTTTCCATAGCCCGTTGCGTCGTCCTCAATTTAAGTAGAACCCTTTTCGTAAGCCTCCAGGTTTCTGCCCCGTACGTGAGTACTGGTAAGACACAGCTGTTATAAACTTTTCTCTTGAGGGATAATGGCAACCTGCTGTTCATGATCTCAGAATGCCTGCCAAACGCACCCCAGCCCATTCTTATTCTTCTGATTATTTCACTCTCATGATCCGGATCAGCAGTCACTACCTGTCCTAAGTAGATGTATTCCCTTACCACTTCCAGTGCCTCGCTACCTATCGTAAACTGCTGTTCCCTTCCGAGACTGTTAAACATTACTTTAGTTTTCTGCAGATTAATTTTTAGTCCCACCCTTCTGCTCTGCCTCTCCAGGTCAGTGAGCATACATTGCAGTTGGTCCCCTGAGTTACTAAGCAAGGCAATATCATCAGCGAAGCGCAAGTTACTAAGGTATTCTCCATTTACTCTTATCCCCAATTCTTCCCAATCCAGGTCTCTGAATACCTCCTGTAAACATGCTGTGAATAGCATTGGAGAGATCGTATCTCCCTGCCTGACGCCTTTCTTTATAGGGATTTTGTTGCTTTCTTTATGGAGGACTACAGTGGCTGTGGAGCCGCTATAGATATCTTTCAGTATTTTTACGTACGGCTCGTCTACACCCTGATTCCGCAATGCCTCCATGACTGCTGAGGTTTCGACTGAATCAAACGCTTTCTCATAATCAATGAAAGCTACATATAGTGGTTGGTTATATTCCGCACATTTCTCTATCACCTGATTGATAGTGTGAATATGATCTATTGTTGAGTAGCCTTTACGGAATCCTGCCTGGTCCTTTGGTTGACGGAAGTCTAAGGTGTTCCTGATTCTATTTGCGATTACCTTAGTAAATACTTTGTAGGCAACGGACAGTAAGCTGATCGGTCTATAATTTTTCAAGTCTTTGGCGTCCCCTTTCTTATGGATTAGGATTATGTTAGCGTTCTTCCAAGATTCCGGTACGCTCGAGGTCATGAGGCATTGTGTATACAGGGTGGCCAGTTTTTCTAGAACAATCTGCCCACCGTCCTTCAACAAATCTGCTGTTACCTGATCCTCCCCAGCTGCCTTCCCCCTTTGCATAGCTCCCAAGGCTTTCCTTACTTCTTCCGGCGTTACTTGTGGGATTTCGAATTCCTCTAGACTATTCTCTCTGCTATTATCATCGTGGGTTCCACTCGTACTGTATAAATCTCTATAGAACTCCTCAGCCACCTGAACTATCTCATCCATATTAGTAATGATATTGCCGGCTTTGTCTCTTAACGCATACATCTGATTCTTGCCAATTCCTAGTTTCTTCTTCTCTGCTTTTAGGCTTCCTCCGTTCCTGAGAGCTTGTTCAATTCTATCCATATTATACTTCCTTATGTCAGCTGTCTTACGCTTGTTGATTAACTTCGAAAGTTCTGCCAGTTCTATTCTGGCTGTAGGGTTAGAGGCTTTCATACATTGGCGTTTCTTGATCAGATCTTTCGTCTCCTGCGACAGCTTACTGGTATCCTGTCTAACAGAGTTACCGCCGACTTCTATTGCACATTCCTTAATGATGCCCACAAGATTGTTGTTCATTGCTTCAACACTAATTTCCTCTTCCTGAGTTAAAGCCGAATACCTGTTCTGTAGCTTGATCTGGAAGTCCTCTATTTTCCCTCTTACCGCTAACTCATTGATCGGCTTCTTATGTACCAGTTTCTTCCGTTCCCTCCTCAAGTCCCTCCTCAAGTCCTCAAGTCTATATATATATATATATATATATATATATATATATATATATATATGTGTGTGTGTGTGTGTGTGTGTGTGTGTGTGTGTGTGTGTGTGTGTGTGTGTGTGAATAGCAATATTAAAAGTTACGAGAATGAGTGAGCTACGAGCGGTTCAGTGTTTTCTCGGACACTTTTCACGTCGCCGCACTGTCGTGCTTCTTAACCAAGATTTCACGTCCGGTAATGCGAAGGAGGAGACAGCTAGCCAGGACTCGTGTGGCACGCGTAATCGCAGTTGACTGCTCATGCAGTCATGATAATAAACTGAGAACGTCTCCCGTGTAAGCACATTTTTCTATCTTGTGGCAAGTACAGGAGTTAAAAAGTTGTTGTTTCACTGCAAGTTCTGTTCTGAGCACGTAAAGCATAACGAAATATCTTTAACCGGCTGAACATTTGTTGAAATGCAAGACAACTTTGCAGATGTTAGTACTATTTGACGGTCGCCAGTGCATTTCCCTTTTTTGTGCTTTTGTTTTGCTTGCCCTGCAAAGAGGCGCAGCCGGCGCGAATAATGGTGCAAACCTCTCCTTTGATGTTAATCAAAAAGGCGTTTTGGGCGCAAAACACTTAATTTCATCAATCCTTCTTTATTTAAAATACGAATTCGATGACCGATGAGCTAATATACTAATGGCGTAGCTAACTGGGCAGAATTTCTCATGTATGTATATATATATATATATATATATATATATATATATATATATATATATATATGCAGGGTGTCCCACGTAACTTGAGCCAAACATTAAGAATGCCACGTAGCTGGACAAAAACCAAGGTAATGTTGTTTGCCGTCGCCTGGAGATACTCAGAATATTTTTTTTCATCCTGCCTAATTAGATAAGTAGCCTTAATTAATTATTCAATCAACTTCTCAAATATTCAAAAAGCGGAATTTGATAAACCACCCCTTCCTTGCTACTGACAAGTGGATCGGTATGCTGGGTTCTGCTCTCATGCAAAAAAGTTTAGTGGACAAACGGGGCGATGTTTAAATGAAAGGCTAAAAGAACATGAACGCTCACAGGAAAAGGGTACTGGTTCCAATATGGCCATCCATTGCAAAGAGTGCGGGTGCAAGCCTCGCCTGCGAGATACCATTGTTCTAGACAGAAGTCGAGACAGCGTTGCCCGTGAGCTGAAGGAAGCCTTCCACATTAAAAGGAAGGGCCTGGAATGCGTCAGCAAACCATCAAAAATTCTGTATAAAAGTGAAATGTCCTTTTTAGAAACCCTTAGTTAGAACTGAGCACGTTGCTGCGCCGCCTGCGCTTGGTGAAAAATCTTAATATTTTTGGTTTTAATGGGGTACTCCCTTACGGCGGTGTTTTTTGTCCTTTGGCCCTATACACCACGTGTCATGTCGCGATCGTCATCTTTTACAATCGTTTTATTGCCTTTTGCCTAGTTACCACGTGATTTTCGACAACGTGTGAGTTGAGCTGCCAGATTTGCGTATATTTTGTGTGTTTCTGACAATAAAGCATCAGTTGTTAGTAAGCGCTCGTCCGTGTCTCTTCTTCTGTCGTCTGTTTGGCACTTTAGTACTTCAGCAAGACGCTCTTTGACCTAAATAAAGCAGTTAATGTAGTTTGCCATGAGCTCCTCATTACAAAGTTCACGCAAACGGGCATACCTCTTTACATCACTGTCCTGGTATCTAATTACCTAAGCAATAGATCATGCTTCGTTAGCATTTGTGACAGAGCTCTGTTCGCTATGAGGTCCGTAGCAGAGTTCCTCAAGGATCCGTTCTTGGCCCTCTTCTCTTCTTATTGTTCATCAATGACATTTCGTCATCAATTCAACACACTTCATTCCTTCTATACACTGATGACTTAAAGCTACTCAAGACTGGCAACAATGTTCACGAAAGACACTTTTCTCACTCTCAAACTGGTGCAGAGACAATAAGCTATACTCTTAAATGCTTCCTAAACTATGGTACTAAGTTACTCGCGAAATACACACCATGTGCAATTTTCGTACACCTTTCGCGTTGCTCCATGGCTCAGGGTTGATTAAATAAATGAGATATCCGTATGTACTTTGACAAAACCTTATGGTTCTTTTCACACGGGGAGGCTAAACATGTGGAACAACGTGCTCTTCGAGCTCTTGGTATTGTTTGTCGTATATCGCATGACTTTAATTCCCCTGTTGGTTTTCTGAAATCGTATTTTACTGTGTGCCTTCAACTACTAGAGTATGCCTCTGGGATGTCCATGGGACGGAACTTGCAAATTTAATTTTGATTTCATCGAATGCGTGCAGAATAAATTTATGTATATTCTCAAGCACCGCTTCTGCGCCGTCGTTGGGACCATGGTCCAGCCCCCTCAGATTTACCTCAACTCGCACCTCGAAAATCAATACCTATGAAATCAGACCTTTTGTTCCTTTACAAGGTGGTTCATGGAACTATACATTGCCCAAAGCTTCTTGATTACATTACCGTTTTCCGCGCTGCAAAAGTATACCAGGCAGCATTTCGCGTTTTCTGCGCGGCCTTGCTGCAGTAGTCACTGTCGTATGGCTCGACTCCAAAAAAAGATGTAATAAGTATTCCGCCTGCATTTATATAATTCACAGTGCATTCCCTGTATTCTGTACATGTGTAGATAATCATTTTGTATGTTTATAACTGTGTTTTACTCCCGCCTCCTCGTTTTCTTTTTCCCCTTTTGTTTCTCTCCCTCAAATTGTTTTGTGTGCCACATCCGTATTTTCTGTAGATGGTGTCACGTGTATTACTTTAAGTGCACCAGTACAAAGGCTCTGTATCTGTTTTTGGCACTATAATAAACATTTGATTGATTGATTGATTGATTGATTGATTGATTGATTGATTGATTGATTGATTGATTGATTGATTGATTGATTGATTGATTGATTGATTGATTGATTGATTGATTGATTGATTGATTGATTGATTGATTGATTGATTGATTGATTGATTGATTGATTGATTGATTGACGCCTGAAGACGAATCATGATTCGTATGCCTCGTTTCACGTCTCGGCCGATGATGTAACATTTCGAAGCCTACAGGACCCCTCTGTGTGGCCAATAAACTGCTTATTTAAGGCATTTGAAGGACCTCTCCGCGAAAGTCTGCTTCCCGCAAATGAGTTAGATAGTCATACTAATTATTATCATGACTAGAAATCTTAGTTCTAACTGATAAGGGGATTTATTGACGGCAAGCGACAGACGAAAAACCAACGCAGTCCCAAGGGAACAACGGTCTCGGCGCCAACAGCTCGTGATCTGCACTCGCGTCCTACATCGATGATAGCGCCCCTCTACTGCTTGCTTCCTGCTCTTCTCCTTCATCACATTACTATCAAAATGCCAGTAGTCTGATGACAAAAGCTAGTCTATTGCGTTCCATTTTTTTTTTTCATACGCTTCTATATTAGTTTTGACAGAGACGTGGCTTTCTTCCGGTATATCCTCATCAGATTATTTTCCGCCTAACTATAGCATGTACCTCCGCAACTTTGACACCAATCGGGGTAAGCGCATCGGAGGAGGAGTCCTGGTCGCTTTGCATAGTACGCTTGCGTGCGTGTGTTGCGCGGACTTGGAATCCACGCCTGAATTCATATGAGTAGACCAGTCCTGCGGCGGGGGATAGCGCATGCTATAAGGTGCATTTTGCGTATCACCCTGAACGAATCCATCTTTATTCCACGAGCGTCTAGAATCAATTGAGAATATTGTCACCTCCCACCATAAGCGTAAATTTAAAGTACATGCAGATTTTAATGTACCTGGAATACAATGGGATAAACTGTCAATATCTCACTTTAACAACTAGAGAAAGAGAGAGAGATAAATGAGATGCAAAAGAAAGGAAGGTTAACCGGAAGATAGATATCCAGTTTGCTATCCTGCACTGGGTAAGGGGTAAGGGGAGATCAAAAGATGAAGAAGAAAAGCCCACACAGAGAAAGAGAGGGATATATCTTAAATATCGCTAATCTTCAAGAAATATTAACATTAAGTTTCGGTCTCACTGTTTTTCTTTTCAGGTGTACTACCATTTACAACACCGAATACACGAGCAAACGAGGCGGGCCATGCTGCAACTTCTTTTCTGAGGGAGCATATATAATGCGTCTAGATTTGAGGCATATCGTCAAAGTAACGGCGGCGCAAGAAAGGAAATAGTTTTTTTTTTTTTTTTCAACAACCACCAAAAACCACAAATCACTGCTTGATAGGCCTTTTTTCACGTTTTGCATTTCCTGAAAGAATCGTTTCTGAATACGATTCTCACTTCGCTTCGCACGGCTTCAAGCACAGCTTCAAGCATAGCTTCAAACAATATATATCTTTTTTTGTTGTAGCGCAAGCTGAACGACAAGGACAACAGAAAGGCGTCGTGTGTGTCAAATGGGCCTTTCTATTGTCCATGTCGTTCATCTTGCGCTACAACAAAATAAGATATCCCGTACCAACAAGCCCCTATAGCTATCTTCAAACAAGAAATAAGGGCTCGTCACGTCCTGATTGCCGCCTACATGGTTCAAATGACCGCACACTGGGGTTTGCCTTGACTCTCAACAACGCACTTCGCAAAGGTAATGCAAGCAGTGTACATGAATTAAAACTGCACAATGTTTTGATGCCCTACTGGAATTTTTCGCTTGCTAATATGAGTTTCCCGTTGTCTTATTCTTGAGGCATCGTTCATGCTCTCGTCTGGAAGGTGCAAAAATGGCCGTTGGGAAGAAAGTATAATAGACCCGAATCAGTTGAACTACAGCTATAGCTGTAGTTCATGGGCAGATCTTGGATCGAAATTAGTGCAGGAAGCTAAACCGGCTGACTAGAGTCATTGTTTCGCGGTTGGGACTTCTGTAATTCAAACTGCGTGTTGCTATACTCCAAGTGATGACTTCATCTGGAGAGGACAAATGGATCATTTGCTGTCGCGTCCCCCCCCCCCCCCCGGGCCACGTTCAGATTTCAAGCTGGCCCTCCCTCAAATTTCATTTGGCCCATGTTCAAATTTCAAGTTGACCCAACCCCAAATTTTAAGCTGGCCCACCTCACATTTCCAGTTCGCCCACCCCCAAATTTCAGTTGGCCCACCCCTACTTTAAGCTACCCCGTGCATTTTCTAAGGAGCCCTATGTATCTCTATGTGTAATCTCTTTTTATTTTATTCTTTGCTTTAAATTGTTTTTAAAGCTATCAGTCACCTACATTTACACTATCATAATGATTGTGTCTTAACTTTGCAAATTACGCATTTTTGTGCAGATAGAAGGCATTACACATTTCGAGTGACAGGGCTGAGGGGCCCGCCAAAGAATGCTTACGCATTAAAATACCCCGTGACTGCGCTCCCACTCGCGTCATCATATAGCACCCCCGAACAGGCTCCAGTCCGAACGAAATAAAGGAAATAAAGAAAAAAACATCGTGATCGTGGTAGTGCCTTATCTACCGCGCCCCGGCTGAAGTAACACTTCGCGTTTGGTGATAGTTTGAAACAAGCTGTGAAAGCTGTTGTCTTTGGGTAGATAAAGTGCACGGATGGTTCTTTTTTTTTTTGTCACAATACCCGTCAGCAAAAAAAGCGAGTTGACAGCATCAGTGCAAAGGTTTAAAGGTGCGCTTTGTTTCGTCCCAGTCGCCATGTGTTTCTCTAATGAGCAGAAGGAAAACATGATCCTTGCCTTAGGAGCTGCAAATGGCAACAAGAGGAAGACCGCAAATATATGTCAGTCATGGAAGCGCGGCGGTAGACCAAACGCATTGACGATCATCAGAAATTATGAAAACCTGCGACAAACCGGCAGCTTCCAGAAACAGCGGCGGTGGACTCCATCTTTGAGTCCTAGTCTACGCACGGATGTTCTAGTATTTATGGGCTCAAACCCTCATGCTAACGTGCGCGACGTGGCCGCCCAGGTACCAATTTCCAAATCATCAGTTTGAAGGATTCTAAACGACGGCCTTTCACCCGTACCACCTTAACCAGCACCAATGCTTGGAAGACAGGGACCTGTAGAATCGTCTAGATTTCTCGAATTGGGTCCTCGCAAAAGTCCATGAGTCATCAGATCACCGGACAGATCAAGCCAATTTTTGCAAAAACACCCAGATAATTTGCATAATGCACACTATTGGAGCGTCTCCAATCGACACTGGGTCAAGCGCACTCAGCACCAGTACCAGTGGTCGTTTAATGTGTAGTGCGGAATTGACACCGGTGATATATAATTGTTTCCACCTTCTTCGATCACACACTGAGTGGACAGCGTTACGTGGACTAAATCCTTGAAGGAGTGGTGGATGAGTTTCTCAGCGAAGTCCCGCTGTCACGTCTTCCTCTTCTGTGGTATCAGCAAGATGGGGCACCAGCACACTAGCTGGATGAGACTTTTCAAGTGCAATGTAGAATCGTCTAGTTTCAAGCATCATGGCTCACCCGCATCATTATACTCGCACTGAAGTCAGAACGGCTGGGGTTTAGCTTAAAAATATACTGCCACGTACTGCAACGTACTGCTGACGCCCACCGGATCCTTGGTCTTCACTGGTAACTTCAACGTGCATCACCAGCTATGAACCACCAAGATTGACGGCAGCCTAACGTATCGACGAAGCACTTGCTTTGACTTGACTGATTTCCAAGCACTTTGCTGCGTGCACAGACAGTGTTCCCTCTATCCCGCTTTCTTTCTTTCTGGTCCCCCTTTCCCTTCCCCCAGTGTAGGGTAGCAAACCGGACGCGCGTCTGGTTGACCTCCCTGCCTTTCCTCTCTTTGCTATCTCTCTCTCTCTTCAAGTGCAATAGATTGGAAGGCGCGGGCCTGTAAATAGGCCGGCTATAGGTCAACCGGCATCTCTACACTCGATTTCTTCGTTTGGGGTTATGTAAAAGATCGTGTTTACATGATCGAGACCACGACGTCAGATGAGCTCAAGGGAACTATAACGGATGTCTGCCACAGAATTCCAGCGCCAGTCATCAAAAAATCCACTGAAGATCTGATAAAGCGGACTCAGTACTGCGTAGCTGCATAAGGAAGCCTATTCGAACACGCATTCTAGGCAGCAGCTGGTGTTCAACGACGCTTACGAATCCACAGATAATAAGTGCACACTGAAATCTAATGTCTTTATTTTCTTTATTTATTATTATTATTTTGCAGACGTCCCGATTGCCAATTCGGCACATTTAGAAGTGGTACATTTGCTTTCTTTAACGCATCGGTTTTGCCTTTTCTCTACACGTGTGTCGCTTCCCGGTCTGCTTATCTCGCTTTTATTTTTGCCAAGAACCTCTTTTTGCAGCACGTATACACTCTCATGAAAAATAAAACCGTCACTTTAATTTGGCTTTGGTCCGAAGCACGTTTCTGGCGCGAAATATAGTTTTGCGCGCACTGTTTCGATGCGGTGCGAGCAGAGCCGGGATTTTGAAACATGATATGCCTAGTGCATTGCTTTTCGCGTTTCGTCCGTGGTCAGAGTGGCGCTTCGCCTGCATATTCAAGGGGCTTTTGTTATCAGTGTGATCAGTCAGTTTTTACAGACGGATAATAAGTGTGACGTAAAAATGAGAGGAAAGAACAGCTGCGAAGCTGCTGAACTTGCTGTCAGTGCTCCTTCCATACCATTATCAAGGTGATGCGCTGTTTCTTCGGGTTTGCGATAGGCAAAGCAGTTGCATTCAATCAGCTTATTTGAGGGCGCTGCCTTATAATGCGGGTGGGAGCGAAATCACGCGGTATTTTTCATATTTCGTGGGGTTTCTGTATCAGTCGGGAAACAATAGTACACAATTGGTACGTCGCTGAAAATGCTGCAGTTAGATGTCATTTGGGGGTGCCTCAAAATTCCTCATTCCTCAAAATTCCTTAAAACGTTCTTGAAGTGGAGTTTATGTGGCTACTCTATTCGACAAGTCGCCAGTGTTCGATTCCTGGGCATTACTCTGGACCACAGGCTAAAATGGCGTCGCGCTGTTGACAACGTGGCGACATCATCATCACAGAGAATCCATGTGCTTCTTTCACCGCGTCGCTGGCATACGCTGGAGTAATCACCCGACGTCCATGCTACGGTTACATTTAGCGTTGATTACCAGTAGGATACTATACCAGCTTCCTCTAATGTCGTCATCGGTTAGCCAGTATGAGTGCCTAGAAGCAATACACAGGAAATGCCTTCCGCTATGTCGAGGAGTTCCTTCTGCAGCTTCGAACAAAAAGATATTGTGCGAAGTTGAGTTATGCCCTGTTGGATCAGTCGACATTGAGAGGGACTTTGAGAAATGAAGGTTTTACACTATGTACAGGAATAGCAAACAAAATAATAGAAAAAAATCATCGACGGCCGGCAGCAAATCGGATGCTGTGGCCTGTGGCAAGAACAACGATGGTTATCTGGCTTACAGCCCCTTTCAGTCCGTCGGCGTCACGCCATTTTCAGCCAATCGTCAAGCCCGGGCAGGTGTCGGCATTTTCATCGAATCGTCGAGCCCGTACAGGTGTCGTCATGTTCATCCAATCGTAAGGCCCGTGCAAGTGCCGTCATGTTCGGTTAATGGGGACACTCTATGGGCTCTATTCTCCGATGGCTGCCTCCATCCGGCGTTGCCTCCTCGCCTAGAAGGCGCTCAGCTGCAGGGGACGGGTCGTCTTGAACGACATTACAGTGCTGCAGCAGCATTTCCCGGGTCTAGGGTCAACTACCTCGAACTGCGCCGGCTTTCAGTTGCGCTTTCGGGAAGCCTCACGCAGGGGGAGACAAAAGCTCCACACGCGGCACACGAGGGCGGGATAGCCAATCTGTCTCACGGGTCCAATATTATGGTTGACGTGAACCTGCGCACTGTAATTCGAATGCGAGTACACTGTAGCCTCATCACCATCACCACCGTCGTCTGGATCATCCTGGCATTCCGTGCGTTTTTCTTCCGTGTAGGAATAATCATCATTGGGCTTGGGAACTTATAACGTCTGAGTCGGTCACTATCCAGGAGCAGGAACAAAAACGCACGGCGCGAAGTAGGGGTTCATGTTTTCCATGTCGTCCATAGCTGCCCGCGACCGGAAAGAGGCGACCGTGACAGGAAGCAGAGGCGGGTGAAGGAAATACGTCATGGGAACTTCCGGTCAAATGTGCCGATTTCGGCAGAGCAAATATTTTTGCTCCGCAGAGCGATCCGGAATCGGTGGCTGCTCTCAATCTTCCATTGGAACACATAACTCACGCTCTCATTCCGCCATTGGAATAGGATTGTTCCATCCAGAGCAGAAAACCTTGATCTGGATCTACCATTGCAATTCAACATAAATGAGTCTTCGCCCGGCAAAGCCCTTCTCAAACTTATAGGTGCCAGGACAGGAAGCGTCGCTACTTCACTGAATAAGGACAGGATCTGCATGTGATACCCCTGCAAGGCTATTCAAGACGGGACGTACCGACTCTCCGCTGTGTGCTTCGCGCAATGAGACAAGAGACCTCTAACACTTTCTGTGGTCATGCCCATGCCTACTGTGGTGAAAGGGACGCTATTCTTGAGAACTTGAAAAAGAAAGGCATCCCACATGCGTGTCTTCAACACCTAATGTTTCCGAAAGGATCTGCTACAGTCTGCAAGGAAGCTTCATGCCTTCTCCTCACATTTGTAAAAGACACTGAACTGTGCGACAGATGGTGAATACTACAGTGAAAATACCACAGCAACTGCAGGCTTTGATCACCAGGCGAAACACGCCTGTATCTACAACACACCACCACACACCCTCATACGGACGGTGTACCAAAATTATCCTTGGCAAAGAGTGAGAGAGAAATAGAAAAGACAGGGAGTTTAACCAGGATGTACCCGGTTTGCTACCTAACACTAGAAGAGGGAGTAGAAAAAAAGAAGTGCAGGGGGAAATCAAGTGATGCGCGCGCACTCACAACAGCGTTTACCGCACCCTCGAAGGCGCTCGCTGAGCCCAGTCATTTTTACATAGTGTAGCAGGGCTCTGGTGTCTCTGTGCGCATGACGGTCGAGTCCATGGTCCTAATATTTTTTTTTTTTTTATTCCGAGAACGCTCTGTGGTCACATCGGCTTAAAGCGGTACGCAAAATCTGACTTTCCCCATCAAATGAAGGGCACTAACTATGGGTATGTACACTATGGTCTCGTTGCAGTCACAAATGTTTCACGAGGCATTGTCCATCATGTCGATGAGATAAAAGTAGGTGTTTGTAAAAAGTAGTGGTTACAACATCAGGGCTCCATTTATCGAATTGAACTAGTTGCTTTGATTTATACCCAAATTAACTTCCCCTTGACATTCGAAGGACTGACAACCAGTAACAATTAAAGAAAAGTTCGCAATCATGAAGTAAAATTGTCTTTTATGTAAACGATAAAAGAAATATGCTCATTTCTTGTTGATTCTTCACGACAAATGCGGTAGCAGTCACGCAAGCAAAATAATCTCAACTTGATATACTGTTTTAGTGGCTGATTACATGTACAAGATGCATAAAATCCGCAGTCATTTCGAAAGAAATGTCGAACTAGCATTTTCCTTACATGAGCCCGCACAGTGCATTGATGCAAATAGACAAAAGTGCAACCACATGTGCGTTCTGCAAATTTAACGTAGAGGCAGCCTTAGCACCAAACAGAGCTAGGAAAGGGAAGTAAGTCATTATACGGCGGTCCGCACACATGTTGTTTGAGTAAAAGTAAACATTGATTTAACTTTCAAACAAAACGAACAGCTTATGAAAGAACACTAGCTGATATTTTACATACAGCACGAAATATTGAAAGCTGGGCACGAGTGCATTTCAGGGTGAGAAATAACATACATACAAGAGAAAGGAGCAAAGGAGGAGGTTGCTAAGGGTAGGAAGGGAATCTCCTACGCATATATACCATGCTTCATTCGGCAAAGCACTGCAACGCCTTCGCTTCAGGGCTCAGTATACGCAGTTGTGCACGGAACACGATTCAAAAGTCACATTTGGGCACACACATCTACGTACAGATGTCCACCCACCCTTCTCCCTCCCTATCATTCCCGACAACGCAGCTGTGTTGTTATTTCGTGCAGCTGCATTCGGTTCCACATGTTTTGCTGTTCCTACTCACTCTCACTTACATCTGCTTTTATTGTGCGTTGGGTGGGAAACTCCTTCCTGTTGTGGATGCAGCGATGAATCTCCAGCTTTGTGGAATCGATGTCAAATTTAGAGAGCTACATAGTTATTATTGTATACTCTTGTGCTCATTACTCCCTCCAAGCTGACGCGTAACTGAAGCAAAAGGCCTTCCCGAACTTAAAAAGAGGCACGAAAACATATTCAGTGACGCTAACATCAACAATATAGACAAGCTCAATAACACTTCTGAAAGAGAAAATTGGTCACTTGAACAGAAAGAAAATTTTCTCCAGAAGACGACGTAGGAGTGAACAGGCCAAATGCAATGACATTTTAGAACGCGTAAAAAGCCTATTGTTTCAAACAGTGCCGATATATAACAGACTCCATGCTAAGTTTTCCATTTGAAATACGAGTGGATGCGTCACGTAAAGCTAGCAAATATGGAAGTTTTTCAAAAAAGAAAAAAGAACACCGCCATTCGCACTGGCCGAAAATGACGCAGGACCTACAACGTTGAGGACCAGGGCGACTCCTCGGCATGACCTCTGAGATTACCTGGCTCCGGCGGAGCGCTGAAAATCTCGAAGGCGATATACTGGGACTTGTGTCACATCAGCTGACCGCCAAGTGTACGTGTCGTCTGCTAAGGTGCTCCTTGAAAACGATTAAGGAGAAAATAAGGCAGCTACCTACTCTGAACCTTTGCCAAGATTGTTTCAATAGTAATACTGTAGTACTCATTTATAAACAATCTGGTCAAAGTTAAATTTGGTTGCAGCTGGCCTTTAAAAACGGATGGCAGCGCCACCTTTGAATTCCCGCAGGAGTGTCCCGTGACGTCACAGGTAGCTATTGTTCAAGCATTTACCTGAGTTTCAAAATTCACGGAAAATAAACAGGGGCACTTTTTGTAGGCATATCAAATGGTAAAAAGTGATAACCCCGAGAAAAGACCTCTAAACATTGTGACATTGCGACGTTACTGCCGCCGACAAAGACGGATGCTGCAGCTCGGGCGACAGGGTTAAGCAAAGTGTAACTTAACAAAATCAAAGAAACAGTTCAATATCGTCCGATATTTCATCAAGGCGCCTGTGTGCTTTAGAGATACCTATGAGCCGACATTATTATGTATAGGTATTATGTCGTGATCTATTGTCTGATTACACAGAACAGAGGTGCGAACACATCTGCAGAACACTGGCACTATTTTGTTGGTCAAAGTGCAAAAGTGTATGGCCGACCTATAAGGCAAGCGAACCGAAAATTGCCGACCGACGATCCGCGCCAGACCCCGGGGAGATAGGCAAAGAAAACTTCGCTTTAGATGGGAGCGAAAGATTGAGAATTTAGACAGTGTAAACGCCGGCTGGCTGCCCTGTGCTGGGGAAAGCTTTTCTGTAAGGCCGATTATGTCGCACACCAACAGGTAAATACCTAAAGCCCCTTTAGTTACGCCGACCTGTGAAGCGCGGTGTATTGAAGACTGCTTATCAATGCGCTTGTACGAGATCTGTCGTGGTGCGGCTGCGCTGCGATACTTCCAACCTTCTGGGAATCCTAGGTACCTGCTGATACATATTTCCTATATGTCTCGTATAACCCCTTCTGCGAACTAATTGGCTAGATGGGCACATGGCTGTAGACTTTAGAATAATTTGTCCTGTACTTGTGTCTGGCTCTTGAATTCAAACCCGTCACCGGATACTGCGCATTTCAATCATCAAACATATCCCTAATTAGAAAGTCTACGACAGTGTGTACATTCTGCTATCCTTATTTGGTAATGATCCTGGAGAATTCGTCAATGTACACTAGGAAAGACTGCGACTTCTTTGTATCCTCGTTTTTTTTCTTCTTCAGCTCTGGGAAATGAGAATTGACTCGCTAGAACGGCACACTTGAGTAAGGTGGAAATGTCATACTGTCGGTTTTATCCATGAGTTTCTGTTGACACTCATGGCAGGAACTTATGTAATCACTAAGATGTTTCTTTATTCCGGGTCATGTAAATCGTTTTAGCATTTTGCTGCAGATTCACGAAAAGCTGTCGTGCCTTCCAGAATCTGGATTGTCGTGGTACAGTTCAAGGGGCTTTCTTGCCAACGTAGCTGAAAAATGAAACTTTCCGTCTGTGTAAAGCAAGTGATCTGCGTCTTCCTGGATTTTGAGCGAGCATACGCTTTTCTCATTATTACAACTTTTGATAATGAAAAACCTAGAATGTGTCACCGTTCGACATTTCTTGTTCACTCCTGCACTTGTGCCACCTCAAGTTGCTAAATTCAATTGATCCCGCGAGGAACCCTCCCTTTTGGTTAAAAACATTCAGTAAATGGGTTAGATACCTGATCGTCAGTGAGAAGTTAATCGCTAGCACGATCACAAATGCCGTTTTCCGTGGTATGCTCTGGTCTTTCTTTCGTTTTTTTTTTCAATTTTGTGTGGGTATGCTATGTATAGTACAATAGCCAACCATTTTGCTTCCTCGTTCACTGGCACTTCGGCGTCTTCTCTGGAAGATGGTATGGTATGATGAACTTTATTTAATGTCCTGAAGATCAACCCTTAGGTTGACGCAGGCGGCTCCCACGTCGGGACAGTAAGGTTTAACCTTACCGCCGTATCATGGGCCTTCTGGACGGCCTGTACTTGATCGAAAAGACCTCCACTGTGTAGGACTCGCTGCCACCAGTCTCTCTCCTTGTCACAGTCTGTGAAAGTCACAGGACACTGCCAAAGCATGTGATCCAGAGTAATGATGCCATTACACTTCTCGCAATTGATTGGTATCTCTCTTTCAGGATATATCTTGTTAATAAAGTTTGGACTTGGATAAGTTCCTGTTCTCTGGAAGATAACAGAAACTATATTGTTTCTAAAGAAACATCCGTGTCTGACCCGACATGGTGGATAGCGAATCTTTGTACGCACTCTTGCACTCTTCTGTGCAAGCATAACCGGCCTTCTTCAGATGTTGTTCAACGGCGTAGCTCGTGCTGCGAAGCACTTTGTGGGATTTCTGAAATGCCCGGCGAGGCAAAGCAGAACTCTTATCTCTGACTTCATCTGTCGAAAAAGTTCCACGGACTATGCTTGGTGCTCTTCGTGAAGCCATTTAGAATCATCCCCTGGAGGAAACTTGACTATAGTTGTTGCAGCCGGGTGTGATTCCACGTGCACCACTTACGTCACTTCAAGCGGGGCACATGTAACTGACGTCACATAAAAATAATCTTCGCGTTGAATAAAACTGACTGTTTCCGTGTTAATAACTCTGTTGTTATTGTGGACTACCTAAATAATGAAGACTTTACTACTGGCTTCAGAGCCTTCAGCAATGACGTTATCGATCTTTAATATTCTTTGTCACGTGGACAGCTTGTTAAACAGCGTTATACAATGTATTGGGGAAAGTATTGTCAAGACAGCGTTTAGGAATAACTGTGGGCCAACAGTTGAGCCTTCTTTCTTTTAGGAATTCTGAGTTTTTATATGAAATCGACCTTTGTTGTTTGGCTTGAGAAATTGTGCATTCACCAATCAGACATGTGTATATGTTCGAGCGTCTCGCCTATCTTAAGCAGTCTTTTTCTATCCAAAGTAGATAGGGCTCTAGACGTTAAACCTCAAGAAGTTATTTCGGTCTTCGGATACATGATTTATTATTTACGGATAGAGCTCAGGGAAATGAAATCATAATTAGACGTTTTAAAGAAGGAGGCTGAGTCGGCCTGATTTTCACTTCCGATTTGCCTTAGAATAAATACAGTTCAGGTATTTGACGTAGAGTTGCACTTTCTTACTGACCATGTGGTTTACATTTCGCTTATAACCACTCAGAACTTGTGAACCATGGAATTGCCTAGTCCTGCCGACGGTCGGCTTTGGTACAAAGTTGTAAGAATTAACTCAGCATTGACAAAAGCATACTGATCGCTTAGAAGCTACCCTATGGAAGTGCACAGGATACCATGTGCACGTCCTCTCATCACTTTGTGAAAATCTGTTAAAGATTGTCGAGAAAGAATACGGGCCTTTATCTTCACTGCAAGCTGAAAGAAACAAGAATTTGGCAGTCGTACCGCATGTGCACATGATCTCACACGCGGTCTTGAAAATATGGGCAAGCGCTTTCGTGTTCATGTTGAGTTTTCTGCCTCACGCACCTCAGGAAGTGACGGGATATCAAGCCAGAAACACGCAAGAAATTTGTGGCGTGCGATTCCCGAGTAATGTACAGGATCCCTCTTTCCCGTTTACATATATGTATGTACATCAACGAAAGAAGTCGCTGTATAAATGTACATCTATAGGAGCACCAAAATTCAATGAGTAGATCGCCATTCTCTCATCTTGCGTCGCATTTGCAAATCATGCCAGTGTCATCCGTTTTTTGAACATAACGCCGCTGTGCCGACACGTGCCAGCCAATTGCATTTCACTTGAGGATGAAAAGTTCAATTGCATTGATCGTCATCGTTAGACATGTCTCTTTGTTGTTTTTCTTCTATTTCTCACATCACGCCTCTGACAAGAAGTAGTCCGTGTCACCATGCAGAACAAAGCGTTTATTTTCCGCAGAGAATATATATACCAAAGAAAAGAGGGAAAGGGCAGGGAAGAAAACAAATGAGACTAGGGCGCCTACGCGCTCCACAATTGTGCTTAACACTGGGAGCGTGTGCACTGTAACAGTATATTTCCTTATGTGCGATAAAAAATCCAGCTATGAGACCAACACTCTTATGGGCCTTTTTCCTTATTCGTTTGGCGCTTGAGATATAGAATCAATGCAGTGTTATGAAAGAATTTTCTAGACATGCTGCTCTACATATCAGAGACCGAGAATGTACGCAGAGGCTTGACCAATCTCAATTGGTGAGCAGAACTATAGCGATAGGACGGCGCATGAGATTATGGAATCAAATGAGATAAACTTACAGGCACATCAGTTGGCCGTCAATGTGAATGTAGAAAAAGAAATTAAACCTTTCATGAAGGAAACGTCTGAAAACTTTACAGGATGACACGCTATGGTGTCCTTCTGCTAATCTTATGTGTTTGTCTTTTTATGTGTTGTTAATCGCGTAGGTGCGTGTGTGTGCGTGCGTGTGCGTGTGTGCGCGTGCGTGCGTGTGTGCGCGTGCGTGCGCGCGCGTGCGCGCGTGTGTGTGTGTGTGTGTGTGTGCGTGCGTGCGTGCGTGTGTGTGTGTGTGTGTGTGTGTGTGTGCGTGCGTGCGTGTGTGTGTGTGTGTGTGTGTGCGTGCGTGTGTGTGTGTGTGTGTGTGTGTGTGCGTGCGTGCGTGCGTGCGTGCGTGTGCGTGTGTGTGTGTGTGTGTGTGTGTGTGTGTGTGTGTGTGTGTGTGTGTGTGTGTGTGTGTGTGTGTGTGTGTGATGTACTGCTCATAAATTCTGCATAAACTTTTGTTGACAGCATCTTGTCCGTTCTTTCTGCAGTCATCGCGCCTTTTGCGCAGGACAAAAGAAAATACGAATTACACGCTCATCAGTACTCTTAAGCAAACGTAGCCGCTCGGTATATGGGCGAGACTACCTGTGCATACAAGCAATCGGCCCGATTACGACTACTGCTGTTCCATGCGACTACGAGCTGTTCCAGAGCGCCCCTAGTGTAATGACATTTGTCCGATTTCCCAACGCTATGCCGACACGCACCAGCGATTGCGGGAGCAGAGCCGTAAATCTCATACGTTCCTGTCACGTCCGCGAGGTGGCGCCACGCCCACAACCGCTACGCACAACGGCCTGCGACCTACGCCACAAGCCGTGCGGTGGAGACCGCATACTGAGTCGCAGCAAGGGTGTTCGCAGCGCATAATTAGCGCCGCGCTTGTCTCGGCGGCGTGATGCCACGTCGCACTGGATGTCCGAGTACCCGGCCAGGCCCGTACAAGCTAAGCTTTTGCGACGCAAAGATCAACACGAATTATTACTCGAGTTTCCCATTAGCAAAGAGACACGTGCCGAGGTCGTCTTTACCATAATTTAGAAGTTGTGGGGGACCACTGCTGTACTCATGTCCCATTCTGAATACCGTACACGCACGCTTGCGCGCGGCTGCAGCTCTTGCTATGGTCAGAGGTGTAGGGCGCCAGCGCCGTCTGGGCGTAGCACGTGCCTCGAGATGCAGTGTTTTCGTGTGCTTGTGTCCGTTGGCATTACAGGGCAACGCGTTCATCAGGTCAACCCATAGCGCAATATTTAAGCGCAGAACTAGGACACCATCTATGAAGGACGTGCGTTGGCGTTCGCGCGTGTCATTCGGCCTTCTACTTATGCGTATACAGCGGAACTTTATCGAGTAGACCTGAAAGAAGCTACTTACGCATTCGCTTTCATCAACAAAATGTGTAGTTCGTGTATGCTTCCGGGTAAACGTAGTTTTTTTACCGACCTGCACAATAGCTGCTTTCCATTACAGCGCCCTGTTAGCAGCACGGATCGGAACTGACGTATATATGTATACGGCGATTAACGAGCGCTGGATACTTGCTCGTGACTGAAATAACTGCGGTTCACATCCCTCACAACAACAACGATAATAATAATAACAACAAAAATAATAGAAAGTCACAGTTCCACACGAAAGGCGAAGCACTGATAGCGAAAGCAAAGTATTAGACAACTACACAGAGTATTCTTGTAGTTTTATTGGTCCTATAAATTGCAGTAAACATTCGCTTACTAATTAAAATAAAAAGCATGGTGTCACGCACGCAGAGGCAGACATGACCAATTATCGCTCGATGACCGCGAACACTCGCTGTAACAACGCTGGAGTGATGAAGAGCTGCCTTTCGCTTCATCTCCTCGCCTAAACTTGAGATCACGCAATCTCCTATAGTCATAGGCGCGCAGAAAGACAGCGCACATGAAGTCACCAGCTATCTAGGCTCGACCAATCTTTTCACCCGCCGTAGGTTACTTCCAATATAGGACGCACGGGCCGCGTATGCGCTCAGACAAGCTGCGCGTGTGCACAGCAGCTTGGCCGCGCTAGATCACGTGACCTCCAACATCGGGCGGGCAGGAACACGGCATGCATCAAGCCACCATCCTTCTTGCCTCACCTCCTCACGTTTTTTAATGCGATAGTAACTATATGGACACTCTAGGCGCATTTCTGCCGTCAGCGTCACCATGATGTTCTGTATAAAGCTCAAGGGCGATAACGTCGTCGCTGCGTGCCGTATGCTCTATGTGCGAGTGAAAGCTTGCGAGGGTGAGCCGACGATGGAGGCTCAATCTTGCGCACGCAAGGAAGGAAAGCGGGGATGAAGTGCGCCGTCTTCCCTCGCACACAAGGCACCGAGAAAAGGGGAGGTATGGGGGAGTTCTACTCCGACGGCTGCTGCGTATGGCGCGGCCGCGCGGGTCTTGAAAGCGATTTGCGATGAGTACAGAGTCCAGGTGCGCCGGGAGCTTATAGCTTCGTGTGCGCTGTGTTCTCGCAGCTTAGTTCGCGTCGAAGCGAGAGGCAGCACGAAAGTCAATTCGCTCGCTCCTGCTGCCGCGCTTCCTGACTCCGGAGCTTTGACAGCGAGTGTCCGCGCTCATAGAATGAGATGTGTTTATGTTTGCCTCTGCACGCGTGACTGCATGCCTGCTACAATAGTTAGTAAGCGAATGTTTATGAATTTATACGGACGAGAAATCTGATATCCTTACTTCGTATAGCTGTATACTAATTTTCTATCGCAATGGATGCTTTGCCTTTCGTGCGAAACTGCGAATTTTTTCTCGCACCCTGAGCACACGGCGCGCGGGGCGCGATAGTATCTTATCGCACTTGTTCTTTTATGCAGAACATCACGGCAACGGTGGCGGCGAAAACTAACCCTGAGTGACCCTATACGATTGATATTGCAATAATAATAATAATAATAATAATAATAATAATAATAATAGTAGTAGTAAAAATTGACAGTCACATTAGCATAGGCCAAAGAGGCTGAAGGAGAAAGTCTGCACGCTCAAGAGGCATTCATTAAATTACTTGACATTCTCATTCGAATGCGTTGTTACTTCTTCTTACTTGTTTTCACCCACCAAAGGTCGTGTGTTCGAGTGCTTTAATTAGCGCTACCTTAATTTGCTGTGTCATGATTAACTTTGCCCTAATTAACACCAAAGGTCGTGGATTCGTCTCCCATCAAAAGACGAGGATGCGACTCCCACGAAAGGTCGTGGTTTCGAATGCCTCAGTTAACTCTATAATAATTAACTGTGCCTTAATTAACTTCGCCTTAACACCAAAGGTCGTGGGTTCTACTTCCACATAAGCTCGAGGGTTCGACTCCCACCGAAGGTCGTTGGTTCGAGTGCCTAAATTAACTCTATCTTAATTAACTTTGCTTTTTTTTTGGCACGATGAGTGGTATCGGGACCAGTTGTAGAAGACGACGACGCTGGACGCGCGAGCAGTGGCACGAGCGCATGTATGCGCAAGGTGAGCTCACATGACTTTCTGCACCGCACGCCGCGTTTTCCAGACTATCGTGGGTATGAGCCACTCAAGGCTTTCACCTTAATTATTATTATTATTATTATTATTATTATTATTATTATTATTATTATTATTAATTTCCTTATCGTGCCCAGGAACAACCGTATAAGGTCTGAATGCTGGCGTACGCAAACATTAAAAAGCAAACAAAGAAACTGCAGAGCAATATAAGCAAAAAAAAAACAATGATTAAAAAGAACAAGGTTGAGAAGAGTGTATAGACATACAACAAAGCGCAAGATAAATGCAAAACAAAAAAGAGGAGAAGGGCAGTTGAAAATTTTTGAAACTATGGCACTACAAAGCGAAACTCAGAAAAGAACAATGACAGCGAGTTATGAAAAACATAGAGATTATGAAAATAAGCGTTACAAATACTTTATATTCTATGGACGGATAATGTTGTTTATGACAGGCAGTAACATGGAGAGGTCCATGTTCTCTGTTGATCTTGCGCGGAATAATAAACATGATACCACTGAAGAGTTCGGGACAGGTGGGGATACTGTGAAGGAGTTTGAAAAAAAGTCAGGTCAGCGCGATTACGTGCGCAGCGAAGTAAAGACAATTACAATAACCTAACGGTGCTAGAACAAGGGCCAGTGTCCCTGTTAGCAAAACTGTGATTTATATGCTTAAACACTTTTTCTGGACCCGATCTATAATGTCACTGGTGGATCTAGAAATACCATTCCAGATCACCGACGCGTATTCCAGTTGAGGAAGACAGATTTATGTGTACAACTTGCGCAATGGTGTGATTTTATATCATCATCATCATCATCAGCCTAGTTACGCCCACTGCAGGGCAAAGGCCTCTCCCATACTTCTCCAACTACCCCGGTCATGTACTAATTGTGTCCATGTTGTCCCTGCAAACGTCTTAATGTCATCCGCCCACCTAACTTTCTGCCGCCCCCTACTACGCTTTCCTTCCCTTGGAATCCAGTCCGTAACCCTTAATGACCATCGGTTATCTTCCCTCCTCATTACATGACCGGCCCATGCCCATTTCTTTTTCTTGATTTCAACTAAGATGTCATTTACCCGCGTTTGTTCCCTCACCCAATCTGCTCTTTTCTTATCCCTTAACGTTACACCTATCATTCTTCTTTCCATGGCTCGTTGCGTCGTCCTCAATTTCAGCAGAACCCTTTTCGTAAGCCTCCAGGTTTCTGCCCCGTAGGTGAGTACTGGTAAGACACAGCTGTTATACACTTTCCTCTTGAGGGATAGTGGCAACCTGCTGTTCATGACTTGAGAATGCCTGCCAAACGCCCCCCAGCCCATTCTTATTCTTCTGGTTATTTCAGTCTCATGATCCGGATCCGTGGTCACTACCTGCCCTAAGTAGATGTATTCCCTTACCACTTCCAGTGCCTCGCTACCTATCGTAAACTGCTGTTCTCTTCCGAGACTGTTAAACATTACTTTAGTTTTCTGTAGATTAATTTTCATACTCACCCTTCTGCTTTGCCTCTCCAGGTCAGTGAGCATGCATTGCAATTGGTCTCCTGAGTTACTAAGCAAGGCAATATCATCAGCGAATCGCAAGTTGCTAAGGTATTCTCCATCAACTTTTATCCCCAATTCTTCCCACTCCAGGTCTCTGAATACCTCCTGTAAACACGCTGTGAATAGCATTGGAGATATCGTATCTCCCTGTCTGACGCCTTTCTTTATTGGGATTTTGTTGCTTTCTTTGTGGAGGATTACGGTGGCTGTGGAACCGCTATAGATAGCTTCCAGTATCTTTACATATGGCTCATCTACACCCTGATTCCGTAGTGCCTCCATGACTGCTGAGGTTTCGACTGAATCAAATGCTTTTTCGTAATCAATGAAGGCTATATATAAGGGTTGGTTATATTCCGCACATTTCTCTATCACCTGATTGATAGTGTGAATATGGTCTATTGTTGAGTATCCTTTACGGAATCCTGCCTGGTCCTTTGGTTGACAGAAGTCTAAGGTATTCCTGATTCTATTTGCGATTACCTTAGTAAATACTTTGTAGGCAACGGACAGTAAGCTGATCGGTCTATAATTTTTCAAGTCTTTGGCGTCCCCTTTCTTATGGATTAGGATTATGTTAGAGTTCTTCCAAGATTCCGGTACGTTCGAGGTCATGAGGCATTGTGTATATAGGGCGGCCAACCTTTCTAGGACAGTGTTCCCACCATCCTTCAACAAATCTGCTGTTACCTGATCCTCCCCAGCTGCCTTCCCCCTTTGCATAGCTCCCAAGGCGTTCTTTACCTCTTCCGGTGTTACTTGTGGGATTTCAAGTTCCTCTAGACTATTCTCTCTCACCTTATCGTCGTGGGTGTTACTGGTACTGTATAAATCTCTATAAAACTCTTCAGCCACTTGAACTATCTCATCCATATTAGTAACGATATTGCCGGCTTTGTCTCTTAACGCACACATCTGATTCTTGCCTATTCCTAGTTTCTTCTGTACTGCTTTTAGGCTTCCTCCGTTCCTGAGAGCCTGTTCAATTCTATCCATATTATACTTCCTTATGTCCGCTGTCTTATGCTTGTTGATTAACTTAGAAAGTTCTGCCAGTTCTATTCTAGCTGTAGGGTTAGAGGCTTTCATACATTGGCGTTTCTTGATCAGATCTTTCGTCTCCTGCGATAGCTTACTGGTTTCCTGTTTAACGGCGTTACCACCGACTTCTATTGCGCACTCCTTAATGATGCCCATAAGATTGTCGTTCATTGCTTCAACACTATGGTCCTCTATATATATATATATATAAAGATCCCAGCACACAGCCGCTCGCGCCACTTGCTCTGCGACAGGACTGGCTTCGTTCCAAAGGTCTGAAAGATCTTTGCGCCTAGCTTCGGGTGTCTTAAATTTCACAGGTTCCTTCTTGCTGTAAAGGAGATAGAATAATTTGCCTTTGAACTTCATTACCTGCCATGCGAATTGAGTAGCCAGGCTTAAAATTTTTATTCCTCGGAAGCTTCCGTTGTTTAGAAGAGCTATATATACAATCAGGGCCATCTGCCGTGAATGGTTGGAGCTTTCATTAACAGAGCCTCATGTGCATGCGCATGAATGCGTGTGAGAATGCCAGCTTATATACAGTTATCTTTGTTCGTGTATATAGTAGCTCATCGTATCATAACATAATCACTCGCCACCTACCTTTCCCTGTATTTCCCACGTCCCCTTTCCACAGTGAAGAGTAGCAGGCTAGAGACACGCTTTCCAGGCCGACCTCTCCTCCTTTCTCTTCATTAAAATCTACTCCTCCTCCTCCTCCTCCGTTAGACGCTGGCCAAGAATCCTGCCGACATCGATACGTGCCTTCTCCCAGGCCCCGAAAACTATAGTGATATGTAACTCTCGCGAAATATTGGCGCCGTGAACAATCCGCGGTACTAATTTTTTCCACGCGCTTCTTCAGGGGCATGGCCATCTCTCGAAGCTTTCCATTCACCAAATATTCAGAAATTTCAGTGTAGAATAAAACCGCGATACTTTCTTTAGTGGTTGATGGGTAGCATTTATTATGTCAAAATATATTCACGCGTATTATGGACGTTTAAAAGCACACTGAAGGCTAATATAAAGTCAAGCTAAAGTGATAGGTTATAGAGAATCTCTAAGGCGTCAATGTTATCGCGAATAGAGCCCTAATAATCGAGAAATTTCTATTTCTAGCGCCGATTGCCCCACCGTATTCAACACGTTTTTTTCATCTGTTTTCACTCAGGAGGACTTTTCCAATGTTCCAACTTTTCCGGAACTTGATGCCGCATACATGCAACCAATCGATATCACTGTTGAAGGCGTTAAATTACTCATTAGTAACCTCAAAATATCTACTTCCGCCGGCATTGACAACATTAATTCTAAGATTTTAAAAAACACCATCACTGCCTCAAGCAAGATTTTATGCCATATTTTTCAACAATCCCTAGCATCTGGAAAGTTACCCACCGATTGGTTAATAGGAAAAATAATACCAATTCACAAATCTGGAGATGTTCATACACCTGACAACTATCGGCCCATATCTTTAACCTGCATATGTTGCAAAATGCTCGAGCACATAATCACTTCCCACGTGTACAGCCACCTAGAAGCTCACAATTTCTTTTTTTCTAATCAGCATGGTTTTAGGAAGGGATTTTCTTGTAACACGCAATTGTTTGAACTAACGACTGACTTGCACTTTAACATGGACTGCAACCTTCAAACTGACTGTATCTTTCTTGACTTTTCTAAAGCTTTTGACCGCGTGCCCCACTGCCGCCTAATTTCTAAATTATCTGCCCTACGACTTGACTCTTTAACATTATCCTGGATTCGTAATTTTCTTTCTTTTCGAAAACAGTTTACTGTTGTTAACAATTTCTCTTCCCCGTCTTCTTCTGTTAGCTCTGGTGTGCCACAAGGCAGCGTCCTTGGCCCCTTACTCTTCTTAATCTACATTAACGACTTACCCACCCAGATTACTTCCTGCATGCGCCTTTTTGCCGATGACTGCATAATCTACCGTCCTATTCACACGACTGACGATCACTTGAAACTTCAAGCAGATCTTAACCTTATCGCTAACTGGTGTAACAAATGGCTCATGACTCTAAACTTTACAAAGTGTGAGGTGATGTGCTTCAGCCGAAAATGTGTAAATTCTAAATATTCGTATCACCTTAATAACACTATGCTTACCCACACTTCATCATATAAGTACCTTGGTGTTGTTCTTACAGATAATCTTTCATGGGCCCCACACATCACTTCTACATGCGCGAAAGCATCACGTTCTCTTGGCTATCTACGACGCAACTTGCGAAATTCGCCGCCAAACATTCGAAAACTCGCTTTCCAAACATTCATTTTGCCACAGTTAGAATTCGCCTCCCCAATTTGGTCTCCTCATCAAAATTATCTAATAAATATGACGGAAATGGTACAAAACAGAGCAGCCCGGTTCATATCCCGTAACTACAGCATAAACTCAAGCATTACACAAATTAAACTAGACCTACTGTTGCCGCCTTTAGATATCCGCCGCCACATCGCTCTTCTCTGCTTATTCCACAAATATATTTACACTAATAAACGAACCCGGTTACAACTACAAACACCCCACTCTTTTTCACGCAGATTACATAATCAGTTCAGTTTCATGCGCATATACGGTAGAACAAATGCATTTAATTCATCTGCACTACCACGTGCCATTCGTCTCTGGAATGACCTCCCCGATAACATAGCCTCCATATCTAATCCCGACACGTTCCGCTCTCAGTTACTCATGCTTTTCCCATTTAATACCGTTCACGAGTAACCAATCTAGTGTATGTTATCGTGCATTTTTGCCATGTTGTATATCATTTTCACAAACGGTTTTCCTTTGCTCTGTTAACAGTAACAAGTGTTCGTGTGCCTTCAGATATTGCTTTGTATTCCTAGTGCCTTCAATATTGTGTAACACAGTAATCTTTTTATAGCACTGATCCTGTTGGAAATTTGTACTTTATACCTTTACTATTTAATATGCCCCCCTTACTTTATGCCCTGCCATAGGGCCTGTAAGGTTCTTTTGAATAAATAAATAAAAATTGAGGTAAGTGCAGGACATTATTAGAGACTCCTCCGGGACATTCAAGTACTTGCCCGATGACGAAAGAACTCCTCTGTTAAATTCTGTGACTAGTACTCAGCCAAACGTTGCAAAAAAAAATATCCCTGTATTGTATTATAAGACGAAATAATATACTACTTGTCGAGTTCTAGTTCCTTTTTAGAAAAAAGAAATTGAAACTACCCTTTACAACGACGTGGGCGGTCGCAAGGTTTCGTTTTCGCTCGACTCCGCGCCGCCCAAGCTTTCGCGTTTCAGTGGTTTAGTTATCGCGTAGTGTTGCGCTGGTTTGGCTGGCTCGCGAAGCTCGCACAAACTGCAAGTAGCAGAGAATTCAACTTGCATGTGATATCGGGGGATGCCCGAAAGGTCTACGCCACTTGACCAAAAAGCAGCTGCAGTGGCGAATCCGCCGCTATGTCTTGGCTCGGTACCGCCGTCTGTCGGGCACCGTTTTATTCTTCGACGGCAGCGAATGGTGGTAATGGCAACGTCACCACTGCCCGGTTGGGTGGCGGGAAATTTGAATTGCGATAAAGGTACTCGGACTCTTCAGGTGCAATTTTCTCGTAAACTAAGTTTTTTCTTGGCACGAAACAAGCGTTGCGAGGTTTCTGGAATAGTATTTAAGCAGTCAACATTGACAAAAAGGAAATTTCTTACATTTACCATCTGCTTTTATTATATTTCCATTAATTGCGCACTCACAAATATTTGCCTTTGCAATGTCATGGCAGGAGAAATGTCTTGCACGCGCTTTCGCGATAATTAAAAGCGCTATGTGCCTTCATCGCTTCGGAAACGTTATTTGAAGACAGAAATTTACGGGTTTTTGATTTGACAAAGTTCTAACAGACCGATCATTCAGATCATGCAACATCTGGGTGCCTTTGTGCAACTTTTGTTTCTGCAGTTTGCGCATTCCACCACACAGCGCTGGTCGCAGACAGCGTGGTCAGCGCTCTCAGAACAGTATATTCAACGTGACGAAGGGCGCTGCGCAAATGCGGAAAGCAACATGACTGACAGCGTAACCGGCTGTAGTTCATAGAGAAAAGTTCGTTTATCGCGCCCATGGCAAGCCGCGTGCCCACGCGTATTGCTACTCACCTCTGGTGCATGCTGAGGCGGCAGCGATGGACGAACGGACGGACGGACGGATGGACGGATGGATGGATGGACGGACGGATGGACGGATGGATGGATGGATGGATCCTTGCGGTGACTTTTGCATGAGGCACACGAAATCGCCGTGAGGTCAATAACTGGTCACAATCGATGGAGCCACGCACAACTTTATGAAGAAACTGCATGTCATGCACAAATCGCCTGTAATGAAGAGAACACATACTAAGGTCTGCTAGGGGAGAATCATAGTTATAGAAACGACGGCGACCAATATATATATATATATATATATATATATATATAATAAAAGAGGCGTACGAACTTACGCTGAACATTTCCGATTTGACTGGGATAGCTAACGGAGACGCTGTTCCAGGCTACTGACGCGAACTCGAGATGTGGTCTCACAAGAGCACAGTAAAGAGTGCGCAGACACTCGTATCAACGAAATTTTCTTGTTAACCTAGAAATAACGCCAATATGTCTCAATGCACGCAAAACAATTGAAGATACATTGTGGGTCTTTGGGTCTTACCGGAGCACCGACCACCGCTGGTTCGAGTTTAGCGAGCCACAGGGCCGCGTCAGCCGTCAGCCTCTAGCACGCCGCTGCGCGCGAGCTCAGGCCGCAAGGAGTTACCGAGCGACGCACGCAAGAACACAGTATTGCCCTAAGTTGACGGAAACCGTTTATTGTCTCCGGCGGCACCCAACACTGCACAAACGCCCGGTCCCGGGGCCGCGGGGAACCGAAGGGGTCCCGCACCAAGGGCGAAAATATAGACAGGGGCGCCTATAGCACGTCGCTGCGGGAGCACATGCAGGCTCTAGCTGGGACACGCCGCTAGGAAAAGTCCCGGCGGCTATGCTACTTGCTCTCGCGATAACCAATGGGCCAACTCGCGCGAGCCCGGGCAAGCTCGTTCGGCTTGGTCCCCCGATAAGTGCGGCTCGTCATGGTACGACCCCGCGCGAGCACTAGGCACCCGTTCTTCGGCTTAGCGTCCGGAAAGGATCAACACAAAGTACGCGCTCCCCGCACGGGAAAAGGCACCGTGCGTGAGCTCAAGTCCTAGTCACAAAGGTGTCGGCGGACGAGAGCAAGCATGTACGTACTCGGTGCAGTCCAAAGAAAGGAGCCACGCTCCTCTCCGTCGGCAGCTGAACGCGGCCGCGCCGTGACTGAGCGCCCCGGCCGCCATCCCCCATAGGTGGTGTTGCCTCACCGCAATTAATCGCGAGTGGTGCGCCACATTGCGCCACTGCTGACAATTGGTTGCGTGTGGGAAGGGGGTGAGGCGTAGGGATGGCAGAACAGGTGAATGCGCGCGCAATGATGCCGACACATTCCTTCATCCCCGAAACATGCAACCGGAAAGCGGGATTTGAGTCAACAACACGACCAGTGTCTCGTACATGGGCAGCACGAAATATTTTTCCGTCAAGAAGAGTATCATTAAACATAACTGTGTCGTGTTTTCTAGTAAAAGACAAAACATACGTTTTCTTAATGTTCAACTTAAGCCTATTCATCAAGCACCATTTCTCGATGATGCCAATGTCAGCTTGCAAACGGCGGCAGTCCTCCAAGTTCTCAATATTACGGAAAAATGTTTAATCACCTGCAAAGAACAAGACCTTCAAGTACATGACATGTAGCGGCAACCCATTGATAAAAACTAGAAACAACAACGGCCCAAGGCTGGAGCCTTGAGGAACTCCCGATGATGATCCTGACATGAAAATCTGGAATCGATGATGATCCATGGAATCGACGATGATCCATGAAAATATGACCAGAGTACGGCGGCTGCAAAGGTAGCTTTTGAGGCATTTGCAATACAGGGGGCAAAGTCCGTATTTTTCAATCTTCATCAGAAGTACCTCATGGGAAACCTCGTCGAAACCCTTAGTCAATTCAAAGTAGATTGTGTCTACCTGACCGTGATTAAACACGTGAGGCCCAATGTATCCAAGAAAAGCCCATAAATTCGATTCAACGGATCGTCCTTTTAAAAAATCGTCTCGCAAAGACGAGATTTTTTGTTTGAAATATGAACTCATGCCTATTCAAAGGGCGCAGCGCGACTGGGACGGAGACAAAGGAACACGAACCACAACAAAAGCGCTGACTAACAAGTGCTTTTATTTGCACCGAAACCAGCCTATTTATGCGCAAGGAGGCTTGCCATGTAGCATCGCAAATTGGCAGATATGGTCACACATGATCAATTAAAAACAATATCCCGTAAACGTTTAAGAACACGTTACTAAATTCATAAAAACAGTAAGAACAAGATATGGCCATCGAACATACTCTACTATCGCCACGTATCTCGATGCTTCGGCCTAAGTCGAAGTCACTATGCATAAGAAAATATGATAATGTAAACAAGGAACATGCGGCACAGAACAAGGTATCCACCCACTTGGTTTGAGCAGGCTTCTGTAACGAAAAAAAAAACACCTTTAAAAGGGGGTGAAACTTTTTAGACCTAAACAAAACCTTCAAGAAACTCAATCTCATCGTCCCTCAAAAATATGGATGGCTTGCAGACACAGTTGTGCGCCAATCTTTTGATAAAAAAAGTTTCCACGATTTCTCGCTCAGTCCTTCCTTTGCTTTCATCAGAAACTTAGTGTCGTCAAATTTTGGTTTGCAGCCGCACAGCTTGCAATGTTCAGCCAGAAATCTGCCTGTCTTATTACGTACACTAAGATTATGCTCCCTAGCTGGCCCGCTCGTTGAAACATCTCCCCATTTGGCCTATATACCGGCGACCGCAACACAAAGGAATTTCATAGACAACATTTACCATACAGTCTGTGAATTTATTTCTGTGCTGAGTAGTGCATTGTGGCAACTTCTCTTTGTTTGCCATTGTACAAATTTTTGACAACTTACACGGCGTAGAAAATACAATCGGAACTTCATGCTTCAAAGCAATCTTCTTAATGCTGTGTGACAATTTATGAATATACTGAATCACATGCACTGGCCTTTTTCGCTTACCAGGCTTACTTTTTGGGTTAGGGTTCTTAATCTTTCGAAGCAACGCTTCTGAAACAGTAACTAAAACCGATGGGTATCCGGCTTCCTCCAGCCGTGTCACCTGGAAGTCAAAGCTTTCGCTCACTACGTGGAAACATGTTTTCGTTAAGGCTGATTGAAGGCAATTCATTACAATTCTTCTTTTGACAAGTTTGCAATGGGCACTGTTAAAAGGCAGTAGTCCCTTTTTAGACCTCAGGTTATATTTCCAGCATGTATGGTCATCCCTAAATAGCAACAATAGGTCCACATACTGTAGTTGGCAATTCTTTGAAGTTTCCCAAGTGAAGCTAAGCCCGGCAGAGTTGGATGAGAACGCCTTAATAGAGTCATGAACAACAGCGTTCAGCTCATCGTTTGAAACATTTCTTAAAATTACGAGAAAATCATCTGCATACCGGCATATTTTAACAACACGAGGCTCCTGCCCATGTGAGTGAATGCCTTTCCCGACATAGGCCAAAAACACGTCACGAAGAACCGGAGCTACAGCCGAGCCTATACATATTCCTCGATTTTGGAGGAAAAACTTTCCCTCAAACTTCACAGCAGTTGAGTTTAAATAAAATTCTAATAAGTTTAAGAAAGCGTTATTTTGAATCCCTGTAGCATTCTGAAAATTGCTTTCTCCGTAAGTTGCTATCATTTCTTTTAAGACACTTAGCAGCTCTTGATGTGGAACAGAGTAAAACAATTCGGCAAATCCCCGCTAGAGCTCACCTCTTACCGCCCAATAGCGCTGGCCAGCTGTGTAGGAAAAATAATGGAACGGATGAACCTTGGTCGCCTCTAATGGTACCTTGAACAATACAAGATTGATCCGAATTCCATGGCTGGTTTCCGACGTGACCGCTCTTCGATCGACAATGTAGTTGATCTCGTTTCATATGTCCAGCACGAAAGGTACCGTAAGCGTTTATCTGCAGCCTTATTCTTAGATGTGAAAGGGGCATACGATAACGTATTACATGAGGCCGTTCTCGACGCTCTTGTGACGGTTGGCCTAGGTGGTCGAGTATTTTTGTGGATTGCAAGTTACCTATCTGCAAGATCCTTCTATATGTTAACTGACGATGGCCCAACTACGCGACGCTATATCAGTAGGGGCGTTCCTCAAGGCGGTGCTCTCAGCCCGACGCTATTCAACCTCGCTCTTATTGGGCTTGCTGAATACTTGCCAACTACCACCAAAATTTCAACATACGCAGACGACATCTGTGTCTGGACTTCGGCAGTCACACGTCCTCAGATACGTGCACGGCTTCAAAGAGCGGCTACTTTGACAGCGAGCTACTTGTGTGAACAAGGTCTCAGCATATCACCAGAAAAATGCACACTAGTGGCATTTACTCGCAAACCAATGACGCCTTATGTCATCTCAATCAATGGGCGGACCATTTCCTATGTCAGTACCAACAGATTTCTTGGCGTAATTATCGACCGAGACCTCTGTTGGAGCCCGCACGTGGCCTGCATGAAACGGCGCCTGACAGCAACCTCCCAGTTGTTTAAATACTTGACAGGAAAGACGTGGGGGATGTCAGTAGACGCAATGCTGAAACTCTACAGAGCTCTCTTTCTCGGTGTTTTTAAGATATAGTCTACCTGTACTGAACAACACCTGCAAAACAAATATTCGTGTTCTGCAGGCAGCACAAGCTCAAGCACTCAGAGTTTGCCTTGGTTTGCCCAGATGCACGTCAACAGAGGCAACTATTGCGATTGCTCGGGACCATCCAATGCAAACTCACATTACGGTGGAGGCCCCATTACGGTGGAGACATTATGCACGTGCCCCCTATCACCACCTTGCAACACTACCTTCAGAGAGGCACCAAGCATTATTCCTAAATCTATCGTCAAGTACAACGACAAACTTCCCTTGGGCTTCACCGCTGCATCTAAACCATCGATACCCCTTGGTGTCTTGTCAGCCCCACAGTCCATCTCAGCGTACCAGGAATCGGGAGAAAGTCTGAGCTGTCATCGCCTGTGCTGAAACAACTGCCTCTGCTTCTTCTGCACGAGAGGTACGCGGACAGTGCACATATTTATACTGATGGTTCCACATACATCCAGTGTTCGTCCGGTGCTGTGGTCGTCCCAGCAAGAGCTATTACCATCAGCTTTAGGACCGCGACCACCCAACGACATCGACATCTGCGGAACTAGCTGCTCTTCGCGCTGCACTTTGTTTCGTCAATCGGGAACCACCTCGACAATGGTCAATCTTCAGTGACTCAAAGGTAGCCCTATAATCTGTGCTATCAGCTCTGCGTCGCGGGCCATTCGAACAGCTCGTGCTCGATATCAGATGCCTACTCCATACATCACATGAGAAAGGACATCACGGGACGTTTCAGTGGCTGCCAAGTCACTGCGACGTCATAGGAAACGAAGACGCCGATAAAGCCGTTCGGGCAGCTCTTGAAGACACACAGGAAGAGGCCATACCACTTTCACGGTCCGACGCAGCCAGCAGACTTCGAGTGCTTACACGGGAGATCCCGCTCTCTCTATGGTGCACACCAAGCAGCCAGACGTGCCCTTTTGATGCATCTCTGTATGCCAACTGGACTCCGCCGAAGTGAGGCCACTCTGCTTTATCGCTTATGGCTAGGGGTGACCTTCACGAAATCTTATTCATTTCGCATTGGAATGGCCGACAACGCTCTCTGCAATGCCTGCATTTGCGAGGAGACGCTAGAACACATTCTGTGCGACTGTTCTGAATATAATGTTCAGAGACAGTCCTTGGCGTCCGTTCTACCACACCTTGACAATAGACCATTGTCAGTTGCAACTATTTTCACATATCGCCGACAGAAGACATCGCAGCTGAAGGCGACGAAGGGACTACTTCGGTTTATGAAGGAGACGGACTTGGACAAGCGGCTGTGACAGTGATGTCACGTACCGCGCAAGAGTGACAGACTGTAACTTACGATGTGTGTGCCATGTTATGTGCTCTCTCTATCTCTTCTCCCTATCTTTCATCCCCCCATCCCGCTCCTATGTGTAGGGTATCAAACTGGTTAAGCTAAACTGGTTAACCTCCCTGCCTTTCCTTCTCCTCTTTTTCCTTCCTTCTATATCAATTAAAAATCCAAATCCAAAACCCAAAAGTGTTACAATGTCCGAAGAATTCCTTATCGAAAAGGGATCTCCGCTCACCAGAAGCTGCAGATGCTTTTGAAGGTATCGAGCGAAGACGCGTTGCCATGAGCCATTTTCCGAAGCTATGGCGGAAGTGGTGCTCCTGGTTTATGCGTCTTCAGGGTGAAAAATACGCCAAGAAACCCAAGAAAGCCTCACTAAGTGCAGATCCTGCAGCAAATCAAGTGTTTTTATTTTTTGGGTCTGTGGATTGAACGTTACTTTTTTTTAATTCTTGTCAATGGCACGAGCTGCTTTCTCCCGAGCCATTGCCTTTGGCAACACGGAAAGCCACCTTCCTTGTCATCTTGCAGAACAATAAGGTTGTTTTCTTCGAGGGCTTTAGAAATCTTCGTAAAAGGCGGGTTTGAGGCCGGAATGGTCGCAACATTCCTTTTCAGGCTTCTTTGTTGTGCTAAGCGCTGCGGTCTGCAATCCGGCGTACCATGGAAAGCAACTCCGAACGCCGGACAGAAGGTGGGAAGCTGTACTTTGGTCCTTTGTCCAAAATATTCTCGGCCTCTGGTGGGATCTTCGCTCGCCCTAGAACCTTCACCTTATTCCCGTCGACGATTGGCTTCCTTAGTCGCATTTCCAGGCTTCGAAGCGCTCGTTGCCAAAGAAATTCAGTGGAAATCGCCGCTTGCCTTATCATTGCTTCCAGGCGTGTGGATTCCTTTAGTGGTACAATTCCTGTTAACACAAGAACCCGTAGCCAATCATGGAACATCCTAACTTGTCTCCAGTACTCCGACTTAAGGATCTTGCAAACTCGCCTACAATATCCCCAGGACGGCTCAAGAACACCACAGATAGCTTGGACTTCTACTGGGACAACCATGTGCTTGATGCAATACGAGACTACTCTGGACTGGCTTGTCGAAACAGCAATCAGGTTTGCACAGGCCAAGGCTGGATCAGTCCGAAAAGTTCCAGAGAGAAAAGGGCCCAATGTAGAAGACATATGTCGCAGTAAAACTTTGACAACACTACATTTCTGATGAAAGCAAAAGAAAGGACCGAGCGAGAAATCGTGGAAGCTTTTCTTTATCAAAAGATTGGCGCACAACTGCGTCAGCAAGTCATCCATATTTTTGAGGGACGATGAGATTGAGTTTCTTGAAGATTTTGTTTAGGTCTAAAAAGTTTCACCCCCTTTTAAGTGTGTTCTTTTTTTCGTTACAGAAGCCTGCTCAAACCAAGTGGGTGGATACCTTGTTCTGTGCCGCATGTTCCTTGTTTACATTATCATATTTTCTTATGCATAGTGACTTCGCCTTAGGCCGAAGCATCGAGATACGTGGCGATAGTACACTATGTTCGATGACCATATCTTGTTCTTACTGTTTCTGCGGATTTATTAACATGTTATTAAATGTTTGCGGGATCTTGTTTTTGGTTGATCATGTGTGACCATATCTGTGCTGATTGCGACGCTACATGGCAAGCCTTCTTGCGCATAAATAGGCCGGTTTCGGTGCAAATAAAACCACTTGTTAGTCAGCGCTTGTGTTGTGGTTTGCGTTTCTTTGTCTCCGTCCAAGTCGCGCTGCGCCTTTTGAATAGCCATGAACCAACTCGCCCAAATCAATGTTTTAATGAACTGATGCGTTTGCGCATTACCATTTCAAGAACTTTCGCAAAACAACAAATAAGTGACACTGGCCGAAAACTTATTCACATCACAAGCATTGCCGTATTTAAATACAGGAACAATTACGGATAGCTTCCAACGGCAAGAAAAAACACCAGTGCTCAAAGATAAGTTCAACAAATACGTCAAAACAGAACTAAAAATGTAAGCGCATCCTTTGATTATTAAGCTGGTAATTTCATCGACTCTTGTTGAAAGCTTTGCCTTAAGCTTCTGAATTGCCGATAAAACCTCATGGTATGGTATGAAGAACTTTATTTAGGTCCTGAGGAATCAGTCTGGGACTGATGCGGGCCGCTCCCACGTCGGTACAGAGAGGCCGAACCCCTATGCCGTCACACGGGCCCTCTGGACAGCCCTGAGTTGGTCCACCAGCACTTCACTGTGCAGCATCCGCTGCCACCACTGTTCATCTCGAGAACTATCACCGGCCAACGCCAGGCAGCGCCAAAGCATGTGTTCTAAATCGAGCAAACCCCCACACTTACTACAATAGACTGAAACCCCGCAGTCCGGATTAATTTTATTCATGATGACCGGGTGAGGGTACGTTCGTGTCTGCAGAAGCCTTAATGTAACCGCCTGTGGCCTATTTAGTTTAGAATGTGGCAGGGCGAATGCCCTGCGCCCTAAGTAATAGTGCTTGGTGATTTCGTTGTAGGTTAACAGTTGGTCCCTGTACTCAGGAGCGGAAGATCCAGCCCCTTCAGGGAGTACACGGCACACTAATCCTCGTGCCTCCCTGTGCGCCACCTCGTTGAGGTTACGCGGGGCTCCCTCCACTGTCCCCATGTGCGCCGGGAACCAAGTAACTGTATGCGAAGTGATATCCCTACCCTGCAGCAGTCTGTTAGCCGGTTCCGCAACAAGTCCTCTTGAGAAGGCTTTAATCGCAGATCGCGAGTCACTAAACACCAAAACTCTTCTTGAAGCAATTAGTGCTAGAGCAATAGCCACCTGTTCGGCGACCCCCGGATTTTGGTATAAATGGAAGCGGCATTTCTAACGCTCCCTTTGCTATCTACCACCACCACCGAATAAGCATTTTTACCATTAATCCATGCGGCGTCACCAAACGCAGACTCCTCCTCCTGATCCTTTGCCCTTCGCAACAAAGCCCTAGCTCTCGCGACCCGCCTCCCTACCTTGTGCACGGGGTGCACATTCCGTGGAAACGGACGAACCATGCTATTTGCCCTAAGGTTCCCGTTCAACTCGTGTAGGGGAGCCCTATCGTGCGACACAGCCACCGATTCTTCAATTGACTCTAAAATATACCTACCCGCTGGTGTATCTAGCAACCGCTCCCTGTGTGCAGTACGCTGAGCCTCGGCAATTTCATCTAAAGTATTATGCAAACCCAGTCGTAACAACATATCGTTTGACGTAGTCGTAGGCAGACCAAGTGCAGCCTTGACGGCTTTTCTGATTAATGCTTCCAATTTATTTTTCTCCCCCCTATTCCAATTTAGCATACCTGCCACATACGAGAAATGACACATAATAAACTCGTGAACTAAGCGCATCGCACCTTCTTCTCCTAAACCCCTATGCCTATTAGAGATCCTTATAAGTCTTATGGCCTCCTCCGTCTTCTTGGTAATACGCTGAATGGTTCTAATGTTCGATCCGTTCGCTTCAAGTACAAAACCCAGGACCTTGATTGCTTCAACTTTGGGTATCACCGACCCTTCCCTAGTATTAATTCTAATGCAAGGCTCAACTTCCGGTACCCAACCCTTCGGCCTACGACCTAGCTTCTTAGATTTAAAGATCAACAACTCCGACTCTTCAGTGGAGCACTTGAGCCCCATGAGACCCAGATACTCCTCCGTAAGCGTTACCACCTTTTGCAGCCTAGCCTAAAGCTGTCCATCACTACCACCGACACTCCATATAGTAATGTCATCCGCGTAGATAGAATAGCCAATATCCTGGACAATGTCCAGCGTATTAGCCAACTTCGACAACGCCAGATTGAATAACATAGGCGAGAGTACGGATCCCTGCGGAGTACCACAGCAACCCAATTTAAAGACTTCCGACTTTATCTCCCCAAACCTGAGACACGTCCTTCTATCCATAAGGAAAGCCTTGACAAAGTGGAAAGGCCGCTGCCCCATATTCAAGTCCGATAGCACCCGTAGAATGAAAGAATGTCGGATTTTATCGAAAGCTCTTTCCACATCAAGTCCAATTAGTGCCTTAGTATCCCTTGTCCGCCGGTCAAGAAGCTGATGCTTAATCTTGATCATAGCATCTTGAGTCGAGAGGCCGGGCCGAAATCCTATTATCGAGTGCGGAAAGACCCCATTGCCCTCAACGTAACGCGTTAGCCTATTTAAAATGACATGCTCAGCGACTTTCCCCAAACACGATGTCAGGGAAATGGGTCTGAGATTTTCAAGCCCTATGGCCTTCCCCGGTTCGGGTATCAGAACAGTAGTTGCAAGTTTCCACTCTTCCGGGAAAGAGCCTTCCTTCCATCGGCAATTGATCTCCCGCGTAAGGAACTCAATTGACCCGTCGTCTAAATTCCGTAAAATTTTATTCGTAATTCCATCCGGCCCTGATGCCGATCGACCATTAAGGTTCTGCAGCGCCATCCTTATATCACTTTCAGTAAATTCCTCATCCATAGCTGCATTTTCGTCCCCACTATATTCCAAAATCACGTCAGGTGTATCGTGCCAGGTCTCCAACGGAAGGTATCTATCAGCCAAATCCTTCAGCAACTCCTGCTCTGTGGAGTCCCGACACGCCTGATGGACCAGCTTACCTATCACAGTCCTCTGATTAGATTTAGTGTTTGTCTCATCTAGTAAATGTCTGAGCAAACTCCAGGCGCCTCCCCTCTTAATGCGACCATCAATAGAATTGCATGTTCGTCGACGATTTCATGCACCAAGCAGTCAGTGCTGCGGTTGTGCTGTCAGAGCTCACAAAGCAAGAGCTAAAGTGTTCTGCGAAAGCTTGGCATACATCTTGCGGTTTGAAACAAATACTGTCGCGCATCTTCAGAACAGCAGCACTGATCTCATCTTTACTTTGCTTCCACACAAAAGCCCAAAAAGAGTTTGGTTCTTTCTTGAAGTTCTCTTCAAGAAGTTTATGGTATTCAGCTTCATTGCGTACAATAAGTTTTTTCACAATGTTTCTACATAATGAATATATTTGGTACCAATACTCACTTTCTGATTTCACGTACAGTTTGGATACCACTGTTTTTTCTTCAAGTAGTGTTTCAAATCGCAAGAAAACCAGCAAGGGACTCTAGATATCTTCGGATGACATCGTGGTACACATTATTTCATTAATCCTTGTACAACTGATGTCCCTAGCTCAACGCATGAGCCAACATTGCCGATCTCAAAGAATCGATACCAGTCATAGTTTTGAAGCTCAGTGTACAGCCCAAGGTAATCGCCGTAAGCGCGTACCTAAATTTTTCTGGCTTGAGTTCGTTTCAGTTTGGACGAAAAGACAAAAAGAATCACAAAGTAAACGGTCAATGAAGCTTATTTACCAGAACAAGAGGATCGCGCACCCTTTGAACATCAAAAACATGCACGTTCGATATAATTATATCTAAGATGTTACCAGCGCAGTTATTCATCGTGTTATATTGACGTAACCCATGAAAGTTAATCAAATCAATGAGACATCTGGCTTTTTCTCGTACGGCTGTGCGGTCACTGTTGACCAAACCAGTTGCCCATTCGACATTAGGAAGATTAATGTCTCCGTAAATGTAAACCTTGCACTTTGAAAAATCAATTTTTTTCCCCAATATCCAAAAAATTATTCGTGAAAACGCTAGGATCCGAATTAGGCAGAAAGTAATAACAGCCAACGAGATAGTGCGATTTGTCACGTGTTGGAATTTCCAACCACACACATTCATCGTACGTCTCCAAGTCTTGCCTTCTAAATGCACCTAATACAGAACGGCATGCTATGAGAACTCTGCCACCGTATTTAACCTGGTCAGAGTAAATTCTGTCAGCTCTGAAAACAGCATACTCATCTGAGGAATGAGAGGCACTTGTACATGACAAGTTTAGCCACGTTTCCATCAGGCATATAATATCATGCTCACACTGGTATCCATTCGCGAAGAACAGTTCAGCTTTAGTTCGAAGTCCTCTCGTGTTTTGATAATACAACTTCCTGTGCCATTTTCGGAGGAAGTTAGAGCACTGTTAAAATTAGCAAAGTGCCGTGAGGGCCACAGGTGGTGACGCCAACACGGTGCAAGCCATAGGAGGTGTCTCCTCCGCGCCGCCTCCGCGGTCGTGTTCTATGCCCTCCTAATTGCTTCCTCGCTCGAGCATGCCAACCGTCCTACCCCCCCCCCCCCCCCCCCCACCCTCCGCCCGAAGCGAGGACGTGCTCCTCATTTCAACATATCCATTCGGCGCCATTGCCATTGGCGCCTTTATCTCGGCGTCTTGATGGCAGGAGCAAACCGGGACCAGCAGATGTGAGGACCGACAGCGCTAAGTGCTTCGTCGATACGACGCGCTTCTTCCATGGGCAGTAAATATGCAACCTGCCCCTATTAGCAATGTCCCTGTTTCATTTATTTTCTTCTTGTCTGCACACGAGATAGGATACCAGTTGGCCAGCCAGGCAAGTCAACGCGAAACGTATCTTTACGAGAGGGAACACAGTGGTTCAGCGCATATAATTATTCGGCAAAACCTTCATCGGTAGTTGCTTCTGCTATACTGCTGCTGCTGCAGGTACCAGATACAAAGCATAGGTGTGCTTTGGCGTCCTCCTATAGAACACTCACTAGCGTAGGAAATACTACACGCTGATTGTGTGGCAAAATCAAACGCGTCTTGCGCGAACGTAGTGGCAAGAGGTGTCCGAATCGGTTGACGCCACGCTTCTCATCTATACTCACTGCAGTTCTACTTGGAGCACCTCTATTTTCACAGTCGCACTTCCATTTAAATCATTGTTATATTTAAGATTAACTTTATCTTTTGATCATTGCATTTAACTTTATATCATTCATTTTCACGTCACCACTCGTAATTTTCTTCGTTTCTTGACTGGGAGTAGGGAAGGGCGCCGGTCACTATAAGCACGTGCACACGGGCCTAGGCTTAGTCTTCTAATGAAGCATGACCTTTTACTGATCCGATATAGCCCTCCGTCGCCTACCTTTCTTCCTTGTTACTGTGGAGCGCATAACCAGAGGTCTTCCGGAAAGCCCATGAGCCTTTAACAATGACTGTCGCGCAGCAGTATTTCTAAAGTTACAAATCAGTGGTTCCTTTAATCTATTCGTTGGTAGTCTGTCGTCTTGTGATCACGCTGTCTTTCAGAGAGCGTACACGGGACATAGCTGGCTGTAAGAAGTCAGTTGGGAGGAAACCTTGCCTTTCATTAAGCGCAGTGTAGCTCCACCCCGCTCTTGGAAAACGCCGTTCTTAAACTTGCATGCGGGCAGGCTCGAAGGTGAGCATAGATACTTATTTTGTAAGGAAATTATTTCATCAGTGTACCTGACTGTAACTGGCGTATTGTGAAGTCGCAAGGGTGTGCCAACGTGTAATAAATGGCTTTACTTCACCACCAAAGCAGCCGGGAAGGGATACAGAGGCTTGGCCTTGGGGAAAAGTTTATACAGAGACTATTCACATATAGCTATGAATACTCTCTGGCCATTTGGGGCTATCTCAGGCCGTCTATGCCAGATTGATTGACAATAATCCGGCACGGCCTTAAATATATGTTCGATGTCCCTGGCTCGCCCGTCAATCCTTGGGCATAACAAAAGCGGAAACGGACGGTGGCAATCGCAGTAACCCAGTCTGCTTCCCTTCCCGTGAAATAGTACTCGGGAGAGTCCATGATGGAGTCCCTTAACAAAGAGTTAAACGGCGTCGCTAACCTAACAGCGGCTTTGTGTGAGCGGAAGGCAAATCTCCAGGCGCAGATTGAATGCATGCGGAGAAGCCCTCGTCTCCTGACAGTGCGAGTGAATCGACGGGGATGCTACATGGCACAGCAGACGTCATGGATTTTGAAGTGATTGGAATCTGCTTTCGATAGAAAAAAAAAGTATTATAATTCAGCTGTTACTCCCTCGTAAAGAAACTTTTACAATCCCTTTGTTCTTAGAGCGAGGGCACGCAGCCACTAGCCGCATAAATCTTTAAGAAAGAACGCAAAAACCCATTTATTACCATCAACTCTTCAGTTCGAATCCACGCGAGCTGCTTATTTCTCAGTTTGTAGAGCAACGCCCGTGTCATCCGAAGGTTGTAGGTTCGGTCTTCATGGGCGACAAGTTTTTTTCTTCCAGTTCCTTTTTTTACCGTTATAAATATGAATATTATCGTAAATTTAACCCTCACGCATAATTAAACTACTGATAGAGTGCCTCGAGCAGCCAGTCGCACGGCAATTTTACGTGTATTCGCGGGCTTCTTCCACGCTCAGAAGAACACTTTTATGTAGCACGTATTGAGCAACAGAAAACTGTATCGGGAGTTTTTCATGCTGCTTTACAATTTTTTCATTGACACTTTTCATCTAACTATAATATTTGAGAAGTCGATTAATTAATTAAGACTAATTATGTAATTAGGTGGAATGAAAAAACAATCTGAGTATCTCCAAGCGACGGCAAACAACATTAAATTGGTTCTGTCCATGTACGTGCCATTTACATATTTTTAAATCTTGGTGCATGATAGTGGGGAGACCCTGTATGTGCTAACTAATGATAAAATGGTGACCAACATTACTGGAGAAATTGCAGCACAGCTACCCTATATTTACGAAAGGGAGGCATGATTGACATTGCCGAGACTGCCATCGCAGTGCAACAGATTGCGTGCGAGACCACCGCAGCCCAATGCCAGAGGCAAAAGTACATCTGACACTGCAGGAGACAGAACACTGCGAGTACTGCGCGTAATACTGGGCTAGTTACCGCTGTCACTTCGCACAGTGGTCAAAGCAGCATTTTTTTAAATTTTCATTTCAAAGCATACCCTCTCAGAAGCGCCGCCACTGCGTCTAGATTATACATGCCGCAGCAAACAGAGGGCCGCATGCGCATGATTTGATTATTATTATTATTATTATTATTATTATTATTATTATTATTATTATTATTATTATTATTATTATTATTATTATGCTGATGATGATTTATGGAGTTTAAATCACACGCGGGCGCAGTTTTTCAGCTATTTCTGAGTTTCTGGACAACTATCAGTGTGGCTCTTTTGCCAAATCACCTGTAGCGCCTGTAGCGCGTTATGGGGCTTCAGCGCCTCCCCTCCCCCCCGAAATTTTTTCGTGCTGTCGTGCACCGCCGGCCAAAACAATCCCTGGCACCGGAAATGATTCTGGATTTTGTCTAGAATGTCTTTTTCACGCTTGAAAAGACATAGACATTTCAGCGCGCACATTGCCAACTCGGGCTGGATTTCGTGGCAACGCCCATGCACCTGGAGTCACATAAGGCGAATGAGCCCCATCTAAGCACAAAGTTTTTTATGGCAAGCGGGCTCGTCGCGGCACCTCGCGGAGGCCGCGGAATCTACGGAGCGCAAGGATTTTCATTCCGAAACTTTATGGGAGTAAAGTTCTCATAAACTTTTGATGCGAAAGGTGCATTGACATTTCCAAAGTCGTGCTTTAGATTTTCAATTGCCGAACTTTGTGGGTTTAATGTTGTTATAAGCATCTGACGCCAAAGGTGCATTGTGGCACCAACACAGTTTTCTAAAGGCGTATGAGACAAGCCAAATCAACACACTATCAGACAAGTTGACAAGACACGCTGCGAGGTCTGATGAGACGAAGCGTTGTGGTGGTTCATTTGTACCGTTGGGTCACAGAAAATAATATCAACAATATATAATTTGACTTTTATTCGCGAGGACACATTGAGCCTCTTCAATTTTTTTGTTCTCGCTACCCGTGGGCTGCCTGAGCCAGCCAGAGCGCATGTGTTTTTCTCGTGTTGCCCCGACCACCGCGCAGCCACTTTGGTGCGCCTTCGTTTTTCTCTGGCTGAGTGGATTTTCGCCTGGCAGGGTTTTATACGTTTTCCGGCTACCAGATGAGAAAAAGAAACAATGGTCGCTCGCCACCATCACTGCGGGGACTCGACGGATCGCAACACTCTCGCTTGAGGGCAACCTCTCCGGAAAGTCTTCTGTCGCCGGCGTAAGATATCGAGCAGTATGCGTATGGTTCTCGGTGGACCAAGCGTCTCACGTTTTCTTCAATATTCCTTCGGTAGTCACATTAGGTACCCGCCGTGGTTGCTCTGTGGCTATGATGTTGGACTGCTGAGCACGAGGTCGCGGGATCGAATCCCGGCCACGGCAGCCACATTTCGATGGGGGCGAAATGCGAAAACACCCGTGTACTTAGATTTAGGTGGACGTTAAAAGTACCCCAGGTGGTCAAAATTTCCGGAGTACTCCACTACGGCGTGCCTCATAATCAGGAGGTTTTGGCACGTAAAACCCCATAATTTAATTTTTTTTTATCATTCCGATAAGACACAGCGTTATCTAGCCCCTTTACAAACGAGGCAGGGTGAAAACCTCGCACCTCGACACAACAGTTGTTGAGGTGCGAAATCAACAGTTATGCATGAAGCAACTAGCAACAGTTCAACATGCGCGAAGCCACGCATAACATGGATGCAAAAACATGAATCGCGTGACAACTGGTGCGAGGATTTACTGGGCCGCATAAAATAAACAATTTCAGTTCTTGCAAGCTTCAGTAGCTTTAACATGCAACACAATGCGCTTGTGCAGCCGTGCTGCCTAGCTAGCGCAACGCGGTAAAGAAGCGGCAAACAGTATAAGCGGCCAACGGCATTCAGAACTTTAGCGAAATGCCTTTAAACTTCATGCTGCGCTGCAGGCGAACTTCGTCGCTTAACCGTCTGAATATGATCGAGTGGAAAAAACACCGACACGACAAAGGAAAGGGTGAGAACAAGAAATTGAAAAACCTCTTGAAAAATTGCAAGAATTGCGCTTTTACTTCAAAATCAAAACCTCGGATATGTTTTGGACAACATTCGGCCAATTGGGCTTACATCGAGTCAAGTCAAAATTGTAGAAAAAGTAATCCATGTCCAGCTCAATGAATTTACTTCTTCGCAGGGTATTCTGTGCTCGATACAAATAGGATGTAGGTCTCAATGTTCCATATGGTTAGCTCACGTTGATTTAGAAAGCCGCATTTGACTCGCAGGACTCTCAGGAAATGTATCAGCATTGGTAACTTTAAATATTGCAAAAGCATATGACAGTGTCCAACATGTCATTTTAATTTCTAGATTAGCAAGCTGTGCTTTTCCAGACTATTTAGTGGCCTGGATACAAGAGTTCCTTTCTGGTAGAGAATTCTTTTGTTTCAAGGATGGGGGGATATCGGGCACATATAAACAGACGAGAGGCCCACCACAGGGATCAGTTCTTTCACCACTTCTGTTTAATATTTTGTTATCCTCTATCCCAATTCATCAGGATGTGCAAGTTTATCTCTATGCTGGTCACGTGATATCAATACGTTATACCAAACCTTCCAATCATAATTGCCTGAACTCAAGTCCAGGCTGGACGGACCATTTTTTTCACTCAACGCCAATGCTTAACGTAAAAAAAAAAAAAAGAACAGAGAGGCATGGTCTCTCTGTTCCGACATAGGACTAGCCAACGGCTGGGTAGGGACCTACCTAGCAGGCCCCCTGCCTAGCTCCTCAGGACCCCAATAAAGTCATTTACTACTACTACTACTATTTATTTTCATTATCGAAGTGAGCCGATACCGCAAGTTGCAGCTTTGAAGTACTTGGGGATAGCCTACGATAGTAAGCTAAACTGGCAGCAGCAAATCGAAGCAAATGCTACTAAAGGAGAACGTGCAATGGAATTGTTGCGCCGGTTCAGTAACAAAAACACTGGGATGCGTAGGGCTGCGCTGCTTTACGTCCACCCCATTCTCGAATTTGGCTGTGTTCTTTTTTTTTTAGGATGTGCAGCATACAAGCTAAAACCTTTAATATCACTGGAAACGCAAGCGCCGCGTCTTTGTCTTGGACTGCCAAGTTTTGTGGCTAACAATGTGCTTTATCTGGAGTCTCGAATTATTACGCTTTAATCCAGATTTAAGCAATTTACTGTCCCGACTTTCCTGAAGTTTTATGATGCATCTCTCTCCCATTTGCAACCCGTTTTCATCAATTCTCCCGATTCATTTTTCAGTACAGGTTGGCGGTTATCTACAGCCACAAGTTGTTTTTGTTCAGGTGCTGTTATCAAAACTTCAAATTTGTCTATCGAGCCTAATTTCTCCAAATTCTAATTCGTTGAAACTGAAACTCTTTTTTTATTATATTTTTCCAAAACACGCAAAACCTCATCGTGCGCGCATACTCGAAGGTCTCCTTCAAGATCATCGTAGTCAATTTCCATCTCACTTGGTTATTTCTACGGGCGCAACACAAAATTTAGAGATGGACGGAATTGCATCTTTTCAAATCAGCTTGACTAGTCTTTTGCTCTCCGTCTCGCTAATTACACTTGAATATTTCTTGCAGAATTTCTGGGAATTATTGTGGCTATCGGAAAATTGGGTGCACAGCAATCTAACGTAATAAGTGTTGCAGGCGCGCTTTCGCTTTTTACACATTTAACTTCTACTAATCGCTCACATCTCCCGAGTATATTTTCGACTCTTACCCCAGGCAATTTATCGAAGTCCGCTTTGTCTGGGTCCCTGGAAATAAGGAATCTTTTTCAATGGATCAGCTGACTCCCTCGCATCGTCATCATTAAATGGTCCGGTCTTAAGTGTTCTTCCTTATTGCTTTTTTATAACAGGAGCTAGATATAAACGTCTCTTATTAGTGAATTGTAATGAATCATCCATACTTTCCACAGATGATTTTTGACATCTAAAATGTCAGTGCAACACGAGCAAATGTCTTTCCCGCCAATGCGAGGTGACGTTATCAAGCTTCCGCTGTAGAGTTCTCCCGCCTTAATTTTTACCTTCATAGATGTGGTTTATCCATAACTGAACTCTGCTCTTTTTGTAATGAACCAGAAACTATTACCCATTTCTTTCTCACCGCTGCTTCCCCTCCCTCCGCAGAATGTTCCTTGGATTTCCAACTGGTAATATGGGTTTAGCGCTTACAACCATAAACATTTTAACGCGACAGCGAAGGGTGTCGTGTCGCAGAAAATCCGGTATTGGTGTCCGGCGTTGGCGTCTTGTGAGCGAAAATTCCCGTATATATTTAGGTATACGTATATGCCAGCGCCTTGCTACATAACATGCGGTATATGCGGGTTATATTTCCACGCCATTCTATCACTGAAGTTGCTCATACCTTGTCTTACATTCTTGAAAAAGTTATTCCTCGGTATTTTGAGAATGACAGCCCACAAACAAATGTCATGAAACAAAACACCGACAGCGCATTCCTTCTATGTTAAATCTTCGGACTGAAATAGTAAAAGTGCGAAACAATAACGGGAACCTGAAAATGATGTAAATATTTTGGCGGTGGCTGTGGGCATTACCTCCGGGATCGGCCAACGCAAGAGGCCGCGTTTCTATCAGAAAGCTCGCCTTCGTGCATAACGTTTGCCAAGTTCATTGCTGAAGTTGCGTTGCATTGTATGTTTGTCAGTGTTCTCACTGAGCAATTACCGCTAATTCTCTTTCTTAATCCAGTAAGTTTCATTGTTTGGCGCTACACAAGCATGAACATATGCAATGCATCTTTAATGTGCCCATTACCGTTCCCTTTCCATTCCAGTAAACTTGACAGTATCTAGCATCAACAAATACATAGACCAAAGCTTCATGACATTAGCCGAGCAGCGCGTGCGGGCGAGCGTCTCAGTCAATGCCCTTACAAAACATTTACAGAAAGTCTATAGAAATTTGTCTATGACGTCTAAAGACTATTGATATTTCTTTAGCTTATAGACCGTCTATATACTTATGACCTTACACTTTTTATAGACTAGTGCATAAAATGTCACTCTATTGACATTTTATAGACTGCCTAAGATTAATGAAAATTCACGTTTGTAGACAAATGTCTGCAGAATGTCTAGACAAAAGTGCATAGGGTTATACAGCTCTATTTTTGTACACTGAAGTCTGTGGAATGTCTATAGACAAATGTCCATAGATAGTCTATAGACATTTGCTTAGACATTTTATAGACTTCACTACAAAAGTATAACTGAACATTTTATAGATTCAAGCTATCACAGCCCCTGACCCTAATTTATCCCCTCCCATAAAATCTGCATTTTGCGGCTTCGTAATTACCTCTGTCCTTTGATTATTGTTCTTTTTTTATCGAGTTTGGTAGCTCGTTTACATTATTGAAGGGCGAAGAGTTTATCTGTCTTTAGATTTTATATAACTTATTGTGGAAATGTTTGTACTGCCCAGTGTTTCTCAGATACGAAGAGTTTAAAACCTTTGTATTTTTGAATTAGCTTATTGTGAAAATGTTTGTATTGTCCAGTGGTCCTTACAAACGAAGGGTTTGTAATGATCTTGTAATATTTGAATTGTTAGCTTGTTGAAGAAATGTTCGTGTTGCTCAGTGTTTTCTCTCCCTTTGCCCAAGGGCGTTATGAAAGTCTACCATGAGTGTACGTATTTTTCTTTTTTTTATTTATTTATTTAGTACCTTAAAGGGGCCCCTCACCAGGCCACATATCAAATTTCGTTTATACGCTGGAAGTTGTTACGTGCCCTCTAGGGAGCGTTCTGCCGCAAGAATTTTTCAAATTGGTTCATTAGTAGCCGAGATAGAAATATTTCAGTACCGCGAACCCATAATTTCAAGAGGCGAGTGCCACTGCCAATAAAACCCCTTAAACTTCGTAAACGCAGCGACACTCTCCTCCTCCGCCTTCACTCCTCCTCGTTTCTCCTCTCTTTCACGCTCCCTCCTCGACCGTGGCGCCGCCTACACTGCTCGAGCGTAGCAACAGCGCCAACATGCGCTCCTCGCCACTCCGTAGACGTGCCGTAGACGCTTCTCGAGCAAAAATGGCGCTGATGCACGGTGCGAGGGCCCACGTGATGCTATTAGGCCAATAGCGACACGGCGTCGGCCTCGGCCAGAGCGCGCGAGGAGGAGGCGGCATTCTTCAAAGCGTGGCACTACTTTACGAAGTTTAAGGGGGTTTTAACTGCCAAGAGAGACACTCTCTCCACTAGCCCCTTCTAGCCTCCGCAAGCAAAATTCCTTCCCCGCGTTCTCCCATACCGGAGCTCGAGGATCGCGTGACGCAACGCCACGGGTCCCACCTTCACTTTTTCTTTCCTCGCTTTTTACTGGTGGTGGTGGTGGTGGTAAAACTTTATTAATTCTTGAGATGGAAGAGGGGAGTAAGGAAAAGGGTAGGATGGTATGGAAGCGGTTGGGTGGGTCCCTATTCCAGGACACCAGTGATCCTGGCTACTCTCTCCGCCTGGTCCAAGAGGCCCCTTTGGCCCACAGCCCCGGCCGGGCGAGGAGGGTCTACTACGGCTCCCTATTAGAGTGTTTTAGTTGAGCGTCTTTACGGTACGCTCCGCTCCGAGCGGCCCCGCTAAGCCACAGCGGAGCGGCGGGCGATTTTCACGTTTTAGTAGAGTGTTTTAGCAGAACGTTTTTGACGGTCCGCTCCGCTCTCGCGTACCCGCTCACAGTTAGCGGAGCGGCGGACGAAGAATCAGTTTTAGCGGAGCGCCCGGCTGCGTCCGAAAGGCATGTGCTCACCTGACGCGCCACCTTGCTGCAGAAGGTAAAACCGCTATGAACATAATACTCAAGTTGTAAGAATTGCCGCAATAAAATAATATATTTGGAATTACTCAAATGTCTGAAGGCATTTCATGCAATACATTGCATTTTCATTTCTTATATATATATATAATCCTTACATTAACGAAGCCGTTACGCTGTGTTGTAGCCAAGGCAAGGTTTATTGCTATTTCAGTACACCTAAAACGTGGTCCGCATAAACAAACGCGCGCACATGGCAGGGTTCTGTAACGGATTCATGGCCACAACCTCCCGAAGTAGAAGATCTTCGTGTCTCCTAAAGTGTACTCTAGGTTTGCGCTTTAGAAATCCCCATTCAAACGAGCTCGTTGACGGTCCAGCAGCACTGGGGGCAGCCATTTTGCTTCGCTAGACCCGCTTGACCCGCTCGCCGCGCTCCGCTGAGAAAGCTTTCTAGCGGAGAGGGGGCTCCCGTCCGCTCGCCCGCTCACGGCTGAACGGGTCGCGCATGCACACTTGCGCTTCCGCTAGCCCGCTGAGCGGAGCGGACCGTCAAAAACGTTCTGCTAAAACAGCCTACTAGGCTGTTTTAGCAGTTGCACGTTTAGCGTAGCGGAGCGGACCTTTCGTAGTTGCAGCGCCCCCTGGCTAAATTCAGGGTAATGAAAGAAAATGAAAACACTTTATGATCACTCTTATACCGTAAAACGTATATATGTATATATATAACTTGTTTCTCCATGAAGTATCTAGACGTGCGCTTGTAATGCGTTACCGGTCCATTTTATCCAATGGAAAATAAAGCGCCGTCTTGAGGAACGCCACGTGTTAGCCAGCGCGCTTGCTTTCGGCATCCAATCCAATCCGTTCTGACGCCAACGCTAGCCAAAACACTGCGCAGCCCGCTCCGCTCAGGCAGCTTCTAAGCGGACCGTGTTCCTCGCTCCGCTATCCCGCTTACGGCTAAGCGGACGGCGCATGCGCATTCGCGCTTCCGCTCCGCTTAGCTGCTTAGCGGAGCGTAAACACGCTCAACTAAAACACTCTATTGTAGCTAAGCATCTCAGGCGAGTTCGCTTCTCGTGGTCTTTTTGTACATTCCCACGTCACATGTGGCAGTGACGGCCACGCACCACACCATGGACAAGCGCCGGCATGTAGTGTGGGATTCATGTGGTGTGCTCTTCCCAAGTAGGGATAGCTCTGTCTCTGTATTCTTCTGTATGCGCGGGCTTCTTGTACCCCCAGTTGCCGTTGCGGGAGGACAAGGCGCTCTCTCGTGCGACGTTGGTGTTCGAGGATGTCTCGGGCTGTAAGTGGACTATCTTGGAAAGGGCTGTGGTTCCCGCTCGGTTCGCGAGTTCTCGAGCTAGGGAGTGTGCCCTCTCATTTCCTGGGATGCCCTCGTGTCCTGGACACCATATGATTGCATGTTCTTCTTGGAGTGCGTCGCCTAAGATTCTCAGCGCGATTCGTGGCAATCTGCCTTGCATGTACATTCTGCATGCTGCTTGAGAGTCGGAAATAACCAGTGCCGAGTGCCCGGCGCTGTCACTGTGTTTGATTGCCATCGCGAATGCTGAAGCTTCAGCAGTGGCTGTGCATGTTGTGTTTATTGAGGCCGTTATTCCGGCTCTTTTCCGCTGCGTGTTGCGAACTGCTACTATGACGTGTCCTCTAGCAGTCCGAGCGGCGTCCGTGTATTGCACTTCTTGATTATTCCCAAAGCTTTTGATAAGTTGCTTGGCATGGGCTTGTCTTCGGCCTTTGTGGTATTCGGGATTCATGTTTTTTGGTATCGGTGTGGCTTGTATTTGCTTCCTGATGGGGCCTGGTATCTGGTGGATTTGGTCACTGCAATATTGCGGTTTCACCGAATATCTTAGTTCAGTCAGTAGCTGTTGTCCGGCTTGTGTGAGACACAGGCGCTCTGTCTGATTTATCATAACCGCTGCCTTGAGCTCTTCAAAGGTGTTGTAAACTTCTGTGTCGTGTAGTCTTTCATTTGCGGTGTTCACCGGTAATCCTAGCGCCACCTTGTACGCGCACCGTATGATCTGGTCCACCATCTTGATTTCTGTGCGATTTAAGTTTTGATAGGGTAGTGCATATGTTATCCGGCTGATGACAAAAGCTTCAACGAGTCGTATCGTTTCGCTTTCGTATAGGCCTCTCCCTTTCTTTGTGATTCTTCCTATTAGTCTTGCTATTTGCTTCATTGTCGCTTTAAGGGTCGCGATAGTGTGATCCGCTCGCCTGTTGCTTTGGATCCAGAGGCCCAAGACACGAACCTTGGTCTTTTCTGGAAGCATTCGGTTCTCTAGTTGGAGGTGTAGGTTTGGCCTGTTACAGTAGTTTCGTCCATGGACTCTGATCTATTCGGTCTTTTCTGGTGCACAGGCCATGCCGTGTTCTGCCACGAAGTGTTGGACGGTGCTGATGGCTTCTTGTAGGGTGCTTTCTTTGTGGCCTAACGATCCCTTGTGCATCCATAAGGTGATATCATCCGCATAGAGCGCGAATTTGAGATCTTGGATTTGATGCAACCTTCTTGCCAAATTGTTCATGCCAATGTTAAACAATAATGGCGAGAGTATAGCTCTCTGTGGAGTTCCTTTGTTGGGGAGATTGAGCTTGGGTGATCGCATATCTTCTAAACCTATCGTGGCAGTCCTACCAGTTAAGAAGGATTTGACGTAGTCAAAAATTCTCTTTCCGCATCCCATTTCTTCTAGTTCCTCCATGATGAGCCTATGGGACATAGTGTCGAATGCGCTCTTTAGGTCCAACGCCACCACTATGTTTTCTTCACCAGTCGCCACGTTGTTTATGGGGCTCTTGCATTGCCCAGGGGGCGCTGCGAAAAAGGTGCTAAAAAGCGCCCTCTGTCCTAAAATGGGTCGTACCAACGCCTTGGTCGTACCAAGCTCGGTCGTCTGCTTCGGAAAGCACGTTTACAATATGGACCCGCCACTTTCGGTTGTGTTGTATCACGGCCTGCAGCGAATATCGGGCGCCGAAGATTTTTTCAGGAGTGGCACGCTGCGTAAAGGCAAGAAATTATGCAGTGCCGAATACGTGTATGCCGTTCAAGAATTAAGCGGCGAAATTTTAGCGCGGTGTCAATCGCAAGTGAAGCGAGTCGCGTACGAAGTGGAACTTCAGGTAAGGTTTGCACGCTGCTAGATTCAGGCGCACAAACGCGAGGAAATGCTTGCTATAAATGAATCCACAGCAGCGATAAGCAGACATCATGTGTACGGAACTGTTCGAGCACACGACGTTACGCGCCGCGACGGCAGCGGTCTTTCAGCATGCCGCGATGTACGAACTGCTCGAGCGCACGATCGTACGCGCCGCGACGGCAGCGGTCTTTCGACATGCCGCGAAACGGCGGGTCTCCTGCAATCTTTGTTGACTGCATGCCGCTAAACAAGTAGTTAGGCCTGCGTTGTAGTAGCGGCCATCTGTCCCTTTTAGTAACTGGTAATAACTGATGCAATGCATATGAGCTCGCACGTACGTGCGAATCGCGCAGCGCGAGCTCGTGCGCTGCTCGCTTGATGTAGCTTTTAATGACAACGCTCGAAAATCGATCTGCTGTAATCAATACTATCTTGCTGCGCTGCCTCAACATGCTGGCTTGAGGTCAAGTATGAGCACATTTAACTCTCTAACCTGTGCTGCTCGTAGTGTGGTAGTGAATTATCACCGAATCAACCCGGCCATTTGTGGTCATTTGCACACACCTGGGCACTTCACCACTTCGCACCGGTCGAATTGTTAATTGTCGCTGTGGCCGGGTTTCGAATCGTGAATCAACAGCCATGCCTGCTGATATGTCGGTCTGCCGTCGGGACTGTAGGTGCAAAAGACCGAATTTTAGAACGCAGATCTATAATCAAGCAAGCTTCAAGACAGGTGAAGCAGTCAGCATGGCGCGAAGTTTCGCTTACCCAGCGCGACGAACTGCAGTTATACAGCGCGCCCGACGCTCCGCTTCGTGAGGCCTTGAAGGGAAATGATAGAATCGGATGTTGGGATTCAGGCCTTCTTGTTCATGGGAGCCGACGACGCAGCAGTATCGACGGTGACGCTTTTTCGATGCTGAGCTAGGTCCCTCCGGATCGGCGTCGCCGATTCCTCCTGCTTCCAGCATTACGTCCCACGGCACACGGAGAGTCCGTTTTCGTTAAACTATAGGCTGCGACCAGCTCGCAGCGTGGTCGACGTGGTCTGTGAGAAGTGACGAGCCTTTTCGCACTCGCAACAGGGCAGAAAAAAGTGCGAATCGACGCAAAACTCGGCCTAGAAACGTGCTTCTCGACAGCCAGGGCTCAATACGACCCAAGCTGGTACGACCCAGATGTCGTTTCCCGCGCCGCCACCAGGCGCCGCTACTATACCTCAAACTCCAGCGCAAGACGCCCATTACTTCGTCTCTCAGCCTAAGGAAAACATCCTGTGTTAAAAGATGTTTGCGGAAACCGTACATGTACACCGATAGGAGGTTGTGACTTTCGATATAATCGGTTAACCTGGTGAGTATCACTTTTTCAAACAGCTTCCCGAGACATGACGTAAGTGAGATTGGTCTGAAGTTCTGCATAGTTTTCTGTTTTCCCGGTTTAGGGATTAGGACTATGGTGGCTTCCTTCCACTGCTGTGGAATGGTACCAGTTTCCCATATGCCCTTGTTGAAGTAGTCGACTAGTCGTCCGAGCTGCTCATTGCTGAGGTTGCGCAGCATTGCGTTGGTGATGCCGTCCCCTCCGGGTGCTGTCTTTCGTCTGATGTCCTGTGCCGCTGCATACAGTTCCGCAACCGTAACGGGTTTATCTAGAGGTTTGTTTGTCGGCCCTTTGTAGCTGAGAGATTCGACACTATCGCCCCCTGTTTTAATGTATTTGTCCCTGAGCGCTTGGATCAGGGGCCGAATCTATAACGGTTCGGTTGGGGAACCGTTCCTTTGGCCTCACCTGATTGGCCAAAATTTTGATTACGTCACAGGTCGTCAGAGGCAGCGGGGCGGTATCGCAATTTTTGAATACGTCGCACATCTGTCAATCATCTTCAAAGCGAACCGGTCGTAGGAACCGGCGAAGGGGTAGTCCGCTTTGGGTTCCGTTGCTGTGGCTTGGCTTTGGCTTGTGACCCTGGCCGCGCGCGCCGGTCGCGCGACCCCGGAGACACGCGGGCGTCGCGCACGCGTGCGTTGGTTGCTTCGGAGGCTATTACTTGCCTTCGTCGTCTGCTTGGCGTTCCTCTTTCGGCGTCGACCACGGCTGGAAGCGCGATACGCGTTCGAAGAAGTGACGGATAATGAGTTGCACCGCCCTTGCTGGCTTTCTAAGTAAACCTTTTGCAGGCTACGCTATCAAATGGAGGGGACTCAGGTGCAAGCGTACGAGTGGCCATTCCACGCAGAGGAAGGAATATTGCGCGCTGCGGTTCATCGCCACCGGCCTGCAGCTCCCAGAGGTCGGTCGGACGTGAAGCATTCATCGAAATGACCTAGATCTCTGCTGCCGACACTGTCCACAAAGTTGCTCTCGCAATTACTGTGTTGGCTGGTTGAAGGGCTGGGTCAGCTTTCCCGTGACCTCAGCTTCAAAGCCAATGCCAAGGAGATATTTGCATGGTGAGATCGAATTCTCAGTGCTATCGCCAGCGTGAATAGCTCGCAGATCGCCGTTCAGCAGTCAGAAGGGTTCAACCTAGGCTGGTTCAGCACTTCCTTCGTTCGGCTGATAAAACTATACAGTCAAGACGGGAATATATTGTGGAGATCTCTTATTTGGCTGCCTTTTTTTTTCTCTGGTTCGGGAGTGCCGCACTTTGTTACTCAATTTTACGGCACAGCGCGCACCGTCAGCACCACACTCTTCGATTTGACTTTGCGCAAGCAATGCAGGGCCCGTGTATCGTAATGTTCGATTTCAAGTTCCATTGCTTTTATCACGCGACGCGCCGTGGGGCTTATCGCAGGGACAGCGGCAGCGCGGCGGCGAGCAAGTCATGTCCGAGCCGATGACGAAGGGCGAAAAAAAGATGGAAAATTGATATAGTCGGCTAGTAAAGGTGTCCCTAAGAACCAGTTCACGGTTTTGTCGCGCTCGCTACTTGAGAAGTGCCGGCAGTGCGTTCCTGTTGCGTGCATCGTGCGAGCTCCTGGTAGCAGACGACATAGCGCGGCGCTCTGCCAACTCATTTACGCTTGCGATACCGCCTGTCGGCTCAGAACAAAAAAGAATGACATTAATAAATTACTTCTGCATTGCGTAAACGCCCGGCACCACACGTTTATACTTCAGAACTTGGCGTATAATATTTAATTCATATTTTACATTTATTTAGCAAGCAGAAACATTCTGCAATTCCTCGATTAGCTCGTCATATAATGACGTACACTTCAGAGGTGGCACCCTCTCATCTATTGGTCGCGTCCTCCCATTCTTCCACCGCCGGCTTGGGAGTGGCCACGGAGGAAGGAAACTAAGGAGAGGCCCTGACGTCACTCTTTGTGAAGCAAAAGTGAAGCCGGAATTTGGCGTTGCTCATGGCGATGCTCCGCCTTTTGGGCCACCCTCCTCTCTTGTTTACATCTTTCGCGAAACCATGCCGCGCTGCCCGTGGTGTCGCGCGCGGAGCGCGCGCGCTCGCGCAACATCTGGCAGAGCACGGTGCAGGTAACACAGCGCAACAAGACACGGTGACTAACGCAAACCCGCCCACTCAGCGCCTTTGCCACGGCCCGAAACCTACCAGATCAACACGTGTGAGCGCTCAAAACCATAACAATGCCGCCATTGTGGCCCAAAAGGCGTGGCCATACAACAAAAAAAAATTAAAAAGCAGCAAAAAAATGAGAACCTACTACGTCATTTCCGCCACACTTTTCTCCTAGCGCGCGGAGGGGGTAGCGCCTCTCCTTAGTTTCCTTCCTCCGTGGGAGTGGCACATCTAGTGACGTAAGCGGCGAAGCGAACGGTTCGTATTCCGAACCGTTATAAGATTCGGCCCCAGTTTATCGGTGTCACCTTCGTATTCGCCTACTAGGGTGCGTATCGTTCTCGCTGTTGCCGTCTTAGTAGAGTCCGGATCTATCATGCTACGTAAGATAGCCCATGTCTTAGCGGTGGATAACGTCCCTCTCAGTGAATCGCAAAATTGGAGCCAATTTTCCGCTTGCAGCTCTCTGGCATACTCATTTGCTTGTTCTGTTAGCGCTGCTATTCTTGCCCTAAGTTTTCTGTTCAGTCTGAGTTTTCCCGCGCTTGGTTAAGCTGCGCCGGCCCTCCCAAAGGTGCAGCAGATGTGGGTCGACTGCAGGTGTTTTCGCGTTAATGGCTATGTTTCGTGTTGTGGCTTCGTGCGCGACTTTGAGTTCCTTTGCCCAATCCTCAGCTGTGTTGGGGGGTGTTGGATATTTCCTGTACGCCGTCCAGTTTGTGATTCTGGCCTGCTTTGGTGGAAGCTTGAGCCGGGGTGTGGTCATGAATAATATAGTGGTCACTTCCCAGATTTTCGTCTAAATTTCTCCATTGTCCATCCGCTATGTTTAGCGTGAAGGTTAGGTCGGGGTAGGTGTCCCCACACACGCTATTTCCTAATCTAGTGGGTGTTAATGGGAGAGTTGCTAGTTCTAGATCACATTTGTCTGTAATTTCTACCAGGCTTCTGCCTTTGGGGGTATCTCGTCGGTATCCGCAATTGGTGTGGGGAGCGTTGAAGTCGCCTAGGAGTACAAATTTGTCTTTTCCTCCCAGGTGGCCTAATGCGTATTCAATAATTGCCGCAAAGTCCGGTCGACGTTCCCTGGGAGGGCTGTATACGTTGCAAATAAAGGTCTTTGCTCTCCCTTTCTTCGATGTGTGTATTTCAATGATTTGGTGCTCGGTTGTGCATTGAGCGACACAGTGTGAGCTCACCGCTATTCCTTTATGCACTAATGTAGCAACCCGCGGGTACTGCTGATTCGTAATTGTGTAGTAATCCCTTAGCTTGACTGTACCCTTTCCTATTTCTTGGAGGCATATAATATCAGGTTTGCTGATGGCCGAATCGATGTAAGTCTGTAGCGCTGCCGCTCTTCTTTGGAAAGAGCGGCAGTTCCAGTGCCATATCTCAGCGGTGTCTACGGTTCTGGGCGTTTTACTGGCCATTGTTGATGACGCTTTCGACGTCCGTCGAGTCCGAGATTATGCCATTCTTGGCTTTTCTAGCCGACGGTGCGCTGGGGTTGCTATTCGCTCTTTTACGCAGTGGTCGTTGTCGGGCCAGCGTTTCTTCTACGTATCCTTCAAGTCCCTGTAAATCAGCGTATAGTTGTTCTTGCAAGTTTTGGATGCTTTGCATCTGTTGCACTAGAAGCTGTAGTGTTTTCTCCGTAGTGGGTGTAACTTTCGTGTGTTCTTGTTGCGCCGCATGCGTGGGTTTTGCTTGTTCCGCCTTAGCTGTGAGCCTAAGTTCGCTTGAGTTGCTTATTCTCTAATACAATCTTTTGGTATTCTGGGTTCGATGTTATGGGAGCCGTGGTACGAACCATCCCCGCCCAGCTCACCTTGTTGTCGGTGGGTTCCTTCTTCATTGTTGGAGTGGGAGATCTTTGCCTGGACCCTGTAAGAATGGGCTGGCGGTTGGAAGTGGGGTGGTCTGAAGAGTCAGAGTCCTTGTGTCGCCTTCGTCGCGCTCTTGATCGGGATCGCTGTCGTCGTGGCGACACCGCTTGTAGGTCTTTTTGTCGCTTTAACGGTGGCCATCCGTCGTCGTCCGTTTCATCCGTGTCGTACCACCGTGGCCTTGGTACAGACTCCTTGATCGGAGTTTTGAGTAGTCTGGAGGAAGACTTCCTACGCGTTTTGTTGTTCTGCCGTGGCTGTTTGTACCGTTTCTTGCAGTCCTTCGAACCGGCAAGATGCTCCTCTCCACAAGTGGAGCAGGTGGGTTTACATTCGTGCTCTGGCTCTGGCTCCTTAGTGCCACATTTGCTGCATACTGAGGTATGGGGTAGAGGGCACACGTCCGTCCTGTGGCCTGTTTGTATGCAGGCGTTGCAGAATTGTACGGTGTTCTTGAATGGGTAACAGGGCATTTCTCCTCCCATGTAGTAGACAAAGCGTGGTATCATGGGGCCATAGAAAGTAATGACCGCTGTCTTTTTTTTCCCCAAGCATGCGCGCTCGTAGTATCTCCACCCCTAGCGTTCTGATGCGCAGTTTGGCTTGGAGTGTTTCCGGACTCGTGTGCTGTGCCAATCCGTGCACTACACCTTTCTTTGTGTCTTCTCCGGCCGTCACGTAAGCGTTTACTGCGTGTTGTTTGCCATTGATAACGAGCGTCATTATCTTCCCGACTATATCTGCTACCTCTTGTTTGGGGGTAGATATGATAAAGATGTTTGATCCTGGCTTTAGTCGTAAAAGGAAGTGTTCCCCTATCGCCTTCCTTTGTGTGGCCATAATGACCGCTTCGGAAATCTGTGGAGCCGTCAAGTCTTTAATTGGTAGCCCTTGATGTGGTCGGACTATTATTTTGAAGTCTTCCTTTGGTAACGGAGGTAGTCTGTTGACTCGTGGCTTTTTCTTCATCGGCGGTTTCTTCGCTGGTCCGAGGTGCTGGCTCGACGAGTCGTAGGCACCCCCTGCTCCCATGGTTTTTCTTCCAACTCTTGCGAGAGCCTTCTTCTGGCGAACAGTTAACACCGTTTGCCAGTCTCCTTCTTTGTCCTCCTCCTGCCCGACGCGTGTGACGGGCATATCGGTGTCTTGTAGGATGATACTATCCCCTTCGTCGGTGTCTTGGTACTCCATTTGTTCCCGGTCCAGGTCCGAGAGCGTCGCTCGTACTTTTAGTGGCTCGTGCAAGCTTGAAGCTTCAATGTAGTTTGGTCCAGGCGTGCTCGTCGTAGCGTTCGTCGCCTCCGTGGGCGTCGCAGCTCCGGACGCAGCCGGCGTCGCCATCTGCTGCGGCAGCGCGCGCGGAGTCTCCCGCGCAGCCGCCGCCGCCGCCGCTGTAGTCGGCGTAAGTGTTAGCAATCCGCACACGTGTGGCGGGCACGTCCTGGCCCGTATTTACAAAAAGACGAAGGGCTCACCGCTAACACTGGTATGTGCACAGTCCTTAGATGTTCCCGAATCATGTATTCCACACGAAATGCAGCACATCGTAGGAAAAACTGGTCAAAAGATAGAAAATCACAGAGCTCCACGCCGAGCCAACCGCTCTGCTCGGCACCACCTCGGCGTTCCTTTTTACTGGGCAGCGCACTTGCACTGACGGCGTCGCGCTCGAGCTGTTGCGTGTCTCGTTTCGCGCAGCGCACGATTTTGCGCGCTGTGCACGAGAACACCCGACTAGCGGTATAACTCAGTGCTACACGGATACTGAGGCAGAAACAAGCGTATCGCAGAGCGTGATCGCGCGCTGGCACACGGCAGAAAATGAGTTCCGTTGTCTGCGCGCGACGTGGGAACAAGCAGACGAAACGGAAGTACATCTTGCTGCGGTATGAAACAAAAACACGCAGACATTCTCAGTTTGTGTGTTTTATTATTTCTCTAAACATTAATTCGTCTATTGAAGCAACAGATTATAAAAATAAGATGTTGCTTGAATTCCCGAAATCGCGTGCCAGTATGAGCGACGTCACAACACTGTCATGTACGTAGTCGCACTTGTGCGATATGCGTCGACTCTCCGGCTGGGCGCGCGGCGCCCGCGAAGGGCATAGAAGGGCAAACGGCATTCGGTTTTAAATTTCAGCTCTTTCCGCGGCGCGTAGGCGTAGCGATGTAATACTAGAGACACGATCGTTGTGCGCATTGTATGCACGGCGCTTGTCAGCTCAAAATGGCCAGACCTGGTGAGGGGCCCTTTAAGAACCATGCGGTCATTCTTTTTAGCATATTTGCTCGACTTTAGGAACAAATAAAACTTATGTTTACATATATTGCCTCTCCGCCTGTGTATATCTCTTTCCAAGGAGCATGCGCAGGGGAGAAGGGGGGGATTAAAGAAGAGAGGGTGCGAAATCATTGAAAAATTGTTGGTGGCACAACAATAGACATCAGAAATCCCCCCTCTACATTTCCTCAACTGATGCGCCTCTTGTATACGACTAATGTAGACGGACCTCCACCAGTATAAGACGGCAAATGATGTTTTATTGTGACATCAATTATATGGGCACTCCAGGCGCACTTCTGCAGTCGGCATGGCCGTGCGGTTCCGTATAAAATGCAAGGGCGATAAAATTGTCGCCGCGCGCCATATGCTGTATGTGCGAGTGAAAGCGTGCGAGGGCGAGCCGGCCATCGCCGCTCAATCTCGCGCACGCAAGGGAGGAAAGCGGGGAGGGGCGCGCGTTCTATTCCGGGCCGCTGTATCTCGAAAGCCATCTGCGACGGGGACGAAATCCGCCAAGCGCTGCGTTTTCGCGGTTTAGTTCGCGTCGGATGCGCGAGGCAGCACGAAGGTCAATTCGCTCGTTGCTGATAGCGCGCTTCCTCACTACAGCGATTTCACAGCGTTTCCGCGGTCGAGAGAGATGCATCATGTTTGCTTGTGCGCACGTGACACCATGCTTAATTTAGTTAGTATGTCTATGCTTACAAGTTCATACGGCCGATAAACCTACTATCCTTACTTTGTATAGCTGTCTACTAATTCGCTATCGCAATCAATGCTTCGCCTATCGGGCGAAACTGCGACTTTTTTACATGAATATCAAGTAAATCAATCGAATATTGTATTACTACAGCAGTCTTCTTAGTTAAAACTTATAAAACTTCGTGAAAATTGTCGACTAGCGTGTCCACGTTATTGCGTTGCCCGACGGCCTAAATCCCCTCCGAATGTACCGGCTGCTGGCCATTTTAATAATCAAGCTTCCCTTCGTTAGTTTCACTCTCACAATGCGTCCAATGCTATGGAAATGCCAATGATGAGCACAACAATTGTGAAAATGATTCGTTCTCCATTTATACATCAAACCCTAGTAGGAATATTTCATGTAGAAAACACCTGCAACCTTTTTCTTTGGTCCTTTTGCATGCGACTGGCTACACTTCAACAGAAGTGATAAAAAAAAATGGAGTTCAGCTTCCCAAAACTGCACAGGGGGTTATGAAAAAAACTTGTACACGTTACAGAAAAAAGTAACTAATTACAATTGCTCCATTAAAGAATTGCTATTGATAACAGTTACCAATTAGTGCCCCATGAAAGTAGTTGAGGAATTGCTCAAAAGCAATCGATTACTTCTACGTTACTTTCCTCTGAACTTTTATTAACATTACTGGCCTGGCCCTTTCAATGTGTCCTCTGCAATCCTCCCCACATTGCTTATCTTCACTAACAATTGCTTATAGAAAACTTTGTCAATCTTCTTCCTTTGTTTTTGTTGTGAAGACATCAGAAGTGGCACTAAAAACTTACTCGATGTGCGCTGGGGTTAGGGCATTGTTGTAACGGACGAACACATTGCACACATGGTTGTTGTTGCTCAGCACCTGGGTCCGCTATGAAGCACAACACTTCATTGTTACTGGATGGATGGATGGATGCTATGAGCCCTTTGGAGCAGAGTGGCAGGCTGCGCCACCAACCTCTTGTTATATTACGTCTTACCTATGTCAAAAAAAAGACATAGGTAGGACTGAGTCTTGAAGACACTCCCTGGTAATCCAATGAAAAGTTGAAAAAACATCGTCCATATGCGATTTCCTGGCATTAACTTTCCCATGTCCTCATGCATCCATGAAGTTGCTGCCTGGTGCTATCTCAGGCATTCTACTGCAGTTCCTGCCTAATTCAGGTTGTCAAAGTTGCATCGCCTGTTACAGCTCGACCCGTCAAGAAAGTAACTGCTTAAATGTAATTGGTTACTGAAAAAAGTAATTTAATTACAGTGTGCGTTAATGAGTAAACGAAGTAATAGTTCAATCACAAATTTAACGAAAAATAGAATTGATTACAAGTAATTACACGTAATCCGTTACGTACAAGTATGGTTATGACTCATGAGAGATGCCATAACGGAAGGCTGGGCTGTGAATTAATTTTGTCCACCTGCAATTCTATAATGTGCACCCAAAGCACAGGCCACAAGCGTTCTTGCATCCCCCCCCCCCCCCTATCTAAACTGCAGCAACTGAGCCACCGCGGCAGTTATCAATGATTTAAGATTTCGGCAGAGAGTCAAGAATAGTACATGCATACTTTCTCAGTGATATTGTGAGACTGCACTGCAGAGTAAGTTGTGCTGCACCATTGGTGCACTTTTACGAGTATGCTTCAAATCATCATAATACAATTAAACTGCAACATCATTACTGCAAGAAAATTTTGAATCATTTAGGGCTCGTCCTGTTCCCAGCAATCGTGTATCCTGCGTGCCTTACCTTTCATTAACACTGCGTGCCCTGTTCAAGTCCCAAACAGCATGCTCGTAAACCGTGACACAGCACTGCAGACAGGAAAGTCGCGAGCGCAGAGTTTTAAATAAAGGAAGTGTATGCAAGGTTGATGACGATTATTTACGGAAAAGATGAGCCCCAAAAAGCGGGGCTTTTTTTTTTTTTTTTTTAAGGCATGGCTTATTGGTGTGGGTCCATGTACTAAATCATATGTGGGGCGATCATTAAGCTTTACAGAATTTTTTAAAACTCACCTATGGCAGGTAGCATAATTCTAGTCCTTAAGGTGGATTATACAAAAAGGCAGACATTACTTGCACAAGAAATCGAAACACATTACCAATTGACAAAAATTCACTGGTTAACAAATTGTAGCCAGTGAGCTTGCAAGGCATAACCACTTGGAATGAATTTTTAGGGTGGCATAGGTTTCTAGATATGCAACATCGAACAACCAGTAAAAATGCACTGTTGTTCCACTTACTTATTTAACATGCTGTTTTATGCACTGAAACACAAAAGAAACTGGAATGCCCATGTAATTTGTCGCACACTTTGGCAATGAATATATCGAAACTGGCGTCATCCTTGCCAAGTTGCCAGCTACAATTCATTAACTGCAATATGTGCCGTAAATCAATTAATTAGGAGGTGAATTAATTATCTTTCTAATTAGTTGAGTATGTATTTCGATTTCTCATGCAACTAATTTCCGCCTCTGAATAATCCAACTCAACGATATGCTATCTGCCACAGGCAATTTACTTAAGAATGATCACCCAGTATAAGAGGTGCATCAGTGAGGAAAATGAGAGGGGACTATCTCTCTATGTTGGTAAGTCTTGCCATTAGTCAAGTGCAGCCTGACAGACTGACAGCAGCCATGTGAACTTCCATCCAGCTCTCGCCATGGCCGCAACTACAAAGATTTAGGTGGGGAGCCTTGAAAGCAGGAAGGTAGTGCAGATCTACGGCGTGGCTGGACTCGGCATTTGCTTTTCTTAGTCTCAGAAAGTGCTTTTGGTGCAATAAAATTTTTCCTTAATGAGGAATGATGGGGCGACTAGTTGGCAAAAAAAAGTATTCAATATTTAACAATAAAAACCTGCTGAAGTTGGCAGTTACTACCATACTGACAACCACCCGAAAATAAAGCAGAAGGTATCAGTGAAAATGAAATGCTGCCATGTTGATAGCCAATAGCACACATTTGAAAGGCTTCGTATGTAACGGCATTTCTTGGTCCTATTCTGTCCTGCATAACCTTCACTGATTTACAAAGGTTTCAAAGAGAAAGCACTGGCAATGTAAGCAGGACACGGCATATGAAAACAGAATATGGTACAGACAACTTATTTCTTCAAAATTTTCTGTGCTATTCACGCTTTACAATAAACCATACTATCAGCAATATGGAAGGCACAATTACTTAAGCAAAGTCTATGTATAATTAAGAGACTGTACTAAAAGATAAACAGGAAAGGAAGTAACATCATGGGATGGCTCTGCCCCTTTCATGCTTGCTCTTTTTCTAACTCTTTTGCTTTCTCTTAATGCTGTCCTTTATTGCATACATTACCAACTGGATCAAAAGTCCACGATGTGATTATGCATGTTTTTTAACTGCATTACGGAACAGTATAACAAAGGAAAACATAATTCACCCTCTCACAAGACTACCTCCAAAACAGAGACCCCTGTGCAATGAAACATGCACAATTAATAAATTACGTACTTAAATATTTACCTCTTTAGCTGCTCCACCATACTAATACAGTTGTAATCAAAGCCGATATCCTATCACAAAAGTTTGGCATTCTCAAAGCTCCTTTTTGTCATGAAGAGAATGTCACATCAAAAGAATTCGTGCTACCCACATCCCTTTATCACAACATGGTGGGGGTTTAAGTAATATGAACAAAGAGAATGAGGGACAGGGTACAGTAACCAATAAGCCAGGTGTGACAGGGTAGCATGTAACACTGGAACTGTGAACATTCATAAATCTGCAAATTTGAAAGCGCATTTTGTGCAAAATGTGCCCTAATATCCGCCAGATTACTCTATGGGAGTTAACAAATGTTAGCCAAACAACAAACGCAATGTAAAAACCAAATTGAATCTGATATTAACCTGCCATTTAATTCCTCCATAACCAGTTAATTAAGATTACATTAAGAAATGAGCATTACCACACTTTTTGCATTACCTTCCAAATACACTGACCAATCATCAATTAATGAGACCACTGTGAGCCCATAAAATAAGAAACAGAGGAGAAGGGTGGGTAGCAGGGTATGCTTTGTGACACATCAAAGCAAGTTTTTGTAAATTGAACTGAATGTGCAGTGTAAAATTCTCCCCACATATTTCAAACATTTCAGAGCTTATTACAATTTCCTGTTCCTACATGTCCAAACAACTCACATATTTACCCATGTTTATGCAAACGAGCATGCATATACAAATGAAAAATTTATAGGATGAAATGTCACGCATGCTCTGGCAACATGGCCTATCATATGTCCAGAATGAACAATACATCTTTGGCTTCGAGAGTGGAGTTCAACCGAAGTGATAAACATCACACCAGAATAAACTCCAAAAAAGAAAAAGGGAAAAAAAAAGCCATGAGACCCAGTGTACCATGCTCATTCTTTATGCAGGAACGACTTTAGCATAAAAAAGTCCCATTGCAATTACATTACAGTTCGAAAACACACAGTAATTACAAATTCCTTCAAGGACCGTGTCCCCTCAACAATAAAATCTTATTAAATATCTCTTGAAACATGTGCATACATATGGTTATTTCTTCGTAATTTACAAGCAACTATGAAATATAAGCTAACTATCTGGTATCAAAGGTTAACATGATGTGTTTGTGAACTAAAACAAAAAGCTTTTGCTTTATGCATGTGGCGTACTTACATATACAGTGCACATTATGTTTTGACGGAGCATAAGAATGATATTTACAAGTAGTATCTATTACAGTTCGTTTGCAGATGGGAAAAGCTTGACATGGTCAGCAGACACTGCACCAATGCAATAACTTCTGAACAGCACGCAATGTGAAATAAACAAGAGACCGGGTGGTTGTGAAGCGGTCATAAAAAAGGCATGAGAAAAAAGGCATGATACCATCTACATACCACTGCATGGAGTTGACAGTTGCATCAGTTTAAAAACAGTTCCACACTCAACAATTTTGCAAAGCCTCATTTCTTTCTTTGCTCATGCATCAGAAATTTATACATCATATCACAGAAGTTATGACAGCACAAAAGACTCCTGTGTAAAACAAAGAATAACCTATACACGGTGAAAAAAAAAAAAAAACCTTGTACATATAAAGATATTACTATTTGCAATATAAACATATATACAACGTGTGGGACAGGAGAAAGAAGATAAAGAATAACAAGTATTTATAAGTAGACGCGGAGAACTCTGCAATTAACAGAAGACACATTTTGCAGACACACTCTAACGTAAAAATTTCTTGAGCTTACCATGACAGTGCATACAAATGGAAAAAAAAAGTATGCTTCTTGCCAGATGCAGCCTTGACAGCACACAGAAGACAGCATTTCAGTGATGCACAAATCTGCCAATTAGCTAATCAAAACATGGAAGACCTTTGAAAGACCAAAAAAACTTGCATATGCTACAGTTAAGAATCATTTTAGTTAGATTAAAAATAAATTTAATACATTTTCCCCTGCATTTGTGCAAGACAATACAAATTCACTTCAGAGAACATGTAACACAGTTTTTTGAAATGCAGCTTGTTGCAGAGCTCATCCCACTTTGTTTTTTTGCACAAAATCTAGACCTTACAACAAGAAAGTAAAAGAACAATGTATAAACCAACAAAGTGCACTGCTAAACAGGCAGCAATGGAGACATGGCTGGCACAAGTCAACATATCAGGGTGGGCAGTGGATGAAACTTTTAGAAGTGCGCACTCGGTCCACTGAGAGCTGGTGGTTTCTAGGTGGAAAGCCACTTGTGTGTCCAAGGTGCAATTGCATGTTTGCCACTTTCTATTTGAGATAGGATTTATACAGCAGTGTACTGTGTATGCTGTCACGCTCTTGCTCCATGAGGAACAATATGTCTTTCAGGTTGACTCGTTTCACTCTTGGCCGCATCTGAAAGACAAGAAAGTTCAAAATGGCAGAAGGTCCCAGTAGACCAACCGAAAACCCATCGAGTCCCTTTGCAGAGACTCCATCAACAAATCTAGCTACTGCACACAAAGCCGCCAGATGCAACTCCAAGTTCAGTGAATGACAGAATTGATAAAGCAGGCCTGCTTCTCAGCAAGGAGCCACTACAAGCAAACAATTTGAACTAAAGGAAAGAAAAGAAATTATTTCTTCTAACAAAAATAAATCATCTTAGTCAGCAGTTTACCGTTGTTTGCACAGAAAATGAACATTGGAATCATTATACTGGCAGACACATCAGTATGCTTAATCTTCAGTAGCATCTGAACACAAGATGCATAATATTACCACCACACAGAAGTAAGGTTCTGCACTAACTGAAGAAGTAAATAAATATATGCACACAATGGCTTACTTTGCCACAACTGCCTTAACTACCATGCCAATTCATTATATAGACCTTTCCATCGGAAGAGCACCTCCTCTCTGAATATTGCACATGAGTGCAAAGCACACATGAGCACATGCTGTCACTCCTGCAGTGCTTTTGAGCGGGGCGCTCAAGCAGTTTCACAACACTTAAGAGGGCAATATGACAACATCGTGAGAGCTCCCGTTGGGAAGGTCTATAGCAGACTAGCATATAGTAAACATATCAGCGCTTGTTTTGTCAGTTTCTCTGCCCCACTGTCCATGTCTTTTCGCGCTGCTAGTAACTTCCATACCACAAATGCATACTAACTTGCCCAACTTTCGACGGTTTTAAACTAATTTACTCAATCAGTAAATTGTTTTGTAATTACAATAATGGCAAATGGCAACACAACACAGCATAGTGTCATGTATGGTATGAGAATACTAATATTTGTCTTTTATTTAGCGATAAACGATCAAACATGTTGTTAAACAAAGACAACAAACAGCAGTTCATGAAATCGTTTTGTAGGAAAGAGAGCTTCATAGGTTCACTCAGTAATATCAGTAATATGACTAGTTTAACTTAGCATTTTATGTAAATATATGATCTGATTTGTATAGACAGGTGTGCATGAACCAATCTGGCTTGTTTAAGCAAGGATGTAATTGATTACTATGGTGCTGTTAGCTGATACATTAAGTGAAAATGAATGACTGGCATCACCTGAGGATTCTCACATAGTTTGATACACTGAAGAGATACTGGCTAAAAAGTTTCGTTACTAAGATGCTCTGTTCAAATAAAAGCCTGGGCTGAGATCTAATTTACAACAATTACAACACAAAAATAAGCAAAAAGACATGCTATTTATTAATTATTCTGAGACACAGTACTCTTAGTTGTTCCGAGATGTCACGCCTGCCCAGCTTGCTTGTTGTTATAAACACGCTGTTGTGGTATATGACCAAAGCAGCCATCCACCTTCCTCATTTTCTCCTTTTTTTTTTTTCATTACACTTCTGGTACATCATGACCGCTGAACAAACGAGTCTTCACCACAGTAGTAAAAACAGGAAGTCACATTTGTTTCATCACTACATTATAAATGTGATAAAATTAGCTTATAAAAGTGGCATTATGTAAAAGTGATATTGCAAAAAAATTCCACAACTAGGACGCAGTGTGTATAAACCAGACAAATCTGCCACCCTATTACGATGGCGCCAAAATGGCATAGCACACTAACCAAGTTTTATTACCAAGTTAAACTTGCCTTTCAGCAAATTTAAAGGAAACAGCCCATTTTCACGAAGGCCTGGCAATTATAACAAGCACATCTGTTATTAATTCATGAGCTTCCATTGTACCAACTCCAGATCTGCAAGGGGTCTAACTTTCCATAAAAACAGAGAGATTCAAGCCTCAGATGGAGAAAAGCAGGGAAGTAAGAGCATTTTTACAATAACGAATTGATGGCTGACATGCCATTTATTTGTTTGAATAATGCTATCCAAAAGTACGTTTGGAAAGCTTCCCTACAAATGTCAGTTCAAAGGTGGAGAATGTGCATACCCTATGCAGCTTCACAACACCACTGCCATCTGTAAGGCACTTCAACTTTTGCATTTTATTTCAATGAATGTTGAACACAGCTGTAATATGTTTGCACAATAATATGCCTTTATGGATTGCTTGTACATATGGTCGTGCATTGATTAGTTTCTCACCGCATGCAAATATTATGCAGCATCTATAAGGAGGCTAGCAGCACTCTGCCTCAACCATATTAAGTGCATTTGTATTTAATCGTCATACAACCTATAGCAACCTATTATTCGAATGACACACATGAGGCGCACTCTATGTAGGAGGGCGAATCAGAAAGTCTTTGTCCCTATTTTTTTTAGCCGAATTAAGCCTGTAAGTGCGAAGCCAACATATCCATTTCCAAAAGTATGGTTATGCTCTGCTTCTTTTCTTTTTCTTTTTTTGTTGCGTCGGCACTTTGCCCTGAACTGTAATTTTTTTTTTCTCTTGATGTATTCTATATTAACTGCTTTTATTTGTCAATGACATATGATATATACACGCCCGAAATAGCTCTGAAGGCCTGCCAGTACACTTATTAGGAGTCTCATACAGTGATAGGAGACGGTGGGTGCACACATGTATAATTAAAGAATACATAAGGCATACTATGTTCTGCGACAGTGGCCCCTTTCCAAACTTGATATGCTGCCCCGCAGTACACTGCATATGCTTGCCCACGTGACACTACTATATTGCGGCAAAACTGACTTTTGCAAACCGGCATCACTTGTGCATGCTTTCTGCACTTTGAAGCTATCGGCGAGGATGGTGAAGATGGAGTCGGCGTCAGTGCTGACAGCAGTGAATCTTTTCAATTAAAACACAGCATCGAACAGCACAAAGCTTGGCATCGAATGTCCAACCACATAGGCCTAGTGTTGCAGAGCGCACGGTGGCTATGGCTGCCCGCAAATTGGCATGCATGGGCACTAGTTCAAGGCTGCCTGTGGACTTCACTGTGGATTTAGTGAATACTGCAAGAATTGCAGTATTCAGAAGATGGTGGTGTCTAAGCAGTGCGAATCGCTGTCTTTTCCGATGCCTTTTCCAATGCCGTTTCTTATCACACTTGGTCAGTGGTCATAGCAACACTCTACCTGCATTGTCAATGGGATAATCCAGCCGAGAACAGTGGATGAAGGAATGGCATATAATCAAGCAGAAGGCATGGCTACAACATCGCTGCCATGGGACAGTATTCCTGGTCGATTATGTTTCTGCGACACGAGCACTTTCACAATATTTCATGTGACTAGGCTTTGAACATGTCAATGCCTATGAGTAACAGCGTCTGCGTGGCTCTGTGCAAGGATTGCTGTTGCTCACAGAGGCCCAACGTACCAGTGCCTGCTGCAGTGCGAACCAGCCAATGCGCAAAACGCATGTAAACTCAACTTGACGATGCTGCACAAGCTACATTTCATGAGCATGAGAAGAAAGGGAGTTAACCGAAGGGCCCGATTTTTATTAATCGTGTCATTAGAAGCCAACAAACAAAGATGCCAAGGACAACATAGGGGAAATAGTTGTACTTACTAATTGAATTAAAGAAATGATAAATTAATGGCAATGAAAGTGGATGAAGAAACAACTTGCCGAAGGTGGGGAACGATCCCACGTCTTCGCATTATGCGTGCGATGCTCTCTTATCATTTCTATGATTCAATTAGTAAGTACAGGTAATTTCCGCTATGTTTTCCTTGGCGTCAGTTTGTTGGCTTCTGATGATACAATTTCATGAGCACAGCCACTCACCCATGCAAGATCTGCTTGACGAACTCTTTCTCGGGATATAAGTACTATAAGCTGCAATGACGCACTAAAAGCAAAGGTAAGTTGTATTCAAAGGCGATATTCTCGTGCAATAATTTCCGGTAGTACGTCATCTTCAAGACCTTTCGCGCATCTCTACATCAGACACGTCAAAGTAGATGAACGAAAACCTTTCTGACAATATGCCAGAAATGCTGTAAGCAGGAACTGCATGCTGCATTTCTCATGAAGGAGAACACGACGTGGCAGCCATAGAGTAGATGCAGCGACAAGCAGTGCAGGCATGTGATTCCGCCAGAGCGTAATGGCCAAAACTTTACGGCCACCGGAGTCCAGCCTATCTGGCAGTGAGCATGCGTTATTAGATTCGTCGGACGATCTCGCCGCTGCCACCATTTGTTCGAGTTGTAGGACGATCTACGAGCTGTAGGCCGATCTCACCACTGCCATTCAGTTGTCAGATTTGGCAGTCGTAGCTGTAGGAAGGAGCTTGTTGCAACAGGGCTAGGCGAGCAGAATTTATTAGCAGTATTTACATATTAGACATTTTGAACAAGACATAAATCGACAGTCTAGCGTGAATCCCAAATGGTGCCCGCAAGACGACGCATACAGCAAACAGCTTACGAGCACACAGCTCACTAGTACATTTCTAGCCTGACAACGAGCACGCAGCTCACTACGCCGAGCACACAACGAGCACGCACTCGCAGCCGACAACCGCTGCTTATAAGCACTTGCCCCCCCCCCCCCCCTGATTCCAAGCGAACGGAAACGTTCGTCCAGTCATCGTTCGACGTCACTCAAGATGACCCGCCTTTTTGGAGGATGAGGGCTGTCGACTTGGAGGAGGATGAGGGCTCACATACACGTGCCGCACATACACACAGGTGAAAAGGGCCGGAGCCGACGTCAGAGGGCTTCGTAGAACTCTGCTTTGTCCCGGGTGGCGCGGCCAAGTACCACATTCCTGAGCTGACCGCGCGCCACGTGGCTGCCGGCCATTCGCAGTTCTCCGAAGTGCGCCCCGTCCAGCCGGATTGGAACACGTGCTGCGGGCTGAAAGCTGGCACGTTGTCACCCCGTACGGCCATTCCTAACAGCTCCTCCATGGCACGGAAAATCTCGCCTGGCCAGTGCTGGCAACCGCTGGGCAGGAAGAGAATGGCTGGCGAGCAAGACGATGGCTTTGCTCTCTGCAACCCCTGCGTACTTGGAATGCCTTCAACCATCTTACAACAACTGGCACAGAAGAGTGGACCCGGCAACACAATACCGCTCAGTGTTCAAACGCCCGGAATTAGCTGCTAACCCACCAGGCTTCCTATCACAATTTCCATGCAAGTCACTCAACTGGAAATCCCAAATTTTGCCCCAAAATTTCGTGCCGCCAAAGCGAGCGTTCACGTTCCTCTTGAGTTCGACCAAACCCAATCGTCGCGCTGCACAAGAGCAAAGGTTTACGCAGAATTAAACTGAAGGCTCTCAACCACCAATACCCAAACATATCTTAAGCAGCCTAACTTCACGAACAGCCTGTTCTTACCCTATCGCAGTGGCGTACTTATCTCACGTACTGTTACCACTGAACAGTCTGGCCAACTACTCCACAGGTACGTCATCACAACTGCGCTAACTTTGTGGTCCCTATTCCGAACACATGCTTGCATCATACAAAGTTTTCATCACGCTGACTCACATTTGTTCCTCTGGTCCATACTGGACACGTTCCTTAAACGAACAACTACCTTGCGTAACTCACGCACACCGCAGAACCCTTAAAAAAATGCGTCTGCCAATAGCTCATTCTACGCACGCTCACTAAAGAAGACAGAATACGGCTGCCCTCAACACACACGAGCACAACCAAGTCATTAACAACCTGCTTCACTCCGTCCACACAGGACATGCGCTAATGGAACTACGAACTCTTAGTGCAAATCACGCACTTACTGAAAACCTACGCGGTTAACCTTAGAAAATAAAAAAAACATAAAAAAAGAAGGTTAACTAATACACACGTGCGTTACGATAGGCCTCTCAACGATAACCTTGACCTTCAGGTTACTCACACACACAAAAAGAAACCCTATCTACTTATTAATGAACACCTCGCGATACTACATGTTTTAAAAAAAAACACGCCTTTCAAATCTCGAACTTCTCAAACAAAACAAAAAAAGCTCATACCTAACATACTGAAAGAAATCCTAGTCTCAAATCGCGAAAATTATCCAATGCTCAAAAATAAAACAAAACAGCACTTTTTACTTCTACGGAAGCTCTCTTGGCCTCCCGTCCCAAACATTTTCAACTGACTCATACTTTTGAGCCGTACCCGAGGTGGTCGCGGTCCGAAAGCTACTCTGGCTACCGAGGAACAACAAAAGGGCCGACTCACTATCAGCTCCTCCAAGACGTTACAGTCTAATGCCAATTTGCGTCCTGGCACCCTGCTTTCAACACGAACTCGATTGACCGCATCGCTACTCCCCACCTGGTCTCGTCTTGCCACCTTGCGCTTCTTTGTACTACACGCTGAGCTTCGAAAAGAACGACGGAACGACGAGGAATTTAACTGCCCCGTGCCCTTTGTCCGCGTCCGTGCAGAACATGCTTCTTGGTCTCCTTTTGACCTGTGGCTCGAACGTGTTGGGTGCGTCAACATCGTCAACGACGACCGCACCTTTCTTTTCCTCGCGCCCTGCCCTTTTGGGTCACTCGCCGTCTTTGGCGGCGCTACATTAGTCACCGTCTTTCGGTCTTTACCGCACTTCTTTTTACGGCGCTTTCTCTGCATTTCCTTTCATGCCGTCTTCTCGCGCCTCGTGCTGGCCGTTACACATTTCATCAAACCGGATCGGTCTCTTATCCGCACAGTCTGAGTGATTAATAACTAAATCACCCCTCTCTTGGCTAACTAGACTGGCGGAGAGCCGCACCAATCCCTGAATAATGCAGTTGTCTTCTCTTGAGCTACGGAGCTCGCCATCCTGAGAACTACTCTCAACCGCATCGTCCAGCTCGCACATCACTTCGGCACGCAGATCTGACACGACATGGGTGCTCGCGTCTGTCAAGTCCGCAGTATTCTGTACCTCGCTAACGACCTCGCTACTATGAGATGCGACGCACACGCGCGGTAACTGTGCCAATTTGTTCGCAGCTGGCCTAGCTGTCTCTACAGCCCTCTGTTGGCACAGCACCTCGTCGCTCTCACTCTGGCCTTTAACGGCCTCTGCTGCCACTAAGGCTTCGTTAGCTGCTAGCACTTCGAGTTCACCTATGAACATGCTGCTACTCTCACAGGTACTACTACTTTCCTCGGCTTTTGAGCAAAATCTGATATCTACTTCCCACTTTCGCTGCATCCAGCCTACAGATTTCTCAAGCCGCTGTGGACTTCGTGCTTTTAACTGCTGCAAATCTTTTATCTCTTTGTTCACTGCTGCCATTTCTTTTTCAACAAGTTGCCGTTTTTGCTCACGCTCTTGGCGTTTTCGTTCGCGCTCTTGGCGTTCTTGCCTAATTGATTCCTGTTCCTGTCTTTTGCTTAGAATTCGTTTACCTAGATGTTCGATTAATTTAAAATCATTGCCACTTTGCAGAATGGCCTTACGAATTTCTGATTCCGTCAAGTCCTTCTCTACGTCTACCTCGAGCTCTTCACACAACCACAACAGGTCAGCTCCTGTCAAACACATTAGGACCATGGTCGCTACTTTAAGCTTTGGCTCTGCTATCACACAATACTTGCTGTGATACCCACGCAAATCAAAATGCAAGTAAAAGATCCCCAGCGAATCAAATTTCAAAAACACAGAGAAATTGAAGCCTGGCAAATCTTACAGCCAAAACCAAACGCTCACCCACTGAAGCAGCACCATATCACCAGTCCTTCTCCGCCGTACCCAGTCAGTTGCAAGAGGTGGTCAATCCCAAGTCGCCTCCAACTTGGATCAGGATGCCGGTCGGTCACCATGTGCCAACGTCCATCAGCTGTCGTTGCTGTCTCCCGAGTCGTAGGCCGGTTTAGGAGCCGTAGGCTGATCTCACCGCTGCCATTCAGTTGTAGCGATTTGGAGCAGTCGTAGTTGTAGGGAGGAACTTGGGGACGACAGGGTTAGGCGAGCAGGGTTTATTTACAGGATTTACATTTAAAACAAGACATACATCGACAGTCTAGCGTGACTCCCAAATGGTGCCCGCAAGACGACGCATACAGCAAACAGCTTACGAGCACACAGCTCACTAGTACATTTCTAGCCTGACAACGAGCACGCAGCTCACTACGACGAGCACACAACGAGCACGCACTCGCAGCCGACAACCGCTGCTTATAAGCACTTGCCCCCCCCTTGATTCCAAGCGAACGGAAACGTTCGTCCAGTCATCGTTTGACGTCACCGTTCGACGTCACTCAAGATGACCCGCCTTTTTGGAGGATGAGGGCTGTGGACTTGGAGGAGGATGAGGGCTCACATACACGTGCCGCACATACACACAGGGGAAAAGGGCCGGAGCCGACGTCAAAGGGCTTTGTAGAACTCTGCTTTGTCCCACGTGGCACGGCCAAGTACCACATTCCTGAGCTGACCACGCGCCACGTGGCTGCCGGCCATTCGCAGTTCTCCGAAGTGCGCCCCGTCCAGCCGGATTGGAACATGTGCTGCGGGCTGAAAGCTGGCATGTTGTCACCGCGTACGGCCATTCCTAACAGCGTGCACTTTGTATTGAGCCCAAGGTATTGAGCCCAAGGTATATGTACGAATGGTCGCGAAGCACCAATGGAAGCCCTTACGTCCTGCAATGGTGGCTTGGGTAGGTACGGCAGCGCCATCTACATTTTGCGGGGTCAACTTCTCAGTGGGGAAAAATTAACACTTGCCAAGCAAGGCTTGTCGCGCTAAGTCATCTCACACTGCATACATTACATACAAATGTACACAGTACAAACAGTACAAATTAACTGTAAGTAAATGAGAATACTCGCCACAAGATCACGTCACAATCCAATGTGAATTACTAACAGACTCATCTGTATTGATAGTCCTCATTTTATGACAGCAGGCATTACACCGGTGAGCCTTAAGAGTTTTGCATGAGTTCAGAGCAGTAGGTTTGCCCAGATTTTGAACTAAGTACCACATGCATGTGTCCTTAGTACCAACACACATCTGTTATTTCGGTGTCAAGATAAAATCAACACTACATTGTAATAATAATTAAGAAAAACCCTACTTTCATCTTCAATAACGCAGCCCGTGTGCCACCTGTAGTTTTTCCCTGGTCCTGAATACATAACTAAAACATGTTATTTAGTGAAAAGGCAGTTAAAAATGAAGTTACTAATCAAATCTCATAAGGTTGATATATATATATATATATATATATATGTATATATATACAGCCGCCGACTGATTTTTCGGACTCCAAAAATTCGGACATGCTCGATTATTCGGTCTGCTTCGCGGCACCACCATTCTCCCCATAGACCATAATGTATAACAACTGCAGAAAGTTCGGACACCTTGCAACCTCTCGTCGGATTTTTCGGACACTCCTTGAGCCAACTCGATCGAGAGCACCATGCACCGACTCTGACCGGTGCATGGTTCGACTTGCTGAACGTCATTTTTGTTTTGAACGGAGCCTCCTTGTTGCCCCACGAAGTGGCACTACTGCAAATCCCCGCTCATCATCATCGTTTCTGCCTGGTTCGTAGATACAGCAGTTCCAGTCTCAGCTTAGTAAGCCATGTCAAGACAATCCAGCAGCCGATTTGTTTCTTCATGCACGACACTGCGAGTAGGCCATGTTTTTCGTTTGTGCGAATGGTGTCAGCGTGACGGCGTGGTGATGTTTGCTTTGTGTGCTGTGTCGAGGTTGTGGTGATGAAACGCGGCATACGGAAACATTGTGTCAAGTTTCTAATGGCACCGACAGTGCTCGCGCAGACAGCAGTGGGGAATGCCGGCAAGCGGGTGCCGGGAGGCCTAGGATTTGTCACCTTCCGATGTGCTCCCTACTGACGCCGAAAATGTTCTGCTGAGACCTGCGCAGTGGTTGCATTGCGATTCAGGACACCGTCTCATTTGACAGTTTCACAGGTGCTGATACTGCTGTACTGACATGCGCAGAATTCGACGATGGTGAGATCATTCATCATTCTGCTGTTCTGCCGAATGATGACTCCGAGTCGGAAGATGACGCACCATGTGCTACGCTGCCGTCGCATGCGGAGCGTGTACAAGCAGTGACTGTGCTTTCAGCCGCCTATAGTGACCGTACGACCCTCTCCAAGGTTCAGGCTTACCTGATTGCGCGTAAACGGAACAGCGTGCAACGGCGCATTCACGATTTCTTCAAGCCAACTGCCGAGCCCGAATAAGTGCGTGGAAATAAAGGATTTCCATTTTTTTTTTCTTAATCTGCTTTTCCGGACACCTGTTTATTCGGACATTTCCGCAGTCCCCATGAGGTCCGAATAAACGGTCGGCGACTGTATATATATGTATATATTCTAAAGGTGTTTATTTGGCAGAGCTCGGAGCAGCGCAACGTCGACGTGGATCAGCGCCGAGGCCAACACCGCTGGCATCTGTGTTGGGTCGTAGTGGCGCAAAATGGGAGGAGCTTCCAAGCACGAGAGCCGTTGCTGAGCAGGAGCGCTCGACCCACTAGCGTTTAGAGCCATTAGCGCTGAACCCACTAGTGTCTCTCTTTGCTACAATCACCCCCCGGGAGCGAGAAGGGAGCCGTCCAGCGACCTAACAGCTCGTCACGATGAGCGGGTCGTAGTAACGCTTTAAACGGTCGACATGGACAATGTCTCGTCCAAGGCGGCGCATGTCTGAAGATGGCTCAACTGGTTCTATGACATAGTTCCCAGGAGATGCGCGTTCGAGAACACTCTAAGGGCCTTCATACTTAGGGACCAGTTTTGATGAGAGGCCAGGGGCAGTTAAAGGGACTGAGAGCCACACGAGTGCTCCCGGATAGAAGGTGACCGTGGCAGTGGCGTCACTGCGAGTGCTCCTCTGGCGCTCTTGATCATCGGAAGTAAACGCCCGTGCGAGGTCACGGCACTCTTCTGCATGTCTGACCGTGGCAGAAATAGGCACGCACTCGGATGCATCCGGCTGGTACGGAAGAATGGTGTCGATGGTGTGCGAAGGGTGTCGACCATACAGCAAGAAATATGATGAAAATCCAGTGGTGCTCTGCGTAGCGGTATTATACGCGTAGGTGACGAATGGCAGAATGGCGTCCCAGTTCGTGTGGTCGGAGGCAATGTACAGGCGCCGACATAAGTGGTATACTCCACACAGCGGGAGCCGGAGCAGCGGCAAACTGCATCGCAACGCCATCTATAGGCAGCATCTGGGATCGAGACAGCCAATGGGTGCCCTTTATTATCTGCAAGCATGTCGCTTGACTCGTGTCAATGTTTGGTGCTTCAGCTCGCCAAAATGCCGAGCGACGCCGCTGCAGTAGCAATCTGCGTGGAATATACCACTTTTGTCGGCGCCTGTACATTGAAAGCATGTCGCCGAGCGTACGGTTGAAGCGTTCTGTGAGGCCATTTGTTTGAGGGTGGTATGCCGTAGTCGTACGATGAACAATGTGGCACTCTTTGAGAATCGCTTCAACTAATTCCGACAGGAAGACGCGTCCACAATCGCTGAGCAGTTCTTGAGGTGAACCATGCCGCAGGATGAATCGGCGAAGCAGGAATGATGCAACATCGCGCGCTGTAGCTGCTGGGAGAGCGGCGGTTTCAGGGTATCGTGTTAGGTGATCTACTACCACAATGGCCCAGCGGTTACCAGCCGACGTCAGGGGAAGTGGCCCATACAAATCGATGCCAACGCGCCCGAACGGCCGGGTAGGGCAGGGTAGAGGCTGCAGACCAGCTGGCGAGAGGTGGGGTGAAGATTTTCGGCGCTGGCAGTCGGGGCATGAGCGAACAAACTTTTGAATGTAGTTGTACATTCCTCGCCAGTAGTAGCGTCGTCGGAGGCGCTGGTAGGTTTTGAAGTCCCGAGTGAGCACACTGTGGATCAGAGTGGAACGATGCGCAGATTTCAGAACGCAGGCTTCGAGGTACAACTAATAACTACTGGCGGCCGTCAGAGGTGTAATTGCGTCGGTGAAGCAGGTCGTCGCGAATGGCAAAATGGCGAGCTTGACGGCGCAATGCACGAGTGGTTGGCTGCGATGACGGATCAGCAAGGCAGTCTATGATGGAGGCAATCCAGGGGTCCTTGCGCTGCTCAGAAGCGATGGTCCCAATGTCAATGGAAGAAACGTCAAGCTGGGATATTGCGCAGCAGGCATTGTCGTCTCGCAAGGGAGAACGTGAGAGGGCGTCAGCATCAGCATGCTGGCATCCGTTGCGGTACAGTACGCGGATATCGTAATCCTGTAAGCAAAGCGCCCAGCGGGCGAGGCGGCCTCAGGCATCCTTCAATGACGACAGCCAGCATAGTGCATGATGGCCCGTGACGACATCAAATTGGAGACCATACAAATAGGGCCGGAACTTGGTAAGCGCCCAGATGATCGCCAGGCATTCTTTTTCCATGACGGTGTAATTGGTCTCGGCTTTAGTAAGCATACGGCTTGCATATGCCACAACATATTCAGGAAACCCTTCTTTGCGCTGCGCTAGGACAGCGCCGAGGCCAACACGGCTGGCATCTGTGTGTACCTCAATAGGTGCCATTGGGTCGTAGTGGCGCAAAATGGGAGGAGACGTCAGCAAACGACGGAGCTTAGTGAACACCTCGTCGCGCTCGGACGATCACGAATGGAGCGGTCCGTTGCTGCCAAGGAGCTTCGTCAGGGGCAATATGACGACTGCGAAATTGCGAATGAAGGGCCTGAAATGGGAACACAAACCTACAAAACTGCGCAGTTCTTTGACGGACGTCGGTTTAGGAAATTCAGCTATGGCACGAAGTTTGGCTGGATCGGGGAGGATTCCATCCTTCGAGACGACGTAACCTAGTATCGTGAGCTGCCACGCTACAAATCGGCACTTCTTTAGGTTCAGTTGGAGGCCAGCGTTTGCTAAGCATGTCAAAACACGCCGTAGGCGTTGAAGGTGCGTGGTGAAGTCAGAGGCAAAAACAACAACATCGTCAAGATAACATAAGCACGTGTGCCACTTCAAACCGCGGAGAACTGTGTCCATCATGCATTTAAAGGTTGCTGGCGCATTACAAAGTCCAAACGGCATGACGTTAAATTCGTATAAGCTGTCGGGTGAGACAAAGGCTGTCTTCGGCCTATCGACGTCAGCCATGGGTACTTGCCAATAGCCGGAGCGTAAATCTAGAGATGAAAAGAATTCTGCTCCTTGTAGGCTATTGATGGCGTCATCGATTCGCGGCAGCGGGTATACATCTTTGTGAGTGATCTTGTTCAGGCGCCGATAGTCTACACAGAACCATACCGAGCCGTCTTTTTTTGTAACAAGGACGACGGGGGATGCCCATGGACTGTTCGAGAGTCGGATCACTTCACGGCGAAGCATATCGTCCACTTGCTCATTAATCACACGACGTTCTATGGCAGAGACGCGATATGGTTGTTGCCGCAATGGCGGTTGGGAGCCAGCGTCAATATGGTGCGTGACAGCAGATGCCCAGCCCAGGGAAGGTTGCCCGACATCAAAAGAAGAACGAAATTCTTCTAAGATGCGCAGAAGTTGCGAACGCTGAGGTGGGGTGAGGCCATCGGCAATAGATGAATCGAACACACCTGTGGGCAAAGGGTCGGATGTAGAGAGAGAACCGAGCGTGTTGTAACTGGCGCAGGACGTGTCTTCGGGAACATCCGTAATTTGTACGGCGTCGATCACTTCCACGTGGCCAAGACATTCACCATAAAGCAGCATCACAGGGTATGAGAAGGGGTTACAGACAAAAATAGCTGTGGAGCCCTGTTTGACGTTCACAGTCGCAAATGGCAGCAGCAGACCTTTTCAAGTATAAAAGCGGCCCGACGGAGAAAGTTGTGCGATAGCGTCGGAGAGGCTGCTGCAATGCATTGATACAATCACTGACGAGTTACTGACGAATCACTGTTATATATATATATATATATTTTAACCTCGCAATAACGAAATCAGCATGGAACGCAAAAAGAGTCGCTTTCGCGAGAATTTCGTTGTTGCGAAAAGAGACAGCACAGATAGGTAATGCACCGCAGAACAAAACTTTACAGTCAAAATTCCGTTAGCCTACTTTGCAAGCTTTGCTCGAGGATATAGAACCGCATTGCCGACAGTACAAAGTGCGCCGCATGCGTAGACCAGCAGTTGCAGTACTGCCGTAGCGCAGTATTCTCGGTCAATTGCTTTCAGAGGTACAATCACTTTTGCAAGATTTTGCACAACTCGGCACCGGGCGCAGAGCAACAGCGCATGCTCTCCAGCGCACCCTGTTGTCCGCAGGCACCGCCGCGTCCAGTTCTGTGCGCAAAAGTGATCCTATCGTGTGCACCCAAAGGCAAACAATCGAGATAACGGCCCTTTCGTGCAAATCTATGTCCGGCGCCAAATCCGCATGCGATGCCTGTCGGGTGGCACCAAAATCAGCGTTCTTGAAGCAAGGGATGCAGATTCCCAGATGATCACTCGATCATGGCCCAATGCGTGACACTCCATATGCTGCGAGCATCATCTCAGGCACCATAAACAATTCCATGTCGGTGGGACGTGGAATTCCCTGTTTTTGCTGCATTTTTCTCACCGAAGCACACATTACGCAGTGCATTGCCGCGATCGTGATTGTTGTTCGAAACGCGCATTCAGTTTCACCTCACACAATTGGCCTAGGCCTCACCGAGTCATCAGCTGTGAGGAACGCAAAATGAATGCGCGTTTTGAACAATAATCTACAATCTTGCTTAGTAGGCATGCAAAAACCATGGTCACATGTCGGTAGCAACAAGTGTGCCGCTTCAAACAGGCGATCAACAAACAAGATGGCGGCCATGACGTGTTTTCAGCACACTGATCGTTTCTGGCACTGGGTTGTTTTTGTGATCAAAAATGGCGGCGCCCACACAAGTGTAATCTGGTGGTACTTTACACAATTTTAGTGCAGAGCAATCGCATTTGAGCACATTTTGGAGCCTGTTAGCCTTACACGAGTAAGCAATATGTGGAGTTACGTTCCGGCAAATTTTGTTGAGGCGGGATTGCAGTACAGTGACATTTCGTTACTAAGAGGTATGAAATGCATTGAATCCTATGGGCGTTCGCCGGGGATACGAAAATGTTTCGCTGTCGCGAGAATTTCGTTGTTGCGGGATTCCATTACCGCGGGTTTCGACTGTATGTATGTATATATAAATTGCCATTGCTTTTTATGGTTAGGCCCAAGATAGCTTTGACGACATTAACGTGTTAAATAGGGTAATACCAACTTGGTGTATCTCAGCACATTTCACCACGAGCAAACTGCAGAAAGCCTGCATAGTTTCATACTCATAATTATTTTTGGCTGGAAGCAAACAGCCTGTGACTTCACATTTTCCTATTCAAATAACATTGTCTGTACTTTTTCAAATGTTTCCGTTAGTGATATAATGGATGCATAATTTTCATCGACTGGTGTTTTGCCCCACGAGATGTAGCCGCGCTTCCATCGCGCTTCATAAATGATCTCACTGCCAATTTGTTTGGAACCGCATTTGAGCCTTGCCTTCACAACCATGTGAAATTACCTTGGAGCCCACGGCATGGCTAGAGGGTAGACCCCTCTACACTCCAGTGGACGGAAGCATGAACCAGTCAGTAGTTGAGATAAACAAGAGAGATTTACAGTATCAGTAGAAAACAATCAGGCAAGAAATTGATAAGACTGGATTTGTTACAGGCATAGGTAGCGACAGCAGTTAGATAGAGGAGTTTTGAGGGGGGGAAGAAGATGGTGGAGATGCACACAAAAATGCTAGGGTGATCCACCATGTTGACTCTCTGATTAGCTGTGATGAAGTCTTTGTGTTTTGAAATTTGTAACGGGAAACAGAAGTTTTGCCAAATCCAATTTTGCATTTTCATCAAGAGGATGAAACGTGACGTGGAGCTGCAAATTTTGTCGACTAATAGTACTTCTTTCCGGACCTAGGCAGCTATACTGTGACTTTAACGCTCTAAAAAGAAAGTGAGCAGTAGCATGCAGAAGACTGTGCAATGCATCTGGAATTTCACCAATATGTGATGCCGGTCAATGATAGCAACCATGTTAGCCTGCTGATTGACTGAAGAAATACCCCATAAGAAGCGTCACAGGAAGGGCCATTTCGTAAACATCAATTTGACGTTGCGTGACCCATTGCGATGGGTCGGCACTGCAGATATCTTCCACCACAATCTGTGGTGCAACAAGCCACATGAATTATGCTAATGAACAACCACAATTAATGGCAGCCGAGAGGCATGCATATCCTCACATTTCCTCATAATGCATGCTCATAGTATTTAGATCATTCTCAGGTGATGTTATCATTTATGTGTTGGGCCATCATATTTAAAAAAAAACGCATTTATTTGTAATAATGTTGGTCGAGCATTGCAAACCTTATGCAACCTTTTGCATTTTTCACGGCTGTGTTTGTATTGTAATCAAGATTAACAACTTTTGACAACAGTGGCCTTTTATTTTATAAAAAGAAATAAATGCAAGGTGGCGCCTTGAAGTTTCCTCACACGGTGCGAGTAAGCAGCGAAGTGACAAGAGATTGTAGCGCCAGAATTTGCATCACGCAAGCCGATACCTGTGGCCCACAATATGCTATCTATGATATAGCCAAGTCGGGCCGAGTCACTTGCACTTCGCAAGATAGCGATAACGCAGCCAAGAAGGCACATTCATCACCAGTGGTAGGTCACACATGTTGTCTCAAGGTGGAGAACAAGCACGTTGGTCCCAATATACAATAACTCTCCGTTTCCTGGGGACACGCATCCTAGCTAATGAAGCAAATGGTGGCTTGTATGCAGCAGACGACGAAAGAAGTGTTTTCGATTACATAATCGTACGCTTTGAGATAACTGCTTTACTTTTACTGAGCAGGAAAACTTTTTTCCTTTATCAAGAACGCAGGGTTCAGTGCCTTCATTTCAGTTTCTTAAGTATGTTAAGTGTGCGTCACGTTATGAAATTAGAACGGGGCCATCATCGCCATTTTGTACATGGCGTGCTTACGTTACACCTGGATGGAAATGGCAGAATGTCCAGAATTAGCCAAGCTAGCGGCTCCAGCGAGATTGGCCATGTTCTAGGCCCGCGCCAGCCACTCTAGACTAGAGCGTCCAATTTTCGCCGATTTACCGTAACTGCGCCGCACGTGAATTGCATCTGTATTACACAAGTCCATATCCGCTGCTTTACCTTGGTCACCACAATGCGCTCTTCTCTGAGCACAGACAGAGCATATTGATGCTCTGCTCGCTGAACGTAGCCAACCAGATATAGAAAAGCAGCTTGACTCGAATACTTCTCATTAAAAGAATTACGGGCGCGCAACTACGTGGGCATAGCGCACGAAGCAGCTAGCAGAGTATGCTATATGGCTAGGAGACATGCAGGACCTATTCATTGATACATGGGAAGGTATACAAGCGAGGGAAGCAGATGACCCAGGCACTGGTTTTCTACAGCCTGAATAGTACATCACTTCTGGCAAGTGGTAATGGCATCCCCCCTCCCCTCAGTTTCGGTATAAAAAGCATAGGTTTTTGCAAGCGTTTTGTGAAGCACCCACTCACATTCCAAGCGTAATGTTTCCCACAGAGGCTATTGTATGTCTAAATTATCTGAAACAGAGCTTTTTACACGATCCAGAATTTTGTTGCAGTTGGCCTTTAAAGCTTTAAAAAAGTTACCCTATTATTTCTTGCACTACTTTACTATAGTACTCTGACATCTGCAAAGAACTCTCCCATTTGTAGCTTGTGCTGTTTGAAGAATATTTCTGGGCTGTATCACACATTACTTCTACAGCATGGACTGTCACGAAGTCTCAAACGAAGCTTCAGGCCCATCAGTGGAACAAATAAGCAGACCACATACAGGTCGCCTAAATGTGAAAATCGAGGTTCATGGTAGTTACTCAAAATTCAGCAGCTTGGTGTACACCCTTCAAGCAACAATATTAACAACTTCAAGGATCTAAATAGCTTCCTGTCATTACACTTCTGTCAAATTTATTTTACAAAGCAAATGGTAAATGACATAAAGAAGAAGAAAACCAGTCTCAGCTTCCCATCCTAATAAGTTTAGAAGTACAGTCACAGACCAATAATTCAGACATGCTCGATTATTGGGACTGCTTCATGGCACCGCCGTTGGCCCCACAGATTTTATGTAAGGAGATGACAGAAATTTCTGTCACCTTAAAGCATGCCTTTTGATAATTCAGACTCCACCTGCACGACTACGTGCTAATTTCACCATTCTGGCTTTGACGTGTTGCTGGCATGGCCGCAGCAAGGTCGTTAGCCATGTTGCCAGTGCTTCCTTAAAACCAAAACTAGCGAAGCCTACTAGTCGATCCAGCACCAACCGTGCACAAACTGCAGAACAATCTAAGTCCAGCAAGCTGTTCCAAAGCTGCATTGCCAACTTTCTGTGGCTATGAAGGGAAAGCTACGGGTGCGTGGCTGCTGCACATGTGTTACCGCGCCTAGTCGGGCAGCATTTGACAGTGCTTTTGGTTGCTCAGAACCATAGAGTTTCTAAATAATTACCTTAGAGGGAAATGTGGCGCTAGTGTCTACGGGAGCTCTCCTGATTGTTGCCTCAACCTACATGGAAATGATGGGAAGTACAGGCTTCAGATTGACTTCGATCTTTAGACTAGTGGCCTTTGCTTGCGGCTCAATAAACGAAGCTATACTCAAATATTTTCACATAAAATCTTATTTTATTTGTGCAGTATTTTATATAATGCACAATACATCTAAACATTGTATGACTTTGAGATTGACGCAGGATTGAAGCATGGTTTACCACAAGGGCACACCAGGGTATGCATTGTTCTGCAATTCTGTTCCTGATTCAGCGCCAGTGAATAATTATTTATTTATTTTTACAACAGCAGCAACAACCCTGCATGTACTTATATAAAAATATTCATCAAGTACTTATGGAAATAAAAATGTATTGTGAGAAAATCTTGTGCCTCTGAGAGAAATGCTACAAGTGTTGTCTGCTACGACGTCTGCTCGCTGCGAACGCGAGACTTTTCACGCAGACGACAGGCACTTGCGAACTCCCTCGCTCTTTCGAAAGGCTGCGACGGCTGTCATAACTGCTGAACGTCTTCAAGTACTTTTAAGCACATCTGCTGCAGTGCTGGCTGGGACGCTTGTGGCCTCCTACGGGTATGCTTCATTACATTGTATATTGACGTACTGCTTCTTCTGAAGCGCGCACCAGCAGCTGTTATTGCTTGGCTTTGCGCTTACCCATTTTGTGACACTAGACTACAGCCAGGAAGCAGCAACCTTTCCTACCCCAAATAAGTTCTTGTTCTCAAATGTCCTGAAACACACATTTCAATGAGCACATAAACTAGCAATGCGTAATGAAGCCCTCAAGCATATTTTATTGTCAAGCCACTAGAAGTACAAGTGAGTATGCAGTAAACAAAATGCGTTATACAGGCAGTCAGCTGTCTTTCTATTGCACTATGCATTACTAGTAGAGCAATGTTACTGGTGGGTTATTAAAAACCTAGCACATGTGTGCACCTAAACTTTACAGCTTTAAGGCTCGCACTGCAAATACAAGCATGTACAAGAAGCCAAACAGCTGTAGCAAAACAGTAAGTTGCATCTACATACTGACCACGCAAAGAGCGACTGAACAAAAGATGTTACGTGTAACTGCAAGAGACAGGAAGAGAGCAGTGTGGATGCTAACAGGGAAAGCCGATGTCCTATTTGGCATCAAGAGAAAAAATGGAGCTGGGCAGGCCATGTAATGCATAGGGCATATAACCGGTGGACCGGCAAATGCCGGGCCGGTCAGTCATTGCAAAAGAAAGTACCAGTAGATGCACAATCACGACGCATATTAATGAAAGCCCCACTCAAGCTTATTAGTAGGCCCTTCACGTTTTCTACGTGCTTTAAAGGTTCTAAGCATAGAACATGTACGTAGTATATCGTGCTTGTATCAGTAGTGCCTTCATTTTGCTCTTCTGAAGATTGATAAAGTACATGACGCTACAGCACCAACCTAACACACTTAACCAAGGTCAAAACGGTCAAAACACGTCCTTTCAACGTTTATGATGCCATCGCTTTCTCGTCAGGGCTTCGTCACCCCTACCACAACACAAACATTGGCCCAGCTGCTGGCCCAGCACGGTATCGCCAGTTCAAACAACAGAACAAAGGCAGAGAGCTTTACGTTGCACTGTCCCACTGCGGGTTATAGCAATTGCGCTTGTAGCAAAACCAAAACTGCCAAAAAACACTTGCAGACTAGTTCGCCAATCAACAGAATACCAATCCGTAGCCTGTACTTCCATCATTCCCATAATAGTTGAACGATCCCAGTGCCAGATTTCCCTCTAATTATACTAATATGAAACTCTATGCCCCCAACCTTTTGTACAGGACCGCATTACAAAAGCTAGTTACTGCCCAAACAAGTTCGAAAAGATATTGCTTCAGAGTCCTTGCTAATGTTTGTTCACAATATCACTCAAGCTGTGACTTCTAGTACGCTGAAGTTTTATTTGTCATCTCCAATAGGCAATGTTTTCCCTCTAGATATAGTAATATAGAACTCTATGCTCAGAACAGACGCTGAATCGACGCAGCTTCCACATGCGATGGTTTCGCATTTCACCAGACGCGGAAGAGAAAAAGCCGTAAAAATAAGTAAACCTTACGCTCAGTGGTGTGTACCGTTTTAAATGTTGCTAATAATTTTTTATGTCTTCCCTAGCCTAAACTGCCGTGGATTAAAACATGAAACTCTTTTCAGAAGTACTTTCACTTGCGTGCGCTTTGCCTCTGTAAGCTTTCTCTTCATAGCCACAAAAAGTTGTCCGCAAGTACTCTATTTACTTGCATAATGATCGCACTCGCGTAATGATCGCACCCCTGAATTTTGTTGTCAAAATTCGATTTTTTTTCCTTTCCCGTGTAATGACCACACCCCGAACTTGCCACAGCGATATGTCGTGTGCCAAGTCTAACTAATGATGATCACGCTTACCATTCGGCAGCATTCGACAGAATGCTGCCGAATGCTACGCGAACGACTCTTCACGACATGCCAAGCGGTCTGCACGCACCAAACATCTTTAAGCAGATGCCCCATTTCATCCCTTTCATCACTTTCCGCACTTCCATGAAAAAAAAAAGCTACAACCAAACTTGCCTTGGCTTCATTATTTGTAGGCTTTATAATGGTTGTGGTCAGCAAGAACAAAAGAGGCACTTTTCGATTCTTCTCGTCTACACTCGTGGGCACGCAACAAATCGCGAGCCGTAACGATAGTAGCCACATTTACACTGATGCGTCAGAAGTGTACCCTATTTATACGCCAACACTTCTAACACAGCTAATATATTCGCCCACCTATAGCAGAAGCGTGCCGTATTAAGATAGTAGTGAAGACAAATACCGTAGTTTTCGCAGTGTGCCCGCCATGGGTTTCTATGTCACTGGCAGCGAAGCGCCCCATCTCTGTTTCTGTCCCCTCAAAGTGGTCATGGCTATGTTATTGCCGCAAACTTGCTGACAGTAGCGATATTATTCATTACTGATACAAAAGAAACTGTTTCAATGCGCGTAATGTACTCACGAGAAGAAAAAAAATCGCGTTTGGCACATTTGGCTTGCTCCGCCAGCCGCCATTTCTGTTTTGATGTCCCGCACTGTTACAGCGGCAGCCACCTATTTGTTGACCTGTTGTCATCCCGCAGCAAACATGGGATGAAAAAAAAAAAATGTTTTCTTTCGCGGAATATTTAACCCACGTAATGATCGGACCCCTGAATTTGCGTAGTTTTTTTTTTACAAAAAAAGTGTGATCATTATGCGAGTAAATAAGGTATATCACCACCAATTTTATTGTGATAAGCATCTTTGCCTATCTGTTTCGCAGTGCATGGTGCCGCCGAAAGCATAGCGCACGCTTTTAATAGGCGATAACCGAAACGCGCCGCCGTTCCCTGCTGCAGAATGCGGTCGTATACGTTTTCCGGCCGCTAGATCCCATATGAACAAGAAAAGGCGGGAGGCCCGCAAAAACACGAAACCTGCAGAGTTTACCTTCACAGAATGAAAATTTATTCACATATGTCCAATGCTTTTTATCAATTTGGGCTACATTGTGAACTCCTGCATGGTACACTGCAGTTGATATTCCGCATTTCTTGAACAGCTCCACAACCACAGTTAACAAAAACGTGGCCCACACTTAGGCTAACCACTTCACCATTTTGTCCCGTGATTAACACAAGACTTCAACACGCCGAAAGCATGTGATGCAGCTATGTTGCCATTAGCTTAGCACGTAAAATAACTTCTCGTTTGAATGAATTTTTGTAATGAAAGCGCATAATCACCAACTTCCATGAAAATTTGCTTTGTCGCCATCTTGTGATGACGATGGCTATGACGCTGGCTCTGACAGTAGGTCGCTGTCAACGCCGCGAATGTGGATTCTGTTTCTGATTGTAATGTGCAGGCCATTTTGATCCTATTTTCTTGGGAACAAGGCACACATTAGAATATATGTCAGTAATAATTTACTGCAAGCTGCAGTTTTCTCTTGAAAATCTGCTGAGGGCAGGCCGAAAATCTGCAGCAGAGATAACATGTCCTTTAACAGAGTTAACTGTCCCCTAGTGCCACCAAGACAAGACACTGTAGCATTGGGGATCAGGCATGCTGATCAGTCAAGTTCAAACTATCTGACAAGGGCCAGTTACAGGATCGAAGTAACAAAAGCTTTGGCCCATAGAAATGTGTGGGTGCTAGCCCACACTTTGGTCAAAATCAACTTACTGAAAAATCAATTTAACTGGACTCAAATTACTGGACGTCTACTGTACTACATCTACAACCTGTGTCGATTATTTTGCTACGACTAGTAACCATCATTATATTTTCTGGCTGAGCCACAGTCCAGATTTAGGTAAGCCTTGGATTTTTTTACTTAGATTCAGACTCAGTTTTAGCAAATTTGACAGTTAAAGAACCATTCTCATTTGGAAGCCATAGCTACATATAGCAGCAATTATTTCTCTTAGAAGTACCACAAAAAGAATATTAGGAAGTAGAAGCCTTACTTACCGGAAGTTTTGAGAATGAGTTGCTGAGGCCAGAACCAGTGCCAAGGCCAGCCTGAAGAATTCAGGGGACAGGGGACAAGACAACGATGTTGCTCATACCAATATTACACCAATAAAAATATGAGCAGCTGAGTGCTACTATTCATTATCATATACAAACAAGTCATGCAGATTCAGAGCAATGTTAAAAAGCTCACCCCTGCATTTCCACTATTTTCTGTCTTCAGCTTCTTTCGCGGACCAATGGCCAAAAGGGCTGTCATATTCGCCTCTCTTTGCCGCATCTCCTCCATTTCTGCCTTTTGCATCTGAAACCACCAACAAAGCTGTTTAATATCAAGAGGAAAAAGAAACAACTGTGTCATCATAAGAAGTCAGGAGGAAAGCATTTATAAGTTCAGAATAAGTGGCACTGTATGAACCCTTCTCAGTGGTTTAGTTTGTGAAGCTTACAACAGAGGATACCATTGGCTTTTATGCCACATCTTGCCTCTGGAGTGCACTTAAATGTTTAAATCACAATAGTAAGCATCATGATAGTGTTCCACCTGCAGCCCCAGTAAACTAGGAAGTCCAGTGTCTTTGTAGTCGAACTTGTTGAGAAAAAGGTGTGTTGTGTCCTCAACTCAGCTATGGAGAATATGCCTGTTTTTTGTGTTCAATTAGAATGCACACATCTTATACACCTGTCAAGCGGGCAAGTGCACTTACAGAGAGTGTCACTCGGTTTAAGTGCACTTTGCCAAATCTAAACAACACAAGTGGAGTGTACTTGGCAACGAGTGCACTCCGGTCGGAGTGCATTCACGGAATGCACTTTGCTGGTCGAGTGCTTAGCCTCGCCACCAGCGGTTTGAATGGTACAAGATGTAATGCATAAAAAAAGGACACTTAAGTTCATTTTAGTTCTTGAACAGCTTTTAACAAAATAATCAGAACAGAACTTGCTCATATTCTGTTTTCAGCATCATCATCATCATCAGCCTGGTTATGCCCACTGCAGGGCAAAGGCCTCTCCCATACTTCTCCAACTACCCCGGTCATGTACTAATTGTGGCCATGTTGTCCCTGCAAACTTCTTAATCTCATCCGCCCACCTAACTTCCTGCCGCCCTCTGCTACGCTTTCCTTCCCTTGGAATACATTCCGTAACTCTTAATGACCATCGGTTATCTTCCCTCCTCATTATGTGTCCTGCCCATGCCCATTTCTTTTTCTTGATTTCAACTAAGATATCATTAACTCGCGTTTGTTCCCTCACCCAATCTGCTCTTTTCTTATCCCTTAACGTTACACCTATCATTCTTCTTTTCATAGCTCGTTGCATCGTCCTCAATTTAAGTAGAACTCTTTTCGTAATCCTCCAGGTTTCTGCCCCATACGTGAGTACTGGTAGGACACAGCTGTTATAAATTTTTCTCTTGAGGGATAATGGCGACCTGCTGTTCATGATCTGAGAATGCCTGCCAAACGCAACCCAGCCCATTCTTATTCTTCTGATTATTTCAGTCTCATGATCCGGATCCGCAGTCACTACCTGTCCTAAGTAGATGTATTCCCTTACCACTTCCAGTGCCTCACTACCTATTGTAAACTGCTGTTCCCTTCCGAGACTGTTAAACATTACTTTAGTTTTCTGCAGATTAATTTTTAGACCCACCCTTCGGCTTTGCCTCTCCAGGTCAGTGAGCATGCATTGCAGTTGGTCCCCTGAGTTACTAAGCAAGGCAATATCATCAGCGAATTGCACGTTACTAAGGTATTCTCCATTAACTCTTATCCCCAATTCTTCCCAATCCAGGTCCATATCTGTTCTGCAGGATCCATATTCTGTTTTAGCAGGATCAAATGCAGTCTCGTCGCATGCCACCATGTTCTCCTGGATTGGCTAGACATTCATCTTGGCGGGCATTGACTTGCAGCACTCTCATAATAAAAATCTTTTAGTTTTTTGTTGAGAAAATATACGTTATGGTTTTTATCTATATTACAACGTAAAACAGTAACTTTTTAGAACTTTTCTTTAATCTACAGCTACAAAAAACATGCTCTTAAGCTGTTGCCATCTTTTTTTACTCCGAGTGCGCTTGTTTTCCTGCTTAGTACTACGTAGCCTGAAGTGTCGCTCAAGGTCCCGAAGTGTACTCCCCGTAAGTGCACTTAACTTGCCCACTTGACAGGGGTATTACACTTCAAGCATATGAGTGCACAATGTCTGGCATATTTTATGGTGAAATTAATGCGTAAAACTGTGGTTTGCTACGGAAAAAAAGTATTGATAGATTGGCAGTCCCATACAGTCACCGTACGATAATTCAGACACCCAATAATTTATACACACTTGATTACTAAACAGGGAGGTTTACCATCCCGAAATCGCACAGTGGGTTAGGAGGGAAGCTGTAGTGGGGGGCTCCAGATTAGTTTGAACGAACTGGGGTTCTTTACTGCGCACATAAACTTAAGGAAGCGCTCTTGCATTTCGCCCCCGTTGAAATGCAGCCACTGCAGCCAGAAATGGAACCTCATAGGTTCCATTTCTGCTCAACAGCACATGCTCAACATGCTCAACACCTCATGCTCAACAGCACAACACGCCAGCCCACTGGGCCTCTACAATTATCCAGTCTGTAACAGTCATGGACTACTTGAGACTACTCTCTAACATTCAAATTTATAGGCAGCTTTAGAAGTTCCACCCGCTATTCTGAGAGCTGCTGTAATCAAGTTCCCTTTTCACAGATCAGCAGTCTTGGACTGCCCAAGGACTCCTGGAATTCTCAGGCGACATACAATTTGGAGTGGCAGTCAGCTATAAGCGGAAGAAAGCAACCATGGGAGCAACTCCCTGTGAAACTTCAGGCACCCTCAGGCGGATAGGTTACATGATTGACATGTGCCTTTCTGTCAGTGTGGAAGCTACAAAGAGTCAGTGGACTGCCCAAGCCAGGAAAATCAAAGAAGCCCACTGAGCAATGCAATGAGCCACTGCAGTGAGTCATGCTTGATTATTCAGACAGTTTTGTGGCACTGCCACTGGCCCATAAACGCATGTACAAGGACGACAGAAATTTCATACACCTTATAGCACAATGTTTATTAATTCGAACTCTGCCTGCACAACCACATGCTCATCCAGCCACTGGGCCAAGTAAAAAGAGCAATGGTCTGGTTTTAATTTGTCGCCGGGGCCTCCTTGAAATCAAAGGTAGCAAAGCCTAGTCGATCCATTAATCACTGACCAGACTCGCTCAACTGGACAAGCCAAGCCACTAAATTATGAAAGCTACATTTCCAATTTGTTGTGTGTGTTCCATGCATCCAGGGTTTGTTCCTTTATTTTATCGCTCAGAATTATGAAGCAGCTTTAAATGGCACCAGCTCCACCCTCAACGTGTGCGCCAACACAGAGGGCACTCAAGTGCCGGACGATGACGGTTGACGGTTGTGAAAAAATTCACAATCATTCAGCTATCATAGCACGGCCAACCTCTGTTGCCAAGGGATATAGATCTACTGGCACATGCGTGGAGCGCACACATTTACTGTATGTAGCAACAGCATGACAATGATTGAAATACAGACTGACCAAGTTGCACAGAAGATGTATATGCAGCAATGCACCCGCAAGCTCTTTTGGCCATTTATGGCATAAGTCCTTTATTTTCTCGCGTAGTATGCGATATTTCAGACTTCCGAATATTTAGACTTTTAGACAGTCCCTACAAGCCCAGATTATTGGTTAACGACTGTATAGGAACACTACTGTGGCCTGACACATTATTTCTTGCACCCTATCCAACATTTAGTAGCATACAGCGAAACCAGTTGCCTTCTGAGGCTTCGGTTTGTAAACAGCAAACTCGCATAGAGACCGAGTAACTGTTAGTGAAAGGTACTCCATGGGCTTCAAGCAAGATTACTTGTTGGCTCATAAAAAAGCTGTTCATACCAAGTGAGAATTCACTTCAAGTGAGGCAATTTAAGTTGGCTCAGCTGTACTTCCTGAGATAACCTTATCTGCACTGAAAACAACCATGGCAGCGTTGTTCATCTTTGATCCATGAACTAAGTGCAATGACGGTGTGTAATCATACAGCAAATGCATGCAGAAAGCTTGTGTTACAAAACATCATATAAATGTGTGGGTCTATTGTAGTCCCAATGTCAACTCATAAAAAAGTCCTAGCCCACTTGTATGTGGCCACCACAGCTCTGTTCTCTCACAAACAATGCACATGCCATACTATGGCCTTTCAGCACCCACAGGCACTTAACCTGCCCAGTTTTCAGCATACACATGCCATTGCACAACACACACCAACTTTTTAACTGTGTCCATAAGGAGGGCACCACCTGCAACCTTTGCAGCACCAATAGTCTTTCATTGTTTTCAGAAGCCTCATTCACTTGCAGAAGGCATGACGATGATGCCAGCTTTCAGAGTGAAATTCACTGTTTTTGTTTTTGTCAGGAAAAGGGCAAATCCAATGCACTCCTGGCTCAGGACATAATCCCCCTCATGCCAGGTACTATGTCGTGCAACAAAATGGAGAGCAGAGCAATAAATGGGGCTTGGTGATTCTCATTATTTCTTAACCCTTTCATGGTTATATTGCGCTCAGTTTTACAAACACGATATTAAGGAAGGACAGGACGTGGACGGACTTGCGCTGCGTCCGTCCACGTCCTGTCCTTCCTTAATATCGTGTTTGTAAAACTGAGCGCAATATAACCATGAACGTTCACCAACTAGCCCCCTTCATTGCTTTACTTAACCCTTTCAGTGCCAGTGATGAGCCGATAGGTTACCCATTCTTTCCAGCCGGATGTATGCAGTAACACAAAGTTGGCGAGCTCAGAAGTAGTTACGCCATTTATTGAATATTTTTAGAAGCATATTTTCTCATCTTTCTGGCTTTGCTCAGTTTGTTAGCATGCTGCAAAATGCACCTATTCGTAGGCATGGTTGCGCCGTGCAGAGCGCGCCTCCACCAGTCGGAGGGATGGCTCCCGGACTCTGTGCATCACTACTGCAGCAATTCTTTTTCGTTCAAATATCTGCGCCGTATCACAAGGACCACCATTGCATATTTCTGCCATATCTTGTACAATTAGAGCAGGAGTGTTTTTCTTCTTTCTTTCTTTTCTTTTTTTAACCCTGACATGGCAGCTCTATGCGGTAGGTAATGTGCACGGTAAGAGATAAAAAATGAAGATAGGAATGTGAGGATTACACAAAGAGTGCAACTGCCATTATCACCCCTTCTGAATAACTGAAAGCAATCTGTTGTGTTCGTTTTATAGTATCCAAGAAAAAAATCTACAGTGAAAGGATTGAAGCATGCTGAATTGTAGAGCATAACATGAACAGTGACAGAAGCACAGGTACAGTGAAACCTCGTTAAACCGTACCCACTTAAACAGAAGTTTCGTTTTAAAAGTAGTAAAGTCAAATCCCCAACTCAGCGGCAATTGAACATAATGTGTTTTGTACCCGCATAAACCGTACCAGCTTATTGCGTACGTATCGGTTAACACGTAGTGTTTCCACTTTCCGTCGCGCAAACACACGGTGCGTCGTCTCCATCGGGCGGCCCGGCAGAACAGCAAGCCCCAGAGATCGGCACAACGGCCTCCAAGCACCCTGTTCGTTTGTGTGTGAAGCCACATCAACATCAACATCATTTCAGCGCTGTGCCAGAGAGCGTTATGGCGTCGAGCAAGCGACAACTCACGTCATGCCAAAACTCAGGTAAAAAAAGACGCCGGGTGCTCAGCACAGAAGAAAAATGGACATCGTTTGTGCAATCGAACGTGACACGAAAAGTGGGCGCTGGCACACGACATGAGTCTATTGTAATACGAAGAAGCTGCTCGGCAGTGCTGCTGCGACCGCGAAGAGATATCGGCAACGAGGTTCGACTTTTCACCATCGTTGCCTCTGTTGTTGCCGAAGTGTCAGCTACTAACGACAGATATAAGGACAACACGGAAAGCAACAGCACAGGTGATTCAGGCCCGACAGTGGCAGAAGCTGTGTGTTACATTAGCTTACCCCACAATGAAAAGGTGCCCCACGACTTCTGCAATGCAACCGCGCCTGTGCATGGAGAATATGCAACGCCAACGAGGAATCTGCCATGCGAGTGTTTGCCGAGAAGAGGGGGCTGGCTGAAAAGCTGGCTCAAAGTTTCAGCAAGTTTGAGGCTGCTGTCGTTGCTGCTAGGCCGCCACGGCATCAAGCGAAAATAACCCATTTGTCGCGCGAAGTAAATAAATACTGCATGTTCTTTCCCCTTTCATCGCACTCTCTCAGAGTTCCATTTTTGACAGGTAAGTGGGCGATCTCATGCTATTTCGTTTAAGCAGTACTACCGTTTAGTACGTACTTTTTCCAAGCTCCAGTCAACTACGGTTTAACGAGGTTTCACTGTATATGCAAATCTTCTCCGGTGTCGTCGCACGCGGAAGTGACAGCTATCACCGCCAATCCTATTGCGATAAGCATTTTCGCCTATCTGTTTAACAGCGCGTGGTGCCGTCGGAAGTGTAGTGCACTTTTAATAGGCGATAACCGAAACACGCCGCTGTTCCCTGCTGCAGACTGTGATCGTATACGTTTTCCGGCCGCTAGATCCCATGTGAACAAGAAAAGGCGCAAAGCGCGCGATCGAGAACGGTATATAGCCGCCCGTCTCTGTGTAAACGACGGCGCGCAGTTTCTTATTCCGGTACCAGCAAATCTACCGTTTACTACCGTACTACCGTTTAGTACGTGCTTTTTTCGAGCTCCGGCCAACTACGGTTTAACGAGGTTTCACTGTATATACAACTCAGCACAATTTAGAAACAACACTACAGAGATATCACAGAACCTCCAGGATGGTCTTGACTAGATTACAGCTAAGGCACATATGGCTAGACTCACTGGTCACCCATTTTTCATACGACTTTCGCCTTAGGTGGACATATACCATAATTTCCAGACTATAGTCCACACCAGGTGTATAGTCTGCAAGAATAAATTATGACCAAAAGATGGCCCCCCCCCCTTTTCCCCCTTTTTTCTTTTCTAACAAAGTGCTGTCAACTTGTTGCCTACAGGGGTGTCAGCACTAAGGCAGGGTGGCCACTACTGGCGAAACTTGGCATGACTTTGCTATGAAGGGACTGGGGCGTAAAATGAATTTGACAAGAAATAACAACACATATAATTATTGTAGAAATAATTAAACACTTATAAATGCATGGGGCACACGAGGATTACTGTAGTAAATAAAGGATTAATTTTTATATCTGGTGCAGAACTTTGTTGCCAGCTTCCTTCATGCTGACATACAATTGCTATCACACATTATTTTCAGCACAAGACCACATAAATGCCATTACATCTGCATATTAAAAATTTCTTAAGAAAAATATCGTCTGTGGCACTTCCCACTTAACAACTGCAAGTATTGGACACTTTGGACTTAAGAAACTTTCCGTGAGGGGAAGGGGGAAAAGAGAAAGAAGAGAACAACAGATAGGTACAAAAAGATTAGTAAGTCAGAACGTACCTCCTTTGCCTTCTGCTTTAGCTTGAGCTGTTCTGGATCCTCCATTTTTGATCGACTCTGTCAAAGTAGAAAAGGCTGATCAGTCAGGAAATCCATTAATATCAGATGGGAGTACAATAAGATGCCCCCACTGACACGATAATAACATGTCTAACGAATCCTACACTTCCAGTCATTCTAAACACACACACACACACACACACACGCACGCACAATGAGCAAAACGAGAACAAGGCGAAAGCAGGAGCCACCGTTTCGACAAGTGGCCTTGACTTCTAAAAGGCTTCATCTGGCCTTAAAGAAGACCTTGCCTTGAAGAAGACAAGTCCACTTGTCGAAACGTTGGCTTCTGCTTTCACCTTGTTCTCATCTTGCTCATCGTCTTGAATTTCCATTTCCTGCCTTCCCCATGTTTACACACAGAGACAGACAGACAGAGACAGCGTCAACTTCAATTCAACCTTGATGGGACCAACGAAATTTATCTAATTATCTGGTGGGCTGAATTAAAGAATGAGGTAGAAAAAAGACATCGAAAGAAACTGTTGCTTAAATTTAGCATTATTTACCAAATTATAGTGTGCTCTCATATCTAACATGCACCCAGTTTTTCATGTAATTAGCATTCTTTGCCTACTTCAAGTACTTTGAGTCTACCTGTTATCTAGTCTCTTATGCCCACCCTGTGAACCAAGTTGACTACTAGCTTAGGCCACTAGGTATGAGTTTGTAGCAGTGATGTCGTCGTGCTTTTTCCATCGTCATTCCAGCTTTGTCATGCCGCCACCGTCGTCATGCTCTCATCATCAGGCCGTCATCTTCGTGCCATTGTCATCAAGCTGTTGTCGTACCATTCTCATTATTTCAGAAACATCATCCTATTGTTGTTATGCCGTCATTATCATACTGCCTTCGTCGTCGAATCTATGTCCTTCCTTCATCATTCCATCAAAATCACGTCATCACTGAATCTTGATTATGCCACCGTTATCATGCCACTGTCATCATACATTCATTGTCATACCATCATAGTGATGCCGTCGTGGTCGTTCCATCATCGTCATTTCAGCTTTGTCATCCAATTCTCATCACTCGGTCATTGTCCCATGGTTGTCGTCCTCCCATTGTCATTATACCATCGTCATCATTTCAGAATAGTCATCTCATTATCATATTGATGTCATCGCCGTACTGCCTTTGTTGTTCCATTCACGTCCTTTTTTCATCGTTCCTTTGTCGTCACTGCGTCGTCATGTCGACATGGCCATGGCCAACCCTGGCGAGTGAGTGTTATAGCAAAGTGGGCAGATCCTGAAGACAATGTACGAGGGGGAACCCAAAAGGAACCCAACTTTCATTTTCATACCTCTTACGAGAGTACTTCCATGTACCGTCACTAGGTATACTCAGCTGTAGCCCTCTTTTATCAGTGCCTTGATGGAAACCATGGTAGAAGCAAGTCATTTTGCTTAACGCTTTGTTTTGAAGAGGTTAAAGGGACACTAAAGTTTACTATGAAGTTAAGTTAAAGTGATAAAGCAATGCTCTAGAACGTCTAAGGCGTCAATACAATCGCGAACAGGGCTTTAGTAACCGAGAAATTGAGGTAAATGCGTGACACGATTTGAGACCCCCCAGCGACATTCCGGTACTAGCCCGATGACGAAGGCACTCCTCATCATAATTTATGTCACTAGTACTCAACTACTCGTATTAAAAAGAACATTTCATTAGGTTATAAGATGGAAGAAAATGCTACTTGTCTACTTCTGTTCGATTCTAAGAAAAAATAACATTGTGACGTTACCCTTCAGTAGTATGGGTGGTCGAAAGGTTTCATTTTCGCTCGACTCTGCGCACTCGACTCAGCGCGCTCGACTCAGCGCGCTCGACTCAGCGCGCTCGACTCTGCGCCGCGCGCGCTTTGGAGTTTCAGTCGTTTCGTTATTGCGTCGTGCTGAGCTGATTCTGCTGGCTCGTGAAACTTGCATTTGGAACAAGCAGCGAGAATTCCACATCCATGTGATGTCATGGGATGCGCGAACGGTCCGCGGAACTTGGCCAAGGGCAGGTGCAGCGGTGAATCCAACGTTACTTATCACTGTGTGCCAACAAGTGAACCTCTCCGTTCGAAGTGGTTAAGTGCCATACCTCTGCCACAGCGCGTTGGCAAAGAGCTGAAAAATCACATAGTGCACTCGCTGCACTTTCGTACAGAGGATTACGACTTCAACGCCGACTTACTGAAGTCGTGTGGAGTGCCTTTCAAAGCAATGCTTTCCCGTATCGCTGTTCCGTCGGTCTTGCCTGCATTCTCCGAAGCGCAAGAACTGCAGGTCGATTCCAGGGCGGTGAGTGCGGCATTTGGTTTTCACAAAGGAAAAGCTACAAATGTGCGAATATGTACAGCCATGACATACAGTTGCCATCGTAGTAGTACGCAAAGACGCCGGCAGCACGAGCCCTCAGCAGCAGGTCACATTCATCAGTACTTAAATAGCTGAAATCGAGCCCAGCATCGCGAGCCAATGTGTCATTGTCAGGGTCGTCCATTGCAACGAGCGTCAAAGTTGGCGTCATAAAATAAAGAACCAGCTTATCGTCGCGCGCTTTCCCTTCCGCTAGCCACCATAGTTCAGCTTTCACACTGCTGTCGGCTCTGTCTTGGCTCTGTTTCTGGCCGCGCGTTTGCGTTATGCGCAGAAAAGCCGTAGCGCCGTCTGCGGGCGCCGTTTTACTCATCGACGGCGCAACGTCCCTATGAGACCATGACGTCCCCACTCCTCGGTCGGAGGGTGGGCGATTTGAACTGCGCTAGAGGTACGCGGACGCTTCAGAATGGATTTTCTCTTGAAGTAAGTCTCTTCTTCGCATGAAACAAGCGTTTCAAGGTTTCTGGGATAGTATTTCAACAGTCCACGTTGACTTAATATTAACCTTCAGTGTCCCTTTAACATGGCACGTCTGCGAAACATTTAATGTGCGAACATAGCCTGAATGTTTACGGAAACTCATGGAATGCTTTGAGAAGCTTTCAAGGAACAAGTCTTAAGGCAAACTCAAGTCTATGACTGGTATCGTCGATTCAAGGATGGCAGAACGAGCATTGAAGATGAATCTCATTCGAGTTGCCCTTCAGCCAGTCAAACAGACGAAAATGTTCATTTGATTCGTGAAACAGTCAACTAAGGTTATCGAATGACAATTGACAAGTTGTTAGAGAACACAGGGATTAGCTGGAATGCATGCCAACGAATTTTGACAAAACTGCAGATGAAGCGAACAAAAATTAGAAGGGGCAGCGTCGAACAGGGTATATTCGAGATATGCATGTCATGACATGCATGTCATAACATGTTTGGCATGAATGCCATGAATGCATATCATGGCATGTCTGTAAATCAAGCCATGACATGATTCCCATGAATGTCATGACAATATTACCGTGACAAGAACTTATGCCAACTCAGTGGACCAAGTTATCTACTAACTTGGGGCGATGCTTATACGCTCGTGTTCAACGATGCCGTGATGTTCGTTGCGTCATCATTCCAGCTTCGGGATCTAAATCTCACCTCCGATTCTTGCGTGCTACCTGCGCTCGAGCCAGGTGCCATGCGCAAGATCCTGGCATCTCGGCAGCAGAATACCGGCTGGTGGTTGTATCCATTAAAACCATAATTGAAAAGCAAGTTCCTCACAAGCGGTGATTTCTGAATGCCGGACAGCAACACGTCGCCTCCTCACTCCTCCCAAAGCTGAAGTTAGTACCAGACATTCATGGCCCCTCTCGTCGTTGCCAGGCTGCTAAATCAAACAACGAGGCCTGCTCTTTCCTGGTGCACATAGTGTCCGAGTACAACAATGCTGCAATGAATTCCACTATGGCAGACTCATCACGGCTCAGCCAAGGTGATCAGTGCACCACGCCACTCCTGCGAATGACTATACAAAGACACAAGCTTCAGGTTGTGCTACAGTTTCGCTGTCAAGTCATCCGTTTGTGTTCTCCAAGTGATACCACATGCTGCCATCAGCAAGCACTTATTTTCTGCATTTTTTACCCATCTCACATCTCCACATTACTCGTTCACATGAATTCGATTGCTCATAGAAATCATGTAATCGTCATCGTCTTGCTGCTGATGTCAAACACATGCACTTTTGCATTAATTCGAGTTCACTGTACTTGTATCACACACACAAATACTGGATTTCCACAAATACATTGGTCAACCTGGTATCGCTTTGTAAAACCCCAAACAATGCTGCATAGCCAGCTGCCAGCAAAATTCTTCGCATAACATCATTCCCGCAGTGCATGGGCTCTGCACAATTTTATTTACTTGGTGCATGAAAACTCGGTCACAGACTGACAAGCATTCTCTGTCTGTCTATGTGGATGCATGTGCATCTTGTGATCTGAAAATGGCTGCTGCTTTTCTGAATAGAGTTTGGCAGGAACTTCATAAGCAAAAGTTTTTTTTTATGTTATTGTTCTTAAACAAAAAAATGGAAACCTTACACTGCAAACTCTATATATACAGGACTCGAAGGAAAAGGGAAAAAAGTATTCCTTATTCCAAAGTTTTGGCTGAGCAAAGAACAAGCTCAAGATTTCAAAAGTTTCCAGAGCCAGTATATTTTGCTATTCCTTTTGCTTGATTCTATTCCTTTCTTATTATCCACTGCTCATGACCAGTCAATCTTGATAATAACGTAAGTGGAAAGCCACTTGGACCATTGATGAAGCACAAAAAAGGAAAATAATAAAAAAATGATCATTAAAATATCCTGGCCCAGATTTGTTAGCTTATTATTCAGATGCAAAGTGAGCATAATTATGATCACCCTTGATTTCTGCAGCTTTTCTTTTTTTTTTTTTTTTTGCAAAAGATGTCTTCAAAGGTGAAGGATGTCCGGAGAATTCTGCAGAGCCATTGTTTGAAGTAACACTGCAGAATCTCTGCGCTCTCTTACAGTTTGGGCTGGTACTACAACACACAGTTTTCACTCTGTCAATGTAATCATCACTAGGCTGTTACTCTTCTTCATCCCCTTGACGCAATTAACAACTTCAATAACTTCAATTACTGTATCAATCATAAGTGTTCTGTCACTGGTGCACTACAGTGCACATAAGCAAAGAAATCAAGTTAAGCTGAAGGCATCAAGCAGCTCTAGTAGCCCCTACTATAAAATATACCACCAGTCCCTTGTCCACACTTCGCTTGAATTGTTACGTCATTGGGAGCATCAGAAGTACAAATGAGTTGTCTTCTAACTGCATTTTTCAAGAGTGCTTCTAAATGCACATAAAAACTGCGATACATGGTATAGAAGGTCTGGACTCAAATATCTTGAAGTAACATACTTTCAATTAAAATATCCTTTCAGGTTGAAAAATACTGTGCTCACCTTTGCAGCCCTAAGCAAAATCTCCCTCTCCTGCTCTTCGTGCCTTTTCTTCTCTAACCTGTCCAATTCTTCAAGAAATTTGAGCTGTGCTTTAACGTCCTGAGTCACTTCATATCGAGAATCAGTCTGGAAAAAATAACATGTCACAAGGAATGAGAAAATATGAGAAGTTTACACCAATTTCACCACAAAAACACTAACTCTGTAGCACTGCATTAACTCGCTTGCTGCCATGCCCAGTCATTTATTCCAAAAGTTGAACAAAATGAGTGCTAGAAGGTGCTGAAAAATTACGTAAATACAGTCTACGCACGTTACAACGGTCCTGCGTACAACAGACTTTCGGATATAACGAACCATATTTCTGCCTTAGTTTGTTCTACCTATTTTATTAATGCAACGAAGTTCACTTTTAACGGACCGTGCTACAATGGACTATCGGCCACAGCGGGCGAAATCAGCGCCAATTTTTGTCAAAATCGGGCGTATAAAACGAACTTTTACAGTGTCAACACGGCTTGCGAGGGTCAACTGACTTGCGAGGGTCAGCCGACGATCGCGGCTCAATATGTTGCACACAAGAGAGAGAGAAAAGTGGGGCTGAAGCGCGCCGTCTTTGGCAGGCGAGACAGGGGGGGGGGGGGGGGGAGGCGAGGGAAAGAGCGGGGAGTTCTACTGCGGTGGCTGCAGAAAGTGATCTGCGATGTGGACAAAGTGCACGCCGGCGTAGACGCCTATCTGGAAAGCGATCTGCGATGTGGACAAAGTGCGGCCAGTGCTGTGCTTTCAAAATTTAGTTCGCACTGAAGCAAGAGAGAGCATGAAGGTCAATTCGCTCACTGTTGCTGCTGTTCTTGCTTAATTTGCTATCGCAATCAATGCTTCGCCTTTCAGGTGAAACTGCGACCTTTTGTTTGTTTTTTACTTTGGACGTTCGTCACTCACTATTTGCAATAAAGTTGTTAGACATCGCAACGAAAGTTTCGGAAGTGAGGCGTTTCGGATATTACAGACTTCGAATAAAACAGACGTTTTTTGCCGGATTAGCAGGGTCCGCAGTAACAAGAGTCGACTGTATTATGAAAATGTCAAGGTGCAAAAGAGAAAATATTTTTCCTGACCTTGATGTTTTCAAGACGATGCTCAGCCACAATACCCAGCTTCTGCACAAGCGTTTTTAACCGTTCTTGTGTGGCATGGGAAATTAGGGCAACAACGTCTGATGGGATTTCTTCAATGCCGTATTTGACAGCTGCAAGACCAACATGAGCCATTAGGGTCAGTGCCACACAATCAATGACCCCCATGTGTCGTAAGCCGCCATACCTATACTTGTGATCCTCCTTTGCAAAGGGTTCGTGAAGAGGAAGTTCTCATCCTTACAGGACCTTATCTGTGTTCCAACAATCTCAGCATTAGAGGCGAGAATTCTCTGGCTCTCTTCAACAAGGTTGACACCACCCATAGCTGCCACATCGTTGATGTCATCATCGTCCCTGCATAGAGGATCATACATATGTTCAGGACTTGTGGACATTACCTGTTGCTCCCTTGCCCTTACAGAACTAAATTTGAAGATTTCACTGGCTGAGTCTAGGTTTAGTCAGTACAGTGACTCTCTCAAGTGCATCTTCTACATCCCTGTGAACATTGCATCAACTAGCAAATTTAAATACAGAAGTAATCTGAAGAATTCTTTCCTTTCATTTGAAATAACAGCTCACAAAATTTTTCACAAGTTATCAGACATGCATCACAGAATCAAGAGGTTCATCATAAGAGTTGTACAGCATCACCTACACATAGGATAGTGCGATCAATAATTTTTTAAACTTTTATGTATTTTTCGTACTTACAAGAAATATCTTGCTTTTCAGTTATTCACATGAAAGGTCACAGTATTCATGGTGACTACACGCATGAAAGTTTAATGTTTCTTTCCCATTTCTTGTTTTTCATTTTGTAATATCTGCAGACTTTTTATTTTCCAGTAAACAGAACATAAAGGCACAAAATATGGGATCAGCAAGGCATCTAATTTGACAGCTTAAACCAGCACAAGTCTACCTGTCGGCTCCCACTCTACATGACCCTACAATGACCAGTAGCATTTCAGCCACATTGTCAGACGTGCTAAGCACCATAGTCTGGCACCCGCTGTCAAGCAACATTACTTCTAGTCTAAAGAACTCTCATGCAACAATAACAACCTGTGGACTGAGAGTGTTTGCAGGACTCGAGCAGTTCTGTTTCTCTACAATTAAAATTGACTTCAGTACCTTTAAGCTTATACTGCAAACCAGCGGCAACTCAGGCCACTAGACCTAAAGCCTATGAATAGGCCTTCTTAAAGCTAAGACTTTCTTCGGTTGGTTCAATCTGCACTGCAACCTATTTTCTCTCCATTGCAATGAGTTGCTTCCTCAAAGACCTGCATCCACTTCTGTGTATGTGCATCTATATTCACCATGAACATTAAGAGGCTGGTTTCCCCATGCAGCTAAGTCACACTGTGGAATTGGGGAAACAAGATTTCACATATTTGAAGCATGGACCCTAATGAAATGTGAAATGCTTTTCAGCTGGTAATTAGCAGCTACAGCAGCAGCAAGAACTTGCATCACATTTCTGCAAATATGGTGCCTCTCTTGTACTTAGTATCGAATTCAAGCTGCTAACGCTGACAGTGCCAGCAAAGATGATTCCAGCCACTAAGACCCACATTTTTTACCCGTCATCGAGCATGAAACCCACAAACAAGAAGAATGAGGGGATGTGGCTGGCTTTTTAGACATAGTAAGTTACTATCAGTTTAGGCCAAAAATGCACAAAAGCACTTTTAACTGAAGGTAGACTATAACTTAAGTTTGATTCTATGATATTTATTAGACTGGAGACAAAGTGAAAGAAAGTGGTAGGCAGCATGCCACTGCCATAGGCATAATGCGCAAGTTCCTATGTCACTATGTCACACATAGTGCTTTACCAATTCAGTTATAACAATGGTTGTTCCGTCTGTAGCTTAACCACGAAGAAAGTAAGACAGCACTGTCATTGACCGTGGAAGCAGTAAATCTATATGATTCATTTAACCACAGGCATAGCGCACAATATGGTCTTAGGAGTAGTTATGCTTGAACTTGAGCAGACTACCAGCATTTCAAATACAACACATGATCGACCTTTAAACCTTAATGTACCATATATTCTCATATAAGGGTTGTACCTTCTTTCTTAAATTTGGATTTGAATTTCTTGCTTGCAGCACATAATTGAGTTTTAAAAAAATGTAATTATGGGGTTTTACGTGCCAAAACCACTTTCTGATTATGAGGCATGCCGTAGTGGAGGACTCCGGAAATTTCGACTACCTGGGGTTCTTTAACGTGCACCTAAATCTAAGTACTAATTGAGTTAAAGATAAATGTGAATCTTCCATGAAAAACGGACTTATTTACTGCCATGTGCAACAATTTCACCATGTGCGACAACGTTGGAAGCCTTTACTTTTCGCTTCAATTGTTATTTATTTGTAATCACCGGCTATTAACAGCGGAGTCAGGGCAGCTGGAATTCTGATCACTGTAAGTGCACTGTTCATATGGGAAACCATCCATGGATGCAGACTCAGAAATCGCACAATATGTATGGCTGCACAATGAAGAAAACTACTGCAGTTTTCACATGAAATGTGAATGTTATGTTACAGCTGATTGCACCCACATACATTGCAAGCAAGGGGCGACAAAAGCTCTCTGCACAAACGTAAATGAAAAGTGCAAAAGATCTCTGTGCACAATGTACGCATACTCAGGGCAGCGCTTAGTGGCAGGCACTATCTCCAGAAAACAGCTTGCACTCCGACACTGCAATAACAAGCACAGGGAGAAAGCACAACGGGACAAGCAGTGTGGCACCAGGATATGGATTATGCAATGACAGTGCTTTAAGTTGAAAAGTTTCCAGGTAACTGATAGACAGAGGAGGATCTTAATTTGCCATGCAGTACACCTCCATGCATCGCACAGATACCCCTTGGAGTTAGCACAGTGTGTGCCACACAACAATGGCTGATGAGGTACACACAGGGTGTCTACCAAGTTGACATTTCCAAATTCCCTGAGTTTTCCAGGTTTTCCCTGAGCGCCTTCGTGAAATTCCCTGAATGAGGCAGAACTTTGTTTTATTTCAAGACAAGCTGACACCATGTTGCTCGTTGCTGTCACTCTCTAGTAAGCATGTCGAAACAAAAATATGACTTAATCCAGTTTGAATAGTAAGGAGTAATATCTATTTTATTTAAAAAGAAAACAGAGGGCACAGAGGAAAAAAATGGTAAAACCCATTCCAAATTGAGTCGAACATCTTCAAATACGAATGAAAAGGACATGCATACATAAGTAAATATTTTTGAATATGAGCTATTTCTATCAACCGATAACAAGCACATCGGTATGAGGCCTGAACTTTGTCACAACTAAGATTCTCTCTCAGCATCTGGAAAGTCAACCTCGACTGTCCTGACATACTCTCAGCCCATACACAACATCTCAGTGTTGGGTTTCACTGCTTGAAAGAGTTTATTTTGGTTTGAATGAGGGACAACTGCATCTTGGCGTCAGCCAACACTTTGTTTTTTGAGCTCAAGCTCCTTCAAAGAGGCGGCGGCACTCTTCCTTTCCCGTTCAATCCTCAATGTCTCAGTTCTTTCTGTTCTCGTCCTCCTTCTGCTGCGCATTGGCCACACGGACCATTTGAAGCATCCTCCTTTTCAGTAGTACAGTCAACATCCAATTTTTCGGACTCCCTAGGGGCGGCGAAAACGTTCGAAAAATCGGGCAGTCCGAAAAGATGAATGCATGTCTTTTAATGCCCGTAAGGGCTCAAATCACCACAGGCACGTCCGAAAAAGCTCCGAAGGGCTGCCAGTAGACTTATTAGGCATATCGGTGCTCATACTGTGACAGGAGATGGCGGGTGCACGCGAGTATAATTAAGGGATAATACTGTGTGCCGTGACAATTACCCCTTCACACGCTTAGGCTTCACACCATACTTCTGCGTATGCTCCACTGCATAACATTTCTGTATTGAGCCAAAGTTGACTTCCGGGAACCGGTATTATGCAACGCGCCATGCTTTCCATGCTTCGAAGCCAATTGCGAGGATTACAAAGGCAGAGGCGGTGCCACTGCTGACAGCGGCGAATTTATTTAGTGAAAAACACGGCACCGGACAGCAGAAAGCTTAATAGCGAACGTCAATGCAGCTAGGTCTAGCGCTGCCGTGGTGGTGGATACGGCTGCCAGCGGATTTGCGTGCGGGAGCGCCGGTTCGAGGTGGCGTGATAATCAAAATAGCAGCAGTGGTAGCATTGACTGATACCATTTCGGTCCTGCGGTCACGACAAAAAATCCGGAAAATCGGACGGCGAAGGGTTCTTGCATCCGAAATTTCGGACATTCATATACACTGATTCTATGGGGTACGTGGTGGTGCCGCGAAGCCATCCGAATTACCGGGCATGTTCCAAAAGTTGGGCGTCAACTGTACACTGCAAACTCCTCCAGCTGACGACACGGCGTCAAAGTCGATTCGTTACGATCCCTCTCTGTTACTCAAGCGAGCATTAGCGAGACTTTCGTTTGCTTTCAATAATATTACAGCTAATTTTCCCGGATAGAAGCATACATTACCTGAGCTTTCCCTGAGTATTTCCAGACTATTTAAAATCCCTGAGAAATCCCGGTTTTCCCGGTTGGTAGACACCCTAAACTTGCACACTTGGCAAGGGGCGTGCTAGACATGCACGTCTAATTTCCTTTTCCCCTTTCCACCACCACTTAAATTTGTACCCAAATAGGGTGTGGCCCTTACACAAAAATATACGGTACAAGTTCTCCTACATACCTGAGTGAAGAGTAGGTACGTTTTTCTTTAAGGGCAGTGACAGGCGTCCTAGTTGGTACAGGTGTGGCCACCTTGGTCTGCAATGCTCCAACTGTGGCTGGTGACAAAGCTGCAGTCAAGTTGCTTGTCTTGGCCACCAACAAACTTTTCGTACCCGGAGCTACAACTGTTGTTGCTGGTCGTGGCTGGAGAACACATAAAGACATTAGACTGAGCATATTTCATTCCAAAGTTTGCACACAATCGCAGGAATACTATATTATTGTGTCTACATTACTGCACCGTAAGTGCAGTAGACTTTCGTCAACTCGACTCTGGTTAATTCGATCCTGAACTAAGGTCCCAGCCGGTGCCCATGCATTTCTATGAGTACAAACTTGCGTTATTTCGATCCTAAAATTGACCTTCAACAAATAATTCAAACTTGAGTCAGCATGCACACACCTGGCCCCTATGGTGACCCCAATAGTGACTGACCCCTTTAGTGGCCACGTATGTCAAATTTCTCAGCACAGCTTAATGCCCTAAGTGAATTCGTTGAACACACGTAACCTACCGTCGAAAACGCCCATTGCCGGCCTGCCCCATGAAGTATTTCAAGCAGTAACCATTGCTCACAATGTCTGATTACAATATTTACCCGATTCTAATGTGAGAATATTTTTTCTTTAAAAAATTTGGGCCGAAAATTGCTTGCCACGACACCCAAGACCGCCTTTACTGCGTGTGTATGCTTTACCGCACAACACGGATGCATTGCGGCAAAGCTGACTGTAAAAACCCTCCCCTCTCTTCTCCACCCCGCCCTGCCCAGGCACCACGAAGCAACACATATTAAGACTGTTGCCCATTTTTCTTGCTAAAGAATTGGTGTGTGTTATATTTCTGCTTTCTTTGGGAGATTTAGTGTTATTTCTACGTTAGTTTTCTACTTAGGACATATAGAAAGCGGGCACGCATTTGATTGTGGGGTGTGTTGGAATCCGGCAAATACTGCCAAATGAATCAGCGGTGTGTCTTGGAGGTTTTTTTTGCATCTTGTTTAGTTCTACCAATCAGATAATTCGATCAATTTCATCAGTCCCGTCAGGGTTGAATTAACGAAAGTCAAATGTAGTAGGCACAGAAAAAGCACAACCACTAAATGCAGTTCAGTTAAGCTAGATTTGGGAGTATTCTGAAAAGGGGTCTGCACACAATCGAAGAATACTCCATTACTGAAATTCAAGTACCAGGCATAGAAAAAGCACAATAACTAGCCTAATGCAGTCTAGCTAAGTTGATTTACGAGTTTTCTGAGGAGGGACTTCAAACAATCACACACAAAAGGCAGTTTCCCAGCAAAGTTCACTGTAATGTAAAGAGGAAAAGTGCACACTTCGAACTCCTCTTAACAAATTTTAATTTCAGTTTCTAGACGGAGCTTCCAACACCAAGCATATGCAAAAAGCGACAAGTGTCAAGTTTTACAATGAAAGTTGCATAGAGAGAACTCGCTGTTCTCACAGCACTTTGTATGACCAATATCTGTGAGAACATAGTAAAAGCAGCGCAAAAGGAACGGCAACAGAAGACAGAGGAGTGCACAGCACCTGTCTGTATTTCTCTGTCTTGTCTTGTCTTTCCTTTTCCGCTGCTTTTACTATGTTCTCACAGATATTGGTCATACAAAGTGTCATGATGATGCACAAGGTATTGCAATAAAGGTTAGTAACTGTGTTGTTTCTGCTATTTTTTGATGCACTAAAAGCCACATTTTTAATAATTAATTTTATGCTGCACCTTTCAATACCAAAGCTTCAGAGCACTTTTAAAAACAATTTTTGCTATTTGGAGCACACTTAATCTTTTGCACAGGTTTTTCTTACATGAATGAAAGAAACAGGGATGGTAGTGGCCAAGGAAGTTTTGGAGCAGCCCTGGAAGCAGCAAATTTGGCACTTTGGAGCAGGTATGGAGCATGAATTCTCCGTTTCGGAGCAGTAAATACATGTCTTCGAGCATTTTGGTAAAGGTCAACATGAGTGAAAAGGCAGATGAAAAAAAGGTGTTTATTGATTTTGCAGAACACTATTAGAACATGGCAAATCAGTTCTGCAGAAGCCCGCTAGGTGAGCGAAATTCCTTGCAGGGAAAAATTATCCTCCCCCTACTGTATGATAAAGCTACAAAAGAAACCCATACGGGTTTCTCACAAAGTTGCATACCCGGTCTGCCAACTAAATGTGGCCAAGAAAAAAATAACCGAGGGCTTTCCGCAAACAGCGCCCGCTGTTTGTTGACAGGTGTTTGTTAATGATAGTTGAGTATTTTTTTTTTTTTTCATTGTGAACAAGCAACAAATATTTAAGTTTAATGATCTTACATTTATTACCTTACTTATAAAATAAGGTGCCAATGCAAAGGTTGTGGAATATGTCGGGAAATGGCCGATAACAGTGTATATAGTAGCATAAAAAGCAAGAAAAAGCTTGCGAAATTAAAACAAAAATTCACGTGACAACACATCCCCACACTGGAACTAAATGTGGCCTCAGGCAGAAACATCTAGTACAATGTGCATTTTATGAATGTGCAAACTTGGGCCACGGTCTTGCCAAATTGTTACAAGATCGCACTACCTCACATTTGATAAGGACTGAAGATGTGCGCTAAAAACTGCTGAGGCATCGAGCAAAAGGCACGGACACTCGTTCTCAGTGCCTCTATTTGACGAGGTTTGCATAAGGATTGATGCAATCTTTGGTCCACAGAAACGCTGTCACAGTCACAGCAGGAATTTTTCTTTAGTTTTTATTTATTTCACGAACTTTCTTTTCCATTAAAAAGAAAGTCTTCACGAATCCTAGGTTGCTTTAAATGCTATTATCGATAATTTCTCAACGTTCTTCACAACTTTTTCGTTGACGTGTCACTGATTAGGTAAATTTATAAAGTTAGCTAATTAAACGTATTCGTGCACAATGAACGAGAAATATTGAATTGGATTATGGGGCTGTACGGGCCGAAATCACACTAGGATTATGAGGCACGCCATAGTGGCAGACTCCGGATTAATTTTGACACCGTGATGTTCTTTCATCATCATCATCATCAGCCTAGTTACGCCCACTGCAGGGCAAAGGCCTCTCCCATACTTCTCCAACTGCCCCGGTCATGTACTAATTGTGGCCATGTTGTCCCTGCAAACGTCTTAATGTCATCTGCCCACCTAACTTTCTGCCGCCCCCTGCTACGCTTCCCTTCTCTTGGAATCCAGTCCGTAGCTCTTAGTGACCATCGGTTATCTTCCCTCCTCATTACATGTCCGGCCCATGCCCATTTCTTTTTCTTGATTTCAACTAAGATGTCGTTTACCCGCGTTTGTTGCCTCACCCAATCTGCTCTTTTCTTATCCCTTAACGTTACACCCATCATTCTTCTTTCCATAGCTCGTTGCGTCGTTCTCAATTTCAGCAGAACCCTTTTCGTAAGCCTCCAGGTTTCTGCCCCATATGTGAGTACTGGTAACACACAGCTGTTGTACACTTTCCTTTTGAGGGATAGTGGCAACCTACTGTTCATGATTTGAGAATGCCTGCCAAACGCACCCCAACCCATTCTTATTCTTCTGGTTATTTCAGTCTCATGATCCGGATCCGTGGTCACTACCTGCCCTAAGTAGATGTATTCCCTTACCACTTCCAGTGTTTCGCTACCTATCGTAAACTGCTGTTCTCTTCCGAGACTGTTAAACAGTACTTTAGTTTTCTGCAGATTAATTTTCAGACCCACCCTTCTGCTTTGTCTCTCTAGGTCAGTGAGCATGCATTGCAATTGGTCTCCTGAGTTACTAAGCAAGGCAATATCATCAGCGAATCGCAAGTTGCTAAGGTATTCTCCATCAACTTTTATCCCCAATTCTTCCCACTCCAGGCCTCTGAATACCTCTTGTAAACATGCTGTGAATAGCATTGGAGATATCGTATCTCCCTGTCTGACGCCTTTCTTTATAGGGATTTTGTTGCTTTCTTTGTGGAGGACTACGGTGGCTGTGGAGCCGCTATAGATATCTTCCAGTATTTTTACATATGGCTCATCTACACCCTGATTCCGTAATGCCTCCATGACTGCTGAGGTTTCGACTGAATCAAACGCTTTCTCGTAATCAATGAAAGCTATATATAAGGGTTGGTTATATTCTGCACATTTCTCTATCACTTGATTGATAGTGTGAATATGGTCTATTGTTGAGTAGCCTTTACGGAATCCTGCCTGGTCCTTTGGTTGACAGAAGTCTAAGGTGTTCCTGATTCTATTTGCGATTACCTTAGTAAATACTTTGTAGGCAACGGACAGTAAGCTGATCGGTCTATAATTTTTCAAGTCTTTGGCGTCCCCTTTCTTATGGATTAGGATTATGTTAGCGTTCTTCCAAGATTCCGGTACGCTCGAGGTTATGAGGCATTGCGTATACAGGGTGGCCAGTTTCTCTAGAACAATCTGACCACCATCCTTCAACAAATCTGCTGTTACCTGATCCTCCCCAGCTGCCTTCCCCCTTTGCATAGCTCCTAAGGCTTTCTTCACTTCTTCTGGCGTTACCTGTGGGATTTCGAATTCCTCTAGGCTATTCTCTCTTCCACTATCGTCGTGGGTGCCACTGGTACTGTATAAATCTCTATAGAACTCCTCAGCCACTTGAACTATCTCGTCCATATTAGTAACGATATTGCCGGCTTTGTCTCTTAACGCACACATCTGATTCTTGCCTATTCCTAGTTTCTTCTTCACTGTTTTTAGGCTTCCTCCTTTCCTGAGAGCCTGTTCAATTCTATCCATATTATAGTTCCTGATGTCCGCTGTCTTACGCTTGTTGATTAACTTAGAAAGTTCTGCCAGTTCTATTCTAGCTGTAGGATTAGAGGCTTTCATACATTGGCGTTTCTTGATCAGATCTTTCGTCTCCTGCGATAGCTTACTGGTTTCCTGTCTAACGGCGTTACCACCGACTTCTATTGCGCACTCCTTGATGATGCCCATGAGATTGTCGTTCATTGCTTCAACACTAAGGTCCTCTTCCTGAGTTAAAGCCGAATACCTGTTCTGTAGTTTGATCCGGAATTCCTCTAGTTTCCCTCTTACCGCTAACTCATTGATTGGCTTCTTGTGTACCAGTTTCTTTCGTTCCCTCCTCAAGTCTAGGCTAATTCGAGTTCTTACCATCCTGTGGTCACTGCAGCGTACCTTGCCGAGCACGTCTACATCTTGAATGATGCCAGGGTTCGCGCAGAGTATGAAGTCGATTTCATTTCTAGTCTCACCATTCGGGCTCCTCCACGTCCACTTTCGGCTAACCCGCTTGCGGAAAAAGGTATTCATTATACGCATATTATTCTGTTCTGCAAACTCTACTAATAATTCTCCTCTGCTATTCCTAGAGCCTATGCCATATTCCCCCACTGACTTGTCTCCAGCCTGCTTCTTGCCTACCCTGGCATTGAAGTCGCCCATCAGTATAGTGTATTTTGTTTTGACTTTACCCATCGCCGATTCTACGTCTTCATAAAAGCTTTCGACTTCCTGGTCATCATGACTAGATGTAGGAGCGTAGACCTGTACAACCTTCATTTTGCACCTCTTATTAAGTTTCACAACAAGACATGCCACCCTCTCGTTAATGCTATAGAATTCCTGTATGTTACCAGCTATTTCCTTATTAATCAGGAATCCGACTCCTAGTTCTCGTCTCTCCGCTAAGCCCCGGTAACACAGTACATGCCCGCTTTTTAGCACTGTATATGCTTCTTTTGTCCTCCTAACCTCACTGAGTCCTATTATATCCCATTTACTACCCTCTAATTCCTCCAATAACACTGCTAGACTCGCCTCACTAGATAGCGTTCTAACGTTAAACGTTGCCAGGTTCAGATTCCAATGGCGGCCTGTCCGGAGCCAGGTATTCTTAGCACCCTCTGCAGCGTCACAGATCTGACCGCCGCCGTGGTCAGTTGCTTCGCGGCTGCTGGGGACTGAGGGCCGGGGTTCGATTGTTGTATTCATATAGGAGGTTGTGGCCAAGTACTGCACCAGGGTGGCCAATCCTGCTCTGGTGAGAGAGTGTGTTACCGGTTCTGGTCACCGGGATCAGGCCGCACTCCAGGCCTGTTTGTGCAATTTTCTCAACACACGGTTTTTTTTTTTTTTTTTTTTTTTGTATTTTCCGGTGGAGAATAGCGCGGCACCGGGATTTGAATCACGGTCCTCTTGCACTGGAGACGGATACTCTACCGTCCCCGTAGGAGTTAAATTAAAAATTAATTTATGGGGTTTTACGTGACAAAACCACTTTCTGATTATGCACGCCGTAGTGGAGGACTCCGAAAATTTCGACCACCTGGGGTTCTTTAACGTGCACTTAATTCTAAGTACACGGGTGTTTTCGCATTTCGCCCCCATCGAAATGCGGCCGCCGTGGTCGGGGTCCGATCCCGCGACCTCGTGCTCAGCAGTCTAACACCATAACCACTGAGCAACCACGGCGGGTCCCGCAGGAGTTGTACGCCTCATTTAACCTACAGTGGTGCCCTACTTGGTCAGTCAAGGTGGACCAATCTGAGCTCGGTTATACCGCATGGATGGCACTCGGCTAGAGAACCTCGTATTTATGACCTGCACATGTGAGGCCTTACATATTTGAAGATATATATCTATTTTTTTTTTTTTTTTTTTTAGGAGGGTTCCCGTACAGTGATAAAATAAAGGAAAAGACATTAAAAGAAAGAAAAAAAAAAGAAAGAAAAAGGGGCGGAAAAAAAAAAAAAAAAAAAACGGAACATAACAGGTGATTTGAACTCGTGACCCTTCGATGCTGCCCGGAAAGATAGCTCAGTCGGTTGGTTCGTGAGGCCCCAGGCTACTTTCAAGCGCCACAGCTCCTCCTCCGAGCCTCACACTTACGTGAAAAGAGACTCATGTTGTCCGCGATAGTCGGTTTTTGCTGATTCCGAGTAGTTGGAAGGCATACTTTCTAGGAAAAATGGCCGCTCAAGGAGAAGAGCGAACTCGAGCGGCTTTAGAGGCTAGGAAAACTGCCTTAAAATATTTAGACTTGAGGGAAAGCTTCGTTAACAAACTATAACACGGCAATCAGCACTCGAATACGACGAGAGAAATTACTGAGACGTGGAAAATTCCCTTGAAAAAAATCTGGTTTGCTAGACAAATGCTCGTAAGTATTGAACCTCTTAAAAGATGAGGGGTGAAATATGCGCTCACCGAGAGGGCATCTTCAGCGCGAGACATCCACAAGGCACCTTACAGAGATGTGGGGAGCTTCGCGGCCGGAACGAAGCATCCCTTCTCCGCCGGCCAAGAGGGGGAAACGTGCTTTCCGATCGCTCAAGGTTGCGCGGACAACGCATAGCTCTAGCGTCTAGGAAAAGCTTAACCAGGTGCGATGGCGGCACGCATAGCGTGGGAAGCTAGCCGCCGGAATAACTATACCAAGGGCTGCTGCTGATGAGGGCGAAGTACCTTCGTGTAATTATAATAACCCTAATAGGACTACTTTCGAAAAAAAAAAAGGAAACGGCCCAGAGGGCTATACTACGAGAGCTATGACTGATAGTTTTCTATATATATATATATATATATATATATATATATATATATATATATATATTCATCTCATCTATGGGATCGCATTCGCGCGCTGTTTCTTTGTCTCTGCGTGTAGTACAGTTAAGAGAGCCAGTTTAAGGGCGGAGAAGAAGAAAGAAGAGAAAAGCAAAAACTGCAGCGCCGTGGTTTTAAAGCGCACCCGTGGTAGAGAAACGGAATGCGATATAAGCGTGCGTAGCCATGATACGCACACGACAAACTGCCTTAAAATATTTAGACTTGAGGGAAATCTTCGTTAGCAAACGATAGCACGGCAATCAGCACTCGAATATAATTATAACCCTAATACTAATTGTAAATATTCATCTCATCTATGGGATCTAATGCGCGCGCTGTTTCTTTGTCTCTGCGTGTAGTAGTTGAGAGAGCCAGTTTAAGGGCGGAGAAGAAGAAAGAAAAGAAAAGCAAAAACTGCAGCGCCGTGGTTTTAAAGCGCAGCCGTGGTAGAGAAACGGAATGCGATATAAGCGTGCGTAGCCACGATACGCACACGACAAAGTGCCTTAAAATATTTAGACTTGAGGGAAAGCTTCGTTAGCAAACGATAGCACGGCAATCAGCACTCGAATATAATTTTAACCCTAATACTAATTGTAAATATTCATCTCATCTATGGGATCTAATGCGCGCGCTGTTTCTTTGTCTCTGCGTGTAGTAGTTGAGAGAGCCAGTTTAAGGGCGGAGAAGAAGAAAGAAAAGAAAAGCAAAAACTGCAGCGCCGTGGTTTTAAAGCGCAGCCGTGGTAGAGAAACGGAATGCGATATAAGCGTGCGTAGCCACGATACGCACACGACAAACTGCCTTAAAATATTTAGACTTGAGGGAAAGCTTCGTTAGCAAACGATAGCACGGCAATCAGCACTCGAATATAATTTTAACCCTAATACTAATTGTAAATATTCATCTCATCTATGGGATCTAATGCGCGCGCTGTTTCTTTGTCTCTGCGTGTAGTAGTTGAGAGAGCCAGTTTAAGGGCAGAGTAGTTGGAAGGCATACTTTCTAGGAAAAATGGCCGCTCAAGGAGAAGAGCGAACTCGAGCGGCTTTAGAGGCTAGGAAAACTGCCTTAAAATATTTAGACTTGAGGGAAAGCTTCGTTAACAAACTATAACACGGCAATCAGCACTCGAATACGACGAGAGAAATTACTGAGACGTGGAAAATTCCCTTGAAAAAAATCTGGTTTGCTAGACAAATGCTCGTAAGTATTGAACCTCTTAAAAGATGAGGGGTGAAATATGCGCTCACCGAGAGGGCATCTTCAGCGCGAGACATCCACAAGGCACCTTACAGAGATGTGGGGAGCTTCGCGGCCGGAACGAAGCATCCCTTCTCCGCCGGCCAAGAGGGGGAAACGTGCTTTCCGATCGCTCAAGGTTGCGCGGACAACGCATAGCTCTAGCGTCTAGGAAAAGCTTAACCAGGTGCGATGGCGGCACGCATAGCGTGGGAAGCTAGCCGCCGGAATAACTATACCAAGGGCTGCTGCTGATGAGGGCGAAGTACCTTCGTGTAATTATAATAACCCTAATAGGACTACTTTCGAAAAAAAAAAAGGAAACGGCCCAGAGGGCTATACTACGAGAGCTATGACTGATAGTTTTCTATATATATATATATATATATATATATATATATATATATATATATATATATATATATATTCATCTCATCTATGGGATCGCATTCGCGCGCTGTTTCTTTGTCTCTGCGTGTAGTACAGTTAAGAGAGCCAGTTTAAGGGCGGAGAAGAAGAAAGAAGAGAAAAGCAAAAACTGCAGCGCCGTGGTTTTAAAGCGCACCCGTGGTAGAGAAACGGAATGCGATATAAGCGTGCGTAGCCATGATACGCACACGACAAACTGCCTTAAAATATTTAGACTTGAGGGAAATCTTCGTTAGCAAACGATAGCACGGCAATCAGCACTCGAATATAATTATAACCCTAATACTAATTGTAAATATTCATCTCATCTATGGGATCTAATGCGCGCGCTGTTTCTTTGTCTCTGCGTGTAGTAGTTGAGAGAGCCAGTTTAAGGGCGGAGAAGAAGAAAGAAAAGAAAAGCAAAAACTGCAGCGCCGTGGTTTTAAAGCGCAGCCGTGGTAGAGAAACGGAATGCGATATAAGCGTGCGTAGCCACGATACGCACACGACAAAGTGCCTTAAAATATTTAGACTTGAGGGAAAGCTTCGTTAGCAAACGATAGCACGGCAATCAGCACTCGAATATAATTTTAACCCTAATACTAATTGTAAATATTCATCTCATCTATGGGATCTAATGCGCGCGCTGTTTCTTTGTCTCTGCGTGTAGTAGTTGAGAGAGCCAGTTTAAGGGCGGAGAAGAAGAAAGAAAAGAAAAGCAAAAACTGCAGCGCCGTGGTTTTAAAGCGCAGCCGTGGTAGAGAAACGGAATGCGATATAAGCGTGCGTAGCCACGATACGCACACGACAAACTGCCTTAAAATATTTAGACTTGAGGGAAAGCTTCGTTAGCAAACGATAGCACGGCAATCAGCACTCGAATATAATTTTAACCCTAATACTAATTGTAAATATTCATCTCATCTATGGGATCTAATGCGCGCGCTGTTTCTTTGTCTCTGCGTGTAGTAGTTGAGAGAGCCAGTTTAAGGGCAGAGTAGTTGGAAGGCATACTTTCTAGGAAAAATGGCCGCTCAAGGAGAAGAGCGAACTCGAGCGGCTTTAGAGGCTAGGAAAACTGCCTTAAAATATTTAGACTTGAGGGAAAGCTTCGTTAACAAACTATAACACGGCAATCTTTAACGTGTCCCAAAATCTAAGTGCATGTGCGTTTTTTATTTCATCCCCGTCAAAATGCAGCTGCCGCGGTTGGGATCAAATCCGCGACCTCTAGCAATGCCATAGCCGCAAAGCTACTGCGGCGGGCACAGAAGTGTTGATTTGACAGTTGACCGCTTCCGTAGTATTGCCTGGACCCTGCAGTACGCTTTAATGAATGCAGTTTTAAAGATTGGTTGCGCGTTTTCGACTCATGCCCACAAATGTATGACATTTTACTGGCCACTCTGTGTTTGTGAAGTCAGAAGCTACACCACCACTTAGCCCAGAAACAGCAAACCTGGCTCCTTCTTCTACAAGACAATGGGCGACAATCATCGTTTTGACAGATGTGATAACCGGTGCTTCTCTTCATCTTGCCGAAGCACAACGCATTAAGCTTGGGCACTTCAGCTTTCTCACATGGTGACGGCGGATCAAAAGCTAATGGCGATCCGTCAGCACTCATATCGTCGCTGAAATCGCAGCTGAAATCATTGCTGCAATCGGTGCTGTTTAGTTCGAAAGAGCTGGAAAAGCTTCCCGTCTCGTCAGAAGACATAGTCAGCTTCACTTTTATGGCATTAGCACCATGTGTACTGAGTGTTTACATTATACCAGTGAAGGATCCAACGTCACTGACTCTTTATGGCACCGCATGAAGCAGCTGTCCATTTTGGTTTCGGTACCTTGTTTATTGGTCAATTAAAATTATTGACAAGTTTCTAAGCAAATCGAACCACTTTACCGGTGACAGTACTGTCAATGCCATTTGAAGATGACAATATCGTAATATGGTTAAAAAAAAATGCTGGAGTTGCCCTTTAAGGGTTTAAGGAGCGTACTGGATCTTGGACCAAAACTTTTCTTTCTATTCTTTAATCTTTGTTATGGTGCTAAATACATGTAAATAGATGTAAATTTACGTGCCTATTCGGAATATGAAGCCCATTTTTATTTCATATTGTCCTAACGTTATGCAAGCTTCCGTTACTTAATTTTCCAGAAAAATTTGCAAAAAACCAGTTCTTCAGTCTTTGTTTAGAAATGGCTTCTGCATGATTCAAGAAATCCAATAAGACTGACCTTTCTGCTCTGTTTACCCTAGAACAAGAGTAAGGAGACTTTGAAGTTGATGCTAAGAAAAATGTTTTTCTAGAAATCTTATTTGGAGTCTTGCAACTCTTGGAGCAGGGGCAATGTATGTCTTGAGTTTCACACTCATGCACAACGGTTCACTAAAGCGACGAGTATCCTGTCAATGTACTTGATAGCTATGACATGAAAATAATGCTGCAGTTGACGATGCACTAAATGTGGCATCCCCTAAAATAATCAATTAAGAATATGGGTGTAGATTCTAAACAGCAGCCCACCGTGACCAGCCTCTGGTGTTGTGCCAGGACACCCTGGATGTTTGCTGTGTTAGCCAGCTGTGCTGCCAGGCCACCTGTTGTTGGTGTCATCACCCGCACCTGTGTCGTCGCATGAGGTACCGCTGGCCGCGCCACTCCAGCCACTTGCTGCACAACGAGGTACAATCAACTTGCTTCTCTGGCAATGGTGCCTCTACTAGCATACCAGCATACTAGCATGTGCCCCACGAGTGGGAATCAATTTTTCCAGTGCAACCAACCTGGATATTCGGAATAATGGTAGGTGTTGACGGCAGCGTAACTGCACCCTGTGGTGGTGGCCGCACTCCTTCGATGGTGAGCTCTTTCGTCATAAGAGAGTGTCGCAGGTATGGAAGGCTTTTCTGAAAACACACAACAAGATGTCTCAGCCTATAATGAACTCCACTTATACACAATAAGACTTCAAGAACTACTACAAACATTGAATATTAAAGATGCAGAAACATGCTTAATTAAATGGTTCATGTGTTCTATCGAGGATGGAAGATGGAAGAGCATGAAACTACATATAAGTTAATCAGTAAAGCTAGAGTGTACGTACAGTTAAATCTCAATATAATGAACTTCAATATAATGAAATTCTCGATATAACAAAGGAATTACCTTGACCATAGAACACCATGTATTTCATCATCAGCATCATCAACCGATTTTATGTGCACTGCAGGACGAAGGGCTGTCCTTGCGATCTCCAATTACCTCTGTCCTGCATCAACCGATTCCAACTTGCACAAGTGAATTTCCTTATTTTATCATCCAACCTAGTCTTCTGTGATCCTTGAATGTGCTTCCCCTCTCTTGGCATCCATTCTGTTCCCCTAATGGTCCACCGGTTACCTAACCTACACATTACATGGCCTGCCCAGCTCCATTTTTTTTCTCTTAATGTCAATTAGAATATCACCTATCCCCGTGAGCCCTCTGATCCACAGCACTCTTTTCCCGTCTCTTAACATTACGCCTAACATTCTTCATTCCATCGCTCTTTGCACGGTCCTCAACTTGTTCTCAAGCTTCTTTGTCAACCTCCAGGTTTCAGCCCCATATATTAGCACCGGTAGAATGCAGTGATTGTTCACCTTTCTTTTCAGTGATGGAGGTAAGCGTCCAGTCAGGATCTGACAATGTCTGCCGTATGCACTCCAACCAATTTTTATTCTTCTGTAAGTTTCCTTCTCATATACAAGGTATGTATATTTAGAACCTAACTATAATGAAGTGTGTTTGTAGGCGATTTCAATATAACGAAATTTCACTGCCGCCACAAAGGAATGCCAAGACAATAAATGTAAACTTCCGCGGACGCAAATAGTCAAATGATTGAATTGCATGGGATTGCTTGCAAATGCACCTCTCCAATCACGCCACGCGACAAGTGCAACCGCCAAAGTAGAGCTGCATCATGTTCCATATAAAGTCCTAGTGCGATAACATACTATTGCACTCCGTGCACTATATGCTTTAGATGCGAGTGAAAGTATGTGAGGGTGAGCCAAGAAAGATGGTGGCTTCACGAGCGTCACCTTCTCGCGTGAGCAAAGGGAAGGAGAGGTAGGGGAGTGAGCTTGCAGTAATGCAATCAAGTGTGTGCGAGGGGGCGGGAGGAGGGAGGGTAAGTTGGCGTGCATCTCGACCATGGCTATGTATGGCTGTAAGTGCAGCCCGGTGCACACACACCGCGCACCCTGCTTTAGAGGCAACCCGCCGCCTGTGCAAACAGTGGGTGTGCCGAGAACGTATGGCATCATCTAATATGTCTTCCTGCACGTTTAGTATTGGAGCTTGCATAATCTTGAGTTTCGGTGACCCGTAGGAGCGAGAAGCGAAGCATTCGCTCCCCACTGCCGGCGCTTTTCATGATAGCGTCATCCCAGTACGGGCAACGCTATCAGCCGTGGGGGCGAAGTGCACGGGAAAGCGTGGTTAACTTCACTTAATTCATACTGCCGATTTGAAGATATCCTCGACATGTCATGAAACCTTACCATTCGCCAGTGTCATGAAACCTTACCATTCGCCACCGACTCCCAAATTCATCAAAATGAATTGTTTTCTGATTCAAACTTGCTTTTTTCGATTGCCCGCTAATTTGGTAAATTCTGTGGCCCCTTTCAGTGCAAGAAAACTCGATCGGCAACAATAGTTATTAGCATAAAAGGTCACATTTAAATATAACGAGTCAAATTGCCAATTTGACTCATTATATTGTATACATAACTGTATATCAACTGTATTGTATATATACCTGTATATCAACTGTATTGTATATAAAACTGTATATCAACTGCATATATAGTTGAATCTCGTCATAACAATGTCGCTTCTGACACAAAAACACCTGCAGAACCTGATATTCATTATTCTTATACATGCAAATATTTGCTGAAAAACAAACTGTAATGACGTCTATGCGAAAGACGCAAGCAAGGTGTCTCTAAGAGGTCAGCAAAGGGTCTCCTGCAGATTTTGATGGCCCGTCGGCAGCTTGCCATGTAAATACGAGGTACGGGACCAATAAATTAGATATATGTGCTCTGTATCACTGTGAATACGGAACTGTGCAATCAGTTTTATCATGCAAGAATGGCACATGGCTTGCTGACTGTGGTCCAACGAAGCCAAGGCGCAGGTCAAAACGCACATGCGCGTCTCATTTGTGCCATTTCAAGTTGATATTGTGGAGTATCACCAACGACAGGCTTTTTGAACATGACGACGACTGCACATGGATCTGAACTTTGCTGCTACATCCATCAGTCTGGCTTGTGCATCTGATCTCACACTCAATCACTGATAAGGCAAACGTATGGACAGCTTCTCGCGACAGCTTGTCACCAGCCACTCTGTCAGTCGGTGAATAATTTTTTTTCACAGCCACTTCGTGAGTAGTCAGCAGTCAAAGTTGCAGTTTCATGCCTAGTCAACACGGCGGCACCTACGTTCATGGCCGCCATGTTTGCGGCATTGCGTGCACGGTTCATGTACGCTACACTGTGTCTCTTCTGAAATTCCGGTTGCCATTATACATTGGTGTTTGAGATAGGTGGCAGTGCCACAGGGGAAGTCTGCATAATTTTGCAGGTCTGAAAAATTAGTCAGCAGCCGTATTTCACATTTTCACTACCAGAATATATTTATGAAGCATATGCAAACAAATTTTTGCTTCACTATAACTAATACTACGCTGGATCCCACATATCAGGAGAATACTACATTGAATTAAACATGATCAACCAAATTTTAATTTTTTTCTTTATATCCAATAATTCATTATATCCATGTTCATTTATGAAGGTTCGACTGTGTGAGTGTGGGCACGTGCTTGTGTTAGAGTGAGAAACAGAGATGGTGCTGCAATTTCAGTGCATTTATACAACTGTAACTAACTTGTGAAAGCCATGTCCAGTAAACTGATAACATTTTCAATATCATCCAAGAAATTTGTCTGCAATCATGTGACAGTATGCATTCAGACCATACCGATATCTCAAGCATAAAATAAACACCTACAAAGACAAGTCTCTGCAAACACAAGCCTTACTTTTAGAAAAGGTACAAGGCATGGCTGTGGCGAAGAATTGAGCTCCTTTTGAAGCTGATTTGTGAAGTCTTCAGGCTGAATCGTTCCATCCTGTGAGAAGTAAACAAACACAAAGAGGGACACATTACAAGCAACTCAGCCAAAACAAGTAAGAAATTAGACGGTAAATGTATCACTTACAATGAGCCCCTGGATGAGACCCTTGACATTGGAGGCAACTTGTTCCGGCTGATCACTAGCGAGCCGTATCAAAGTGGACAGAAAATTCTTGCATTTTTTCTTGGCAGTGTTTGGTGACATCTGAAACATAAGCAGCATAGTCCAGCACCTGAAGTGTCTATATCCTACATTTTTACAATGAAAGACAAGAAGACATTTCTCGCTGTGGGGAAGAGATCCTTTTTACAAAACCAGTGTGGGGAAACAGCAGCATACAAATTTTGAGGGGTGCTAAAGTCAAGTAGAATAATTTGAATTAATTTTGGCCATCTGGATTTCTTTAACATGCACCATAACTCAGTGTCATTATTTCTGTTTTTAGCTCATACAAATTTCTGACTGCAACGACTATCAGCAGGAATCAAGCCTATACCTTTGCACTTAATCGTAAAGTGCTTTGGCTCTGGACCCAAGCTTTAGAACCGATCAGACCTGCTCTAGAGGTTAGTTGGTATCTAATAACCATGCAGGTGTTTGCACTGCTAATGTTACTAAAAACACAATAAGACAAATAAGAATGATTTACACACAACAAGCACTTATAATAAGTCCTTATTATACTTCATTCTTGTTTGTCGTCTCGATGTGTTTGAAGTCATGTCAGCACAAATGCCATATTTACTTGCATAATGAACGCACTTTTTTTCCCGAAAAGTATGCATGAAGTTCGGCGGTGCAGTCATTATGCAGGGTAAAATTTTGAGCAATTTTTCTTTCCGCGGCCCCCTCCAAAGAAGTCACTTTCACCCTAAATGCAAACCATCGATTGCGACAGCAAATGTGTAGACAGCTACATGAGCAGGAATAGTAGTTATATCGGCCGTATAAACTTGCAAACGTTTGCTTCAATGCAAACTGAGCGGCAAGAACGTAGCATGCACAAGCGTATGAGCAGCCATCGACTCAGCCCTCAATGCAGATAGCTTTGACGATAGGGCGTGCCACAGTCGCGCAATGTACAGTTGCTGCCAGAGTAAAACACTCCCCTTTCCCCACTTTACTCCCCTTCTCCTGGCGCCATGCGCACGACAGAAGACTGCGTGTTTCCTTCCCACTTTCCTCCCTTGTACGCAAGAGATAGAGCCGTGATCATTTGCACACCTCGGGCGCAGTTGTGCAATACGCAGTTGCTGTCAGAGCAGAGTATAATGCCCCCCCCCTCAAGGCCTTTTGAGCGACGAAAGACGGCATGCGAGATTGACCTGCGATCGTCGGCTTCCCTCATGCACTTCCGCTTACACCTACACCGTGTGGTGCACGGCAACGACAACGACGACGGCAAAAATGTGCCTGGAGCGTCCATATAATTGCTATCGCAATAAAAGTAGAGACACAGCATGATTCGGCATCTGACACGGCGTCGGGCACAATGGCACTCGCCGGATGCTATATCAGATGCCGAATCGTACCGTGTGTCTCCTACTTCACGGCAGCAAGTTCAGGGTGCGATCATTATGGGAGAAAAGGAAAAAAAATATACTTCCTGATTGGAAAAGTGGGGGCTGCGTTCCTTACATGAGCGTCTTCATAATGTGAGTAAATACGCCATACCTATAATACTGACCTTGGAATACAAATTGCATTCATAGCAAATACAATTCTTTACAGTGCAATAACACATTGTTGGGCAAGTTTATGCATGTCTATCTGCAATTATAAAGAAGCTGTAACATAACATGTGAGCTGGTGGAGGCATGTTTTATCTGCAAACAGGATTATTCATGGGAAAATGTCTACTACACTCCATACGAATTAATTTAGTTTTCTGTACAATCATTTCTATTGTGCTTTGGCGTTCGTTCCTGTTGCTCTGAGCATGCAGTAAGTGTACTGTCTGCCTTCTGGGAATAAGCAAGCTGGAAGTGACACTATACATGTTGTTTTAATTCTTATCCTTCTCATTTGTGCCACATTTCTTGTCTTTATTGTAAAGTGCATATATATCTGGCTCACTACTACAATCCCATTCAATTCATTTATTTAATACAGTGCAAATACATTTAGGAAAGAAAAGAAATATATAAAAAAGGAGGTAGGTCTCAAAGGCAAGGACTCTATAAGGCTGAGACTTCCTTTTGTTACTTACAGAGCGATAAAAAAAATTTTACAGTGGAGCACAAAATGTTGCGCAAGTTACAGAAATGTGAGTGTAAATACATAAATAAACAATAGAACATAACTGAATATAGAAAAACTACAAAAGTATACAAAATCAAGCTTACACATATGGCAAGAAAGCATGCAACTTGAATTTAAATGAACTAATGGCAGATAATTCTTTACCACACTCCTTACTACACTTTCTATACTTCTGAATAAAGCACAAACCAAACCAGAAAAAAAAAAAACACGGAGCGCCACCATGTACTCACCTGAGATGGCGTTGTGGCAGCAGACTGGCTGTTAGCAACAGTTGTTTGAATGGTGAGAGGCTGCGTAACAGAAGCTGTAGTAGTAGTGGCTGCCACCTAGGAGCAAAGATAAGCAATTATGAACAAACATTTTTTAGCCTTCATAATGACCCCAAGCGCAAGAACAACAAGAAAGCTATACCTTAACTGTGACAGTCTGCTGTGCCAGTGGCTGCCCCAGTGTTTGGATAGGGGTGCTACTGGGCACTGTAGGCACAATGTTGATACTTGGCTGACCCTGCTGCAGGACTGTACCCACCATTGGCGTTGCATTTGTCTGCAGTTTAACAAGGGAAACATACCACCAGTAAGTAACAACTGAATGCATATCACAATGTAAACAGACTTAAAAAGCCTGCTTTTCAAACAGGGCATGGGAAAGAAACACATTAATTTTAATGCATCTTTTGTAGGGATGAATAGCTTGGTGTGTTCAAACTATGTTGTGCTAGTTTTGACACAGGAATGATAGCTTTTTGTGAAATGCCAGCGATTAAAAAAAAAATTTCAATCCCCCCACCCCAGTTACATTTGTGAAACAATGCATGATGCTACAGCCCGGTATCACATTTTAACTGCAATGCATCATGAGGAACTGATGGGTAGATGCAAGAAAACAAGAGCAGTGCTGACAAGTATGGATTGCTCATAAGGAAAACTATGATGTTGGTCTTGTATTTCCAGCCACGTTTTGCTATGCTGTTTCAATTTTTAGAGAAGCCAACAAAACAGTAGTTTTTAGTACCATGCCTCTTTCTGACAGCAGAGGTGGTTTTAACACATGAAGAGCTGCCCAAAGACCATTGTGACCTGGAGTCTAGTCGCATCAAAAGTACATGAACGGAATTGAAACTACATCAGCTTCGTGCAGTAGCATCTTGGACAAGTGACTCTGTAATGCTCACGTATCTTGCGCTTAAAGCTTTATTTTACCAGACAGATTCTAATAAGAGAATAATTAGTGACTTTCCTTATTTGCTAAGCTTTGTCACTGGCAACTTCAAGCCTAAAAAACCTGCTTACTCTCTAGGCTATTGCATGATGGCCCATGGAGTGGAAATATTTGTGGAGCCAACACATGCACCTAGCTTTTGTTAATATGTTGTTTACTGAAACTCTACCCTCAGTAAAAACGAAGTACTTTGTAGTATGCACTACAAATATAAATTAGAATTTCTTTTATTCACAGTCTCTTAAAAATGGCAAATTTCACACGGTCTGAAAAAAGGTCCTAGTGAGACAAGACAATCGTATATTAAAACCATGCTCCAAGAGAAGGCCCTCTATAAAAGGCCCTCTATAAGATGCTGTAAAATGTCAGAAAGGTATAATAGATGTAGAGTCAAATATAGAATAAGTCATCCTAGCCATTGCATCCCTCCACAAGCTAGCTGGGCTCATATTGTGCACACATTAAATGGCCAATCAAATGTTTAATTTTTTTAAGTTACCAAATTTCCTTCATCAACTATCATCAACTATACACACAATCATAACTTACCATGTGATATCTATTACTTTTTCTAAGTTAACTTCCTTTAGCAGCCATACATACAATACAGTACTTTCTTGGTCTTATCTACAATATACATCCATAAACACATAAAACGTTTCAGGCAATTTTGGCACTAAATAATTCAGCTATTAATCTGGCACTTACAAGCAATATGCACACTGGTGATGGTCAGTGAAATGTAGGTCTCCTTACACTGCACCTACAGAACCTATACATTACAACAGCATCATGCTAAACCAAAAGCTACTTTGTCAAACTTCATTTGCCTGAATCTCTTAAGTCTTTAGATAAGATTGCAAAGATCACAGGTGCTGATGTGGCTATAAATATAACCTACTTTTCTGCCTTGAAGCTGCTGCACAGGTTGGGTCCCAAGGTTCTGTAAAGCAATAAATGGCCTATTAACCTTCCCAGCCAGGCGTAAGCATAAGAACACATTTGAAATTAAAAAGCAAGATGTTGCTTGGTGAATAGACGGCATTTATCTTTACTCACAGTGTGTGTTATAAAAGAATAAAGATCCAAAATTATAAAATGTTCTATATTGCATGCATTTGCATGCGTGTGTAAATATCGACTTCCTATTGCTTACTGTCTGGATGCACTTTTCATACTACACATAATCGACTAGCAAAAAAATGTAGACATTCAGGTTACGCAGTATGGAGCTCCAGAAAACCACCTATATTGTAGTTTCCAAGTAAACATTTCAGTATATAATAGCTATGCAGTATGGGAACCACGAGAAAGAAAACCTCGCAGCTGACGTGTGTGTAAATTGAATGGTGCAGTCTGCACTTCTGTTGGTGAGCACTAGAGTGCACCTGTGAATTCAAAGCAACATAACTAAGGCACCAGGTGATTTCTTCAAAACTGCCATGCTCAAAAACACTTATGGTTCAAGTGCTCCTGACAAGCATAAGATAGAAAAGGATGCAGTGCCATGTGGGATGTCTATTCGCTCACATATTCACACACCTCTGCAGTATACCATCATGTGAGAACACTTCTGAGATATCAGAGTCAAACTTGCATCGCAATGAGCACAGTTGGAGCCTAGATATCACCAATGAGTATGCATTCAATTAAACTCCTGTCATTGCAGCACACTGCCAATTGAATTGTGCTGCCATTCAGTGTGCGTAGTTCCATCCATTGCTCGTCACAAGACTGGAAAGTTCCACTTGACTTGCAACATAATATCTTCAAAAAAAAGCACAATCAAGATGTTGCTAAAAATAAGTCTTCGGTGGAAAACAGCATCAGCATCTGTGCCATCTCGGTAAGTTCTCTACTGCTCTTCCCGCCTGCAGCTATCTTGCCAGCACTGTTTTTTTTCCTCTCTCTCGCATTCCATGAGATAAATCACATGCATTTTTACAGCTCTGCATCCCATTCCAGATTCTTTAAGAACAGAATCATTATTCACGGAAGATAACTTTGCTACATCCACAAAATTTCATTTAAGGGTTTGGCCATGTCTGACACATGTTGGGAGTTATTGTTCACACAGAGATAGTTACCTATCAGTGGCAGCCCTTTCCAATTAGTGAAAGTTTTGAGATATCGGCAGTCCACAAAAAATATTTTGATATAAGGCGTGAAACATGGAACTTATGGAAGTTAAGCGTGCCAGAAATGTGATTCTGTTACAAGACCTTTCAATAACAAGATATGCGAATTCGAGTTAGCAAGCATTTATTAATTTTTTCCGAGACTCGGCAATACAAGTATAGTGATGTGCCACTTTGCACAACTATCTGGGAGTTTCAAAAGATGTGCACTGCAACTTTTTAGGTACTACATGTTGTTAAATGAGACGAATAACCAGCAGTACATTTAAATGTTAAAGGGGCCCACAACACCTTTCTTCAAAACTGAGAATACATTGGAGTAAGTGCAACACCTTCAAATTTTTGAAAAGGACCTAAACAATAATGAAGATAGAAAGAGTGCAATGTTTACGTTCCACATTCTTTCTCAACACAAGGCTTCCTGTTGGCAGTAGAGGTGCCAATAGCAATGCTCTGCACCTGACTTCTCTTTTCTTACTTTTTATTCTTTCTGCGGTGCATTTAGGGTAGCTTTTCAAGGTAGGCATCTGACATTGGTTTAGAGAGCAAGAAAGGAACGGTGACAAGACAGGCAGGATGCATTAAGAAACATCACTTCCCCATTTGCTAAAGGATTGGAGAGGTGTGCACACGTGCACAAACTTTCAATCAGCTTTCAGTCGGTAGCAACCTAGGATCATGGACAATCTGAACAATCGCGTAATGGCTGGCGTCTATTGCACAGGTCTATGATGTCATAGACGGGACATAATAGAGAGCACCTTGAACAGAGTAGGAGAGAGCGAGTGATCCTTTATGCGAGATTGTGGTCTCCCTGCTGCGGAACAATAACTGGCCTGCATGATCATGGCAGCATTGCATACAGACAGCTAATTTTTTCTTGCCACGTCAAGTGTCGCAGCGCCCCTTTAATTTTTGAAACAGCTGACGCATCAAATTTGAACAGCCTATTCCTTGAGCATGAAGGTGCATTCGTAACTTTATGACAATCCCATGCGATGCATCTCCTGTCCCATTTTCAGGTAACTGCTAATTTGCAAGTTACAATTATGTCCAAGAAGTAACAAGAGTTATGAGCAGCTCAAAGTTTACAGTCTGGCCACACTATTTCCGTGTTCAACAAGATAGGATAACAACCATGTCTAAAGATTACTGAAAGCTACACTCAAAGCAGAAATATTCAGGTTCATTACAAAAGACCTAGCAACCCATTTGCTGTTATTTTCATGACCTGCTAACACAACTAAATCCTCCTAGATGGCAATACATTAAGCTTGCAGCATACACAGACTGCCTGCAATTGTTCTTAAAGGCCCTCCCTCCATGTCTTCCCCCTCCAAGTCTTTTTTTTCATAGAACAGTGTTTAGCCTCAACCAGAACCAACAAGCCCAGTTATTTACTTTTACAGCATTAATTTGCTTATTGCACATGATTTTGGCTTAAAATGTAACTAATTGATCCACTAATTATATTAGTCGGTAGGATTTTGCATAGACAATTTTGTAAGAAAACTGCAATGTTCTTGACATGTTTCCCTTCATCTTCACTTGATCAATGCTATTTTACACACAAAAAGAGAGAGAGAGGCAACATGCTACATAATGAGTTTCATGATCATGTGCACCACTAAAAAAGCATAATGCAGCTGTGTAAACAAATTATGACATTAAAGTAGATGGTGTGCATCAAGACAATAAATAGAAGCTAGGAAATATTTAAAAAATACAACATTATATTTACTACGCTACAGGAACTATCACAAGATATCACAACACTTTGAAAGCTTTGTTCATTTTTATAACATTCTAGTAAAAAAAAATAAAGTGACGAGTTTAGCACATGCACACAATTCATCATTAAAGCTAAATAAATAACGCACACAATAAACACATATACAAAAGTGCATGTAACATGCATTCAAGATGCTTCATGCATAATGAATCAGTGAGTCTTACCGGAAGATGCGGCCATGCCTCATAGGTGAAAAGGAATTGAGATGAGAGCACATGCAAGTCAAAGCATGAACCACAAAGAGAAGCACAAAAAAATGGAGGTAAGCAAAAGCAAAGCATACTGCAGGAAAAGCACACTGCACTTGAAACTCAGTGCTACGATAATCTATGCTGTTTCACAATATTCATGCCTTAAGCTTAATAATTAGTATGATGCTTAAACACAGACGAGCCAGACAGAAGAAAATTAAATGGAAATCTCTCTGGTTACTACACATACATCAACTGCTTTCCAACTTTTTATCCTCGTCATTTACAAAAAATGACGCAAACTAGCTAGAGTTAGTAGAAAAGTTAGGCATGTGTGAACTTAAGCAAAACTTCCTTGTATATAGCTATTTCCTGCAAAGCAAGAAAGAAAGGCTACATGCAAGAAGCTACGTTAATGTTAACAAAGAAAGAGATGGAAAAAGTGTGAATTTAAATGACTTATCGCATTAAAATTTCAATGCTCTAAATTTCTTTCTTGAGCTTAGAGTTTAGTACACTTGCCCAAGGCAAGAAACGAAGATTTCTGCAGCTACCATTGTATCATGCTCATTCCATGTTACTAATAGAACAGTGAACATAAATGTTCATGCAATTAGGAAGGAAGCGGTTCTTTAACAAAAGCTGGTCCACTAAAAAATGACCTCATTTCCTACAATAACGATTAGGACAAAGCTGCAATATTTTTACGCAAGAAAAAAGCTAGTGACGACTTGGTGTTAGGCTTAGGCATCCAACTACAAAGATGAACACAATTTACAGTCATGAGACAAACATTTTGGGCAAATTTGGAAAGGCCTTCGTATGCCTGAGTTCCAGTTCAAACAACTACACATAATTATGCACTCATTCATATCACAATCTATTGATGCAATGTGTTATCTGAGTGCACATTATGTTGAAATAGTATATTTATGCATGAACACAAGCACTGACAGACAAAACATTTTTTTCTAAGGCCTTCCTTGTTTAAGCGGCATACTCTTATTGAGCAGCAGCTTTTACCAATGCAACTTTCACAGCAGTACAATAAAAGAATACACATGACCACAGAAGTTTTCAGAACATGAAGGCCAACAAACTGCTATTTTTTAGAAGCTTAAAGGGACACTAAGGACAATTTTACGCTTGATTTAAATGCTTCCAAAAATTTCGATCCAAAGCCTCCACACCCCATATCATAGGTGTAGGTTAATTTAAATGCATATGTGTCATAAAAAGACCACTGAAAAAAATGCCTGTACCTGCCACACTCCTGAAACCATGCAATCATCAATCATGAGCAACGTAATTGTGGTATTAATTACTAGTGCTAATGGAACCATGCTGTCCTTCTAGCTAAGCTCAACTCCATTATGCTGGCTTGGCTAGCTAGTGCCACCTAAGCTGGAAGTGGAGACATTTGCATGCAAAGGAAGGCTGGCATTTTCAAGCTTGAGTCACAATGACCTGAAGGTCCAACTACACTCATGATGCACAGATTTTCTTTTGGATAAATGCTGTGCTGTGTCGACACAGCAGGATGGCACCAAAGGTTGCAGCATATATGGATGCACACTACCAAGCACCAATGTCCTCAGGTTCTTGTTGCACAACTATGCGTTAATGTCCTGTGAGGCGGTTTAGTGCCACCAACTAGGTTGAAGATTGCCATCTACACCAAAAGTGTGGATAGAGTTCCACGTGAAGTGGCTGTTTGGTGAGATAGTTGAGAATACAGGTGCCGTGACTTAGTTCGTCCATTTTTGTTAAGCACCACGATACGAATACTGACATAACTGTGCTTTCTATAAAAATGCAAATGCAGCAAGTTTCAGGGCAGTCGATAATAATATGAGGGTATCAACCAAATGCATGCATTTTACTAGAACTATTATTCAAAGTGTGCAGCATTTCACAGTAGCACCTGTAAAGTCGGTATGGAAATTTCGTGCCTGCGATAACAGTGTTTAAAAAATAAATTAGAGCTCTAGAATATGGCAGAATAGTGCTGTAGTGAATTATAAAATAGGCTATACAATATACATCCTGAAATGGAATTTACTTTAGTGTCCCTTCAAGTTTGCAGCCTCCTACTTTTGTAAATGACCTGCAAGGTGCACAAGTCATCTTGGGCTAAACAATTTTATTTTTTTTTGCAAGGTCTGCATTCCAAAAGCTTCTATTGGGAGCAGTACAAATGACTGCAACCACAGTCATGATGGCATTAAGAAACATGCACGATTATAAAAGTGCAAAATAATATAATTTTACATGTTAAAATGATAGCTGAAGCTAAATCTTATCCATTAAACAATATATAAGTTAAGCTTAACTATTACAAAAGAAGAATATAATGATACTGAGTTGACCAATCACACTCAAAAGTCCATATACAGTGTCTAGACATACCTAAGTAATAAACTCATCAAGAACCTAAACATTTAAATATTTTGCTTAAAGAAATCTGCAGTAGTGACTCTCGAACAATGCTACACACATTTCTGAAGTGAACCAATTACTACTGAATAGACACTTTACAGGTTAATATTTTGACATACAGCTGTGAAACTGAAGCAAAGAAACCACAGCTATACACATCTGAGAGACACAGACAGAGGTTGTACACTGCTGGTGTAATGATGGTAAAATGGCAAAACATGCACACTGAGAGTAGAGCAGCACAAATTGTACCAACACAGCTCTGAATCAATTGAAAGCAATAAAGGATATGTTATTCTCACCTGTTTCATGTGCTCATGAATAGGAGCACGACGAACTAGAGGAGTTTGGTGTCTGCAATTCTGCAATGATAGGCTTCTTTAACTACCAGCACATAAGAACTCCTCCATATGCCAACAATCCTTCTTTTGAACATTTGTTAGAGAGCTTTGGATACAAAAGAACAGCGCCTACAAATAAATGCAAAATTTTTATTTCACAATGGCACTATGGTTAAAAAATGTGATTGCTTTTTGCCACATCATCCAGTGCTACAGATGTGCATGTCATAAAGGCCACTTTGTGTGTGTGTGCATGGGGGGGGTCTAGTAATCCAACCACGAACAGCAGCATATGCATGCTTCTGTACTTCCAGGAAGAATGGGCAGAGTATGAAATTTCAACACAGTTGTAACAAAGACATTCAAAACTGGTCCTTAACCCTCTAAGTGCCAAACTCGTCTTATTTGTCTTGACATTTTTTGTAAATCATACCATGCATAATTTTGACTTGTTCACGTGCTCTAACACTCGCTTGAAGTTCCGAACACGAGCTAACCTCATCCACTGTAATTCCAAGCTGCGGTGAGTTCCTTCTAGGGCCACTAGGGGGGATAAATTCATCCCAATGATGCTACCCAAAGAGTGGCAATTTCAAATTCATCCAGCAAGTAGTATTAAAATAAATGGTGTGGTACAGTCAAACATGCCTGCAATAGTCATGTTTTATGTGATTGAGTCATCAAGCTCTGGCGATCATCTCGAGCTTGAAAGCACTGGAAGCGGCCTTGTTACTTTGAAGGACAGTTTAAGTGACTAGGAGGTCAATGACACCAACAACTGCTTTGATTCACTATGGCAGTGGACAAAGTTGAGTCAGCCGAATTTTTGCCTTATTTTATTTTCCTGAAACTACCTGGCGTTGCCACCAACTTCAGCAAACCCTGGAGTGAGGACACACAGGTCTCACTTATCGAACAGCCTAACATTTTATGGACTACATTCCTCCCAAGACAAGCAAAAAGCTTCAAACAAGAAGGCACATGGTCTGTTGTGACGGACAAAGCAGCACTGTCAAGGTCTGAAAGGAAACATGCTTTTGGTGTCAGGAGTGTGTAGGTGTGTAGGTTGAATTGGGTGTCATACCGTGTGTTTAAGTCTATCACACAAGAGCAATATTTTAATGTTCCCCAACCAACCTCATGGAGAAAGGTGACACTTTGCATTCACAAGAACTTAGCAGCAAATATAGTAGAAGCATCATCAGTAGGACTGAACAAACTAAGTCAAGTTTAAATGCTGTCTAGTGATTACACATTGTTTCTTTTTCTCTTCCCCTCCATCCTTTTTTTCCCCCTCGGAAGATGTTTTTCATACTTTTAACTGGCACTTAGAGAGTTAATCGTCGCAATGATCAGAGCCCTGGATCCAATTGTTCAGAGAAGCAGCGTGCTAGGCCATATATGATTTGCATGGGCACATCATACGCATGTCCTCCCTCTGAAGAAGCCCTGTCTTTCTGCACAAAGAGAAGTGGGAGACTTAAAAAACAAACTGATGATAAGTAAGACCTCTCGCAACTGGTATCACATGAACACATGTCCCACTTTATTGTTTGCATTCCTCAGCCTACACACGCACACACATACTGCCTTTAGCAGGCAGCAGCACATACCATACCAGTTTGTACTATATAAAAATATATTTTATGCAGAAGCCAGTGCTACCTTACAGGACTAGTGTCCTTTACTCAATGACATACGTCCTTTAGCAAAGGCCCACATTCATCAGTGCATTTCCTGTCACCATGACAGCATGTTGCATTGCCATAAAGGTCCAACCACATGCATGCAATTTTCGAGCGATAGTGAGAAGGGACAGGTTTTCTCATCCCGGAAGGTGATCCATCCTTGTCGCGTCTCAGGTTTTTGGCAGCTAGAACATATCGCTTGTCACACAGAAGTCCGCGCGGCGACTTCCGCTGGGGACATCGTGATTGCACAACAACATGGCAGCAACCAGCCCGCACAGGTCCACTCGCTTCTATCTGAATTCACTCTTCCAACTTGCTCTCTACTGTGCCAGCAACAGATAAATAGCAAAATTAGCCATCGCTTCGTCTCATCTCAAGCTGAGGCCAAAGTATCAGCGTTATCTTGTCATTATTGAGATCAGTTGTTTGTTTTAATGCTGTTAAGCCTGAGACCCCACCAAGAGCTGCAAAAGTGTTTTGAGTTTTGCTCACCAGATGGCACCATGATATTTCACGCTGGCAGCATGGTAAGAATTTCCACTGGCAATGACAGGATCTTAAAGCTAAATCTAATACACCTTGTTTAAAACATTGGCCTCATGGTACATTTGCGATTTCTTTACATGTGAGCATTTGTATTTATTTGGACAACAATGTAAATTTGTCGCTGCCACTTTTCACAATGTCGCTTGCGTCTATGTGGTTGCTCCCTGCTGCAGCGCGACAGCGTGACAGGGTCTGCCTGTAGCGTCGCTTGTCGCTGTCACTTGAAAATAGTGTGCATGAGGTTGCCACTTAATAATCTAGCACAGCTTTGATTCTCAAGATTTCACAAATCCTAACATAAGTATTTTTCACATGCATATGCAGCAAATCAACTAAGCTGTAGGAGAACACAAAGCTGTGCCTGGACATTCCCAAGAAAGTTATCAAGTTACATCTGCAGAAAACTGTTTTTTAAATTACTTTATTAAAATTGATTTTCAACCGCCAATGGGCAATATTAAATGGATATCCAATAGGTTCACGTTTATCGTTACCTGCTACAAAAAGACAAAATGTTATTTCACCATGTGTGATAGCCTTTACTTTATATCCCTACCAGAAAAATATGACAGAACTACAGAGGTGGTTTACCAGACCCTATAAAGGTCCATAATACTGTGAGTAGTGAACTTGAAATGCAGATTTTACATGCAACTATTAACCATTGGCTCACATATCAGGCTCTATATGGTAAATAAATAGCAGAGTGAAAGTTCAAATAACTTAAATTATTAGTAAGCAAAACTGAAGCCTTAGTTCATATCTTATCGAATTTTTAGAGGCATCAGATTAATGTTTTAAAACTAATTTCTTAATGCACCCTGCACAAGTACACATGGAGTGCACTAACATATATTGTATCACTGCAAATTTTATTAGCTGTACTTTAAAACAATACAGTGGACTCTCTTTAAACGGAACCTCAAGGGACCAGGGAAATTGGTTCCATTTACTGAAGGACAATGCTGAATACAATTGCATGAATATAAAACCAACCAACCATGAGGTTGGTGTTCCGTTTAGGAGGCAGTTTCATTTAAGCAATTTCCGTTTATCGAGATTTTACTGTATTTTATGAAATTTTATCAGTGACAATTAAATAAACATCGAAATGCAGCTGCCGTGGCCAGGATTCGATCCCACAACCTCGTGCTCAGCAGCCCAACACTATAGCCACTAAGCAACCGTGGCAGGTCACAAAGACATGCATGAGCAGTGAAGTGTTAGCACTACCTTTCAGCAAGTAAAATTTAGTCAAAGCATTTAAGAGGTGTGTTACAATAGTCATTGCCGATGTGCACTATTGCACTGGGCCACTACACACAGACACAAAAGCACTTCTTAATGTCAGCAAGTATAACACAGAATTCGATATTTTTCAAAGTGGAAAAGACTTCTTGAATATGGTTATACCGAACTTATGGGGCCAGGAGAAAACGCCTACCCCACAAGGTATACTATTACTATGCTATGCTATATACTATACTATGCGCTCGTCCCGTGTTCCTGCTTGTCCCTATGTCTTTCTTGCACTATGTATCCCAGTTTGCATACTATTAAAGGGAAGCTGAAAGGTTTTCCAGAAAAAATGAGTGAACAGCAGTATGCCGTGGTTTTCAACCCTCTGAATTCGAATATTGCATCGAAATTGAGTGAAAGAAAGCGCAAACATATTTTATTTCGACGAAAAGTGCAGCAGAAGACACGCCCAGCTCGCGCGCCTCGTTTCCGCCTGTGATTGGTCGGGCGCCTCGTGACGTCAACAATGGTGTTCGTCCGGACCGACTGCTGCCGCTACACACGAAGCACGGTGCAAAGTAGTATGGTGGTGTTTTGCTGAGACGGTCATGGAAATTTTCGAGAGCTTGCGTTTCACTGAGGAGTTCGACGTTAAGTCCAAACTCTACGAGAGCGATTTTGCGCGCGACGGTGACGGGCGACAGCTTCAAGCGACAAAACGGGCCGTCGCTTGAACAAATCGCTCGGTGTTGTCGCTCGATCGTTCGTTTCTAGAAATCTAGAACTCGTCGCTCGTCGCCCGGAAATGCTATGAGCGACTAGCCAATTGTGCGAAGCCGAAACTGGATGTACATAACTCAAATACTGCTGTTTGTCGCACGGAACGAGCAAACTATTGAATTTTACACGTGCAAGAATAAGAACCTAGTCCAAGACCTTCAGAAATATTTTATGCTCCTTCTTCAGTAAAATACATCAACTTAAATTGATAAAGCATGCGTCACGCTAGTTTCGGCGCGTATATTGCTGCCCTCATTCCGGGAAGTCGTCGCTCAAAGCCGTCGCTCGCGTGGAGTTCGGCTTGCAGACGACGAGTGAACGAGACAGCCATCGCCTCGCTTGTAGCGCTGTCGCTGTCGCGTGCAAGATCACTTGTAAGGGGTTTATACTTGTACATACTACACGTACGTACATACTTGTACATACTACATGTACGAGCCGATTGCGAAGAGCCGGCCTCTCCAAGAAGCAAAAAATGCTGGTGCAAGCACTGTTTTCCACGCGAACGAAGGCGAAGTGTTAGCATCTCCTTGTGTTGGAAATGTTCTTTGGCGAGTACGTTTTTTGCTAAGCTGCATTCAGCGTTCCAGTGAGTACGTTTACGGGCAAACAACTGTAGTGTTATGTTCCTGCATGCCTCCTCGTAGAACGTAAGCGGTGATGCAATCTTCAGCATTTGTGCGCTGCCCCAAAACTGTCGGCAATCTACACAGACGGTTTAAACGCGGGAAAAGTTTACCGGCTGTTGTAGCACGTGTAGTATAGAACCTTCATCAGCGCGCCATCCGCACGCTACTCGTAACCGGCGAATTACGTCGGCTACGTGAGATGGTCGGTTTCTTATGTGTGCGAGAGAAGGGGGAGTGCAGCGTCTTGGCGTGAGCAGGCTTTCCAACACATGCAAACTTTACGCTTGCACTGCGTTATGGTAGCTGCATGCAGGCTGTTTCACAACACACGTGCGAATAGAAAATTCGCAGCGCTTGGCGATGAAACCTGCGTCAAGGGTGGGCGATAAACATGCACCTTCTGTTCAGCGTGCTATCTTTTTTTTAGGAGAACCCAAAGCACGCATTATTGATAAACTCCGGTAGTAATCGTCACGAAAGTGGTTAGAGCACAACACTTGTTCTTGAGTGCTTGAAGTTGTTTCGCTTCACAGCAGCCTCCCACTTAGCTGAAAGCTTCTTGTCTTGCAGGAACTAATGGAACATCGGAGCATCGTCGCAGCCGCTGGTGTTCGTGCAAGCGTAGGCTGCACAGAACGCCGGCATGATCGGCCTACAAGTTCAATTGATGCTGCGCACATCAACTACCACTTCTATATACACACAAATAAAGGAATGTAGGGTTGAGCGAAGCAGATTAGGACGGCACGCACACAGAAATAAGCCGGTCAGGCACGGTCGCGGAGGCTGTGAAGGAGCGGAACACCAGTGTTGACGTCACTACGCCGCCGTTTCCGGTCTCCGCTCGCATCGTCAGCGTCAGCAGCAGCGCGCAGCGTTCGACGGGGGTCGGAGCTACAGCGCAATTTTAACCGACGATTGCGTCGCTCCTAAGTGAAAAATCCCCCCCAAAATTTTACCTTCATGGTTTATCAGGTCCCCGCATCCGTATATGAGCGTCTTATTGAATTCGACAGACTCTTCAGCTTCCCTTTAAGGTGGGTGAATTAGCTGCAAACATTTATTAAAATTTTACAAGCCCAAGCACCCAAGATTAGAGAAATTATGGCTAAACATGGTTGTAGTATCAAGACATTTTGTTGCTCAACAGTTCTGCATCAGCCAGTTAAACATGCCGTCTTACCACATTTTTCTGCAAGGACAGTATAGTTCTACCAAGGAAATTCCCAGTAGAATGCTGAATGTGTATCATATGTCAGTGAATGTCCTTTGTGTAGTGTAGCAACTTGTCAATTACATGAGTTTAGATGCCATGCGGATGTGCAAGATGACCAAAGGAGCTACCACACTGATTGATTTCTATCATTTATCTCAAGCTGAGAGCCTTATCGCAAACAATAGTCTAATTAAGGTGCCCAAAACTATCCCTGAATTGAACATTTCATATGGCACTGTCTGCACAATCATTCGTGACATTCAGGCATGCCAAAGGTCTTTGCACGATGAGTACCACAAAACCTCTCTATGCAAGATCCAACACCACTGCTTGCATTCATCAAGGCAGCTTTTGAAAGCCTCTATGAAAGCGTATGTACGTGTGTTCCCTGCACACAAGCCAGATTTTCTAATTCACAGTGTTACTGGCGATGAGATGTGGCAATACCAATGGGACCCATAGACAGCACAACAGTCTATGCAGTGGAGGAATTAGTGGTCATAGCAATGCAGCATTAAGCTTAAACACGGACAATAAAGAAAAAGGAGGGAGTGGGGAGAGAGGTGTCTGTTTCATCTGCATTTACACTGTGATAAGGAATCCTTAATATTTCTGCACTGTGACATTTCTTTTAATCATTTGCCTAAACCCTCTATACTTAATGTCTGTATGTGTTCTGTGACCAAATGGCACTATGGACTTGACTTCAGGTCTTTTCTTGTGCGTATGCACAACTTGAAGTAGAGTTCCTTTTCTGAAATGATTACTCACTGCAATCCTCCATCACGTCACCTAATCGTTGCCATCAAATCAGCTTCTCAGAGGTGGGACTGCCCAAAGTCATTTAAGAGCAATTTTTGGAGCAAGTAAAATTGCAATTCGGAGCAGGTTGAAGCTGGGCAATCTGAATTTTGGTGAAATAATAGAATAAGAAACATGGCAGCGCACTTCAAAATTACGACAAAACAGAATAAACCAACACCAGTGCTGTACTGCAACTGTCTTAAGCTGAATTTTGAAACAGATTACTCTGGCTGCTGCTGTGTATGGCGTGGCTGTGCGGGCCCTATCTTGAAAGCAACCTGCAATGGGGACAGTGTGCATACGCCAAGTGCTGATAGCTTCGCGTGCACTGCATTTTCGTCACTTAGTTCACATTGAAGTGAGAGGCAGCACTCGCTGCTGCTGCCGCACTTCCTCACTCCAGCGTTTTGACAGTAAGTGCACGTGGTGATCGAGTGAGATGTGTACATGTTCGCTTGTGCGCACGTGACACCATGCATGCTTGTTAATTTAGTTCATAAGCAAATGATTACAAGTTTACACGACCAATAAAACTATTATCCTTACATCGTATAGCTGTTTACTAATTTTCTATCGAAACTGCGACTTCTTTTTAAAGCCATTCTACATGAATAAAGGGAAAATCAGACATCCACCCGTTCGTAGCAATTGCTACGAAGGGAACCCATATGGGTTTCCTTTGTAGCAATTGCTACGAACAGGCGAACGAATGGATGTCTGATTTTCCCTTTATTCATTACTTCTCTCCACCTTGCGGGTTTCCGAAGAACTACTACGCCAGCCATTCTACATAATAGACCAGGGCGGTTCCAAAGCACCTTATGCTTAACTTTCTGGTGCAAGTAGTACGATGATGAGCCGCGCACGAGCGAGCGGGGTAAAACATCTTCAACTCCTTCTATTTCAATCTGTTTTATTCCAAATCCGTCATTAGCCCTTCGCAATAGGTCAAAATGGTTCAGGCCTTGCCTATATGGGCATAAGAAGAAATTGGAATAGTTTCATGATATACCTGCCTTGGAACAGCAACACCCACCCGCTGAACCCACTGCAGCGCGTGCACCTCTCTAATATTTAGTTCACTCGCAGCGCCAGCAGCCTACTTTTCGTTGTTTTGCACCTCAGCTAGGGAGAACCGCGCCACTCAACCCACTCAACCGTATTCTAGTACACTTTAACTACAGCCGCCCCAGCCGTTCCTACAGCAGCAATGACAGCTGGGAGTGGCCATGCCGCACCGGCCACTTCCGGCTAGTCCAGTATTATAAGTGCGAAAATTACGACAAACTGTGCGGGAGGTGCCATTGCGTGGTGTGTGGAATGTGAACGGCTGTACTCTTTGTCGGAGAATGAATCCACTCCCTGTTCGTGGGCCCTGCCGAAGCGCACATGTCAAAGCCATTTTGGCACAGCGCGGTGCAGAAAATTTGTATCAAAATGGTGCAATTGGTATAGGAGTCCCACCCCTGCTTCTAGACGCAACTACAAATAATTGTTTGGAAAATGATTTTTTTTTCTGTAATCTTATTTTAGCAAACTCAACACACTTTAATTTATCCTGTTTTTGTGTTGTATACCTGCATGCACCACTCCTTCCATTGCCTCATCTGGCGCTGAATATGCAGAAGTAAATAAATAACCATATAACATTTTTCAATTGTTCAATGATGGCACAACCGAAAGTACAGACTATCTCCAGCTAACAAGCTCATTTTAAACTAGACAATGCTCTATGTCCACAAAGAAGACCTACAATTTTTAGGCACTGTTTTACACGGTATACAACTGTTTCAAAGGAAATGCCCTAAAACATAAAGTACAAAAGCTATTAATATTAACTCTCTGCAACAGCTGTAGTACTTGTTTAAAATTTTTTGATAGTTCAAAATACACAGACTCAGGGTAACCAAAATTATGCAGATCCCACAACTATGAGAATCGATGTTACGCAAAGTACTTTACAGGTAGCTAGCTATCCAGCATTGTTTGGGGTTCTGCAAAGCATTACCAGAGGGTTGTGTTTGTGTAAAGCTAGCAACTGTGTGTGTGATGCGAGTGTGACATCAGCAAAAGGACAACACCGATAGTATGATGGCAACGGCATTACGACAGATCTTGATTTCAGAGAGTACAGGCTTGCACCTGCCTAGGGTGCAGTGCATAGCCAAGTTTCCTGCAGTGAGAAGAAAGAGTTTGAAAGAAAGAAAGCGTTTGTGTTCTACAAGCTTCTTAATCTAACGATAAACATAACTACAAAAGTTCTAACTCCATTTTCAAGCTTACATAATTTTCACCGTGATCAAGACAAGAAGAAAAGTCATTTTCTAAGGAGAAATTCTGTTTAAGTTAATGCAGGTCAGATGTCACCTAAAGCTAGTCAAATACAGATTGCTAGCGCAGTGTGGAAAAAAATTATGCAGATCCCACACACTGTGAGAATCCATATAAGCGAAGCTTTCTACACTGTTTGCTTTGATGGACAATAATTAGCAAGTATGTTGACGGTGAAGGTTTAATTTCTTCAACGTTTAGTCTAACACGAGAATGGTGAATGATGTTAAATGTTACCTTGCATGCACCACTGCTGTTCATCTGTGTAGTACATAGAACACACAGGGGGAGGTGTTTGATGGAGGCGTTGGTTGTGTGCCATACTTCATCCCCTCTGAGAGGGTTGAGCTTATTCATTGCCTCACATGGCACATCGCAGAGTGGCAAAAGTATTAAACGTTAATTCAATTATGGGGCTGTGTGTGCCAAAACCACAATTGGATTATGAGGCATGCCTTAGTGGCAGACTCCAATTTAATCGTGACACCGTGGTGTTCTTTAACGTGTCTAAATCTAAGTGCGGAAGCATTTTTTCTTTCGGCACCGTCGAAATGCGGCTGCCACGGTCAGGATCAAACCCGCGACCTCAAGCAATGCCATAGCCACAGAGCTTCCGCGGCAGGCACAGAAGTGTTGATTTGACATGTAACCGCTTCCGTAGTGTTGCCTAGACCCTACGGTGCGCGCTTTAATGTGGCTTGTTTCTGCATGGCCAGCGTAAGTTGTCCACTCGACAAATTTGTATGGCTCTTTTTTTTTTCAGAAATATCAGAAATGTACCGTACCACACCTTGAACTTAAATTTATCCCGTTTGACCGCAACCACTGTTGTGTCTATAGAAGTAACGTTTCCTTCCCTTCTCACGTCACTCCCTCCCCCTCCTCCTCCATGTATGCGAACTGCGAGCGAAGAGTAGCAAAACTGCTATTCACTCATTTTACAACTGCATCAGTTCTACCCATGCTCTGCCTCCTCTCACCCCTACTCTCTACCAGTTCATCTAGCTTCCCTATGGACTTGCACATCAGTAGAAAGGTAAGTGCTGAAATTTCTACAATGCTCTTGCGGGGGGTCACGGATAGTCACAGCTGTCAAGAGGCTAATGTGGCGATTCCCACAGAGCTCCAGAGGGCATTGTGCATATTCGACTTGGCGCAATGTTCCAAACGAGTTTCTGGCACCACCTTTCCTCTCTGCCGTGCTCCTGTCATGTACACACATGCTCTGAACCACACCCAGACACTGTGTGCCAGACAGCAGCAGCAGAAACAGCAGCAGTGAGGAAGTCGAAGGAAGAGGCAAAGAAAGCTTCACTTTAAAATGCAAATAGTAAAAATTATGCAGATCCCACGCACTGTGGGAATTGATGTAAGCGAAGCTTTCTGTGCTGTTTGCTTTGATTGACAATAATTAGCAGCGATGTTGACGGCTAATGTTTAATTTCTTCAACATTTTATCCAACACAAGAGTGGTGAGTTGATGTTAAATGTTACCTTGCTTGCACCACTGCTGTTTGTCTGCATAGCACACAAAATACAAAGGGAGAGGTGTTTGCTTGAGGCGTTGTTGTGCACCATATTTCATAACCTCTGAGAGGGTTGAGCATTGTCATTGCCTCACATGGCACATCGCATCGTGGCAGAAGCATTAAACTTGAATTGGATTACGGGGCTGTTCGTGCCAAAACCACAATCTGATTATGAGGCAGGCCGTAGTGATGCACTCCGGATTAATTTTGGCACCGTGGTGTTCTTTAAGATGTCCCTAAATCAAAGTGCGCGAGCGTTTTTTATTTCGCCCCCGTCTAAATGTGGCTGCCTCAGTCAAATCCGCGACTTCAAGCAATACCATAGCTGCAAAGCTATTGCGGTGGGCACAGAAGTGTTGATTTCATGTACAACCGCTTCCATTGTGTTGCCTAGACCCTACTGTGCACTTTAATTAATGCGGCCCTATCCGGACCTCTTGATTTTAAGTATGCTTCTGCACACCCTGCGTAAGTTGTGCGCTAGACATATTTGCATGGTTTTATTTTTGAGAAATAACAGAAACGCACCGTACCGTACCTTGAACTTAAGTTTATCCAGCGTTTCCTTGCCTTCTCACGTCACCTTTTCTCTCTCTCCCCTCCCCCCCTTTTATTTGTATGGGAACTGCGAGCGAAGAGTGGCAAGACTGTTATTCACTTGTTTCGTGACTGCGTCGGTTCTACCTATTCATTGCCCCCTCTCCACCCCTCCTCCCTTCCATTCGCTCTAGCTTCCCTCTGGACTTGCATGTTGGTAGAAAGGTAAGTGCTTCCAGGGGGGTCACTGATAATTACAGCTGTCAAGATGCTAATGTGGCGACGACCCAAAAGCTCCAGAAGGCATCGTGCAAATTCGACGCGGTGCAGTCCAAACGAGTTCCTTGCGTCTCTTTTCTTCTCTGCCACGCTTCTTCAATGTATATACGTACACGCTCTGAACCACCCCCTGACGCGGTGTGCCAGACAGCAGCAGCCACAGCACACACAGCAGCAGCAGCAGTGGGAAAGTTGAAGGAAAAGGCAAAGAAAGCTTCGCTTTAAAAAAAGAGAAGTGTGTTCCACAACAGCTGATCTCAATGGGTCTGTCAATGACCTTCGAAACCTTCGAAGGGCCTGTCAGTTAAACTCTACGATTGGGAGGTAACCATAAAAATACAATGGCAATGCAAAAGTTGTAAAACAGTATAGTGCACAATGGTGAAAATATATAGCCACTGACAATGAGCTTACCTACAGTCATTCCTCATCACTAAATGAAGACATAAAACTGTTCCATGACAAACCAACTCTGCTACCAGATAAAGGCAAGAAGAGCTGCACAAATCAATGTACCAGCCATACAATATTCAGATTTTCCACCAACACTACAACTTGAAAAGTTCGTTTTACTGAAGTAAAGAACTTGAAGTCAGTCTGTAAAATAAGTCACCTTATTTCCTGCACTTTCACAGAAACAGCAAAGAAGCAATATCTCAAGTGTATTCAAGACGATCAAGGTAAAAAAGACAGACACTAATAAGTAAGTAGGGTAGTTTGCCATGCACCCCATAACAGCTTTCATTCAAAGCTAGGCAAACACTCCACTAAATACACCATATAGAGCAAATGCATAAACATCTAGATAAGCATATAGACAGACATGCAACCATAAATGAAAAGTGTTAGCATCTTGCACACAAGGCACACAAACTAAACAAATTTATGGCAAAGAGGTGTACACAGCCTGCAGGCACACAGTGGAACACCAAGCACTTCTACAGTGCTAATTGGGCTGCTTATCCACCTTAGCATGCACTTATTACAAACAGCCAAACAACCTACCTGTACAGACTGCAGCCGGTAAGTGGGTGCTCCTGACATACTTGCAGCTGAAGAGTTTGGTGGCAGGCTGGGGGCCACGTTGACGACCTGCAGTTGCCCGTTTTCTGTTTTCACAAGCAGGGTGCCACGCATCATGCCTGGTTGAAGTGTGATCGTGTTCTGCAAGCAAAAGTGCCACACATACAAAAACTTCAATCTAATTACAATGTAGCATGATAACTCGGCCACCAAATCTTGCAATGTGAATTTTCTGCACTCAGAAAATATACTTATGAAATAAACAACACAGTTTTTTCTCACACAGATGCAATTAAATATCTCAGAAATTATGCAAACTGTCACATAGATGCTTCCATACACAAAGATACAGTTCAGATTACTGCTTAATAGAGCTAACAAACTGTAGAACCAAATGCCGGGATAATTAAATCATACTCTAACAACACTCCTAAAGCCACTACTACAACACAAAGTTGTAATTTCTTCAACCCCAGCAGCTTTCTGGTAACATTAGAAATGAAGTTATCAGCTCGGATAAAAAGAGCTATTCATTCTGAAAACCTAGCGAGCCATTTATTTTTGCCTTTTAATATGATTAGCCTACTTAGGGAGCTTCACGCACTTTTAGGGGACTCTCAGGCTGGGTCTCAACCCTTTTCCCACCAAACAGGGTCACTTGGTTACTTGGGTCTCATGGTCTGATGGGTAGAGCATTGGCCAGCTGGCCGAGGAAACCCGGTTCAAACGCAACCATCGGACCAACTTGAGTCACTCAGTACGTGGCACTGGGTATGTGCCACTCTTCAATTAACATCTCTGATGATAACTTGAGAAACTGAACATGAACCTCTTCCACCCCAACTTGGGTCACTGGGTATTTGCAAGTGGGTATGTGCTCCACTTCAATAAACCTCTTTCACGCCAACTTTTGGGTCACTGGGTATATGGCGCTGGGTATGTGCCGTTCTTCAATGACTAAAAAAAAAAAAACTTATAAAATTTAACCTGTTTTGGGTGGAACCTCTGTCACATATATCCAGAAAAATCTTGTCTGAATATAAATTCACACACGTGCCATGTGCGAACTTCATGCGGTGCCAACAGGTGGCACAACATGTCCAGAGCGGAAGCACGAAAGGGAAGCCAAGCTGCATACATGCCTGACACACGATGTATTTCGGCAGTGGCAATACAGTGTGTCGCTATATTGCTTCAATGCTAATTGCATTAATGTTGACATTCATTGTGAGAAGGGTCCTGCCAGATTTTTTTTTTCCAGTCATATCTACACGTAGCAAAGCCCTGTAATAGCAACAGGAATAAACGTTAACAGTTCACTTAGTTTTTCCATCAGTTTTTCCAAAAGTATATGCGAAAACAGCGCCGCAATAGCTCATTTGGTAAGAGCATCACCCGTGTGATGCGATTACATGGGATCGTTTTCAACCTGCAGCCAATTGCATTTTCATTATTTTCATTTCCACTAATTGATGTTTCTTTAATTCAGTTAGTAAGTACAATTTTCACTGTACTGTCCTTGGTGTTTTTGTTTCTTAGGTTCTTATATGAATATTCAAAAAATCAGGCCCCTTGGTTCTTCTTTGTTATTGTACTAACACAAGGGTGTACAGAAAAACCCTACGGTTGCCTGCTCAAATGAAATAAAATCCCCATAAGGGTAAAAAAATTTTGTTTCATGGAAGACTTTCAAGGAGCCGTAAGTATAACAGTACACGCAAAACTCAGTGCAACATGACATAGTAAAGAACTTGAGGGGAGAGAGAACAAATTTGAAGTAGCAGCAAAGCAAGCAGCCAGAAGTGAGCATTATTCAGAAAAGGAACCTTTCATGAACACATTAAGCAAACATTCAAAGCACACAATACGATAGAACATACCCTTAATGGACATCTTTGGGACGTAAGACACTATGGTGCAAACAAAAAAAAAGGGGGGGGGGGGGTGGAGGGATATGAAGCATGGTGCTTGGAAATGGTGATTGCCAGATACATGTGAGAATAAATGGCTCACCAAATTATCAAAAAAAGGAACAATCTACGTCTGCCACCCAAAATTTAAAGTAGAAAACTGCTGATTTGCACTTGTCAACATATGAATTTTTCTGAATGCTGATATTGAAGGGGGAAAAAAAGGACAGGGGGGGAAGCACAGATGTCAAATACATTTTTTAATACTCCCAGAAACAATACTGCAACCAATACATTATAGTGCAGCTTCTGAAACACGCAAGCTCAGGTCACGCATTTCACTGTATGCATGATACAATAACAGTGAAAATACTGTATGCTTCAACAATGAAATCAACTTACATTAGAAATGTCAACAGTTGCATTTGAAACTCATATACAATCCAAGATGCAAGAATGTGCGCCCAATATATAAACGCATAGAAGCATTCCTGTGACACAGGAAAAGCTTTAATGCAGCTACAAAGTCACATACACAGGGCAAAGCAGGCTAATTATTTTAAAGACATTGTGACCACAAAAAATGAAAGTGAATATTTGACTAATTAACAAATTTTTGCAAATTAACTTTTAGACTGCTTACTTTACGCCACATGTTGCATGCAATCTACTATTTGTAGGCAATGTGTAATATCCACTTCAAACGAATTCTGAGGATGGCACCAGCTTCAAGATATGCGTGCCCAAAGTTGTGACGAAATGCATTGGTGTTGCATTAACTTGGGGGCTCCAATGCATTTTCGTGCTTTGATAAAAAAGTTTGATGCTCATACAAGTCGCATATCGCGCTTCCGTGCACCGAACATCTGCACTGTCTTGGGCTTCGTTGCCGGCATCGCGTGCAACAATGAAGATGAAGGCCACAGAACTAGAAAAAAAAAAAAAAGCTGGGAAAATAATGTAAAAGTTAGCGCAAGGCGATGAGCAGCTCGCAGGCAGACGTCTGCCATGCATCTGTTGAGGCGGATGGAGCAAGGGGCAACAACGACGCGAGTGCAGCGGGCATGGCATCAAAGGGACCAGCCGCCACCGCACGCGCAGCAACCAATGGCAGGCGCGCTTTAGCTCGCGGGATTTGAATGTGCTGCTCCGGCCAATCAGCGCTCTGCATCGCATCGCAGGAAATGCCAATACCGCCTCAACTGCGCTTCCGATGCCATTTTGCAAGGCGGCAAAACAGAGACAAAGAATTTACAGTCAAAACGACCCCAAGATGGCACGGGCAGGCCACATGGACTGGGAATGGCGCGCGCACAAAGCTTGTCTTCATTTCAGCATTTGGGCGTGTCTTGTGGGCTATGGTGGCCCAAAAGTAACGCTTTTTATTTTTTTTTGTACTTTGTGGTTGAATTAAGTGCTGATAATTACAGAACAGGTAGTTTATGAGACATACAACCCAAAAATATTATTTTTGAAAAATCTCTTTTTGCGATTTTTCAGTTTTCAAGGGCCACTTCCCCCCCTTAATATGTGACTTCTACAACGTAAGAATATATATATATGTACACATAGAAAGAGAGAGAGAGAAGCATGCCGAGCCCCAGCCCTCACCTGGAAAAACGAAAGTTCTAGACCCCAATATATGACACACAAAAAATTCATGGGGCACTTAGTTATGAATTCAAAAGCATTGCAGCCATGTCAGGAGAAGCAAAGCGACGTCCACTGGTGCCACTGGCAGAGTCATGTGACTCAAGCGGCCACGTCAGCAGAAGCGACACGACGCCATTAATAGTGTTCGTCAGAAGGTGCATGTAACGCATGGTCGTGGGCTCGACCCCCACCAAAGTTGTGGGTTCAAGTGTCTAATAACGCTACCTTAATTGAGTGTGCCTTAACACCAGAGGTCGTGGGATCGACTCCCACCAAAGGTTGAGAGTTCGAGTGTCTTAATTAACTATATCTTAATTAACTGTGTCATAGTTAACTTTGCCTTAATTAACACCAAAGGTTGTGAGTCCAAGTGCCTTAATTAACTTTGCCTTACACTAAAGGCCATGGGTTAACTCCCACCAAAGGTCGAGGGTTCATATCTTCCTAGCGTTTCACATGCTGAGGCCGCACGTATTTGCCTGAATTTTGGATCGACAGGAAGTAATTACGGCATGACAAGGAAGTCTGAAAGTTTTATTTCTTTTGCAGCTTTATATATGGAATCACTGCATTATGTTTTCTGTTTTCATTGTTGTAATGATTACGTAAAAACTTCTGCAACGTGAGAGACACATATCTTAGCTGGCTAAGTTTCCTACGTCTAAATAGTGTTTCGCTGACCTAGGCCATTCAAGCGTACTGTTGCATTCTCTTTTTGTTCAGGGAGGTTGCTTTCAGTTGAAGAAGTGGTTGAATTTCCGTTCAGCCTTCCATATGATTTCCAAAAAAGCGACATTGAGAGTGAGCTGGCAGGTAGTGAGACGGAAGTCGTGTTCGCACTGGCGCCAGTTGAGGAGAGTGACTTGGATAACGACAGGCTTGATCAGCAGTCCACAAGCACAGGAAAAAGGAGGTGAACATTGTACGTCAGAAAAACCAAAGAAGCTGCGTGAGAACTTCTGAGCCAGAAGAACTGGACAGCAAGTCTGACAGCAGATGTGCCACCGAAGCAACCACTCCGTGGCCGACAGCTCCGCCAGTTCTCGTTTATCACTCTGTGTGTAACTGCGAACCGCAGTACTCAAGCAAGTTGTCCTCGTCTAGTACACCTTCCGAGTCATTCAGTCTCCATTTCGATGATGATGTGCTTGAAACGATCGTGTTTGAAACTAACTGCTATACGAAGCACGAGGCTCAAAAGGGGTGGTGTGACCCTAGAAAAGAGAAACTTAAAGCCTAATTGGGCATTCTTCTTCTGATGAGTGTCAATCCCACGCATCACATGTACCTTTATTGGAGTACCAACAGTTTTTTCAATGTCAAGGAGATATCCAGTGTGACAAGCTTCAAGAGATTTCAGGCCATTATGAACACATTGCACTTCTACGACAATGAGCAGATAAAAGGTTGAGGTGAAGATGGTTTCAATAGACTGACCAAGATAAGGCCACTTGCGGATGCCTTGAATCAAAGATTTCTTGAAGAGTACAGGCCTTCCACCCATCAGGCAATTGATGAAAGCATGGTGCACTTCAATGGATGCTCAGCCTTGAAACAGTATACCTCCATGAAAGCAATCAAACGCAGTTACAAAGTGTGGTGTAGAGCCGACTCTGCAACTGGCTATTTATGCAAGTTTCAAGTATATGAAGGATAGTCTACAGAATGAGAAGCTGGACTTACACTTGAAGAACATGTCATTATTTCTCTTTGCAAAAATGTTGAAGTGAACAGTACACACTATTTTGATAACTTTTTCACTACAACCAAGATTATGAACGAGCTATCAGAAAAGCAAATTATGGCAGCAGGCATGGTTCAGACAAACAAAGTACATACCACATGAAATCAAAGAGGATCAGAAGCTGAAAAGAGGAGAATATGTTTGTAGATCAAAGAGACAATTGACGGCATACCAGTGGCGTGACAACAGTAATGTGACTAAGCTGTCGAACTTTCATGACCCATCTGAAGTATGCTTGCAAATGGAGCCAAGGTGGGTGTGACATGCCCCAAAGTAGTCTCTGACTAGAATAAGTACATGGGAGGTGCGGACAGATTTGACCAAAAATTGAATGAATATTCACGTGACCGGAGGTCGAAAAAGGGTTGGTACAGGCTCTTCTACTATATCTTAGATGCGGCTGTCTTCAACGCTTTCATTCAGCATTACCACATCACACCAAATGAATACTTGTGGTTTTGCCTTGCCCTTGGAAGAGAGCTCGTTGGTGGTCAGAGCTTCAAGAAAAAGAGGGCGATTCCCACTTTTCAGCACAAGAAGCGTGGATGTCAGTCTGCACAGAAGATGGTCGGTGCTAATGAACAAGTCAGACTTCATGGAGGTGACAACAGGGCGTAATCGGTGCAGGTGGTGTTCTACCAAGGCAAAGGAAATCAGAACGACACTTGTATGCAAACTCTGCAAAGTGCCCTTGTGCCATGTTTTTTGCCTTTCCATAAAGAAAAGTGAAGATATGTATGTAACGAGATGTTGCTGTTTGCAAGAGTGCAACTATGATTCAGTTTTGAGCACATGAATTTTCTTAGTTACAACAACCCGTTGTATGTGCTCACCAGGACCATATTGTCCCACTTTCTCCAGTTCTCTAAAGAGTTAGTGGGACATATGTGAAACCACCTTTCCTGAAGCCCCCTTTGCACCTAAGAAGCTCAACTGTTATATGCGACAAAGTGATGTCGTAACCATCAGTTTTTTACAGATAAAATGCACCGAGCATGCTTTTTCTCAATGTGTCCGATGAAGGGTTATGCCTTCATGAAAAGCAATTCAAATCATCATCTGAAAAGTAGACTCTTGGATAAAAGGAAAGCTCTGATGTAATTTTCAGGCCAACAAGTAAGTAGCAGCCTTGTGTGCAGCATGTGGTCCTCATAATGAACACACCATAACAAAAGAGTGATTTTTTGCAAGGGCACAAAACACCCAGCAATAAGTGCTTATTCTGGTGATATTCCCTGTTAAAAACAAGTATAGTCATGATACCACACTGAAATCGAGCAGCATCATTGTTATGCAGTACAGTGTTCTTGCATTTGGATTCTTTTGTTTGTGTATCTTGTTGATGAATGTGTATTTTCATTGACTGAAGTTATGCATGCCACAAATTCAGCACCAGTTGCTAGTACTCAGAAGAAACTGCATGTCCAGTGGTCAGAGAGAATGACATGCCGTCAGACCTGATTGGTGCCTGCCATCACTTCAGATGGGCACTAGAATTCATGATCAACTATTGTGTGTCGCAACCATCATTCTGTGGATGAGCACTTTCAATTTTTGCTGCAGGAACATTATTATACAATGTGCCACAAGTGCCTCAACTCACGCACATAGGCATGCAACGTTTATCTATACATTGCATTGCTGTGCTTTGCACATGTATAGAGCACCTTTGCTTGTTTCTACTATTCCTATTATTTTTTAATATGCCAACATTAATAGCCAGCTCAGGAATTCAATTTAAACAAAGCAGGAGTTGCACACACACTTACTAAGACTCGATTCTCCAAAATTTAGTCCTTTACTAGTTACCTATACCCACACATAAAGAAGAGTTAAATGAGAAAAATATGAAAATTCACTGTAGGCATGAAATGCAAAACCAGAGCAGTCAACATGGTGCACTGACGAGTGCTACTTGCCTGATCTGCCTGACCAAAATCTCACACTTGAACTAAGATAATCAAAAAACCTGCCGCTGCAGCTCAGTGGCTATGGTGTTCGGCTGCTTAGCATGAGGTCACGAGTTAAATTCTCAGCCATGGCAGCTGCATTTTGATGGGGGCAAAATGCAAAAACGTTCCTGTACTTTGATAGGGGCACATTGAAGAATCCCAGGCAGTCAAAATTATTGCAGAGCTCTGCACTACAGCATCTCTCACAGCCCAAGTATTGTTTTGGAACCATTAAACACTATGAATTAATCATAAGTCAAATCAATCGAGATAATCAAGGCATCGTTGAGATACTGTCACACCTGCATCACACCTTCAGCCAATTCACAAAATTACAACTGAGGCACATTGGAGCTGGTCATGAACTCTCGTACTCGTTGCTTACTGCTTGGTGGTACTACATGTTCCAAAAACGCATACTCCAGTGTCAATATTTTAATCAGTTCTCATAAGCACCGACTACAACTCTTCAGTATACAAAAATTCGTGGACTAGTGGCAACTTTTGTTTTGTTTTCTATTGACAGTAATGCTGGCAAAATTACTTATAAGCAGTGATACAAGCTGGCAAAATGTTTATAACTGTTCCCATTTCTAAGGATTAGTGGTTAATAATTGGTGGCCCTATGTGTTACATCAACAAATACGCTGCGATCCGCTCAGCATACTACTACAGCACCACCTGCCCTTAGCGGGCTAATGCAAACCAAAACAACATTTTCTTTCATAGCAAACATTATTACTGCACCCTCAGCTGCAAACCAGGTTCAAAGAAAAAGTTGAAAGTGCCTACCTTATTCTTAGTGATCTTTATTTAGTTCATGAAAACTTGTTAGAAATGAAGAGATGTGCGACAGCTGCAAGAGATGTGTGCTTGAGTAGTGCAGGGTGCGTCAACAGTGAAAGAACCAGATGTCAACAAAGTAAAAGAAAGAAGCAAGCTGGTAATGGCAGTCTATTTTTGTGGTTTTGGGATTCAAGACAAAAGAACATAGTCACATACTGTCGTGTTATCACATTCTTGCATCTGAATGCTGCAAAACTAAGAAAATGGGGATATAGGCAGATATAGACATTCACTTAGTTTGTAATGATGTCACAATATGATCAGAAATGTTACCCAGGAGAAAACTTGCTCTCTCATGCAGTTTATTTTGCATGGTTCATGCATGGCTTTTCAAGACGACACTGAAAATGAAATTAAATTCTTACTTTGTGACCACAGTGCATATCATTCTGAACACAATCACCTTGAGCATGTGGCACAATCTGAATGACTAAACAGTTCACCAATACTTAAGGGGCAATGGAAACATACAATGAGTATAATGCAGGCTATGGCTCTCAAGACAGTGGGGAATACAACCTTTGTGCAGACAAAAAGATAATAGAGCAGTGAGCACTGTAGTAATGCTTGCAGTAAAGCAGGCATTCCTTGAATAAACGTGCACATTCAAGACAAGATAAAAACTAGAAAATGTTGAAAGTCGATGCTAATTAGCAGTGAATAATGCCAAAAATATAATGCAGCCCTACTCTGTACTGATGCAGTAAAAAATAGCTGCCCTGCCTGCTCAAATAGGATGCACAATTCCTTCAACACTTTGCCATTTCTTATTAACACAAGCAGTGCAACCATTCTTGCTGCATCATCTACATGAGACACTTCAATGGCCATTGATACTAAGAACACTGTCATTCAGTCCATGGGGCAACTACTTTATGGAATGGATCCTTCACAGCAGCAAAGGTTCATCAAGAATTTTTGATCTATGCAGGTGAATGAGGTATTGGGGACCTGTGCTACTTATCAGAGTGGCTACAAGGAATTCGTGCACAGACCCACAGTGCAGTAACGGTGATAAACCTATATGTTGTGCTGAGGTGTTCAGTGCATTCGTAAGAACTAGATCACACAGATATACATTTCTTTGATAAGGCCACTCTGTGCAAATGAAAAAAAGTTTAGGGCCAAGCGTCTACCAGATGACTGAAGCATTAGCCTGGTTGTTCCCAGTACAGTGCAACAGAGCAAGATGCTCCTAAAAAAACGCATATTTGTACATTTGAACCTGTATGTGGGCTTTGTATTCTCATTTGTGAACAACAGCACAACGAATGGCAAGCTGGCACCAGTTTGCTTTTATTGTGCACATGCTAAAAGAAACCCAAAGCAAGAATATATGCCAATAGAGTGGCCAAAGTCAAGGAAAGTTTTGCTGTGAATTGTTGGATTTTACAGCAAAGGTAAAATGCCAACTTGCTCGGTGGTCTTGGGTGTGCAAAGTGCAGTGAAAAGTGAACGGTGACACCAAAGTTCCCAGACCAGTGCTAGCTTATACTCACGTCATGTTCAGGAGGCCTATGGTAGCGGTATCTCTGCAGAAACAAGTTGCACACTTTACATTACAACACTTGAAAGTGTTGAAAAAAGAGAGGTCTTTAAACAAAACAACCCCATACACCATAACAGATTAGCAAAAAAATTAATGAAGACCAATACCTAAGACAAATTAAAACTTATTGCAGTAGACAGAAAAATAACACTTCACAGAATTTACCAAAATGCATTTGCAAAATCTAAGCTAAGTGACAAGTCAAGAATGCAGGAGTGGCTCCTCCCAATAAAGGCATGACGTGCCTGCCTTTCAAAAAATATATTCTCATACAGATCACACTGGCATGAAGAGGAGGTGTTCCAGCAGCTCAGCAGCAATGAGCATGCTGCTGTTATGCAATGTAGGTTGGACCAAAGATAACTCACAGCACAAATGGGTTGTTTGCGAAGCGCATAGAAGGGATTTCCCTGACCCCCTGTTCAAAGAATGTCCTTGACAAACATACCCACCCATTGTACAGGTGGACAAGCACCAAAGAAGGCACACCAGGGAAGGCCAAAAGACCTGTTTCATTGCTTCACCAACATGACTATCACTCACATTGCAAGAACAAAAGGTGTCCCCAGCGTGGTAAGGAGTTTCATGACATGACAGTGCAAGGTGAAGGCAGAAACTTGGACACAAAGGAGGAGGAAAGAGAGGAAGAATCAGACAAAGTGATTTGGCGGCGCATACATACATGCAGTATTTGAAAGGCACTTGATGTTGCATTCTTGACCAGTCACTGACTAATAGCGTATGATGGTACTGCCGAGTCTCTTTTCTTACATGATGTCCAAATATGCTTCCTGGCTAGCACGCCTTCATAATTGACCACCAATGAGATTTAGCAGATCTTCACAATAAAGGCCCATCTTCATTGTTATTTGAAAAATATGTGTTATTTGTTCTTTCTTTCTTTTTTTTAAATTCAACATTAGGCAACTCAAAACTAGAAAGCAGGGTGGCTAGGAGTAATTGGTTTTTACTATCAAAAAACATCTTTACAGCAGCTACTTGAAGACAATGGGTAAGCCAAGAGATGTTTTGTTATAAGATGCCTCCACTAACAGCTCACTGTAATGAAAGAAAAGTCTGACACATCAATTATATGCAATAACTTATAGAACTATATGCTCATTATTGTGGCCCACTTTGGTCGGAAAGAAAATTTATTTCATAATGTCATGAGCTGCACTACTGCTTGATAGTGCTGAGTACGCAACAGTACGGTCATGTTGTGAAGAAGAACTCTGTCTGAGAGGCCTTTGCCTGCAGAAAGACTCATTAATCCTTGCATTTAACAGCTCTTTTTAATAAATAAGTTGTCAGTAAATTTCACAGATTAATAGGCATGCTATTTCTATTTTCAAAAAGTTCAAATGTAGAATGCTAACATCCCAAATTATTAATATCTTTAAACATGTAACATGACACAACATAAGTAACATGATACTAAAATAATGTGTCTATGCTATAAAGAATCATTATGAAAAAAAAAAAGAACAAGATCCAATTTCAGACTTTTAAGACAGCCAATTTCTTTTTGTAAAGGCTAACTTTAAGTTTGTGCCAACCAATAGGAAAACCTTACCACAATGGTGCAATTGAAGCACGCACAAAGTGATTCCCATTTTTAAAAAGCCTGCCAATTTTTAAAAAGCCTGCCAATTTTCAAAAAGCCTGCCACTCTATGCCAAACATCCTATTTCTGTCCCACATAATTTTTAATAATGTTTCAGCGACGAGAAAGTACTAGTGTGCAAATATACAGGTTTCGCTGTGTCCCAGAGGTCTCTTGCATACATACAGGCTGCAAAACATATCACAACGATGCAGTGCTGCTATCAGTTTTCATGCCACATGCCATCTACACAACATGGTCTGAATTAATGACATTTTGAGCAGGATTATTTTGACAAGAGTTCAGATTGACTAGTAAATAGGAGAAATTGTCTGCAAATTTCTTTTATGGATTTGGGGTAAACAAAAAGTGCCTAAATTTTCAATTCCCTGCTTTGCAAAATCAGGCTCAGACAGGCCCAACAAGTGCTGATGCATACAAAAGTATGCTATATTCATCTCAAGCAACACACCATATCACATCATAATTATCACATTGCACATCACAACCAGAGAAATACAAGAGGGGAGCTAGCACTGCTAGTCCTTTGAACCAATCATCATTCATACTAACACCTGCATCTAGTGGTGCCCAGTGCCAATGTGGAGCGAAGCTTCATACAGCTCCATATTATAAACTAAATACAGTGCTGCCATTTGACCAAAGCATTACATGTGCTTCCAGAGGTCTCCAGATTTTGTCCTGGGGGGTTATTCTGCATAATGGACTGTCCATTTCCACTGCTGCTGAAGTGCTGATTGGCTGGGCTGGGGAACGAGCGAGAAGGAGGCAGGCACCCCCAGCCTGCCTCCTTCTTGCTCATACAGCTCCAGCCAATCAGCTGTGGCTGAAATGGTTAGTCCACTAGGCAGGAAATTACAGAATACCCCTCTGATGTCAGCCCCAAATGTTTCATAGATTTCTCAGGAATTCTGGAAGCAGACCACTATATAAGTGAGAGCTGCCACAAATTTTAGCAAAGTTCCAAACTCACAAGAGCTCTTTGGTTAGCATTATGGGCGACAAGAATGTACATATACTACAATGTGCTGTAATTTTAATTTCACACTTCATTCTAAAGGTATCAAGCATGACACCTTTGCTTTTCTTTTCCTTTGGCAGTAACTAAACAGATACTAAATTTTTTTAAAAACCTGAAAACACTCTAAAGGCGGAAGATGCACAAAATAAATGCTTTAAATAGAAAATCTTATGACAGCCAATAGAGCCAATAACAACCCACCGAATCTAATAAAAATAAACACCATATAACATTGAATTCCTAATTATAGCCTATTCCAATGGCATACGCTTTATCAAAAAATTAATAGCTGAAGGAACATTTCTAAGTTGTTTCCTAATGGGCATAACTCCAGGCAGTAGACAGCAATGAAGCCACGTCAGTGCTATAATCTCTCACTTCTTTTTGTCAACATGCTAACCATGCATTGCAGCATCCCATTTAAAATCATGCATCTTTGTCTTTAAGAACAGTTTTTCTGGTTGAAAAATTACACTCTGAAATTACTAGAATTGTAAAAAAAAGGACACTATTATACACAGCCATGAATAATTTTCTCTTTCCCACCACCTTCCTTCCTTAATTAAATAGGAGAGCACAAGAAATTTTTATTTTATTTCATAATAGGACAAAACATTTTGCATTGGGCAGGACATGTAATTCGTAGGGCACATAATCAGTGGTCTATCAAAGTTACAGAATGGGTGCCGAGATAATGGAAGCATAGTCGGGGACAGCATAAAACTAGATATAATGAAATTAGGAAATTTGTAGGTGTAAAATGGTGTCAGCTGGCATAAGACAAGAGTAATTGGAGATCACTGGGAGATTCATTCATCCTACAGTGGACATAAATAGGTTGAAGATGATGATTAGATATGTTGTCAAAGGAAACTGCAACAGTAAAACTAGTGGCACCTGGCCTTTCTTAGCAAAATCATAAGTATCAGATGATATAACAGTCATATCAGCATTTGCAACATTATAGAAATAATACACCAAGAGTGGCTTTCTAGTCAAGCCCCAAGTTGCTGCCACAGCACAAAGACCAGAACACAACCTCAGCACTAACTGTATTTGGCATTGAAGCATGTTGACATGTCACCACTGCCTTCAGTAATGGCATGAGCTCACTGAACTACGACATTATGAACTGCATTAATGATAAAATTTCAAAGGTGATGTATATTTGCACAAATGTAGATATTTTCTGACAGGAGGTCCCCTTTCAGCCACACATTCCGGGACCTCCTTCTGTACACTTATGTAAGCATGTATCCACTTATGAAATACATAAACTGAAACTGAAACTCATGTACCTCTACTGCTTAAATATACAAGGTGATCATTTTTAACTTTTTCTGAATGTTTAAAAATCATCTGTGGCAGATAGCATAATTCTTGTACTTCAGCTGGATTTTTCTAAGAGGCAGACATTACCAGCACAAAAAATCAAAACACATATTCAACTAATTAACTTCTTAATTACTTTACAGCACATATTACAATTGTAGTCTATGAGTTTGCAAGACATACCCACTTGAAATGTGGACACGTTTTGGCAACCAAGCAAGGAGTGGCCAGTGCTATCGACCAGGAATTGTTTCGAGCACTTGGCCAGCCCCAGCAGACCACATGAAGAAAGCTGGAGCCTACTTGAGCAGGAAGAGCCCTTCCCAGTGCCAAGGCGATTCAAACCCAAGAATATTTGCTTCTCAAACCGACAGGTGAGTGAGCCAGCCTGCCTACCTACCTGTCCTACTCTCTCAACACTACCAGGCAGCTCCGAAACGCCCACCCCATAAATCTTCCAGCTATGTCCAGGCAGCTGTTGTCACCCCCAACCCATTCAATGCAGCCAGGGCTATGCCAGCAGGCTTTTGCAGGCATCAGCTCACGCCGAATGGGCACTCAGCACAAAAAATAACAGACCCTCCAGAGGAGCAATCAACAGCCTCTGAAGTTAATTTCAGAAAAGAAAAACGACACGTTCTCTAACAAAACTGATGACCTAACTACCAAATTTCAAAGATATGCACCACTCATCAACACCAGCACACTAAGATATCCTCACCAAGTTGATATTCAATGTCACTGCCCTGGCAGAGAAAGTGGAAAAAATGGCTGAAACACCGGCTCTCGCTCACATTCACCTGCGCAAACAACAAGTGGCCAGTGTAAAAAGTGTTCCTTAAAAAATTTCACCTACCAACAACCAAGAATATTGCATCATTGACATGAAATTTTAATACCAATACCCAATCTACCACACCCTTTTCACATCCAAGAACTCAACAGTGAAACTGCAGACATATCTGCAGAAAGAGAGATACAGCATATGATGCTGCATACAATTCAGATGGCTCCCCATCCACCAGACAATTTAGCCCCCTGCAGGAAACGTACAGCATTACTATAACCCTGCCGGGCTGTAGCACCCTCCCCTCCTCTTGTCATGACAATAATTCTGACGGCCAAACACTTAGCTGCTGTTCAGCTCCATAACTCCACACATCGATAATACAGCCCAGGAAACAGTAGCCATTAAATGTTGTCTACCAGGCAGTGATGACAATGCCGTAATTATCAACTCCTAGTGGTTACCGCAAACACACAAACCAGACAAGCACTGTTAAAGTCAACTCCATCAGGCCAATCGTAAATTCCAAACTTTCCTGCTTAGAGACTTCAACAGCCATCACACGAACCATGGACACACTGATATCACGACTGCCGGGAGAAGAGTGCATCAACTGGCCTCCACCCAGTCCTTAACACTACTTACTGATTTGAGCTTTTCCACCAGGGTAGGAAATAGTGTATAATGAGACACCTCACCCCATCTTACTTGGTACAGAGGAAGCTTAGCTGCTCAATGGGATAACATGCAAGGAACTTATGGCAGTGATCATTATCTGCTGCACATAACCGTCCAAGTGGGCCAAGAGAAGCCGAATAATAGGCTCGCTACTGCAATTCCCAACTGGGATGCTTCTAGATACAAACTTAACACATCCCCTCTGCCCAAATAGCCTAAAAATATAGTGCAACACCATCCCCAACTTCCAGAAGCTTGTGACAAAAGTGGTTATGAGATTTGAAGATCACCCCCAAATTAACACCCATCTTCTCAACCTTGGTACAAAAATGCTGCAAACGAAAGAATGATAAAGCCTTCAGAAAATTATGCAAGCTATCACAGAAGAAGCACACCTATATGCAGAAAAATTGGGTGCTGATAGCTGGTTGTCACTGCGTGACTCACTTAACTCTCGAATGTACACATCCTGTACATGGGCCATTGTATGGTCACTGTTGGGCCAGGAAAAACCCAAGCACACACCACCTCTAGACTACAGCTACGAATTGAGAGTGACTCTGAAACAGTCGGCACAGTCATACTAAACACCTGCTATGCCCTTGTGGAAGCAGACCACAAAACCTCACAGATACCACCTGGACAGTGGCCAAGCATTCACACTGGCTAACTCCACAGAGTCAAAGCTGGTCTAAAGGAACACTCTGCTCCAGCGGCTGACAGAATTACATACAGGATTATAGCCCCCTTGCCCAACAGCCATTTAGAACATCCCTATTCTTTTCAACCTTGCGCTTCTTGGGCTGGCCGAATCCCTACCGGAAACAGTGAGTGTCTCAATCTACGCCGACGACATCTGCATCTGGACATCAGCGCTCACTCGCCTGCAAGTTCACGCAAGGCTACAGAAAGCAACAACACAGGCATCTGACTATCTTCACACACAAGGCCTTACCATCTCAACAGAATAATGTGCGTTAGTTGCTTTTACGCGAAAAGCGCTGTCTCGTTTTCCAGTATGCATCAATGGCCAGCCTATCTCCTACAAGAGAAATCATTGGTTTTTAGGTGTCACTGTTGACCGGGACCTCTCTTGAGCCCTCAGGTTGCAAACTTGATGAAGCTCACATCTATTGTTCACGTCTTCAAGCTCACCGCCGGCAAAACATGGGAATCGTCAGTGGGCTCTCCATGCTGCAGTTATATCGAGCACTTTTTACCGGATTCCTATGTTATAGCTCTCCCATGCTTGCTAAAACATGCAAGTCAAATCTTCGAGAACTTCAGAGCATGCAAGCACAGGCACTATGTGTTTGCCTAGTCCTTCCACGGAGCGCCTCAACAGCAGGAACAATTAGAATTGCTCAAGACCATCCAACCATGACTTACATTAGCACCGACACACTTTGGGCCCATGTTCATCATGTTTCACGGATGCAATCAAGCTCTCTTGCCTGCCTGCCAGAACGACAACCACAGGCGTCCTTCTCCAACGAGGTCAGCATCTATTGTGCCTCCCCAACATTGGGCTTCACACCTTCAGCACGTTCAACCTCAGCTTTATGGTGTTTAAAACAACTTCAAGTGCGTCTTACGGTTCCAGGGATAAGAAAGAAGACCGACCTGCCTACCTTGGCCTTGAAGCAAGCAGCTCTGGATTGTTTGCACACTTTCTACTTTGACCGTGTCCACATATATATGGATGGCTCTTGCACTCAGACCAGCTCCACCGGCGCCGTGGTTATACATCCCGAACAATAAGCATCCGACACAAGATTTCTCACTTGACAACATCGACCGGTTCGGAGCTTGTTGCCCTGGTGCCGTTGATTATAATAACAACCAATCGGCTAATCGGTGGGCAATATTCTGCAATTTGAAGGCGGCGTTACAATGTCTTCTGTCATCTCTTCATCGCGGGTCCTGTGAACAACTCGTGTCGGATGTGATGTACCATCGTGATGTACCATCATATGATCGCGAAAAGACACGACGTCCTGTTTCAGTGGCTGCCTGGCCACTGCGTTATCTCCGGCAACGACCTCGCTGACGAAGCTGCCAGGAACGCACACGAAGGAGCAACCTTGTTTCTGTACCTTTATCGCGGACTGACGCAGCCCAACGCAAGATGACGCACCATATGCCATTGGAGATGTGGCACACACCTGCCAAGATCGATTGCATTCCCTCGACCCATCTATGCAACTGCGGCTATTACCAGGGCTTCCACGAAATGAGAAAACAATGCTGTGCCGCTTACATTTGGGCGTCGCATTCACCAATGTGTATATGTTTTTGATTGGAATGGCTGATAGCGCCAAGTGCAATGCCTGCGATGTCGAGGAAACTATAGAACATCTACTGTGCTACTGCCCATCTTTTGAAAATGAAAGACATGACCTCTGCACAGCTCTCAATCAGTTAGATAGAAAACCGTTCACCTTGAACAAGATCTAGGGACCACAGCCTCGTATATCGCAGCTACAAAAAGCCACAAAAGCAGTGCTGCAATATTTGAAAGCTACCGGATTGAGTCACAGTCTGTGATCCGGAATGAGTGACCGAATGATATCCCCAGTGGACTTTCTCTTCTTTTAATCTTTCCATTTCCTTTTCCCTTTCCCCAGTGTAGGGTAGCCAACCAGGCTCAGTCCTGGTTAACCTCCCTACCTTTCATTTATCATTTTCTCTCTCACTCTAGAACATCTTCTGTCCCTCTATAATGAAATATGGGAAACAGGGAACGCAAGGCATCATGCTTCGCATCCGCCAAGACATGTATGATCACCAAAGCACAGAACTGCACACTATTGTGAGCATAGATGTCAAAGGAGCCTTTGACAGCGTTTCTCACAGGATAATCATGGAGAAGTTTAAAGATACCAATCTAGATGGCAAGACGTACTGGTACATTCAAAATTTATCTCAATCATCATGTGCAGGTCAAGGTGGAGGACCACTAAACAATTCCACATCCACTATCAACAAGCATACCACAAAGCTCTATTCTGTCCCTCACAGTATTTAGCCTTGCTATAAAAGACCTCCCGAATAATCTGGAACAAGTATGTCACTTGAAACAGACTGCATATGCCGACGATACAACTCTGGTGCAACACTGGATCTCCAGCTCAACCAGAGTGCACCCTCCAAAAAAGGTATTGACATCATTCTCAACTACATCAAAGCTATAGGGCTCTCTTGCTCTCAAGAAAAGACTGAATACCCAGAAGTCACAAAAGGATGCGAGCCTAAAGTCCAAGCTAAAAACCAAATATCTTTACAAATAGCCGATCGACCCATTACCTGAAAGCCACGCATTCGGATTCTGTGATCCTGGCGTCAGCACGACGGTAAATGGAATGAATGAATGAATGAATGAATGAATGAATGAATGAATGTGTGTGGTTTAGTGGCGCAAGGGCCAGATATGGCCAAAGAGCGCCAAGCGGTAAATGGAATGTCTGACACCAAAGGCTTATTAAACAAGTTCAAGAAGTCCAAACACATGTTATCCCAAATTACTCACAGGCATCGAGGTGAGCAAGAGGACCAGTTACGTCATATTAGAAAGGCACTAATATTTTCCTGCAGCCTTAATCAACTTCCATACATACAACCAACAAAAACTCAGAAAATGAAACTAAACGTAGCTTTATGGGCTTGCAACTGTACGACACTGGGGATACCACAATTCAGATCTAAAGATAAAGTGGACGGAATGGGTATTTTTAACAACCTATAGGAACAATGTGACATGCACAAATTCACTATCTCCAAATGTCTGCTATGAAAAAAAAAAACCTTGATGATCCAGGATACCAGTCACAACACCTACCTGTCCTCCCTCCAGCAACACCTCCATGCGATGTTATTGGTCCTCTAAAAGTCTTACCTATACCTCAAAACATGGACCCCCCCCCCCCCCCCAGCACCATTTCAGAGGAGTAGACAGGGTGAATTGTCTGGCATCACAGACACCTTCTGCAGAATAAATATACAGAAGCTGCATTTCAAGATGGTCAAGCCAATACGGTTACATCCTGTGATTGCGGCTGCGCCATTCGAAACCATCACATCAATGTTCCAACTCTGCTGGAAGCAGAGTTATTGGCTATCTCAGAAACAATTATGCTACCCAGCCACCCTACAAATAATACACCCATAACAACTGACAGCCAGGTTGCCTGCAGGACCTTCTCACGATTCCATTCTACCTCATCATATCTTCAAAAACCCTTAAAACTTACACTTATATGTCTCATCCACAACTACAAGTGACAATTGAATGGGCACCAGGGCATTCATTGATATATGGAAATGAACTAACTTATAATGATGTGTCACCATGCAAATCAAAGTGGGAATCAACTAGCACATACCCTGACCTCTGAAACCATACTAGGTCCCCCTGTTGGCTGGCCCCATGCCTTTGACCTCAAGTCTCACCACAACCAATTTAGGCAGCAAAGAAAAGCAACCCTAAATTAGTTGCAGCACATTACGAGTTGAGTTGCAGCACCCCACCAGTCCCAATCGCACTAAAACAGCACTTACAGGTGTGCCACCCAAACCAACTCTCTCCTCACATAGCGTTATCTACACCATACACACGGTAAAAACCACCCCACCAGTGCAAGCACTGTGGTGGCTACCCAGAAAATCCCGACATTCATTCTTTGGAACTGCCCCTATGTGAAGCCAACCGTCGCCCAATCCCTTGCATCTATCTCTATTTCAAAACATCCCCGATGGTGGGTGGATGGCTAACCACCACACCCTTACTAAAGCTCTACTGGGAAGCTATGGCAAGGCACGCCAGGGTGCTCCTGGACACTTGGTTGCTGGACCAGGTGTATAAGAATAAATGTTTTTTCTCTCTCTCTCCTGGTGCAGGCAGAGTTCCCCTCAAATTTTCTTCGTTCTCAATGGTTCTTTTAAAATCTCATGTGGATTGCAGTCACAGAAGAGCTTCAAGCAACACAGTGGACAAGAACCACCTTGTTCGAACAAGTGACAACCCAATGCGCTCAAGTTTTTGGTGCCAAAGTGCAGCCTGAGGCCACTATACCATGTTTTACAGGAACTGACTGGTACATTCTTTGCCCATCAGTGATTTGTAATGCCCCACTACGATCACCAGCTGTGCCTATAATGTCACAGAGCTCCCTTGACATCACAATGCAGTCAACTGCGACAAGACAACTGAAGGCAGTAGCACTGCGATTGTTTCAAGCTGAAGAAATGGTCCGACAGATACTTACTAAAGCAAAATAAAGAAAAACCTTGTCTCGGCACTCTTTTGAAAACTATATCTGTCGCTTCTTTTCCAATCTGGTACAGCTTTGACCAGTGTGACATACCGGTTTGAAGCTATCAGAGCATGGCTTACATGTTTTAGTGGTGAGCGAGTGGAGTCATCAAAATTTCATATGCATTTTTTCCTTACAGCAATACAGATGAAATAACCCATTACAAGTTAAACTACAAGTTAGAACTCACCGACACAATGAACCAAGGTCAAACAATAGTGTAAACTCTTGACAGGTGCCAGAACAAAAACTGTGCAGAAACCATAGAGGAAAATTGTCAATGTAAGTGAATTTAGAAATGCGAACGGTTACATTCAGGGCCACGTCTCGCAGCATACTCGAGGCATTTTTGCTATAAGCTGATTCGTCACATGTGCACTGTTCTCCAGCAGCGCAAGTTCTGATGTGAAAGATGACTGCCGTCCTTCTTTTCACCACCAGAGCCCTCTCCGCAGCTGCCACAGAGGGAGAGGGTGGTGGGAGAAGAGGAAGGCTGTCCTTCTTGAGCGTTCCGCCACAGCATCTAAAGCAGGGCTACACAACTTTAAATCACTGAGGGCCAAAACCAACTTCTGTAGGAGCCATACGGGATGCACTTTGTGGGAAGCATTGCATCTCTTGCTTGCGGAAAGACATGCGTCTGTATTTTGTCATTCACTGCTGTCCTCATCAGGTCTTGTAATTTCTGTCCTTGAAGAGTGAAGGCAAGTTTTGTTCTGAGTCAGCAAAGAAAATGTCTGTTCACAGACGTAGGCGTTTTCAGTGAGACGTAGGCGTTTTCAATGAGATACACCAGTTTCAAGGCATCATCATCAATGTTTCTGTATTTGTTTTTATCAAGGTTCCTATAAAACCAAAGGAGAGGCTGCTCCCTTTACACGCCTTTTAGCTCTGGTGGTTACTGCAGTATCCACTGAAGAAGTCGCAGTCTTTCAGCGTCACAGAGAAAGGGCCATGAAGAAGGTGGTCGCTGCATCTATCTTCAAATGACATGACACACTTGTGCAATGCTACTAAAAGGTTCACAACATGTTTTTAAGATTTGTTCATGCACATAAATGTTTCTCTTTTAATTTACAAACATCTGATGCTAGAAAATATTTAAAAATGGAGATTCTTATTTCAATGTTTGGTATCATACGGATAGAAAGCATTGTAGCTTTCACTATTAGAATGGATGAGAAGTGGCTGTCTCTGCAACCTTTAATGGTATGAGTTGGGCTAGCAGCATGTTAAGAAATAGGCCTGCCAAGCCTTGGTCACATTATTACAAGCTTCTTAATATGTATACAGGGTGTCCCATGTAACTTTAGCCAAAATTTTTAAATATGCAAATGCCATGTAGCTGGACACAACCAAGGTAATGTTGCTTGCCGTCACTTGGAGATAGATTATTTTTTGCATTCCACCTAATAACATAATCAGTCTTAATTACTTAAGCAGCTTATTAAATAGTATAATTAGATGAAAAGTGTCAATGAGAAGATTGTTGAGCAACAGGAAAAACTCCCAATACAGCTTTCTGTTGCTCAATATGTGTTACACAAGTGTTTTTCCAAGTGTGAAAGACGCCCATGAATACACCCCAAGTGTCTCGAGCGGCCAGTCGCACGGCAATCCTTATGACTCATCACCAAGCTAGCAACTCTCATCGTGAAGGTATGGACAACGGTGTGGGCCCGCTTGGCCTCTATGTGATGCACTGATAGCGTACGCTAGCTACCCCTTTTTGGGACGTACCGGCGGTGTAAGCAAGAGTGTGACCATCTGTGTGACACCATACTACCAGGCCACAAACACACAGGCCTGCGGGCCACAGGATGTGCAGCCCTGATCTAAACCTTCATATGCTTTAAAGCTCTCACATGACAACACATGCGTCTCAAAGAGCTATAATAATTGGCGTTTGGAGATGAAGGTGCCCCATGACTTGGCTGTGAGAGGTTGTGTCCTTTTAATCAGCAGTGAATGTCCAACTACCATGAAAATGGGCAAAAGAGCCCAAAAAAAGAACTATTCACTTTAATAGACAGCCACATAACATTCTACAAAGAAAAGCAAGAAATAGAGGCATGCAGAACAGAAGCATCAATAGGCGGAATTTGGTGCTTAAAACACAAGGTTACTGTGCTTGTATAGTATGTGACGGATAACTGATCAAGAAATAGATAATGATTGGAGCTGTTGTTGTTGCCCGTCTAACTCTTGGGTCCTACATACCCACTATGTACGAAGGATTGGCCAGAAAATGGGTGAATTATTCTAATTATTACCACAAATAAACTTTCAGGACAGCTGTAGAGTAAGAGCAGTTGAAAGGTGAAATTACACAATATGAAATAAATAATAGTAATACTCTCAATAGGCAGCATTTGGTGACTTAAAACACAAGGTTCATGTGATTGCATTCTATGTGATGATAAAAACCCACAGTGCAAACAAGCTGTCACTGTGGATTTTTATGAGACAGTGCCAGCTTGGCTTCCCAATGCACACAGCACATCTGTGAAATTGTCTTGTTGCACCCCGGAGAATAGATTTCAAGCATGTTTAACCTTGCTCTGTGACTAACATGAAATATTACCCAAACTTTTTTGCAACACTGCTTTCATTTCTCCTAGTGGCAAATGCAGTGCAATTAAGACAGAAGTCACTGGTGTAATGCCAAAATCTGGTTTAAACAGAACAGGAAAATATGCAGCATGTTATTAAGTCTTTAGACCACCCCATATACACATCATTCAATATTTATCACATTATGCCATGGTACAAGGATGATTTAGCTGGAGGTTGCCTTCTCATTAATCCGTGTTGCACGAACTGTGGGGCCAACAATCACTCTGGGAGTCGTAAAAATTTACAGGGGGCTCATGAAATACCTCAGAAACTTGATAAAAAAGGGCAGCCAAAGAATGTCTTTAAACCACATTCTGCCTGGTATTCTGCATCTCACAGCAACTTAAGGGACCTGTTGCCACAGCTGCCAATGTACATGGGGGCACATGACAGCCTCAAGGTATGACACAGGCATGACAATTTGTCATTTGTTGAGAGTACAATCAAGTACAGTGTTTCAGTGTAGTGAAGGACATTTAAAATCCGAAATTTTGCTCTAAATACAGAATAAGTGAGCTGACTAGATGAGAGAGCTATAGATGATACTGGCTACTGATAACTTTAATGTGTTAAAACAAGAATGACATGTAGACGTACCACTAGATCAGAGTCAAACCCTAAGCATAGCTTTTGATGACACCAATAAAGGAGTGCATGTACCCTTGGGGAATACAGTCGCAATTTGTTCTTCTCTTTGCATCAAATTTACATGGAAAGTTGGCTTGTCCGAAGACGTTGACAAGAACAGGGTAAATGTCACAAACAGGGCCACAGCTCAACATCAAGCCATATAAACAGTTGTAGGCTTGTAGCATTAATCCATTGTCTCATCTTTTGAGAAACTGTGCTCTAATATGCATATTATTAATTGAAGAGACAGCCATCTGGGCTGGTATAATGTACCTATTCCTTTCACTGAATTATATTCCTTTCTTATCTATTGCCTACAAACAGCCAATTCCGATGACAATGCAGGCAGAGTGCCGCACAGACCTGATGAAGTGCAACAAGGAAAATGAAATTGTTACAGTATCCAGGCCACATTTTGACACTTGCATTTTTTTAAAACTTATATTCCCTAAAAGCTATATTATTATGAGACAATAGGCAATAAAAAAAGTTTATGGGACATTTACAAGGCAAAAAAGAACAATGTGGATAGTAGCACACACTAGCCCACAGCATCATTTCTGTCAACACAATTTTGCTGGACAATGTGATGAACAGTGCTATGAGAATATTACTGCCAATGATAATATTAGTGGTTTTCTGTATTACTGTTTGTGCACAGGTGCTAGAACACTTGTGGCATTGTAAGAGATACGGCAGGATCTTTTATTTGTGATGGCCCGCAAAGTGACAGGATTTAGGAATCAATGTTGCAAATGTGTGGCACCAGCAACCAACAAGGTAACCCCCATAAAGAAAATCATGATGAAAAGAAGAGCACCAGGTATAGCCGTTGGCATTTCGTAGTGTAGAGTTTCATATCTATCACTCGGTTGTCACGGGAACTGAGGCAAAGAAGCAGCAGCCTTTTTCAGCATCCAGATGACATCAGTATGCTCAGAGCTCTACGTTGGCCAGACTGTTTGCACATCAAAGACCAAAGTTGCACCTTCTAAATGTTTCTTGTTCCTTACTACAATCTTGGCACTGCCCACCAGGCGTGTAACTGTGTCATTTATTAGAAAATGCATAACTATGAACGAGTGCAGCCCCTACTTGAGTGTATATGGTATGACTTTTAAAAATGTAATTCTTAGGCTGTACAATCGTAGAAGCAGCATTTGAAGATATTCGAGCAGCCTATTCCACACTACTTAAAGAATAAACAATTGTGCTCAATTTTTCATTCTTTATGCTTTTCTTTTTTGCAGTAACTAAGACAAAAAAACAAACATTTGTATGCAATGCTCAGCTTTTGTCAGTTCTATAAATCCATCAGACATTTTCTCAGAAGTACTCTACACCTTTACTTTCCGTAACTATCTGTTTCAAGACAGAAAAAGAGTCTGTACATAAATTTAAGCCACAGCTTGGTTTTGGATAAGGGCTATTGGCATTAAAATGTGGAATCCCACACAAGCTCAACCAAAGCTGACAGCAACATGTTACAAGATTGAGAAAATGTAAAGAGTAGCGTCGTTACCAGTGTAATGCAGGACTTTATATTAAATTGAAATGTAAATAAGTGACTGAAACAAGCGAGGATGACAAGCAGCAATCTATTCCTAGCTGAAGATAATTTTTTCTTGAAGAGACTCTTTACTGTAATATTTTAGTTTCTCAAAAACAATATACTACTTATTCCTTAGAATTGTTCTGAGGAATAAGTAATTATTATTATAGGATTAGTTATATTATTATTAAACAAGAACTATTATTCCACTGTACTGCATGACTTCACAATAACACCCAAAAGATGGGTTGAAGCAATGCCGGACTTCGCTTACGAGTTATCAATGTTGGAATATCATGCACTTAAAAGTAACTCTAACTCATAAAAATCCTGGACAAACAAAGTTGATGTTAGTATAAATATTTCATGTCCATACTACATAAACAGAACAAGATCAGGACTATGACCTGAAGTAATGCAACCTGCAGTTTTCTGGAAAGTGGCTATAATATTGCAGCTGCCTTGTGTATGTGAAAGGCTCAAGGATAAAACATGGCACAATGCAACATGCATGTGTCAAATGCAAAAAGCAGAAGCATCCTTTAAGAGATTATATCTTCGGAGACACCACAACATTCTACAGTAACAAAACCTCTCAATAGGGCATTTGAGTTAAATAAAGATCCTTGTAGTTTGATTTTATGCCTTATTATAAAGCACACTGTGTACAGAGAAGCACAGGTGTGAACATAGACAGGTGAACATAAGTTTGAGGAGCTTTAGTTTACATACATTTGAGTGAATTCAGGAAACCAAGTTATTTTCCTGAATTTCTGCAACACCTAATAATAAAAAAAGCTGTTTCACACTAGCTGTCGTGACTAAAAAATTATGAAGAAAATTTTGCACACCAGGTTACTGATGCTAAACAAAAGTAAATCAAGACTGGTGAAAGTAGATTTAAAAGCAAAATTCATCTTGCTGTCTGTAAAAGTTTTTTTTTGACATATAACCCCCCTTCCAATGATGGTTACTAGAAAGATACTAGCTAAAGCTGTAAAATTAATTTTGTTAAATGTGTTATATCATAGTGCAAAGATTATTGAGCCGTACATGACATCACCCAAGTTGGAATAAAATATTCAAAGCTCATCCCACAGAGGGAGGCAACTGAAAATAACAAAATCTGCAAAGTAAAGCAGTATTCTTGCCAATACAAAATTTTCCATCACTTGCTATTACAAACACCTAAAGCTCCTTCACTGCACAAACTAATCCAATGCACAGCATGGTTAAATGTAGGAGAGAAGGGAGACCTGCAACCCTTTGCTGCAGCATCTCCACATTCGTTAAACAAATGCAGTGGCTCACAACTGCTACTTTTCACATACTTAACATCACCTTGGTTGTATCACACTCCACAATATATATTGCACAAACACCACCAAAACCTTATTGATAAGCCCAAAGGCTGTCAATTATATATGCACAATACCAAGACAACAGAATAATGGAAGCTGAACGACTGAGAAGCATATATACGCTTGCTAACTTGCAATGTCAGCGATCTTGAGCACTTGAAAAAATAAATTCAACAACCAAAAACATGAAAACATGTTTTTGACTGTTTTTGGTGCTTACCGTAACAAAATCCAAGGTGTTCTGCGATTTGCTCATAAACAATCGCAAGAAAACCAATGCGACAGGCAAGAGCACACAAACGCTACGTGCGTTGCCAGCGATCTGGCAGGAGAGCCAGGGAGTGCAGCGTTCCACCTGACGGAGGCGCCTTCGTCGACCCGTGGCTCGAATGCCACCTCGGGAATGACTGATGTCATAGGTGACAGGACACGCGCAACTCGGGCGCGCGTGAAGCCACGAGGAACCACTGGCGGCGACGTCAACGCGGCTCTATAGACTGTGTGGTCGCCGTAGGCGACCAAACGCTGGCGAGACCACATACCTGAACGGACGGAGCTCCTGGACGGGCAGCCAGCATCTGTGGAGCCAACCGCACAGGACTGCCGATGACGACCCGGGGCGCCAGCGTCTTCTGGCCGACGACGCCTGGCGCTCCGGGCCGGCCAGGGTTCACGTTGACGATCTGCACACCAGGCGGTAGGATGCTAGGACTGGACACAACCTGCGTGACAACGCTAACGGGCTGCGGGCCGGCCTTTGACGCCTGAATGACGCCCGCAGCAGGTGACGAACAGCGCAGAAACTCTTGGCCAACCGAGGCAGCCGGCGGCTCCTGCTTGATGAGGATCTGTGGCTTGAATGCGGCCTTCGGATCCTTCGGGTCGACGACGATGCGCGGTTTGGCCGGTTGGCTGATGATGAGAGGCGTCTGCTGCGAAGCCACGTTCGCCAGATTGTGGATGGCACTGAGGCCAGGAGTTGTGGCGGGCGTATGCGGGCTGGAACGGATAGCGGTGCTTCCGTTCGGGACACCCTGTATTTTCACATTTCCCCGTTGCTGGATAACAGCGTTATTGACGGCAGCCAGATTAGCCGCGTTAAAGTGGCCCTGTGGTGAATACACAATCTTTATGTCCGAGTTGCTGATCGGGCGCACAAGCGATGTGTTCAGCAAAGCCTGCTGCGTCGTGCCAGTAACTTGGTTTATGTAGCCGCTAGCTGGGAGAGCGCCAGGCAAAGTCACCATCACAGTGTTCGTAGAACTGGCAGGAGAAGAAGCGCAACTACTAACGCCAACAATGTGAGACGTGGTCGCGATCGTCTTTCCAAAGCTCGACACCACGATGCTTGGGCATGAATTTGCAAGCGCTGCAGCCACACCGTGTTTTTGTCCGTCGTGCTGCAGGCGCTGGAGACCGTCCGAAACTGGCACACTATTGACGTGATTCGTGGTTGCTGAACTGACGCTGAGTTCCTGATTTGGAGCATGAATCCCAGAAGATGAGAGTTGTGACTCTAAAGACCCTACTAATTCGCTTACTACTGACTCGTCCACATCTGTGGTTAGCATTTCCTCTAGAGATTTGGCTGACGCCATTTTCGAGTTACAACTGAAAAATAAAGTACGCATGCGTGTCCCCGCCGACAAGGAATTGTGGGTAGTAACGCGCTAATACCAGTATCAAGCATTGTCTGTTATGGCAAAATATTTTTCACAACACGCTGAAGCAAAGATTATATAAAAAATACAATTGCAATTATATTTCTTTTTGAATTTTAATTATTTTTGTTGCTGTCAAAGTTAAGACAGTTGAATTTTACCAACTCCACTTAGTTGGACTGAATAGAAGTATTAGGACGATGCTATTTTGCATACTGCTTTCGATGGTGGCGCCTCCTTGGCCGGTTGCGTAAAAACGGGTTCAGGACCGCCATTTCCTCATCCCATGATTAGACCCCGATTGTGTCCGTTAGGCTGCGGTAATCTATTGTGATCGTACTGGAAGCACGTTATTTGTTTCAGAGTTCACAATGAGTACTGGTATACCGTACTTGGGCAGCAAAATAAGCCTAATATCAAAGTCAGAGATTCGGTATGAAGGCATTCTGTACACAATTGATACCAAAGAGTCAACCGTCGCTTTGGCTAAAGGTCAGTATCATCGTCCTGTCCAAGTGTTTTAAACGTTTTAGTCTTTGACAGCGTTTGTGTGTAATATGTCTTTCGTTTGCTCTGGTCGTTGCTTTCAAACGTTTAGAATTGTCACGTGCCTGCCGTTCTCGGGAACCATGCATAAGTGCAAGCAGTACAAGTTGCCGCCGTTATGTGGGTCCAATGTTTTAGGCTCTTGAGGTGTTGCAAATGTAGCACCCAGTAGAATTTAGCTACGGGAAACGTGTAGCCGTCGTCTGTATGTTGACCGTGTTAAAACGAGCTGGGAACTGTGCAGGTTTCAGTCTTTCCTGCGTTGTCATTTTTAGGCTTACGACTTCGGTACGTTATCAGAGAGTGAAACTGCGAATTTGCGTCTGTGCGAAACATGCTACGCAAGTGCCAGTGTGCGCATATAAAAGCACAGCATTGCAGAACATACATGCGCAACTTTAGTCTATTAGCGCGCAATTTCGCGGTACTTCACAGAAAAAAAAAAAGCTTCAGCGTCTCGCAGCCCCCTCCCCCTTTCTCACCTTTGTTGTGAGTGACAACGCGGTCCGTTATCGCTTCCGTATAGTACATAGCGCGACATTGCGTTCAAAGCATCGCCTACAGAATGTAATTAGGACCTCCGTGTTTTTTTTTTGTTTTTTTTTTCTGTCATGCCGTATACGTAAGAAACGGATACAACTGCAATTCACTTGCCATCTTCAATTCGAATTGCGTAATGTGTTGTTCGCTGCGCGTGCACGTGCTTATTTTGAGGTTCGAATTCTCGCCCTATAGGGCACTGTTTCACTAGCCGAAGGTACGCGGCCGTAGCCCTGCTTAGTTTGCCAATTGAAAAGGCTGCCTTGGCGTCTATTGGGTGTCGTGAGGCTACTTTAGGTATGCGCGTCTTGCCGTTCGGAATGAGTCGGCGTAGAGGTTTGTGGCGCGGAGGAATTGGCAATTAATTTGCTCTGGTACATGCCTCGTAGCATCAGCCGCATAGCGCAACTTCGTGGTAGAGCATTTTATCGGGCCTGACACGGCCAGTTTATTGCGCATGCAGGTGTTTTTGTAGTAATACAGCAAATTTTGAGTGCTGCAAAGCTGTGTTGATTTTCATTTTTGCAGGCAAATGTAGGACAAAATGGCCCTAAATTTGTCGTGCCTTAAAATCTTGCGCTGCAATTTTAGAATTTATAATCCTGTGCATAAGGCATCATTCTTAGTTTGTTCCTACTTGAAACTTAATTTAACGTGCTTTACAGCAGCACTGTCATTTCAAATTGGTTTCTCAATGTTGCTAATGCCCTTGCCAAAAATATTGTCAAAACTAGTGTATTAAAGGTTACACTGTCATGTACTCTGCAAGTTTGAGTGGGAGCAGTCTTGCACATAGAACAAATAGTTCTAGGAATATGCAATACAAGCAGCTTTGCATATGCTAAAGGGAACTTGGCATGCTCTGGGTGTACCATCAACAGCACTGTATATGCGTCGGCTTATGCACTGAATGCTCCTCAGCTTGGGATGCTCTTGGACACATGTCCAATAGCATCCATGTTTTAGGAGTCTTCTCATTCAGCTTAGCAAGGTTGTGAGGTGCACAGGTGTTGTGCATAAGTAGCCTATGCTGCCCTGGTGTTCAGCAGATGCGCATTTATACCTTCAGTATGTTACTGTTCATTTTCACTTCATTTGTTGTGGAAAACTGGGTTGTCAGCAAAAGCTTTCAACTCATGGCAATCTGATGTCCTCAATTTGTATTGCCTCCAAAGGTGGTTTTTCCACCTTTGCAGACGGTACAGAGGTTCATTTTCTACATGTACTAAGCATGCAACTTGATATAGATAAGCAACCTTAAGTGATGTGCTTTATTCTTTCTTTTGCCCAAGACATCTCAAACATCTCGTTCATTTTATGCAAAAAGTTAGGCATATTGCAAGCCTGAAAGTGAAGTTCAGGCTAGCATTTTGTACAGGCCACTCGGTTTGTCAACCTGTACTTTCTACTATTGCACCCTTCTATGTAGTGCGGTCCTTTGGCACAGAAGATCGCCCTACTGATCGCCCGGTGGCACCTAGAGATGAAGTTTACGAGTACATAATCTTCAGGGCTCATGACATCAAAGATCTCAGAGTTTCGGAGCCTCCTAAACCGCAGTCAACTCTGCCTGGAGGCTTGACAAATGATCCTGCCATTGTTCAAGTAAGTGCCTGTACAGGGTTGGCTAAATATTTGTGGCCTTGCAGGCAACTGTTCTGGTATAAAATGCCAGTGTATGGCAAACTTTGGTGCAGAAGGAATTCAAAGGTTATCAGATACTATTAGGAGTATTTGCCTAGGTTCCACTGTAGTTGCTGCATAAGATGCATAGCTCAAGAGGAAGCTTTCTAAATGCACGGTAACAAATCATTTTCATCACAGTCCATGGCACTGATTTTGATAAGGTTTGTTCCATTTAAAAGAAAGGTAAATGTATATATAGTGACTGTAGGAAAGATGATTTGTATTGGTCATGAAATTTTTTACAAAAGTTCCTCATTTGTAAAATTTAACAACTTGATTACAAAGTTCCTATTAAGACGTGAAGGAGCCAAAATTGATGTTATAAACCACTCTCATCTTGAAACTGTAAAGGTGCACAAAGACGAGAACGAAGACGGGATGAGGCGTCTTCATCCTGTCTTTTCATTCTTGTATTTGTGTGCTTTTAGTTTCAAGATGCAAGTAAACCAACTAGCCCAGTTGTCCTTTCTGTTAAACCACTTCATTTACTTTGTGATCACATCTGCAAAACCCCTCCAAGCGTTAATTTTCACGTACGCTATAAACTGTCAGCTTTAGATGCTCTTGAAGATGCAAGTTACAGAACTGAAATGTCTTTTGGTGAAAAGTTAAGGGTTTGTAAACCTTGTACTTTCTGTAAAAAGCAGGAGGTCCTAAATGAAAATTCTTTGTAGAGTTCCTACTTTCTCAACGGCAACAAATTTCATTGAAAATGGTCCCGCATTTGCCTCGCTAGTTTTACATGCATTTGAATAGGGAAATAGGAAGTTGGCCCCAAGCCACAGCTGCCTCTTTGTTGAAATCGTAGCACTCATAATGGCTGATATTGAGCTGGAGTTCAAGATGTTACAGCTCTCTAATCTATGGCTAGTGGTACCTTCAGCATAGTCCAATTACTTCCACAGGCTGGATTTTGTGATGACCTTTTCCTTCATCACTGACTAGAACGCTAATGCTCTAGCATTATCCCACGATCAGCCATTGGATGAAACAAGTAGTTCAAACATCTGCAGACAATGCAATGGGTCATTACAAAATACAGCACCAGCATTATTGGAAGTTGTGTGCATATGCAGCCACAGGCTCAAAGCAGTCGTGGACCTTTGTCCATTTTTGTCTCAAACCACACAATTTGCATTGTCATGGTGGCAGCCTGAGTTATGCCCGTTTGGACCTTGTGCACTAAAACGTAGTACCTCCTTCGTAGTCCAGGAGCTTGTTTACAAAGTAAAGGAATTTCTATTCATACTAGGACCATGTCTTACAACCAAGTTAAGTTTTGCTGTGTCCATTCATCACTAGTAACAAAGGGCAGGGATCGCGTGGGGACAGCCAAGCACAGTTGCATCAAATTGGAAGCTCTGGATGAGAAGCTGCATTTTCATTTGCCACTTTCATTTGCATTTTCATCACAACCTTTCATTTAGACACTGGTGCAAAATCCAGCTGCATGAAGTGTGCAGTGATATGGTGCTACTGCACAAGCTTTCTATGGCTGTATTTTATGTGGATTACACAAATGAATTGACAGTGAAATTCTAGGGGTGTGTTCTAACTTTCAGCATGTAAATGTACACAAGGCCCACAAGTGCTTGTAAAAGCTGCTAGTGCTATTAAACATATCAAAATTGGGCATAAGATGCAAGCTTAACCCCTTCCGATGCATTCTGCTTGCATTAATGCTTGCAGTCAATAAATTGTGCATATACTTCAAGCGTTTGATTCAGTTAATGCAGAAATGGAGCATTACTGACTGCTTAAAATATAATTCGTGTCATGAGAATGACTTCTCAGAAAATGCTCTAAGCACCACCCTACCACCATGTCTTTCTTAGAGTAGTGTCAATTGCCTTACTATAATTTTTTAAAATTTGACGCATGTATAAGCAGTCCATCAGAATTTTGCACCTGAAGGATTTCATGGTATGTACAAGTGCCATTTCTAAAAGCAAAGAATTTCCACTTAATTGTCTGCTTTACTTCCAGCTCTCCCTATTAGTGACACTTACATGAATGCAATAAGCATATCGCATCTCATCTAAACGAGGTAATTCACTAGAAAGGCATATTGCATCTGATGCACCAAACAGGGGTAGTTGAGATGGAGAATGCTCATTTCAGCGGCACATGTAAACTGAAGCGTATTGAGAATTAAGGGAAAGCATTTGCTGTGGGATAAGCGATGAACAGACGGCCACTGCTGTACTGTGGGACATCAAAACAAAAATGGTGGCTGACGAAACGGGGCACGTTCGATTTCTTTACACTTGTAAGTACGTTAAGTGTTGAAACAGTGTCGTCTTTGCCATTAATGACGTTAAGATTGGTGGGTTACTTCATTTGCATCATTCATATATCCAAGTCCACTCAAGGTAATAGAAGCTGAGACAGCTGTGCTCAGTGACTACTGGACATGGCAACCGCTCCTGACATGCTGGGAAATTTTATTATTCTCGTAAAGTACAATACGTTACTGCAAAATAAACATAGCATAAATATGTCCATGCGGACAAATAGAGAACCTGAGGAATGTAGCAGTTGCTCTGCCGGCATTTTCGAAGCATTTCGCAATGCAACAATAAAACTGGGCTCGTTGGAAGTGAGCACTAACTCCCAAATATGACACTAGGTGCTATTAGTTTGCTGGAAAACAAAATGCGCATTCATGTAAAGGTTGACTTGTGTATATGCAATACAGTAAATATGTGCTTCTCCAGTGTATTTAAACAGAGCTATTGAAACTAGAGGAAACAAGAAAAACTTGTTGCTTTATTTCACTTGTAGGGGGCTTGCAATTGTTGCGAGAACTCAAATTTCTGTAGATCATCAGCTTCATCACCTCCTTTGTAGTGCAAGCTATTCAGATTACGCTGCATAACAGTGCATCTCCTGACATGGGCTGCGGTTTGAAGGCTCATCGTATTTGCTGATGGCTTCCGTGATACCCAATGCTTGTCACTTAGTCCCTCGCATTTAATCAAAATGAAGCCTCTTGTCACAACTGCTATTGCAACCTTGGACCTGGTAGCTCCAAACAAGCTGCAAGGAAACAGCTTACCTCAACTGCAGTCCTCTCGTTTCAGTTCTAGACATTACAAATGTTCACCTTTCTTTTAGTGTGTGCATGTATTGTTCCATATGCATAATGCTTGTAGCAATACAAGCATTATATGCTCATTGCCTTCGTAATTTCCTAGTCTTGCCTGTGCTAACTTTCACGATTTTCTTGCTGTTAGTGGCACAGCTGCAGGTGGTTTGATTGATCCTACACATAGTTAAGGCATCAATCCATCTCTTTACCACTCTGTATGCAGCATTCAGCTACTCCTGTTGGCACTGGAGCCAGCTTTTCTGCACCGGCATACAACCAAGCACCCGCATCATATGGCCCAGTGGGGACCCTACCATCTTATTCTATGGCTTCTCAGTATACTTCACAGCCGTCGCAGCAGCCACCAGCAAGTCTGGGTGGATCCCAGCAATCTGGTGAGCCTAGTTGGACATTGACAATTCGCACATTGTGCATGCCATGCTTGCTATAACTAATTTTTTTCAAGCAATTGAACTTGTCACTAGAATCTTTCTTCAGCGGTAACTGCTAATCTGGGGGGTAACAGCTGGGAGTGCAAAGGCAAAAATCTTAATTCGGGAACTGAAGCATTTTTCTGCCTCGTCAAAGTACTTTTCTGCATGGCCAAACTGTAGTATTTCAGATGACCAATTGGATTGGAGGTTCCTCCTCCATAAATAGACTAGTATGCTCTCGTTTAACCAGTATTGCATTCCCATTTTCATTTAGGGTCTCAGTCTGGCAGTACAACTCCTCTACAGCGGAAGAGCCCCACAATGGATGCTGGAGTTCAGGTTTCCGGCCCTCCCGGTGAAAAACGACAATCTCCACGTGGGGGTTCTCAGCGAAGTCATGGACAGCAGGGTTCTGCAGGGCCAAGCAGGCAGCATGGACAGCAGATGCAGCACCAGCAAGCCTTGCCACCACAGTCTCGTCAAGGGGGCGTTCAGCAGCAGCGAGGCCGTAGGGGAGGAGTTGCTGGTGGTTCATCTGGAGCAGCAGGTGCACGTCCTCGCCAGGGAGCATTCCGCACTGCAAAGCCAAAGGAGCCATTGAAGTTTGACCGTGAATACGACTTTGAGCAAGCCAATGCGGAGTTTCAGGAGCTCGAGAACAAGCTGGCACAGACAAAGATCAGTGAGTTCATATGTGCTGCAAATTTTTGCACTCTGGAATGGCAGTTCACGAGACCTCAACTGTTTTGGATGGGATAGACCGGACTGTTCCTTAGACAGACCTTCACCATTACAGTGTGCATGCAGTGCATTATGACAGCAGAAGCACTGTATGACTAACCAATACATTTAGCTTGTGAAAGTACTACCCGTCCACACAGTAAACTTAGCACGCATGGGGAGTGAGGGCCCTGTTCCTTGCCAGTTTAGCAACTAAACGCTGTCTACTCAAACCTTTCAGCATCTCGGATGTTTTCGTTCAGTGTGGTGCTTTTTGCCACTGCCTAAATGGTCACTTAAGAAAACAGAGCTGCTCAGTAGTCCATGCTTTATTACCTGTTCAATTTCCCAAACTGCTGTACCACTGTCGGGGAGATTGGGTACTGTTAAATCTTTGTAGTTTGCCCCTTTGCCTTGAGCTAAAGGCAAACTGCAACACAATTCTGCACTGCTTACAAATCCCAGTTTTAGATAACTTATACAGAAGTTCTGTGGAAAGTTCTACCCTTGCAGTGCAATTGCGAGGTTTGCAAAACTCTTACAAAAATCTGTTTTTCATACCGAAACTGAAACAAATGCTGCCATTACCAGTTGCCGGAAGTGACCTACCTTGGAGACGATAGACAGCCGGTGCCGAGGCGTCTGCTTTCCTTGCATGCATAACGTTCCCATGTATGAGTGACCAGGTCCAATACGTCTGCTAGCCAGAGTTCATATACTTTACTAGCTGCTTTGTGCACTGGGCCAACGCTGTTGCATGCCCAGTGTTCTAATGCGAAGTATTATCAGTCAAGCCGGTTTTTTCTGTCTGGCGGTCTTCGCTCGTAGAAGAGGGCATGGAGTGGCCAAGCTAAAGGCAAGGTATAGTCCGGCTTAATGCGAATGTGGTCCACGCTTGCCGCAGTTGCACTACGTTGCAGAAAACTGCCCTAGTCTAGTGTAGCTGGCATAATAGCACATGTCCTATCGCACGCCGGAACCGCTGGAACAGGTTGCCTCGTCCACTAGCTTGGCTGAACAGCAGCATGCTGACCTATATGCAGTTCGAGTTCTCTGATGCAAGCATATAACCTCTTTGGATACAAGCATGTTGAGCTTCCACCTTCTACAACAAAGCTCTTGCTCTCTGCGCACTTCTGCACTTGCACTGCAGCAACTGATAGCCATGCTGCCGTGGGTAGCGTTTAAAGCGAGCGTAAAATTTTGGCGTCTTCGGCATAACGCACCGGTCTTCACCAGCCGCTGCCTGGCAATCTGGAAATGCCGGACTCGTTCACCAATCAGGTTAACTGCCATCTGTAGTAAAGGATAAGTACCTGAAGCTCAGCACGTGCGTTGGCTAGAGGGTACTACCATATACAATAAAAGCTTGTTAATTCGGATCTCACGGGAGCGGGAAAGATGTCTGAACTAATGAATGAACAGGAAAAACATTAAAATCAAGTTGGAAGAGTTAAGAAAAATTGATGTCAGCCCGCATCTGCGCGAAAAAGCAGACGACTATTGCAGTATACTTCAGTAAATAAAGGTACGCTTCTCCAAGTGGCCAGCAGCCCACAAACTGTCGGAAGTGCTCAGGCAAACGTCCTCCAATATCAAAAGCACCTCCGTGACTTCTTGTGAGGTGCGATGAGGTCGCGGCTGCACCTCCTCGCATGACTCTTCGTCTGAACCATAGTCTTCCCGGGTGCCCGCGACATCATTAATTTCTTCATCGGTCAGGAGACCAGTCGTGGCGACCCCATCGTCAATCGCGATGTAGTCCTGAAGGGTCACATCTGTGGGAAGGACAGCATCGAAGGTCGGGCAGTCATTATCGGTGAACTCGGCCAACACCTGGTTGGCTACTGCTGCATGCTCGGGCGTCTCAAAACCGCTGTGCCGCAAACAGTTGGCGATGACTTGCGGGGGTGTATTTTTCCACTCATGGGTGATGATATGCACTGCGCTGAGTAAGTCCACTTCATCCAGCTTTAAAACTTCTGAGCATAAGATCATTCGCTGTAGCAGGTGCTTTCGGTACTTCGACTTCACGTAGTTAATGATACCCTGTTCCATCAGCTGAAGGGCACATGTAGTGTTGGGTATTGTGTAGTGTTGGGTATTAGGATAGCGGTAAAGACAAATGCCACAGTTTCCGCAGCATGCCCGCCATGTGTTTCTGTCACTGGCAGCTAAGCGCGCCATCTGTTTGTCTCCTCAAAGGGGACATGGTTACGTTACTGTCGCAGACTTGCCAATATTAACGATACTGATCATTACTGATAAGGAAGAAGCTGTTTCAATGCACGTAATGTACTCTCGAGAAGAAACATAATCGTGTAATCGTGTTCGGCTTGCTCCGCCGGCCGCCATTTTTGTTTTGGTGTCCCGCACTAACAGCGGCAGCCGCCGGCTTGTCATTTCACAGCAAATGAGGGATGAAAAAAGTTTCTTTTCGTGGGAAATTTAACCCGCGTAATGATCGCACCCCTGAACTTGCATCAATTTTTTTGACAAAAAGTGCGATCATTATGCGAGTAAATGCAGTACCTTGACGCTGTTCAGTTCGACTGTACAGTTATGTGCCCTGCAGTTATCAACAATTGTACTAATCTTGCTGTCGTTTGACATGAAGTGCCGGTCTAACTGATGCAACCAGCCTCAAAAAAATGTCCAGGGTCATCCAAGCCTTCCTGTTCGCTCTGTACTCGACAGGAAGGCTTTTGATGTTTTTAAAATGTGGCTTATGCGCCTTCCCGATGACAAGTGGCAAGCACTCCGTGCCAGTCAAATTGGCGGCAAGAAGCAGTTATCCATTACTTGCACTTGTCGCCAATGCATGGGTCCCCTTTGAAAGTGTCTTGTCGGGCAGAGCTCTGAAAAATTGAGCAGTTTCGTCTACACGTCACTTGGTTCGTATGCGGCGATGTGCTCAAGCAGCTTCACACTTTTCCACTAGGTGCAGGGGTGGTGTAGAGGTAGAACACCCGCCTCGCGTGCAAGAGGGCCGTGGTTCGAATCCTGTTGCCGCGCAATTTTCCACCAGATTAAAAAAAAAAACTGCGTGTTGATACAATTGCATAAACAGGCCCCCAAAATGTTATTTACTTTAGCAAGTTGGCCGAGTGCTTGAAGCCTGCTTCACCTCCCCCGAGGGTCGGCCCAGTATTGCACTATCTTCGTAGACTAAAACTGTGGGCTGATCTTGGACATCGATCTGCTAGAAACTAGCCGTATACAGCTTCGCTGTAAAAGTCAAATCGGGGTGCAGGTTGCAGTACTACGTGAATTTCGCCTTAAGGTGCGGATTCACGGTAGCATGTGCCATGCTGCTTTATTGAATGAGCTTTGTCTAGTAGCTTCAGGTTTTTTGTTTGCAGATTGCAGTGGCCGAAGATATGTATTGCATTGTCGATTCGTCCCAGTGGTAGTTCAGTGCTCAGTCTAAGCACAAAGCGCTCAAGTCTCACCTGCTTTTGCACTGCCTCCAGTGAAGTTTTCACCAGCGAGTGCTTCACTTTAAGCTGAACTCAACCTCCTTTGTAAGCATTGTGCTGGAGTTTTCCTGGTGACTGCTGATCGGATTTCATTGTGAAGAAATCCCTCTGCTATATCTTGTATCTTCATTTATCTGGCCGGCTCGGCTTGTTTCTTCCTTTGTATGTTGCGCTGTACCAGTTCTAAAAGCGCCAGAAGCAATCGCGTGCGCCAGAAACACTTCATGGGCGCCATCTTGTTTGATCACCCATTCAAAACGGCACACATCTTGCTACCGGCATGTGATAACGGCTTTTACACACCTAGTGCAGTGCATAATGCAGTGCACACCTAGTGCATGCAGTGCACACCTAGTGCAGTGCATGCAAATTCTCTAAAATGCCAAGAACATGAGGCACAACGTGTTGCCAATAGCTATTTTTTTTCATACTGCAGGCCAGTCATTGCCCATGCAGGAGGGGGTATATGAACAGGTTAGTGGTAGAAGGTACATAAAGTTAGTAATTATTCATGGTGAAAATTCAATACTGTATTAGGCTCATAAGAGTCAATGTTATCGCAACACACAATATCATCTGGCAAATTGTTCCTGTAGAAAATAGCCCACGGAAAAAGGGAGTATTTGTGAGCGTTAGCATGACCCTATGGTTGGCGGATTGTTTTGGAATGAGTGTCTCGGTGAGTGCTTAAGGGTCTCGCAGGTAATTGGAACGTGTTATGTTGAAATAGCCATGGTATAATTGACAAATGAATTTTTGTTCTGAAATTATTTTCTACAAAAGTGGTTTAAGGTTTGCTCTTGCGAGCAAATCTGAAGCACTAGAAAGCCTTGAGTGATCAGAGTATACAAGTCTGACTGATAGTTTTGTGTGCATTCTATTTTATTAATGAGATGTTTTTGAAGTGGACCCCAGAATAAATCAGTGTATTCTAAGCATGGCCTCATTAGTGTTTAGTGAGCATTTAGTTAAATTAGGTTAAAATTGTTAATCATCTTAAAATTGGGTAAATGTGCACTGTAATACAGTGAGAGTTGTTTTCCTTTAATATCTTCCTTTGGCGGGCTGGAAATAGGTAAACAGTCCCGGATATCAAACCTTCCGAGTATTTATTTTCAACAGGAGAGTACGTGTGTTCAATGCATTGACTGTTCGCTAAATGCCACCAAGGGCACTACCACTACTGAAGTCTCCATTAAGGTTTGGTGCATGTGTGATGTCCAGCCAAGTTCAAATTACCTGGTGAAAGCTAACTTCAGCATCAAAATAATGAAAGCTTGGTCCTGTAGAAATGCATGGCCACCAGCCAGGACCATTGGAAAAATATTCAGAAGAGAAACTTTACTCTTTTGCGTTGCCACATGTAAGCATTCCCACACGGTGAAAAGTTTTCGACAAGCATTAGTTCTTTCTGCTGAAACGGTGTGTGCGTGTGTGTGCGTGCGTGCATGCGTGAACGCTCACCTCAGGCTCGAAACATTCAGACCATTTTGCTGCAGAACGATGAACTTTGTCTAATGGTAGGTCTATCATGACTGTCGTCTTTTGCGTTCCCTAGCTTTGTCTTTTGAGGCATGCTTCTGCGAGTGACCCCATTTCACATCTGCCACTGAGGTAGACACTTTCGAGTGCATTGCAGAGACACAGCACAGATGAAACCTAAAGAGCAAGTGAAGCGTGGGAGGCAGTGATTTGACATGTGCAGTGACGCACATACTAGGCACAACTTCAGTCAACCATAACCATGGAGCCACCATGGCATCTGGGAAAGTCTCTCGCCCCGGAGCTCGGGGTTAGATTCCCACCCAGACAGAGATTTACCAAATTTTATTTTCGGAGGCATTATTTTACTTCATTTACAGAAACCTGCCTGACCAATTTCAGATCAATCCGAGCATTTTTTCATTTTTACTCATTGCACCGTCAGCTATTTTTGGTACCATCTTTTGGTCACGCTGCCGCCCACAGCACTGTATTTTTGTGTAATGGGGCATATAATGCTTTTGCATTAATGACCGAAAAATCAAGTCTACTGTATTTTCTTAAATTTCTCTTGTATCCTCCCTCCTGAACTTCTAGAAGGTTGTTTGGTGCATTAAATGTTAAGGATACACCTAAGTGCTAGCTCACAAATAGGCATGGTACATTATCTTCCCTCAAGCCAACAGATCAGCAGTTTTAGATCGCCTTTTTAATTTAAATAGACTTGTACATAATAATAATGGACTCCAACTAGCCATTCGAGCTTATTATGCTGTGTTCATTGTTACAGCTCCTTATATTAGTGAAGTGCATGAACACAGCACCTCATCAAACCATGAACTTCTCTTCTAGTAAGTTTTAGCTGCTCGTCTCTTTACATTATGCCACTGTTGCCTACTTTCAGGTGATGAGAAGAAAGACGACTCTGGCACTGAAACTCAAGTGGGAGACAACCATGAAGATGATGATGTGGTATATTACGACAAGAACAAATCCTTCTTTGACAACATCAGTTGTGAGGCCATTGAACGAAGCAAAGGGTAAGCACTTGTACTGTAGGCTTTCAGTGTCCTTGTTCTGCATTGTTCTCATTCTTGCCATTCCTGCTCCATTTATTCCACTGAGCTGTGCACATCGTCACTATATAAAAAATTGGACATTCTACTGTTCAACCAGACAGCAAAATCAGCAGGGCAATCTAAAATGTCCTTTTTTGAAGAATTCTTTGGCGATGAAATGGCACAAATAGGAAATGCTGATAGTAAACTTTTGTTTATGAAAGTTTTGTTAGTATACTTTAGCAAGCCTTGATCTAGGCCAGTGGTTCTCAGCCATAGGTGCATCGGGGACCCCTTGTGGACCGACTGGTAGAAGTGAGGGAATCCTTGCAGTGTGGGGTGGGAGGAGGGTAAATTAACAGAACATGCGCCATGAAACAAGTGCCTTTTATTGCCACCTGGCAAAGACTGGTCAAACAAAAGTTCCACATCAATTCAATCTGGACAGCTTGTCAATATGCGGTCCGGTTGCACTTCAGCAGAGTTGCATACCTGCAGCCAAATTCGACCCGTTTCTGTATAGGCTGTCAAAGTATGCAAGCCTGGAAAAACCATGCTTGCATGTGTATGTTGTAGAAAACTGCAACAAAAGCTTCACAGCCATTTCATAGAGAAGGGCAAACATTCCTGCAGTCCTCAACCAGAATGCCTCAACACTTGCAGACATGCTTGCAAATTTTCTTCATGGACATGGGTCTTCCAGACCCCTATTTGGGAATCTCTTATTTCGGCTGGCACGTAGCACTATTGTCTAGCCTTTTCTTCCTGTCCATGAGCGACAGCATTCCTGCAGTGCTGAGCACACGGTCTTGATGCCAGGAACACTGTTGGCTGTAGGTGCTGATATGTCAAGTGCTGCATTCTCATGAGAATCTCTCCAACAGTGATGGACCGAGAATCCAGGCATCTTCAGCAAATCTCCATAACTTTATTGCAATAGCTCTAGTGGAGATTTGCAGTCGCCTAAATGATCTACTAAAACTGATCAGTCTTCGGGAAAATCTACATCCTTGCGCAGTGTGCTGGGCGCTACCGAAGCCGGCATGTGTTAATCGGGAACTGTATTCTCGGGTCTCTCAGATGCAACGGCCACCATCTCGAGTGCTATTAAAAAGTCCATGTACCACCCACTGCCATGGGTGGAATGAGGACTTCGTTTTCTCTGCACACCACAGGATACCGTATTTACTCGCATAATGATCACACTCTCGTAACGATTGCACCCCTGAATTTTGTAGTCAAAATTCGATTTTTCCTTATGTAATGATCGCACCCTGAACTTATTGCAGCGATATGTCGTGTGCCAAGTATAACTAATGATCACTCTTACCATCTGTCGAATGCTACGCGAACGACTCTTGAAGACATACAAAGCGGTCTGCAAGCACCGAACATTCCTAAGCAGATGCCCCATTTCATTCCTTTCATCACTTTACACACTTCCGTGAAAAGAAAGCTACAGCCAAACTTGCCTCGGCTTTATTATTTGTAGGCTTCGTAATGATTTTGGTCAGAAACATAAAGGGCGCCTTTCAATTCCTCTCGTCTGCACTCGTGGGCACGCAACATATCGTAACATATTGTTTACACGGATGTTACAAGTGTACCCTATTCATACGCCGACGCTTGTAACACAGCTATTTGCCCACCCTTAGCAGAAACATGCTGTATTAGGATAGCAGTGAAGACAAATGCCGCAGTTTTCACACCATGCCCACCATGTTTGTCACTGGCAACTAAGCGCGCCCATCTGTTTCTGTCCCCTCAAAGTGGACATGGCTACGTCATTGTCGTAAACTTACCAATATTAATATTATTCATTACTCATACGGAAGGAACTGTTTCAATGTGCGTAATGTACTCGCGAGAAGAAAAATAATCTCGGGTGGCGCGTTCGGCTTGCTCCGCCGGCCACCATATTTGTTTTGGTGTCCCGCACTGACAGCGGCAGCCGCCTGCTTGTCATCCTGCAGCAAATGCGGGATGAAAACAGAAAATTTTTCTTTACGTGGGAAATTTAACCCACGTAATGATTGCACCCCTGAATTTGCATCAATTTTTGTTTACAAAAAGTGCGATCATTATGCAAGTATATACATAACCTCAAACCACACAAAGCCATGGAATATACACTCACTATATATGGTATGCAAATTGTCGGCACATGTCGGTATAGGCCGTGCTGATTGATTTTGATGTGGCCATGACATGTTTCCGGTGCCTCCAAACTATCTTTGTGCTCTATCGTTTTCGTAAACAAGAATGGCGGGCACATAAATGAACTGTAGCAGTATTTTTTGCATTCAAGTGGGCAGAAAATACATTTCAGCACTTTTTGGACTCTTCGTGTTACACGAGTAGATAATCTGGGGGCTATCTGCTGATACTTGTCAAAGGGTTGTATTGCACCTGATCTCGACTAGGTACTGCCCTTGCATGGGACCAGGTCATTTTGTCCCATTTTTTTCCGACTAAAGCCGGTTTCACATACAACCGACAGCGCGGCGGTGGTCACTGCGGCTAAGCGGCACGCAGATGCAGCTTCGTTTCACATGCTTCGTTCTGGCGCGACGCATGCCGCTGTGATGCAGTGTTGCTTGCAAAAAGCGCCTGTGAGCCGCGGGTTTCGGTGTGGACCAAGGCGCAGCTCTTGAAGACCATTTCCATGTTTTGGTGTGCTTCATCTGCGGGTTTGATCGGTGTACTAAGTTGGTGCCCCACTTTCGTGCTTGCAAACCTTGCATAAAATAAACCCTGTGTATCAGAACGGTTAATGCAACTTCTCTATTCACATTTTTCTCTTAGCTCTTTATAGGCTCCAGTTAACAATGCTGCCAAGTACATGCACACAATTATCCACATGGAAGCAAATAAATTGGTTGGTTTGTGTTTCCGAGATTTAGGCTTGAAGCACGTGCATGTCTGCTAACAGCTCTTGTTTACGGATGCTTCAAAGCATTCGGGCGCCACCTGGATCCAAGAGGCGCCTATGGACGGCTTTCAAAGAAGCTCGTGTCCCTTTTCGCCTCCAGGCATTCAAGTAGAAAGGCAGTGAGCCCTTGTAGAACTCGGGTACGTGACCTTTTCGACTCCTACATGCGCTGCGAACAAAATGTATGGACTGCCATTCCATCTCATCTGTCCAGACCCATATGGGGTCACCATCGAGGGAAGAGGTAATGGAACAGCACGTGTGCACAATTTGGCTCCAAAGAATGGAACTCGAAATTGACACATGTAAGCAAGCAGCAATTCTGAGGCACCAACAGACATAGCCAATTCGAGTGACGCTGACATTTCCTTCATGGAAGTATGAGTCACTTGCGACGAGTACCTTCAGCTTCAATCCGTAGCTTCTTCCCATAGAACTCTCCTCTTATATTTGTGGTTCTATAATGGAGTATTTTTGCAACAAACAAGTGGACACTGCACAACTTAAGTGATGGAACAGCTCGTTGAAAACCGTAAGACATTGCAAACTGGCAGCGGATATAGTCTGCTACAAATCTTGTCTGTTAGAACTGTCCGCTCTTGTGGGGTAGTTTCGCCCAGCCACGGCCCTGTCACGTGATCTTAACAGCGCTGCTCAAGGCACTTGGCCATTGGTTGCCGCTCGCAAATTTTTCCAAATGTTTTGATCGTGATTGCAGCGGTGCACACCACTCCGAAAACTGGTATTGGGAAAGGAAGCTTGGTCACACGATGGGCGCTGCCCAGTTTCTGGACCAAAATTGCTTGCATGTGAAACGGGCTTGAGAGTATGAAATTGGCCATGATCCTCCGCGATCGCCCACCACCACAAAAGCAAACACCACCATTTTCATATTGAATTTACACTAATACCTCGTTAACTTGAAGCAGTAAAAAGCTGGAAAAAATTTCGATAAGCAAAGTTGCGGAAATTGTAGTGAAAAGCATAGTTCTCAAAAATATTCACTTCTACTGACCAGCTTTTCAACAAGAGCTTTTAAACTGGCTCTTCGTAAAGGTTTCAAAGAAAAAAAGGCACACCAGGGGTATCGCCCAGCTCTGTTTTACAACACTGCCATTTTATTCAGTGCATAAAAACTGCATAAGGCTGGTGTGCTTCGCAGTAGCACTTGAACTTGGAAAGGTGTCCACGACCTTATCGTTTCCACCGTTGCACTCAACTTTATTTGGCAGCAAGTGCAGCATGTTTATTTCGGCTGATGTCAGCACCTCTGTCTTTCGACGTTGGTAAATTCACCTTTCTGTGGCACCGTTCCTGATAAGTCCGTGCAGTGTGTGTTGCATAGACCACTGCCAATGTGACATTGCAACTTTCAATTCTGTTCGAACAGAATTGAAAGTTGCAACACTACGCAATGCATGCTGCACGGACTTGCCGGAAATGGTGCCACAGAAAGTGACGAGAGCATTCACAAGTGCGCTCTGGAGAGCAGTATGTACACCCCCTGAGCCTCTCAACGTTCGGAGCCTGGCACACGAGAGAAGACTGCCCGCTTCCTCATCGCATTCGTTCCTTTCGCGCAGCCGCGATCATCGGTTCTCTCTCGCGCTTTCACTCGTACATACAGCAAGGGTGCACGGCGACGGTGAAGTCGACTGCAGAAATGCTCTTGGACTGCCCATACAATTATCCCAATGCAGGGCCGCAGGGCCACGTTCATGTTTTAATCGTGAAGGTCTTGAGAGAGAGAGAGAGAACGGACCTACAACAGACTGCCGCAGATGGACAGAGCAAAGCTGCACGGAGACGATCCACGATCGTGCGGAGTTCGAATTATCGGTGGTGGTGCAGATTTCAGTGTGAATTAGCTAGATGCATTACATATTGCTTTCAATACATTGTTGGACGGACTGCGGCAGCTACTTCTAATTATCCGAAATTTCAAATTATGAGCTCTGAATTGAGCTTTTACTGTATGCTCATTCTTTATCTTTTAACTGTAGCATCACTTGTTTGATCACACTTTCTGGGGAGTCCACTTTTTTGGGGGGTATGTCAAAGCTTCTGGAGACTGAAAATGCAAGGAACAGCCTCTGGATGCAGTCCAGATTTCTAAATTTTTTTTGGGGTGGTCCAGGAATACCTCGCCTCTAAGCTCACCGTAGTATTTATCCCATCTCGTGATGTTGCTCGTGAAGTGCTTCTCGTAGATGTAATATCTCGATGCGAGCTCACGGCCATCCCCAGAAATCGCTGCAGCCCATGCTTGCAGTCATTCAGGGTCATTGAGAGCCTTGAAGATCCTCACCTTTTCCTTCCAAGAAATGTACTTGCTTTTTGCAGTTTTCATCAAAACACCTGCGTCCCATCGTAGGCAAGTAAATTCTGAAGGGCATTCACACATAGCAGCGCTTTTAGTATTGCAGACCTCTAACAGATGCCAACAAGAACTGTTGTTTGACTTGAGGGCACACAAACTAAATGTTACGGCATGCCCACTGAAGCGAACGTCGGGTGTCTTCTGCATTGAGCGAAAGACATGGGTGCCACCGAAGAGAGCTCATCCGGGCTGCCCGCCCGAGCATCTACTTTTCTTCCTTGTTTTCCCTGTGGCTTGCATGACGTGCCGCAAGGCGCCGCCCACTGCATGCACCCAGTCGGCACGTGCTATTTTAAATATTGCTAACTCTTAAATATTCTTCCTCTGTTATTGCAATGCACAAGGCACATGTGCTTTTATTCTACGTTGCATAGAATAAAACTAAACCAAATCTCGCCTCCAATGGTAAATCGCATACGTTGCATAAAGCGAACAAAACTGTTAAGCATGCTCTTTTGTGGCAGGTGCGGCAACCTCGCGTGAAGCTTGTTAAACGGTCCGGTGGCAGTTTGTTCCAGTCTCGGTCAAGATTGCAAGATGCACAATTTGGCTCAAAAATACTTGAAGATAAAGGGCAATAAATACATGGCACGTAAATAGTTCGGTGCCATAGGAAATTTCAACTGAGCAGATTTTTCTAGGGTTAGAGGTATGACTATTCATTCACGCCGTGCCACTTGAGCACTGCCACAGCGGAACGAAGAGGAACTGGTCATGGCAACGCCTCAAACATAGGACATCCTTCCTCCAATGAGAGGTACAAGTGCAGCTCTCGCCATCTTGGTACTGGTGCACGAAACTTCGATGATGCATGAGAGCGGCATCTAAGGTCAACCATTCCACATCACACATTCACTTTGCGGCAGCATGTAAACTCCCAAGCATCAACCACCTTCACGCTGCACTTGGCACGTTGCAGTGTCCATTGCACAGCGCTGAGGTTAACCCCACTATGCATTATGCTGACAGTAGAGTAAGCTAGGCACCTGTGTTCGTGCAACTTTGACCTGCCAGGAAAAGACATTGCTTGTACAAAATAATTGCAGTTAACATAAGGATTAACAAGATTTCAGCCAAATTGCAGGCGTCATCGGAAATTGTACATCCTGCTGGTCATGTTAGTGCTCTAGCTGTGCTACATGCCTTTTTAAAGACAGATTATAGCTATATTGCCAATAAGCAAGCACAGTAGTGATAACGCTGACTTCATTGTCGCCTGAAAAAAACTGAAAGTTCGTCTAGTTCATTTTGACTCCTGAAAATTTTCTGCTAAAAAGGACAAGCCCACACATGCAGTGCTGTGCTCTATTGTCGTCGGTTGTCCCTGTCCTTTTTGTGCAAATTCTCAAACAATTGTCAAGATTGGAGTGTCCTTATGCTTGCTCCAAGATGTAGCCGCTGTCTTGCATGGCCATTGTAGCAGCGTCAGGGTGCTGTGGAATGTGCCACAAGTTTCCAGCAGCTTGCAGCGGTGTTCCACATGACTAGACCCTATGCTCTTACTATGTTCAGTGCGCTTGAAGATGCAGGACGTCGTGAGCAAACTTGCTAGCATGGCACACATGCACAGAATTCATTTGACTTCAACGTGGCCATTGCAAATCTGTTCTTGAAATTTTGCTTATGTAGCAGAGCAAGGGAAAAACGGCACCCAGATACAGTGCATTGACTTGTCAACTCTGATGGTGGCCTTTCAAGTCTTGAATTCAAATCAATTCTTGGACTTCAGTGCCAAGCACACTGTCTTGGCACGGTGCCAGGAATGCTGTTGTCCTTGCAGACATGTCTGGTTCAGTCAAGTGAAATCTCTAGAAAGTGATTGGCTGGCAATACTGGTACTGAGCTTTTTTTTTTTTTTTTTTTTCAGAAAGTTTGTGGCTGCTTATCTATAAATTTTTTCAGCATTACGTTCACTGTATCTGCATTAGTGTGCCTAACATTGCTTCACACCAGTAAAACTCTGTTTAGCAAGTCAACCATTGAATAACCAGTTTCAATGTGACTAGCATTCTTAAAATTCGCCCACTTTCCAGCCGGTCTCACCTAGTTTTCCCCAGCTTCTGTTAAAAAATTATCCTTCAGAATTTCTCCAGTGCTAACCAGAATCAAACCCATGCCACAAGAGTTCCTCAAGCACAGCAACTGGTGCAACATGCCTGGAGAGAGGGATTAATGGTATCTTTCTTTCTAAACTCTTGCGAGTGCACTCCTCAGGTGCATGTCAATTTATAAAAGGGAAAACGCCCACTGTTCTAGCTGACAATGACTGTTATGCCTGAAATAGACTCCTGTGCAATCATGCCGTAGTTCATAGGAGGTCAGGTATGCGGAACCATAATTCTACAGTTTCAGCAGGACAAAACCGGCCATAGTTGGGAGGCCATGTTTATTGAAGCTTTCTTTGTGGTGTCTGAATGTGCACACGCTGTAGTCTGTGGTGGCACTGTGGCACATCCACGTAGCATTAACGCAATTAACATTCATGGCCTACTTCCCCCACTGCAGATTGTAAATCAACGTGGCTTCAGTTTGTATATACATTGCTCGCATGATAATTGCATTAGTGCAGTGATTGTGAGTTCTTCTGGAAGCTTTATTGCAATAGTCTCTCCTGTGCAAGATTGTATACGTAATTCACAGTACTTCAACTAAATTATGAAGGAATTGAGACGGGTGGTTGTACAACAGTATTCATTTATTTGCAGCACTGCACCATATCCTAGAACACAGTGGAACGTTATCCTGTCATGATATAACTGTTCTTGTCTGTGCAGGGTTCAGAGGATAGACTGGCGGCAGGAACGCAAGCTGAACCATGAAACATTCGGCATCTCTGCAAACAACTGGATGAGGCGTAATGCATGGCGGGGTCGTGGGGGAGGTTTTTGGCGTGGAGGGCAGCGAGGTGGCCAGCGTGGAGGTCGAGGTGGAGGAAATCGTGGGGGAGCCAGACCACGCAATGGAGGCGTAAGAACCCCTTTATGCACTGTGCACATCCATTTCTTCTTGACTTAGTGTTTAGGCTGATGGTATGCACCTTCATAATGTACTGAACTATTAGGAGCATGCACAAGCTTCTGTTGGGAGTTCAGTTTAGCGGAGGCAAGTAGTTGCAAGTTTTGACAGGTTGAGAGTGGCTTTACTCGAGAGTAAAAGTAGGTTTGCCGAGTGGCAGTAGTGGTGCCCCTGTCCGTCGGAGGCTTCGGTTGGAGCAGGGGGCCACGATCGTCAATCCATTGATCGGAACGCATAGCTCGCTGCTGCGCAAATGCGTGCGAGAGGTGTTCGTCACCAATCCAAATCTAGAACAGCCGAGAGGAGAGTGCCCTGTGCGCCACGCGACTACTGCACCCAATCGCAATGCCGCATTTGCCTTTCTTTTTTTTTTTTCTAGAGTTTTCTGGTTAATTTTTAGATGGAGAACCACGTCGCTCTGGCTTTCTTTAGCTCCAATCTCTCCTACGATGATGCCAAGATGGCGGCGCTGCGTCAACGAATAGCCGGGCTACAGTGGCTAGAATGGGGAAGTGTGGCGAGCAGCACGTAGTGCCTATGGGGTGCATTGAAGCCGCCAACAGGGGAGCTGCAAAGGGGTGCACACTAACGTTTAAAAGTCACCCGGTGCAAGATGCGCCGGCTCTGCTGCTTCAGTAACACCACGTGCCCTGACCTGTGGGAAGTAGCACTCGTTTCTTTTTCTGCTGCAGCAATTTCAAAGCATAGAAGAGTACACGCACAAGCCACTTGCCAACTGAAAGCGAAGCTGTCGCATTGCACTCAAACTATTGAGAAACTGAAAAGACAAAGTGCAGAACTTAACGAGGGCGTCCTCGCAGACCGGTTACAAGCCCTTCCACCGAAGCAAAGACTTGCTGTTATGCAATGCTTTCAAGCCGCTCGCCGCAAATCAACTAAAGGTATGTAGTACAATCCGGACTGGTTGCTGGATTGCATAATAATGCAAACGAAAAGCCAGAGGCTCTACGAGCATTTTCGGCGGGAAGGCATACTCATCCTCCCAAGCAGAAGCTGTTTGAAGGTGCACATGCAGAAATACAAGAATGGGTTTGGCTTCAGCCCTGCTATTATCACAGGGATTGAAAAAGATCCTTGGAGGAATTTAAATGCCACGGCAGCCTGATTGTGGACGAAATGAAGCTGTCGAAGTTCTTGAATGTTGGCGCTAGAGGGAAAGTGGAAGGCCTGGTGGATGGGAAAATTCGCACTGGAAAACAACAAACATCATGGTTGCGCGATTGTTTCAGCTTTTCACTGGTTCCTGGCACCAGATACTCAGTGTTTTCACTTCCAGGGGAAATGTGAAGGCTGCGCTTTTGTGCGCGATCTTAATAGAAGCTAAGATAAGGCTGGACTGAAGATCTTAATAGAAGCTTAGTAGATAAGGCTGGGCTGAAGATAGATTATATCGCGGCGGATGGAGCTTCATGGAACCTTTCAATGTGGCACCTTTTTGGGATTTCTGGCTCCTCGAAGTCTATAAAGCCATCTGCACCACATCCTGTTGACACTGCTGGGTGCCTCTTCTTCATTTCGTATTTTCTGCACCTGATAAAATGTTTGAAATTGCCTTCTTAAAGCAAGGTACAAAAGACCTGAAGGTTCTGTTTATACTGAGCACATGGAGCGGCATACGAGGATAAGTGTCCGTTTACCCTTAAAGTGATGCCGACGATCACTTGCTCACGTGAGCCCTAACAACTTATGAAAAGATGAAGGTAAACCTGGCATTGCCCCTTTTCAGTCCTCAGTTGCTTCGGGGCCCGTTTTTCCACAAGAAGCAAATAAGGGAGCACTGGGGTCACCCGCACGAACTCAAGCCTTTGTTCTGCTGATGTGGAAGCTAGTAAAAGCAGTGACAGCACGGATTCCATCTGAAGGGTTGATACCTGACTACATATGAAAGGCACGTCAAGGATGTATTAGACTACCTAAACTGATAGGAGGCTCATGCGGGAACTTCACCAGCCGGATTTCTTTCAGCAAGCACTGCCAAGGGGCTAAGGGTCACCCTTCAGGCCACACTTGATATATGAAGTACCTTCGGGAGAAGCTTGGCTTTAAGTAGCTGCGGATGTGTCGGCTGAGCCAAGACTGCCTCGGGAAAATTTTGGTATCATTAGACAATTTTCTGGTTGCAATGACAATCCCACTTCCGCCCAATTCTTGCTCATTGTGAACTGCCTTAGTTTTTGACTTTGTCAAAGCTCCCAGCAGTGGCAACTGTGAAGCGGGTGATCTGACCTTTCTCCTCAGTAGTGAGGATGCAAGCCATAGTGGGCAGGTAGAAGCTTCTCATGTGATGAAGTCCACAATGCTCCCCGACAAAGATGAGCGATTCGTGGCTAGTCTTCTACATTGCAGGGTTATGCTGCACGCAAAACAATCCTGAAGACTGCGTGCAAGGAATGCTTTGATGAGCTCCTTGTATCCGCCGACGAAGCCACAGAACAGCTGGCAATGCTTGCCAAGTTCTGCGGTGCCTCGTATACCCTTCTGAAAAGCTCTTCTCATATGTAGACACCCTTGAAACTACTTTTTCAATGTGGTTCAGTTACAAGCGGCACAGTGACAGCTTGGAAGAGCTTGTCTCCTGCCTGCAAAAATTGGAGGGCGCTTAAGCTTCGCCTTCAAGAGTGGAATGCGATAGCGTTATCGCACCCCGTTCGCACCGCCCACTCATTCGCTTGGCATGCTCTTGAGTCGCACAGTGACGAAATGTGCGCCTGAGCAAGCGGAACGAACCAAAGAACTCGGTGTCTCGGAGGGAGAAACTATCTACGCTAGCCAAACGGCGTGATCGGCACGGACAGCCGGGCCGCGACGCACCAAGTAGGCGGACGCAATCATGGGGCTGACGCCTCGATGGGATCGTCCTCTATCTCGCTTGGGAGCATGACTCAGACGCATGGCTCACCAGCAGCATGGCACATCTCGCAGGGGACGCTTTACCACCAGACGCGCTACGGCGCAGCGATCACTTCAGAGGCGACCCGCATCGAACGCTGCACCTAGGAATCGCGCTGTGAGCGGAAAGAGTCGCCACGTCGCGCGAGCGAGTGGCGCTGCCACCTGTCGGGGCAGCGCCGTACACTGCGAGAAGGGGGTCTTCTGTGTTTGTTGCAAGATGGCTCTGCGTGTGCCCAGAGCGCTGAAGAAATGTAGCGGAAACGTACTTCGCTACTCGTGTGACTGCGACTTCTGTAATTTACATGCTCATAATTACCTATATACACCGCAGTATAACTTCCTACGGCACATTTCGAAGGCAACACTGCATTCACTAGAGGCGCTTTTGTCCTACTTTGAACCATCAAACTCTTGGCTGAGTGGTAGCGTCTGTCTCGCACTCCGGAGACGCTGGTTGGATTCCCACCCAGCCCATCTTCCAAGCTGTTTATTTATGAAGTGCCTTCTGGGATTTATCGCTCACGGCCAACGCCGACGACACCGGCTTTTCTGCGACACAAGCTCCTTAACGCTACCGTGTTAAAACGATGACGCCATGCTAGGCTGTGCACAGTAGAGCCCCAACCTCGCCAACCAGTTTTTTTTTTTTTTTTTTTTTTTTTTTTTTTTTTTTTTTTGTCATCTGTTTGCACTTCTACACGAAGGCACTCAACAAAGAGATAGTCTTCCCGTGAAAAGAAACACCTGAAGTTCAGGCGCGTCACTTAGCAGAGGCTGACGTTCTGTTTGAAAATTTTTGTTCTCTCGAAAAAGGGGGCACCAGCTCAGGTTTGTTGCATAGCAAAACATAGATGACTGAGAATAGTTTGTTCTAAACTGATTCTAAGCCAATCTTTTAAAAATGAGTTGTTTGCGGAAGAAGTGTTAAAAATAAAATTTTTGCTTCAGAGTTACCGCTAAGAATTTTCTTGCTTTGTGTTCGGTAAACAGATAAAGCAAGCTGCAGTCTACCATCTACGCACACTCAATCTGATTCTTACCTTGGCACCTTTTAATTCGTAAGGGGCTATGCTTCTCTGTGGCAATTTGCAGCCATGAACGAGCGAGCATGTATACACACTTATGTATACTGCAAACGCTCTTATTTGTTATTGCATTCCTGACTTCACGCGCGGATGACCGAATTCCACCAGGGCCGTGCACTGCGGCTACTAGCTACTGTCGGGGCCGCTGTATATGTGTGGCAGAGCCCCCTGGCAGTTTCCTTTCAAAACGCCACGCGCATTCATCACACTTCCTAATTCTAGCCACTGTAGCCGGGCGATCCGCGGTGAGATGGGGCCTTCAGGAGCCCGATGTTCTCGCAATTTTTTATGACAGCACTCTAGGAAAGTGCTGTTTTCTTGATTTTTACCGCATATTTTGTTATATTTCGCCACATGGTAAAAAAACGTCCGTGAATCCTGAAAAATCGGAGAACCGAAAATTTTGACAATTCGACCACTTCAATTGCCGCATCCCCCCTTAACTAAGGCACATAAAAGTATAGACTTGGTCACTCCGTGCCAGCTGTCCCAACTGTGGCACTCGAGAAAAATTTATCTAAAAAATTGTGAAAAAGATTACATGCATGTAACCATTACTAGAACAGTATTTCCTCAAAATATTTTGAATGGAAATAGTTTCGCAACGTAATGCCATTTGAATTTCAAGAAATTATGGAAAATCAGGTGCAGAAAAGAAATTCGCCAAAAATAGTTTTGCACATTGTTTCAAAATTTGGGGTTTTGTGTTGTCTGAACATTGTTCTTTCATCAAAGCACTTCCACAAAATAACTTCATGTTTTTTACTCCTTAGCACCAAAATGAACATGCGCAAATTCTAGTTTTTGTGAAATTTTTGACAAGGAAAGTGGTCAAGGGAGAAAACCTGGAATTTCGTGGAACTGTCACTAGAAAGGTCCATCTGAAATTTTGGCAAAAACGCTATTTTGGCCTATGTTTAGACTTCAGTAATGCACTAAGGTGGTCCATGAAAAAAAAGCAGAAAAGTGGATATCATTCAGAAGAATAACAGCTTTCGCCACAGAAATCTTAACGTAATTTTGTTGTCATCGAGAAAAACATTTTTTTGAATTTGAGTGCCATCATTGCATTTTTGGTTTGTGCTGCGAGTTCACCGGATAGCATGTTCGCGGGAAATACAAACCAGGGTTTGACAATTCGACCACTTGCTGCACAAGCTGCACGTAGTGGTCTGTGTGGTGAGGAATGAAAGCCGACATCACGAGAAGTTTGTAAGAATTTGAATCTTTAAGGTAGATGGACATTGCGCACTTCCATGCTACTGAAAGTACACATATGCGGCCACCTATGCGTTGCGTGGTAGAGCGGGCTACAAATCGCTTTCATTTTCTCAGACTTTTATAAAAGTATTCGGTGAAAATGGTTTCCTGAGGCGCGACATCAAAGGCCCAGCGGTCCGTGTCCCAATAAAAACCTTGCCGACTATTGTCTATCTGGCCTGAAGCAGCAGGAAGAAGACATCGCAGAACTAGTGCAATATGCTCAATAAAGCTCCCTGTCAAAAATATTCACCAAATCTGTGTTTACACTGGTTTCACGGTGACTGAACATGTTTCGTTGAAGTGGTGCTTGCAGTTCACGCTCGTGAAAGCAATTTGTGGCCCGCGCTATGCTTCATGTGTACGCGGCCACATATGTAAGATGGTTTCACTCGCACGATAACACCAGCAAGAATGCGGCCCCAAGAAGTGTCCAATCACGGGCATTATCAGCCTACTGCGTCTGAACACAAAGTGCGTTTAAGTCTTTTTACTGTGCCGAGTCTATTAAGTTTCTAAATAAAAAAGATGCGCATTATGCCTCAAAACTAATGCAAAAAATATTCTTATAACTTACGACAGCATTCACTTTTATAATTGTCATTATGTACAAAGGGAAAGTGTGAAGTCTGCTGGCTTATATTTTAACGCACTCCTGCTACTCGATATCGCAGCCAATGCCTTTCTTGCTCGCTGAATTTAATGGGCTACGTCAATGAGCAAGACCGGAAGCTGTCCAGGGCCTATGTTTGTAAACTGTGAAGGGGTCTATACTTGCAATAGCATGGAAGTTCACAATGTCGATCTACCTTAGGTAAGCATACCTTCAAGATTCAAATTCTTACGAACTTCTGGCAATATTTGCTTCTACTTCTCGCCACACGGACCACCATGTGCACCCCCCTGGTTTGTATTTCCCGCCCATATGCTATCCAGGTGAAGTGGAAGCACAAGCCAAAAATGCAATGATGGCACTCAAATTTTTTTTTAATTTTCTCGATGAAAACACAATTCGGGTAAAATTTCTGTGGCGAAAGCTGTTATTCTTCTCAATAATACACTTCATGTGTTACTAACGTCTAAACGTAGGCCAAAGTAGCGTTTTTGCCCAATTCAGGCTTCTATTTTGGAGCTTGTGAACAGCACATAGGCGAAAATAAAATTTTAGAAGACTAATCATTAGTGACAGTTCTGTAAAAGGAATTCCAGGTTTCCTCCCCTGACCTTTTTTTTGCGAAAAATTTAACAAGAACTCTAAAATTTGTACATTTCAACCATGATCAGACAACGCGAAACCCCACATTTTCAAATAATGCGCAAAATGGTCACTTTCTCGCGAACTTTTTTTTCACCTGGTTTTCGGTCATTTTGTGAAAATCAAATTGGGCTCATGTGGCCGATAATTTTTTCGTAATTATTTAACATTTTTCTTGAGTGCCACGATAGGGACAGTTAGTGTATAATGACCACTTTCTGGCAGTACCATGTGCCAGTAGTGCTAAGGGTTATTTGCTGGAGGCACAAACAAATCAGCAGTTGCATCCTGTTGCATCCATATTTTGGGCTTGTTCAGTAACATACAGTGGCTCACTGCTGAGGCACATGAACAGATGTCAACTGTGTGTGGCTGCGAGTGCAGTCATCCATGAGCACACATCTTGGTGTAGGTGCCATGCACGAAAGCTGCTGTACATGTTCTGCCTGAGGAGGTGGTCCAACAAGGGCTAGTCGTTATCGGCGCATAGCACAGATGGGCTTCTAAACCTCATGCTAACATGATACTATGAACACTAATAAACTTTACACAGTGGCAACAATGTTTAGTTCTTCAGGGAGTGCATTGTCCCAGTGCTCGGGAGCTGAAACGGCTCCATACATCTAGACTCCATACAAGACCAGCATGGCAACTCTAGTCCACACGTCTAGCCATCTGTGAAGTGACCTTGCACCTCTACCATATGAAATCGAATATGTACTGTACATTGGGTGCGTGTTAAAATACCCCAGGTGGTCAAAATAGTAGTACCCCATTCTGCATGCCTGTGGCATCTGTGGTGTTGGCACGTAAAACCCTAGATCTTAGTTTGTACTTAGTTTGCATTGGTCAAATTGCAGGCTGCTGGCACACCTATTAACATCCTTGGCATAGGTTCTAGCGGCAAAATTTGCTGCTGTGTTTACGGGGGAACTTCAATCCCTTGTGTGCTCCATTCATGCTTTCTGCAGGTGCCACGGGATGGTTGGTCGTCGGTTCCTCGGGCAGATGCGAGCAGCGGTGCGGACACCACGTGGCCATAATCTGCACTGTTTTCCCATTGCCTTGCACCGAGACTACTGTACATACCCAGCCACAGGGGCTGGAAGCAGAGCATCACTTGAGACATGGGATACAGGGGCACTTTCGGCAAGGGCATCAGGCCATTTAAATGAGCAAAGGATTGCTCCATTACCTTTTAGTGCACCATGGGATTTGTGCAGGGTACCTGAATTTTTTTTGGTAGTAAGCGTACCTCCTGCTTTACTCTGTGCACTTTTTTTTTTTCTTGGTTGAAACAAAATTTATGCCGAGACCTACTCAAGTCATTGTCTTAAATTGCCTTTCTGTTCATATGTGGAGCCTAGCATAGCCCATGCATTACTTTGTAATATTAAAAACATTCTCCTGTGTCTCTGCAAGCCACGCACAGCTGGATCTTATTTATTTTGTACTGTTCAAGGGACTCCAGTCAAGGAAAGTGCTGCCTTGACTTCATGGCCATATCACGCAAGCTTTTCATGTAGCCCCAGTCTTGCCTGCTGCCCCTTAATTAAATCAAAGGGGGTGATATGGTCCAGAAAAATAAAATGTTCTTCGTATACTCCTGTTTACTGTTTTTTCTAATGTCAAAATTTTGAAGAATACCTACGGTGCCTTTACCAGACATAGTGCTGTCTCAAAAGATTTAGAAAATGGGGTTGAAATATTGACAAGACACTATGGAGGCAAAGGCTCGGAACTTTGCACTAGTGCAGTTACTGCCACAATTGGCACCAGTAGTGCCAACTTCGAACTCTGTCGGTACAAAGCAAGACAATAGGCCATGACTACACCCCCACCTCAACGGCAAATAGGTGCCCTTCAAGTCTTAAATCTTGGAAAATTTAAATTGTTGGCTCTTTATTTTTTTATTTCTCGCTGCCTGCACTCTACTTAACGTCTGTCTCTCGATTATTCGGAAAAATAAGCCATTGTCAGGTACTTGGTTGCCTTGTGCCCTTCACTAGGTGTGCAGCCATCGATGTGTCGTGGCAGAGTGGCACGCTGACTGTGGCGCATTGGCTTTCTGCTGCAGAGTGATGTGCAGTAACTGTAGTTTGGTGGCTGTGTCTGCTTCCATTTGCTCGTCTGCTGCAGTGTTGAAATTTTGCATGCCCTGAAAGCTTGATTTGTTGTGCTGCAATGGCATAGAGAATCTCGGTTCCCAATTTGAATGGTAATTTGGGAAGCATGGAGAGCCGACTTCAATTTACCCATTGCAACAATTAGCCCATAATTTGACACTTGTCACCCACAGTGACTTTAGCCAGCATTTGTGCAGACTTAAGAAACCATACTTGCATCAGAAAAAAAAAATTAAGTTATTCCTCTTCAACCACTGGCACTGTAAGATTGATGGCAGCTCTCCACTAATCATACCACACTCGTAACAAATGGTTGAGGACCTTAACAGAGTATAAGAGGGGTTGAAGATTAATATGTGGAAGGGGCTGATATTCATTAATAGCCAGGCGAGGGAACAAGCGTTCAGGATTGCCAGTCAGCCTCTAGAGTCTGAAGGAGTATGTTTGCCCAGGCCAATGGTGGGGAAACCTGATCGTGAGAAGAGAATTTGCAGAATAAAAATGGGTTGGAGCGCATTCGGCAGACATTGTGAGGTCCTTGCTGGAAGCTTACCATTATCATTGATAAAGATGTACAACCAAGGCACTCTACCGGTACTAACATATGGGGCAGAAACGGAGGTTGGCAAAGAAGCTCGAGAACAAGTTAAGGGCCGCATAAAGAGTTCGAACGAAGAATGCTAGGCTTAGCGATAAGAGACAGCAGTTTGGATCAGAGAGCAAATGGATATAGCCGATATTCTAATTGACACTAAGAGAAAAAAAAATGGAGCTGGGCAGATCATGTAATGCGTAGGTTAGACAACCGGTGGACCATTGGGGTTGCAGAATGAGTGCCAAGTGAAGGGAAGCGCTGTCAAAGACTGCAGAAGACTAGGTGTGGTGATTACGTCTGTTTGCAGGCGCTAGCTGGGGAATCGGTTGGCGCAGGACAGGTAATTGGAGATTGCAGGGAGAGAACTTCGTCTTGCAGTGGACATAAAGTAGGCTGATGATGATGATGGTAATTATATTGTATATAGTTGTTTTGTAGGCATTACTGAACGTATTAGGACCAACTGACATATCGAGCCCAATTAAAACTGGCTAGATTCTAGTGCAAATATGCATGACCTAGCATGAACGCAATGAAAACGCAAAACTTGCATTGAGCAGCTGTGACCTTAGTCTGCAATTACAAGGCAAAGCTTTGTGCAACAGTCCCGAATGGGGGTGGACCTAATAGATGTATATTAATTTCAAAAGTATTATATGCCCTATTATGCAAACATCCGGCATTGTCGGCACGAAGCGTAAAACTACGTCAAAAATGCTCGGATTGACGTGTTTGTCTGGCAGGTTTCCGTGAAAGTAGACTAATGCCTTCGAAAAGAAAAGTAGGTCAAATTTCGGTCTTGGTGGGAACCTAACCTGGGCCTCCATGGTGCAAGATGAGCACGCTTCCCCGGCAACACGATGGCTTTCTTCTCTGCACCTCATGGTTATGGTTGACTAAAGTTGTTCCTAGTGCATGCGTCATCGCACATATCACTGCCTCCCATGTGTCACTTGCTATTCGGATTTCATCGGTACTGTGTCTACTGCAATGCACTCCGAAGCGTCTACCTCCGCAGCAGCTGTGAAACGTGGTCGCCCACGGAAGCACACCTCAGCAGACGAAGCAAGGGAACACAATAGACATATCACAGCATGCTACATCCTTGCAGGAGTTTAGTGTGATTGATAACACGGTTTGACCGTGATGGTGCTATTGTATTACAGTTGTATAGGTGTATGTGGACCTAGCTTCTTTCTACTGGTTTGGCACCTAGTAGACATAATGAAGAATCTCTTGCACAACTGTGGCACAGAAAGGGCAAGCACAAAGAACAGCTGTGATTATAACGTGGGGAGCTTATTCATGTAGTTCAGCGAGACTCTAAAAGACATTTACCAGTCTTGGTTGGAAGTTACTGCCGATTGTGTCTATGCAAGGAGTTTTAGACGTTAAAATTCGGACATTATATATGTTTCGTACCACGGAGTACCTACACTCATACTTGCAATTCTATCTGCACTGTGATACCAACAGCCTCTTGGTATTTAGTGTGTTGGAAGCAGTAGCAGGTATGAATATGCTGAAATGTGAATCAGTGACTTCTTCAATTTCGGTCAATGAATGAACCTACGTCACCACATGCTTGCCATTAAAGCATGTAAAATAATTTAAAAAAATTAAATTATGGTGTTTTACTTGCCAAAACCACTTTCTGATTATGAATAATATCTACAGTGCAACATTATATGACAACAGATTTAGCTTAAATGCAAGCATCTACATCAAAGAAGCTCCGTGTCCAGCAATTCCCACGGTGCTCTGGAGCCTTCCAGAATGCTCTCGTATGTAAATGTCCGAGAATTAAGCTAAAGTGATGCAGACGTTGCTTTAGTGTAATGTGCACTTGCCAAGTGCTAATGTGCAAGGGTATGAACAGCTGAAGAAATACAGTAAACGGGTCAGCATTACAAAAAATATTCTGCATGCGGAAGCTCGTGGTGGTGACACTGTATACTGAAATGAGCGGTGCCAATTGTGTGCAATGGTTTGAAGAGGATAGTAGGGCAAAGCTGCAAGATTGTAAGCACGCCGCAGCCAGACTGTGGCCTGGTGGAAAAACGACGCATGCTCAATAACATCTCGGCTTTCAAATCGTGGGACTTGGATGAGTCCAAGATAACAGTACTTAAGAGAAAAAAATGAAAATCCTAAACTTAAAATGCAAGTCGCTTCACGTACGTTAGGCAATTTGCTGTGGACCTGCGGCCTAATATCAATTACACCCGTGCCCACAATATGTTGTAAGTTATTAAAATTTGCCATTTTCTTTAAAGACGTCTTCCTACACTTTTAACCTTATGTCACCTCTCTGCTTTTGAGCCACCAAACCTCCAATCGCTTTTTGGTAATTCCCACCGCATATTTATTTACATGACTATTGTTATCTCTGAACCCTAGGGCCTCGGGAATCGTGACCGGCGTGACTGTGCCCGCATCGACATCGGGATGGATACCATCACATTTTAGTATGAGGTGTTCTATTGTTTCTACAGATTTACCACACACAGTACATGTGTATTCTTCGTTAAATTTCTTTTTATAGCTCCGCGTTCCAAGACATCCTGACCTGGCTTCAAAGAGTAGGGCACTGCCTCTTGAGTTATCATAAAACGCTTCCTTCCTGATCTTCTGTTTCCAGTCTTGATATAGTTCTACACTATTCTGTTCCATTGAATTTATCCAATTTTTACCTTCCGCGTTTTGAACCTGTCGTTTAATGCTCGATCTGTCTTTCTCCGTCCTCGTGTCTGGCATACTTACTGGTTAGCCATAGTTCTTTTCCACCATTGTGAGTCTACGCTCTTTCTGTATAGATATTTAAATACCTTAGCTGCCCACCTGTGGATGCATGGATGGAAGGTTGGAGCGTCCCCTTTGAAACGGGGCGATGGCAATTGCCACCATGCTCAGATTTTTATTTCGCCTTTTATTTTTATTTTTATCTGTGTTGTGTGTTATTGAATTTCTCGATTTTCTTTAAATACGTCTTCCTACCCTTCTAACCTTATGTCACCTCTCTGCTTTTGAGCCACCAATCCTCCAGTCGCCTTTTGCTAATTTTCACCGCATATTTATTTACATGACTATTATTATCTCTGAACCCTAGGGCCTCGGGAAGGGTGACTGTGGCCGCATCAACATCGGGCTTGATACCATCACATTTTAGTATCAGGTGTTCCATTGTTTCTACATATTTACCACACACAGTACATGTGTCTTCTTCTTCGTTAAATTTATTTTGATAGCTCCGCGTTCTAAGACATCCTGATCTAGCTTCAAAGAGTAGGGCACTGCCTCTTGAGTTAGTATCATAAAACGCTCCCTTCCTGATCTGCTGTTTCCAGTATCGGTATAGTTCCACACTATGCTTCTTTTCCATTGAATTTATCAAATTTTTACCTTCCGCGTTTTTAACCTGTCGTTTAATGCTCTGTCTTTCTTCGTCCTCGTGTCTGGCATACTTACTGGCTAGCTTCCTAGTTCTTTTCTGCCATTGTGAGTCGACACTCTTTCTGTATAGGTATTTAAACACCTTAGCTGTCCACCTGTTATCGTCCAATTTCCTCAGATGTTTTTCGTATAGGATTTTACTCTGAGCTTCCCGTGCTTCGAACGATGCCCAGCCCATATCTCCCTGTACTGCTTTGTTTGTGGTTTTCCCGTGGGCGCCTAGTGCTAACCTTTCCACAGCTCTCTGATTTACTTCTAGTCTCGACTGAACCTCTGCCCTTAAACACAGGACCGCATTCCCGAAACTAAGCCCCGGCACCATTACTCCCTTCCAAATACCTTTCAGTACCTCATACCTGTTGTAACCCCACAATGCCCTATGTTTCATTATCCCGGCATCTCTTCGCCATTTCGCTATGAGAGACTGTTCGTGCTTTTCCGTGTACATCTGCCCTTTGTTTATCCATACCCCGAGATATTTGTATTCGGCCACTCGGGGTATTTCATGGCCTTGTATTGTAAGCTCCTGATCAGTGGTATCATTGAAAAACATCCCACCGGACTTAGCTGCATTAAAACTGAAATCTAAACTGTCTCCTTCGTCTCCACAGTAATTAACCAGAGTTTGCAAATCTTCCTGGCTATCTGCTAACGGTACAATATCGTCCTCATACATTAAACCCGGTAGTCGTTGCTCAACAACTTTTTCGCCTAATCTGTACGACAGATTATACCTTAGATTGCTTCGTTGTAACTTTCTTTCCATGCTTATCATATAAAGCATGAACAGCAGCGGTGATAGAGGACAACCTTGCCTTAATCCTTTGTGAACCTCGACAGTTGTCGTACTCTTAATTCCTTCCCATATTATTTCAACATTATTTTCTCGATATATTTCCTGTAGAAAATCATTTACCTTATGACCGATACCTACAGCTTCTAATATGTTCCCCAGGAGTTCCCTATTCACGTTGTCGTATGCACCACTTATGTCCAGGAAGGCTAAATACAGAGGTCTATTTTCCGCCTTAGCTATTTCTATGCACTGGCTAAGCACAAACAGGCTATCATCTAAGCGCCTACCACTTCTGAACCCGTTCTGAAGTCCTCCGAGTATTCTATTACTTTCTACCCATGACTGCATTTTTAATTTCACCGTCTGCATCGCCAGCCTATATATAACTGATGTTATCGTAATTGGTCGGAAGGATTTTATGTTCTTCTTGTCACCTTTCCCTTTATAAATCAAATTCATTTTACTCTGTTTCCAGCTGTGCGGAATTTGCTTATTTGTTATGACTGCCTCCAATGCTTTTATCAGCGTTTCCTTGCTTCTTGGACCAAGTTCATTAATTAACTTGATTGGAATTTCGTCTATACCCGCGGACGTGCATTTTGGAACATTTGCTTCTGCCTTTTTCCAGTTAAGATTGGTCAGTTCTAAGCTGTTTTCTATTATGCTATTCTGTGTTGCTCCCTCATTTGGGGCGATTACCCTATCGTCTTTCCTATGACTCTGCTATAACTGAACCAATGTAGTTCACAGCGTCATCTCCCTCTAAACAATTTCCTTCGGCATCGTGAATCTGTACCTGTTTTCTGTGATTAGCTTTACCCAGCCAGCTTATATGGTTCCAGAATTTTCTTGACCCCCCTTTAGTTGCATTGCGAACTTCAGCCAGCCAGCGGTCAGAGGACTGCTTTATTTTAGCCTGGATGAGGACCTGCACTTGTTGTTTCTTTTGTCGATAATATTCCCATTTTTGGCCTATTTCCTCTTCAGATAACTGCGCCCTCTTTGCTTCTCTGTGTTCCCGAGATGCCCACCGTCGTTGTTCGATGGCCTGTCTAATTTCCTTATTCCACCAACTTCGTGGCTTCCTCTTTCCTCTCCAGCGGTTTACTCCTTTTACTTCTTTTATTTTTGTACTAATGAGTAGTTCTAACTGATTATAATCCCACCTTTCCATGGGATGTTTCTCTATTGCTTCCTCTATGCCAGCCGCTATTTGCGCTATTTGTTCGTCATTTAATTTTGCGTACTCTTTTTGACTTCCCTGCATTTCTCTTTTGAGTAGGGCTCCAAACTGTAGACTAATACGCTTATGATCACTTCCGAGGCTGTACTTCCCCTCTTCGTCCATTTCCATTATTGTGAGCTTGCTATACAACCCCTGTGACATTAAGCAGTAGTCAATGGTCCTTTGTCTGTTACGGGACCCCCACGTGATTTGTCCCTCACACTTAGTTTCTCTATTTACTATAACTAGGTTGTGTCGCTCACAGAAGTCTAGCATCAACTTCCCATTACAATTTGTGTATCCATCCAGAAGATCCTCGATGTGGCCATTCATGTCACCCAGCAGACAAATATCGGCACCTTCTCCAAACTGCTTTATATCGTCATCGAGACACTTCACTAGATCTTTGTTCTCTTGCCTGCATTTGTCTCCTGTCCCTAAATAAACTACTCCTAGCCATGCCTTTTTACCAACAATTGTAACTGACACCCAGACATGTTCTTTGCAAGTTAACTTTATTCTTTGCCAATTTGTTCCTTGGTGTATGAGCATACCTACTCCTCCTCCCTTCCTCTCCGTTGTTGTTCTATTGCTCCCTTCCCAGACGTAGCCTTCAATAAACGGTGGGTCTTCTAGATCCCTGAGATGTGTTTCGCATAGCGCGTATACACCTACTTCTTCGTCCTTTAACTGCTGTTCTATTTCTAACCATTTCGCTCTCTTTCTACCGCCTTGCATGTTTATGTACCTGATCCTGGTGTTAAATTTCTTTGTAGTTTTCTTCCTGGACCTCCTAGTGGCCATTTTATTGGCGCCAGCCTCTATTGTTGCACTTTCTACACTGTTTCTACCTACCCCTACGCCCTGAGGCGCAGTGGACCCCCTAAAAAAGCTACTGCCCGGCCTGCCAGGCGCCAGCCGTTCTCAGCTCCTAGCCTTCCATTAAAGTGGATGCCATCTCATGTAAAGCCTCCGCCAAAGCCTGCTCTATGCACTTCTCTGTTTATGTCTGCCACTTCAAATCCTTTCTCCTGGCTTAGCTTTCTTATCTCACGATTAACAGCCACAACGTCCTTGGAAATTGCTCCGTTCCTTCCTTGCACCTCCGGCACTGTGCATACCACGATCTGGACTTGCTGTGCTATCGCCCTTAAATCGTCAACTCCCTCCGCTAATCTTTCCACTACTTTTGCGGCTTCACCATTCAAGACATCATTTAGCCCCGCCGCTACCACTACCAAATTGCGCTCTGCAACATTCTCAGAAAGCTCGCTTTTTGTTTCTCTCAGTACTGCGTCCATTGTCCTGCCTGGGAACGTCCCGACTTTTACCCGCTTATCACCCTTTGCACACTCCATTATAGCTCTTTTGCACCTCCTCATATTTGAATCACCACCGATAAGTACTAGGGCATTCGTTCCCTCCCTCCTAACTTCCAGGTTATGCTTATCATTGGCTACGAGCTCATTCCTTTGGGTTAGCTTGTTCCCCTCCTCTCCACTGTCATGGCTGTCACGAGCGCCCTCTAGGTACGAGAAGCAGACGAACGATCAAAGTAAAGCCCCTCCATCCACGTGCCACCGCCGCTTGCGTGCCTTGAGACGACGGTTTGTGGTGGTTTTGATGGCGGTATTTTCGTGAAAAGGCCGGCTAGTTGTGTTGCGTATTGCACACAAATTCCTTCACTAGCAAACGGAGCACGAGTTTATTTCGATTTCCGTCCTAGAAGAGCTGTCCGGCGAGGAAAGCAGCATGGATAAGCGACGGCCGGAGATGCCATCACAATACAACTTGCTCGCTCGATCCTCGCAGAGCCGGTTCTCATCGCGCTGCTTGCGGCTACTGACTTGTCTTATGCCAGCGCCGCGAGTTTATTTCGGCCTGCAAGATTCGAGGCGCCCTTAAACACAGCCGCGTTCTGCCGGAATGTGGAAAGCTCAAGATGGACCAGGACGGACAGCGCTTGCGAAAGCGCAGTGGTGTCCCTCAGTTGTCGCGGACATGCGACAAAATTTCTGCAATATTTGAGCAAAGACAGTGCAGCGGTGTGCGCAAAATCTTTTTTTGAACACGCACAGCCAAATATTAAGGAGCAAAAGCCATCTGCGACATCTACCCCTGGTGCGGCGACACACACCCTACACTCTTTCACATATCGTGGGGGTGCGGGGGCAAACCTCAACATTTAAAGACGCCTAGCACGTCATTTGAGGGGTGGGAGGTACAGCTGACCGGCGATACCCTGGCGGGACAAGAAGCTCTCGTCCAGCAAGTACGTCGAGCAGCCATGGCCAGTGGAGTCCTGGAATGAGGATACCACCCACTCGATCTCGAGAGCAACCACCTCGATGGTCCGAATAAATGTTTTCTCTCTCTCTCAGATTTTCTCGCGCTCGCTCTTACTCGCGCCTGCGCACAAACAGCTGGCGATTCCTCAAATGAACTTCTCGACGCATTCATACGCTGTGCACGTGATCAATATGGCATCCTCCAGCTCTCCATGAAGTGAAGCGTGTTTGTTGCTGTTAGGTCAAGCTGGAATCAGGTCTTCTCGAGTTGTATAGGCTTTTAGTTTTTCCTATCTCTTGCATGAATGCATCTCTTATCCACAGTGAAGAAGTGCACAGCAGAACGTGCTTATTGATAGGTGTCTATGTTAAATGGTTCAGAGAGTTCAGAGTGCTTACCGACTACGTGCTTGTGAAGTACAAGAATGAAAGCTGCGAAACACACTCTACGCCGATCAGGGCCGTCCTGTAGTGGTGAAAAAACTGCGCTGCGCCCAAACGTCTACAATGTTGATGCTTCCGTACGTGGATACGCCGGCCGAGGTTCGAATCATGACAGCAGCAACCATGCGCAGTTTTCACAAGCGCACCACGTTGACAAGGACACCAAATCGTACTTTACGATGGCGTGTGAGAGATTTCAGGAAGAGTTCGAGGACGACGAAGATAAAGGTAGTTTCCTTGATATTTTGTGCACTGGCGATTCCGATCCATACAAACCACGCTTATCGGCACGTGTCATTTCAATCGTGGAATAACTTGAAATACTGCACTTTAATGCTGCAAACACAAACTGTGTACTGTCGGTGGTCTTGTAAGCCGTGATGGATGACGTCAACTGCCTTTCTGCACATGCATGCAAAAAGGGTGGAACGGTGACTGCGCCCAATGAGCGTTGTCCATATTCAAGCTATGACAGGGATAAAATGTCTGGGAATGTGGGACTACCGAAGTGGACCAGTGGCTTCCATGCATTTCAGCAAAAAATATAGGTGGACATGGCAGTACAAATCACAGCTGGCACAAATCATAGCTGGCACACTACAACCACAGCTGGCTAACACTTCCAGGGTTAGTTCTAATAGTAACACGTAAATACCCCAGAAAGTGGTTGGGAAGACGGCGCTGCAGTAGCTCAATTGACAGAGCATTGCATTGTAATGCAAAGACGTGGGATCGTTCCCCGCCTGCTGCAAGTTGTTTTTTCATCCACTTTCAGTTCCATTAATTTATAATTTCTTTATTTCAAGTAGTAAGTAGAAGGTAATTTCCCTTGTGTTGTCCTTGGTGTTTTTGTTTGTTAGCTTGTTCTGTGTAGTTCTTTCTTCATCCTAGTTGTTCGCAGCTCCTGTTACCATGAATCAACACCAACCTACTTGCCCAATTTTTCCATTCTTTTGAGACTCTTGAACACTTACTGCCTTGTTACATTGTTCACACCATGTAGCCCACCCATTGTGCACACAACTTGCGTATTCCAAGAATGTGTCACAAGGAAACTGAACAAAAAAAAAAAAACACCTAGTATGTGAATATACGTGCGCACTGTGAAAGAAAATTCAATGATAGCTGGAAAAGTTAGCCGAGTGAAATGTTTAGCATGGTATTGCTCGTTTAATAAATTGCAACTGATTAAAAAAAATGAGGAAAAAAGTGCACACACGTCCACTCTCACACAAACTTGAAAATGCAGGCAACAGTGAGTGCTATGAACAAAGTGGAAAGTGTAGCTTCATGGCACCATAAATAAACAAAATGTTATCCATCTATGTCCCTTTGACTGCAGCAGCACACACCCTGTTTAACATAATTGAAAAAAAAAACAGCTCTTAATAGCTTAGAAACGTAGGTAATGATATTCTCTCAGGAAACAACTATATCATACAAGGGCAGAGGCTTGGGCATGTTTGTAATACATTGTAACACAAGCACAGCGCAAAAGACAGGGACAAGATAGACACGCGGTGCCAAAAGTCGTCACCATGTGTGTTTTCTATCTAGACACCGCCTTTTGAGCTGTGCTTGTGTTACGATAAATATCATATCTTTTTTTTCAATACTGGACCTAAAGCCAGTCCGACTCTCGGTTATTTATTATATTGTAATTATAATTATATTATAATTTATTATGTATTTATTAGCTTGATTCATTGATTGCATCATTGTTTTGGGGCCGTGATTCTGAGTTGTTGCACTCGAAGTGAGTGGACATGCGTTTCAGTAGTTGGTTGCCGCTTGGTGTGCGACTTCAGCTGTGCTCAACAGTGGGAGCTTGGCAAAACTGTATCTAAGATATATACATATCTTGCACAGCATTTTTGTCTGTTTGCAATTTACAGTGCATGCGACTAAATCTGCCTTGCGTGAACACGAAAGTCTAATTCACACTGCACTGCAGTTCAGACTGACATATATCATGGGGCAAATCCTCTATTGGGCAAATCCTCCACCCTTTTCAGGACATGCAGCCAGCTCTGGTATTGTTCCTGGCTGTCTGGCAGGAACAGGTTGCAAGTGTGTGACCAAGCTTTGGAGGAATTAACTTTGCTTCTGGCTTTTGTGTTCCAAAAACTTGCATAAGCAGTTCACTGTCTCTGCAGCTGTAGAGAAGCGGGTTATTGATGAAGTATTTTGAAACCTGCTGCTCTGAATTCACTGCCAGGGCTGCCTGACACTTTTCACTACCTTGGTCCAAGACATGTCTGATGTCATGGAGTGGCAGCTTGGGTGTTCACACCTGTGAACTTCCCCAATTTTTTATTATTATTATTTTTTAATGTTCACATATTTGGGCTCATTCTAGGAGTTTATGAATGGTTGTGTCAAGTTATGAAAATATAATATGTTGACCAATGGGGCAGTACATGATTGAAAAAGAATGCATAAAAAAAATAGTGCTGGTAGCTGCGCTGTCTAAGACACCATATACCAGAGGCATACTTGCTTTGAAAGTGTTTGTTCAGGCAAGTCCTTGGAGCAGGCCAAATCGGTAGCAGCAAAGCCACTATGATCTCGAAAAATTGTGTTGCTAGTCCGTCTCTGATGTTCCACGTTTGCTGCTGCTTGTGTGCTGTGTATAAAGATAAATCATCCTTAATAATGTGCTTATGTATCCCACAAAATGTGTGTGCTGAGGGCAAACATTTTACTTTAAGAAATGCATGCTCCCCCTCCCTGTCATTTCTGTCATACATATTTACAAATATTAAAGTTCACAGGTTGGCAGGTATTCTTATTCACTTTTTCTGTGGAAAACACAAAGCAGTTACTTTGGCACTTGCTTTTAAATCCTGTACATGAGGGAGCAATTTTGGGGCCATGAAGTACATACATCACTAATAAATTTATCCATATATAGTGCAATGAAAAACACTTGGATTCAAAGTCTTAGGCACCAAAATGTAATATCAGAGGCAAATTTGCCACGCCAAAATTTGGAACAGGACCTTGTATAATATGGGGGCTTCTGTGGTATTCTAGTAACACCACCCTCCCTTTCATACTGATAGAACTTGAATACAATTTACTTAACAATACACAGCGTATTCTTTGGTTGACAGTTCAGATTGGGTCTGCCAATGTAGAAGCAGTAATGTTCTCTTTTGTGTTTTTATATGGCAAGACTTTCAGATCTGTAGAAGGGTCACATAGGTTCCTGGATGATACTAGTTTTTGTAGGAAATTGTGCGTAAGTAAATAAAAAGTAAATATGAGATCGGCAGCTACATTTATCGAATACCTGGACAGTAGTGAGGAGGGAGTACCCGCTGCTCCTTGCTGTCTGTGTTAATCTTTACTGCTAATGCTCTCTGTGGGGAACTTGCTTAGGTTAAAACCTTTGGATAAATAGTATGATAAAAAAGAAGTTTCCATTTTGAAATATGGCTTTGTGATTCTTAGATGTCTTTTTTTTTTTCTTGGCATTTGTGCTGCTATGTGCAATTTTTAATTCGCTGTGGTTCTCTCCCCATAACTAGCGCTCTTCTTGGAAAATGTAGCTGACCAGACCTGTGGAAAGGAGGTGCAGCTCTCGTGTGATGACTCAACAAGCCGCTGTATGCAAATGCTGCTTATTAATACAAGAAGCATCAGTGTACTGACTCGTTTCATGTCCTCATTCTTGGACAATGTTAATTTAATGTGTACCGATCACAGTGGGGCCTTCGTGATACAGACTCTTCTTGAAGCTGCATTGAGGTATCTACAGTCACCCACCACTGTAAGTTGGACATCTATATCACACTATATGTTGTGCATGTTCTGAATATAAATGGGCTGCCTTTCATTGTCACCATTTCAGAATTACCATGAAAGCAGCCCAATTAAATTATGCAGCATTATTAGGCAAATATATCATGTCAATTATAACTTTTGTTATCACTAGTTAGCGAACATGAAAATAGAAAATTATTCTGGATTGCATTAACCACTTTCTTGGCCCAGACCACCATTGTCTGCACAGCTAGTGCTAATTTACGGGAACCCACGCTTTGTCTGGGTTTTCCTGTTATTTGTATTAACCATACTTTTTTGCTTTAATTGTGGAAGAATTAAACAAATTCTGTTGGCCAGGGTTTTCTTCACGGTAAGTAGTGTAGACAAACTCGCTGCCCTTCACCAGCCGATAGTACCTACCATTGGTGCAATATATGGCAGTGGTGTGCTGCACACTTGTGAACAACCACTGGGTGCACAAGAGATGCATTGTGCATATAGTTTTCTGGATGCATTGTGTGACACACACAGCATGTAAGTGCATGCATTTTACAGCAGGATGGGTACCCAATGAATTTGATGCTTCAGCAGTTACTGCTGCACATCATCGATTATGTGCATCAGCAATTACTTCTGTTCGTGATGGGTTGGTGACTTCTGTTAGTGTCGCGGCACCACCATGAAACCCATAGGGTCAATGTATAAGAACATCTGAAAATTTCGGATGCAAAAAACCTTCGCCGTCCGACTTTCTGGACTTTTTTCCATGACTGCAGGTCCGAAACCGCATTAATTGAAGCCACCACAACCGCCATTTTGATTATTGCACCATCTCAAGCCGGCACTCTCGCATGCAGATCCGCTGGCAGCCATTGTATGGTGGCTAGAAGGGGGCAGTGTGACAGGCGGCTCATCTGTGCCGTGCGAGGGAGAGGCGCAATGAGCTATGAAATTTCCTGGTGGCACTAGGGGCGCTGAAGCGTGCTGGTGTGCACGAGGTTATATTTGAATAAAAAAAGAGCGTGAAAGAGAACTAGATGGAAAAGGAGCTGGTGTTGACAAATTTCAACTGGAAGAAAGCCGAAGAGAAAATTCCTAAGCACACAGCCACAGGACTAGATGAGGTTCCCGTTAGGGTGATTAATGAACTAGGACCAAAAAGTAAGGAATTCTATGGCGAAAGCAGTGGAAGAAACTTTAAAAGATAGACGAATACCAGACAGTTGGCGACAAAGTAGAATGAATAAATAAATTATGGGGTTTTACATGCCAAAACCACTTTCTGATTATGAGGCACACCGTAGTGGAGTACTCTGGAAATTTTGACCATCTGGGGTTCTTTAACGTGCACCTAAATTTAGGTACACGGGTGTTCTTGCATTTTGCCCCCATTGAAATGCGGCCACTGTGGCTGGGATTCGATCCCGCGACCTCGTGCTCAGTAGCCCAACACCATAGCCACTGAGCAACCATGGCGGGTGAAGTAGAATGAATTTATAAAGGTAAGGGAGAGAAAGATGGAATTCACTCGTCGTATAGACCGTTGACCATTACATCGGTAATATACAGGTTAGCAATGCAAGCAATTAAATTAAAGCTGCAAGCATGGGCAGAGAATAATGGCATTTTGGGAGAACTTCAGAATGGCTTCAGAATAGGTAGGTGTTTGAATTATAACTTATTTGTTCTTACTCAGTGTATTGAAATATCAAGAGTAGAAAGCAGACCCTTATATGTGGCCTTTTTAGACATTACAGGAGCGTATGACAACGTAGACCGCAACATTTTGTGGGATATTCTGGAAGGGGAAGGCTTAGGCGACAATTGTCTACAGCTTTTGAGAGAGATTTACCTAGAAAATACCATTTGCTTTGAATGGGAAGGGATGAGGAGCGAGGAGAAAGTTGATATCAGCAAGGGACTAAGGCAGGGGTGCCCTTTATCCCCACTGCTGTTTATGATGTACATGGTGAGGATGGAGGGGGTGCTAGAAGGAAGTAATATCGGGTTTAATCTCTCATACAAACAGACGGGTACAGTAGTAGAACAGCAGCTTCCAGGTTTATATTATGCGGATGACATTGTGTTGCTAGCTAACAAGCAAAGTGATTTGCAACGTCTGGCTAATATCTGTGGAAAGCAAGGTGAGAATTTAGGCTTGAAATTTAGCTTTAAGAAATCAGGTGTTACGGTATTCAATGAAAACAGTGAACAGACACTAGCGATAGAGGGCCAAGAGATACCTCGGGTAAAAGAATATAAATACTTTGGTATATGGATAAACGAAGGCAATATATATATGGAAGCACAGGAAAAAACAATAGCAGTAAAACAGAGCGCTGTGGGGATACAATAGGTACGAGGTGCTCTGGGGTATGTGTAAAGGTGTAACGCTTCCAGGACTTACATTTGGAAATGCGGTTGTTTGCTTGAAATCAGGGGTGTCCTCAGGACTAGATGGCAACCAAAGGTCAGTGGGACGCCTCGCTCTGGGTGCTCACAGGAAGACTACAAATGAAGCTGTGCAGGGTGATATGGGCTGGACTAGTTTTGAAGTGAGGGAAGCTCACAGTAAAATTGATCATGAATAACCACTGAGGAATATAGAAAAAATAAAGGGGCTGCGAGAGTGTTTAGATATTTGTACAGGAAAAACATTGACTCACAGTGGAGGAAAAGAACTAGGAAACTTACCAGCAAATACACAACCAGTATAGTAAGTAACATGGCAACTAAGAACATCAAATGCAAAGTGAGAGAGGCTGAGATAATATCATGGGTGGTGGCAATGGATAAGAATCCTGCCATGAGTAACTACTTAAGAGGAAGAAATGAAATCAGGAAAGAAACAATTTATGATAACTCAAAGGGAAGCTCATTTACCTTTCGAAGCAAGATCAGGATGCCTTAGAACACGCACCTATAAAGCGAGATATAAGAAGGAAGAAAAAGCATCTGCTTGCTGTGGTAAGGCTAGCGTAACGATGGAGCATGTTTTATGAGAATATGAAGATATCTGCCTAGCGATCGATTTAGGCACCACTGGCCTCCTTGAAGCCCTTGGGTTCAGCGAGAGTAGGGGGAAAGGAAACATGTCCAGAATAGAGATTAGTAAGAGGCGATTCGAAGATTGGTGGAAGTAGGGAAATGACAAAAAACGAGGACATACAAAAACAAAGTTCACAATAGGGGGTCAGAAAATTTGGTTATGAGGATTCATTGTGTTTTATTCTTTTTTTTTTTTTTTTTCCTTCTTTAACCTAGGTAGCACATTAGGCAGTATAATAGCATGAGCTTGGTGGCGCAACCCACCGCTCTGTTCCAGAGGGGGCGCTCATAACATCCATCCATCTATCATGCAAGGACAAGCCGCAGCGCATCCCTTGCCAGTGTAGCACCAGCGAGGTCTGCCAGGCAAGCCTAGGCGTCTAGAGTGCACTTCTTTGCACATCAGTCACAATCACTTGGAAGCTGGGAAGCATCACACATGTGCCACTGGTATTATTTTGAGGTGCGTAGTGCACGATATTGTGCTGTTCATGCGTTATGTATTAGACAATGCGGCGTCCCCTCATGGCGTCGAATGCGCGAACATGTTTTGTACAGTTTAGTTTAATGGCAAAATTTCTTGCCAACGCTGTGGTTCTGGCCTCACATTCTCCGGAGAAGCAGCTGAATGCAATGCAGACAGCGTGTTCATGCAAAAAATTTGACAGGGAGGCCTATTGTACCCTGGAACACATTAATGTGCTAGAGGATGCATTCACATTATTTTTTTCAACAGAGAAGCTTTATGCTTTCAGTGTGCATAAATTTGTGCAGTTCTTGAGCAGTTTAACATTCTGCCAAGTGGGATGCGAGCTCCATTTCAAAGAGCTCACTGCAAAAATTATACAGTTTGTGATGTTAACTAGGCGGCACTTTTTCACAAAATCTTTGAACAAGGACAAGGCTCTTCAAAGGGAGCGCCAGGAAGATTTGAAGTTAAGGAAAATGAAGTAGAGCCTACTGGTGAACTCAGTCTGATGCGTGCATGTGGATTACTGTACTGTGTAATTAAGTGTTTCCTCTCTTCTTGCGGACCTGTTCAACAAAAGCAGGGATAGAAAATAGTGTTACAGAAGGATGAAAGCAGACAGAGGAGGAAGAAGATCGCGGGACGCTGGCTGCTGCGTGTTGTTGGTGGTCAAACATCTTAACTACTCTGACTCATCCTGTATATATATTGTAAATATAGTCTTTATATACTCCCAATATCCCCGTAACAATAGTTAGGGCGTGTTGAGGTTTGCTAAAGCGCCCACATATCTACCTAATTTTTTTTACAAAGTTAAAGCTTTTTAAAGGGCATGTTGCTGGCGCATGCGGACGCGGAGCGTGAACTGAACTCGACAAGGGTAGCTATATAGGCTTGTTGGTCGGTCATCATTGAAAGGTATCTGTATAGTACAACAAAACAAGGACAAGAAAAAACGAAGACGTCTTCGTTTCTTCTTGTGTCCTTGTTCTTTTTTTTTTTTTTTTCGCTATACAGATACCTTTCAATGGTGAACTGAACGACGTGGTGATGCTATTCCCCGGTTTATTGTGCGCAGATCCAGCGTTGTTTTTGTCCATTTGCGTGCACGATTTTCTCTGCGCCCAATGACTATATTTGCGGCAGATGAGCCAATGAAAAAAAGGATGAAAGTCGGCGTTTCGGGTTGTTTGTGTTCGTGGTCCACATTAACACGAAGTGTTTTAGTGAGAACCAACTCGTCCAGAGTGGTCTTCAAATGTGATCTTCCTCCTTTTTTAAATCGCATGGCTAAACATCTGTGCGTTCCGGTGTTGCAAATATCGCATCTTTCCATTCTCTGCTTCCCAAAGAAGTGTAACCCTTCATAATAATGCATCTCTGAGTTGCAAACGCTTTGTTTGCATCGCACATCACATTAAAAATTCAAACGCGACTCAAAGTGAACTGACGTGCGTGCTAGCTGCCACGCGCCACCCCCTTCAAAAGCCGCGAAAGCTGCACACCAGCTGCATGTAGTGCCATCTACAACTTTCATCGCTCCTCTGTGCGCCCCGCCGGCTCCCACCCGTCACACTGCCCCCTTTTAGGCACCATAGCCGTAGCCACACCACGGCAACGCTAGGCCTTAGCTACTTCGATGTTCGCTACCAAGCTTCTTGCTGTTCAGTGCCGTGTTTTTCATTGAAACAATTCACCACTGTTAGCAATAGTGCCGTCTCCGCCTTTGTAATTTTTGCCACTGTCTTCGGAGTGCGGAAAGCACGGCGCAATGCATAATGTCGGTTCCCGAAAGTCAACTTTGCTCCAATACAGCATCTTAAGCGGTGGAGCATACCAAAAGTTCGAAGGGGCAATTATCATGGGACATATGTTTCCTTTTATTAGAGAGTTTTAGAATTGGGGGCCCAAGCGGCTTGGGGACCCAAGAAAATTGCGCGCCACAAGTGCGCATGCGCAGAACCCAAGCCAGTCTTGGGTTCTTGCATTCGCGTTAACCCAAGACCCAAAAATGGAAAACTAGCGTGGGCCCCCAAGCCGTCTTGGGCCGCCCTTGCGGGTGACAACGATGGCGTACAGCAGATGGTCGCAGTGCAACTTTCCTGTACTTTGACTGATTTTTTGCCATTTCATGCAGGTGAACTCGCAGTTTTTTCACACTGCGTCACAAGAAAACACCAACTAAGAGCACTTGGCTTCGATTGGCTTTGCTTGGCTTAGAATTGCACACTTAATTCACAATACTAACCGGTACTAACACAGTGATTACGTTTCTTACATTTTATTGTTCGCTCCTCTTGCTCAAAAATGCATTCTGTTCGTTTTCACTTGTAAGAGTTTTTTTCCTTTCAAACACCTTTCCATTTTCCACACTGCGGCCTCCCGAGCGCTCAACCCAACGCTGTCTGCATTTGACCCAATCCTCAAACTCTACTGCTCCTCTAAACCCAAGAGCAACCGACGCAACGCCGCTTGGGGGCCCAGAGCTTTGCGCCCCAATTCTAAAACTCTCTATTATACGCGCATGCATCCGCCGCCTCCTATTACAGTATGAGCACCGATACGTCTAATAACTGACTGTAATTTGTAGATACGTGTGAACTAATCATGTGAACTTCCTACTTATGTGTTAGCTCAGTGCACATGTGGTAATGCAGGAAAGTCCTCCATTCAATTAGCTTCCTTTAATTCGAACTTTTTTCAATTCGAACAAATTTTTGCGACCCTTCGAGTTCAAATTATCGAAATTCGGCTGTGTGTGTGTGTGTGTGTGTGTGTGTGTGTGTGTGTGTGTGTGTGTGTGTGTGTGTGTGTGTTGGTTTTCGTGACGAAGGCTAAACCTGTATGTATTTAAAACACCTTGATCATCTAGAGATACACTCATCTAATGTATATTTTTTATGTATTTACAATAAGAGATACTCATCTAATGTATATTTTTTATGTATTTACAATACTGCTACTCTCATTTGAGAGCGTGGCAATTGGGTGATACAGTATACATGTATATCAGTACGCATCTAGGCAGAACAGTTAATTGAAAAAAAAAGGAAGAAAAAGAAAACAATTGCCCAAGGATGGCAATATAAGAAGGAAGCTGAGATTAGGAAGAAAAATGCAATTTTACACATGACAGTTAATTAACATGATACTAGCAGTGAAGAACATGTAAGTAACCAGTTATGCATGACATAGGAGCGAACTGAAAGATAACACTTAACGCATCAAGAAATTTTAAAGTTGTGTGAAGAGATGCACTTAAACATATACACTTTGAGATCGAATGGAAAAAAAGAAATCTAGGCAAGCAATTAGCAGGAAAACGGCAGTTACGACAATCATCTTAGGACTAGAAGTAATACAGTAATGAAGTTTTATTTTGGGAAGAGAGTGTACCATATGTCCGCATAAAGACAACCAACAAAAAAATGGAAAAAGAAAAGTAGGATGTCAAAAGCAGCACAATGCAAAATTTGTGACGATGACACGTGCGATGATAAATTGTTTTATTTACGCACTGCAGCTTCTACTTGTGAGGTAAATTCGGACAACGATTCAATGGCGGTTATAGCAGGATGAAGTCAGTTCCATTCAGCTATTGTAAGGGGGAAGAATGAATACTTAAACGTGTCGTTGTTATGTGTTTTTCGAGCCTCAGAAAATGAAATGTACCTGGACACATCTATCTTATAGGTATTTTTTAGAAGCTGAAACAAGAACTTCAGGCGAGCGTGTTTTGCCCTGGTAGATAGCGTTTGCAATCCAGACTGCGTTAGAAGATTAGTCGGCGAGTCAGTGCGTTTATATTTGTTGTGAATGAACCTTATAGCCTTTCTTTGTACTGCCTCTAATTTTGTTGTTAGTCTTTGTATGAGGAAACCAGACTGTGTTTGCATATTCGAGAACTGGCCTAACGAACGTTGTGTAGGCCAGTAGCTTCGTTGATGTCGTAGAGAGCGCAAGGCTTCTTTTCAGGAAGAATAGTTTGCGTAATGCTCCTGCTGTGATATTCGAAATATGTTTATCCCACCTGAGGTCTGAGGTTTATGTAACTCCCAGGTATTTATGTTGTTCAACTTTAGTTAGTGGTATGCCATTAATCTCATATGTAAAGTTAGATGGTCTTGTTTTCCTTGTTACGTTCATGGCCACAGACTTTTTTACGTTAATTGACATCTGCCAATTAGAGCACCAAATAGCTAGAGTGTTGAGGGATGTATTAAGTGCAATGTGGTCGCTATAGTTAGTGATTTCGCTATAGATAATGCAGTCTTTGGCAAACAGTTTTATATTACAACCAATGTTAGCGGTGATGTCATTAATATAGATTAGGAAGAGTAATGGCCCAAGAACTGAGCCTTGGGGAACTCCGGAAGTAACGGTGACAGTGTTAGCATTTTTTCGTAGATTACAACATGTGAACGATTGGCTAGAAATTCTTTTATCCAGGCTGAAAGGAGCCCTTTCCCAACAACACTTTCAACTTTAGCGATTAATTTGTTATGGCATATACAATCAAATGCCTTAAATAGATCAAGTAAAATCATGTCAGCCTGGCTGCGGTGATTGATAGTATATGCAAGATCGTGGACTAGTTCTGTTAGTTTGGTTACTGTTGATAAACCACTGCGAAAACCATGTTGGTAGGGAGATAACTATATAATATATATATATAAGATAAATATTATATAATTCAAAAATAAAAGTTCTTGGCAATGGCTGAGTTATTTGAAGAAATCTGCGTTTAAAATTATAAATCTGTATTCGACATTACGGCCGGGGACTCAGCCAAAATGTCAAAGATAAATTTGCTTTGTTTTTCTTCATGGATTATTGCAAAAAAATATATAGGAGGTTTGAGGATTATCATTGCATTAAGAGAGGCAAAAAATTATCAGCAAGAGTAATCTTTGTCATTCACAGGCCTGATAATCAATCACACATGAAGAACCATTACAATCTAGCTTAGCCAAAATTTTGAGATGTGTTTCGCTAAAGTGTGACAAAAAAAGTCATTAAAATTTTCTAAAACTCTCAGGTGACTTTTAAATGACGCAGGCATCTTAGAACATAATATAAGCTAACATGAAGTAAATCATTTACCCAGACGTTTCACTTTTGTCAAATGTCCGTGCAGGTGACTGATAAACAGTGAATTTACCGACAGGGTGTAGAGGATATTCATTCATTTATTTACTTATATTGCAATCCCCATTGGGGGTTTGGCAATGTGGGTTATAAAATAAAACTTTTTGCAAAATCATGTTGACCCTAAAATGTAAAAAGATACTACTGCCGAAGCCAAGTAAAATATTGCTAAAAATAGGAAAACGTGTTTCGATTGTCAAGACGCACACAGCTTATTAAAAATAAATGACCTAACTTTGTACTGTAGGGATGCTTATCTATATTCTCATCTCGAAATAATTTGCATAAAAGAAAAGGGGTAATGTTCATTATGTTTATTTGTGAAATATCCATGTAATGATAGCCAAAATATCACTTGCCATTTTAGTGGTGGCGCTGCTGTGAGTAGATCAGAATAATTGAGCGGGTCCAAAAGGTAGGGCTCGCAAAAGTTGCTCAACTACTACACCGCATGTTTTATTTTAAGATTACCAGAATTATTAAATATCGCCTGTGGCAATTAGTAAAACTCTACTTATTGAACTGGAATACTAAAAGAGGTGTATATTTTACAATGGAAATCAATACGTATAATTGACTAAATAAACAAATTCATGAATTAACTCAACAAATTGGTTTTACACGTATACTGCATAACGTTAAGAGACCGAAAGAGAGTGGTTTGGATCAGAGAGCGAATGGGTATAGCAAGTATTCTAATTGACATTAAGAGAAAAAACATGGAGCTGGGCAGGTCATGTAATGCGCAGGTTAGACAACCGTTGGACCATTAGGGTTACAGAATGGATACCAAAAGAAGGGAAATGCAGTCAAGGATAGCAGAAGACTAGGTGGAGCGATGAAATTAGTAAATTCATGGGCGCTTGTTGGAATTGGTTGGCACAAGACAGGGCTAATTGGAGATCGCAGGGCAAGGCCTTTGTCCTGCAGTGGACATAAAATAGGCTGATGATGATAATGATGATACTGCAATTTTGAGAAAAGTGCAGTCATACTTGCAGTAAGAATGAACCGTTGTTCCACTTAACAAAATGCCTTTTTATGCATTGAAGCTCAGAAGTTACTGGACCACAAATGCATTTCGTCATAAAATTTGAGAACGCATATCTTGAAACTGGTGTCATCCTCAGCATTCATTCCAAGTAGATACGACTTTATAGGTCACTGGCTCCAATTCCTAAATTGTAAAATGTGATGTAATTACTTGAAAACTTAATTAGAGAAAATTTCTTCATAAGTCAAATATTCATTTTAATTTTTTGTTGAAATGTTTGCCTCTGAGATTATTCTAACTCAAGAAGTATAATTGTACTACATGTCATGATTTAATAAAAAAAAATTCTGTTAACAGTAAAAAAAAACACCTTGTATATTTGCATTCTCTTGAGCCCTAAATAAGACGCAAATGAAAATTATACATTAAATTATATGACAATCGTAAAACAAGGTATAGAAATCGGTCACTTTCCCATATAATAATAAATGTTGTCAGGCATGAAATACAGACACAAACCACAGGTTACAAAAGAAAAAAACACAATTTCATGACTATAGTTTTGAAGCGAAAGGTCACCACTTGGTGAAGACCTTCATTATTAGTTAGACTGTTCTACTTATTTATGACTGGGAAAAAAGGAGTATGTGAAGCAATTAATGCATGTGCGAAAGGGAGATACTGTTCAACTGTTCCTTTGTCTGGTAACATATCCGGGTGACGAAGAGATTACTTTTGATATATCTGTGGTTTAGTTAGTGCTCATTAATGAGTTGGTAAAATAAATTAAGATGGGAACAGTGGTTCCTCTGAGATAAGGCAGGTAAGTTAGCCTTGGTGAAAAGAGCTGTTATTGAAGATCGTCCAGAACTGTTATATGTAAAATGGACAACCCTTTTTTGTATTTCTTCTGTTTTGTCAGTATCAATTTTTGTAAAAGGGTCCCAAATTATAGAAGCATATTCTATAAGTGGTGAGACAAGCTTTATAGGCTAGCAACCAAACAACAGGGGTTGATAATTTTAAAGCTCTATGGAGACTGAACAGTTTCCCGTTTGGGTTAGCTGTAACGTGGTCAGCGTGCTTTGACTAATGAAGGGTATTACTGATCAAATGTCGAAAGTACTTCAAGTGAGTGGTTTCATCAAGAAGCAGATAATTTCCAGACTAGCTAAATTTTAAGGGTTTTCGTTTTAGAGTAATAGTGATAAAAACAGTATTTTCAAAATTGATCTTCATTCGCAGTAATTGAGACCATTCAGTAATATTCTGGATGTCCTGATTCAGCTTGTGTTATTCAGAAACACACAATTTCATTTTAAGTGAAATATTTGTTACTATGCCAATAATGAATACAGGAAATAAAAGCAGTGTAAGCACACATTCCCTGTGGGATGCCAGTGTACTGAAAGTCATTCTAAAAAGTGGTCTTTGTAATCAACGTATTGCTGCCAGTTCCTTAGCAGGGTGTCTACCAACCGGGAAAACCGGGAATTCTCAGGGATTTTGAGTAGTCTGGAAAAAGTCAGGGAAAACTCAGGGAATTTGGGCCTCTATCAGGGAGAATTAGCGGCAATTTTATTGAAAGGGTCGAAAGTCGCGGTAATGCTGGCTGGAGTAGCAGACAGGAATCATAATGAATCGTCTTTGACGCCCTGTCGTCGGCAGGAGGAGTTGCCAGTGTACAGTCAACGAGCGACTTTCCGGATTCCCGATAATTTGGACGGCTTCGCGGCACCGCCACGTACCCCATAGAGTCAACGTATCAGAACGTGTGAAATTTCCGACGCAAGAACTCTTTGCCGTCCGATTTTCCGGACGTTTTGCCGTGACCGCAGGTCCGAAACGGCAATAATCAAAGGCACCACCGCTGCCGTTTTGATTACTTCGCCACCTCGAACCGGCTCTCTCGCACGCAGATCCGCTGGCACCCGTTGCCACCACTGCGGCAACGCTAGGCCTAGCTGCTTCGACGTTCGCTATGAAGCTTCTTGCCGTTGGGTGCCGAGTTTTTTATTGAAAGAATTAGCTGCTGTCAGCAATGGCACGCACTCCACCTTAGTGGTCCTCGCGATTGGCTTAGAAACTTAGAAAACACGGTGCGCTGCATAATGTCGGTTCCTGAAAGTCAGTTTCGCCTCTGTACAGAAATGTTACTTGGTAAAGCTTACGGAAAAGTATTGCAGTGAAGCATAACAAGCGTGGGAAGGGGCTATTGCCACGGAACACAGTATGTATTCCTTAATTATACACCCGGGCACCCGGTATTTCCTGTCAGAGTACGAGCACCGGTATGCCTAATATGTGTACCGACAGGCCTTCAGAGCGTTTTCGAACGTGCCTGTGGCGGTTTGAGCCCCTAAGGGCAGTAAATGACACGCATTTATTTTTTTCCAACTGGCCGATTTTTCGGACGTTTTCGCGGCCCCTAGGGAGTTCGAAAAATCGGTCGTGGACTGTGCAATTGATCAAGATGCTTCAAATGGTCCTTGGGGCGAACGAGTGGCGGAAGGCGGACAAGAACAGAAGTGACCTACGCATTGAGGAATAAACGAGAAAAGAAGCTTGCTGCCGCCGTTTTGAAGGAGCTTGAGCTCAAAACAAAGTTTTGGCTTATGCCGAGATGCACGTGTCCCTCATCGAAACCAAAATAAACTCTTTAAAGCAGTGAAACGCAACACTCGGGCGTCGTGCGCGGGCTGAGAGTATGTTAGGACTGTTGAGGTTGACTTACGAGCTGTTGAGAGAGAATCTCAATTGTGACAGAGTTCGGGCCTCATCCCACTGAGGTTGCTATCAGTTGATAGAAATAGCTCATATTAGAAAATATTTGCTTCTATATGCATCTCCTTTTTATTCGTATTTGATAATGTCCGACCCCATTTGCAATTTTTTTCGAAGACACTTTATTTGCTGTGCATTTTACTAACCCCTGCCTTCTATTCTGTTTTTGAATAACATAAACACTGCTCCTTAGTATTCAAATTGGATTAAGTCGCTTTGTTATTTTTTTCATGTGCTTACTAGAGAGTAACAGCATCAGGCGGTATGGTTTCAGTCCGTCTTGACATAAAACATAGTTCTGCATCACTCAGGGAAATTTGCAATGGCACTCAGGGAAAACCTGGAAAACTCAGGGAATTTGGAAATGTCAACTTGGTAGACACCCTGCTTAGGTAGGCTGACAGGAACATTATGAATTGTAGATATTTGAGGACTTCATTTAATTTGTAATGTAACTTTTTGTGGGAAATATTGTCGAATGCTTTGCTGAAGTCCATAAAAATTGCGTCAGTTTGGTTGCCATTATTTGTTATTGCAAAATTATGAACAGTTTAATTAGCTGAGAATAGCCTTTTCTAAAACCATGTTGGTATGTTATTAATATATTTACATGATGGATGATGGCAGCTGAAATGCTGCATTTATTTTCAGATTTTAAGGTTGAAAAGGCGCTCAGTCCACATTATCCCTCATTTTTTCTTGTGCTCGATGTTCGCTACAAGAGAACTAAATTCATTGATCGTTCAGTGCATGTTCTTAACATAACGATGACAGCTACCCGAACTTTTTACAGGTCAAATACTACACTTATGTCGTGCTACCTGAAATCTGTTGTGAAGATTGATTGGTATGAAAGCTGGGAAGCGATTTGTTCCAATTCATGTGAACAAGCTCAGCTGCTCCGATATTTTTTTTTTTTATTTAGGAATACTGTGAACCCTCTCTTGAGGGTCATTATAGGGAAGGAGAAAATTCTGCATACAGGCGTTTACACATATGCACACACTTATATACATATATGTATAAAATAAGTAATACTACCAAACAACAAGACCATAGCTGAAGCTCAAACTAATCATCAGAGTTAATGACGTAAATGCACCTCAAGTAAACAAATTAATTCAGAAGCATCATTTGTATTAACCAGATATTTTGTAAGGCTGTTCAATACCTCACTTTCATCAGGAAAAAAGAATATTGAAACACATTCATTCGAGTGAAATAAGGCTGAAGCACTAGCGTATGATTCGCCCTCTCACTTCGTTTCCCAGGCAATAGTAAGTAGTCGTTTTTTTTAATACTAAAATCTCCTTTCATCAATTGAAAAAGAAACTAAATTCTAAAAAAGCAATTCTAACTCACACGATCTTAACATCGCTGTAACTGAGTCATCCTTTGTGTACTTTGAACATATAAAACAGGTCGCAAGACGTATTCTTTCTAACTTATTTTTTAATATTTTCTGATGAGGACTTCAGAAAACATGGGCATATTCAAGTATCGGTTGTATAAACATCTTAAAAGCAATAACTTTTATGTCCCTACATGCGTCCGGCAGTTTTTTCCTTAGAAAATATAGCATCCGTGATGCTTTGGAGCATACATTATCAATGTGTGTATGCCACTTTAAGTTTTGCATAATTGTAACACCAAAGTACTTGAAAGTATCCACTGTCAACAAGGCATGATTGCCGAGGTGATATTCAAATGGAATTATCTTTTTCCTTTTCAAAATGTGAGTAATTGTTTACTTTAAAGAGACCCTGAAACGCTTTTGACGATATTCTACAAACGTACTGAGTCGTTAGAGTAGGTCCTTCTGATCATTAATTGACACATCTATAAGTGCTCCGCGTAAAGCGTGTAATTTATTATAAGGTTTTAAAAATGCACATCGCTGCCGATCGCAGCACACTGCTCGGCGGAATTTTAAGCCGCCCCTACCCATATGACCGAAATCACCCATTTGACGTCAGCGGGGCGAGCTATCCGATTGGCTGACCAGGGCGCGTGATCGATAATTTTTCCAACTTTATGGTAAACAAATGATCTTCTTAATAGTTGGAATGTTAGTTAATTTGTTTTTATAAAAGGAAAGTAACATAAGGAGAATGAACAAGAACAATTTTTCAGTACACTTAAGCACTCCTTGCAAACAGCAATGGACGTCTGCTTGTGTACAACGTATTCCATTTTGACGAGAGCTCCGCGGTCAGAGTCGGTCTCAGTCTTTTCGCGAGCACTATGATTCGACTTTGTTGCCATGTGGACTGCAAACGTAGTGACTGGCAATATATCAAGCTGTGACATCGTGTCCCTCTGCAAGGCAGCGTACGAGCAAACCGGCTGCTGCGCATTGGACTGCCGCTATCCGATCGGCGCCAGAATTTGCGCGTTTGTGGCCGTCACTTTACACCGGAAGATTACTAACGCAATAGCGTTTCGCGAGTTCGGTATTAGGGCAAACGCAAGCGCAAGGGGACAGGGTCTGGCCGCTTGACTGTGCCGTAACGGGATGAGCCATGAGATGAGCAGAAGGGCAAATGTGAATGGTCTGCACGGTGCAGCCACCTGGTGGCACAGAGCTCAACCATACCTGTAGCAGCAACGAAGTGCATTCTTATTTGCTGCTGGTGTGTATTTTTCGCAGGAGTGTAATCATCAACATGTTGTTTTTATAAATGTTTAAAATGTTTTACACTTGGTTAGAGCAATATTAGCGCTTTGTTTGGCTGGTAAAGCGCTGCGCCAACAAGTGTCTAGACCGTGCAGACCGATCAGGCCGCTCACGTACGTCTACGCTAAAGTTCCTTCATCAGCTTGAGTTTATGCCTCCAGTCATTTGCCGAAATGACCAGCTTGCCCGTGGTTACCGGAATACCAGACACGTTCGGCGCTACGACAGAATGCTCGCAACGCACGCTGCTTCGATAGCTCGCGCTTGGGGTCGACGGCCAAGCGGCTAGGTCTCGCGGGCGGCGGCGGGCTCCAAAACAACCGGAAGTGGACGATGTGACGTCGCATCGTGACGCAGAACCAGTGAAGGCGGAGCTTAGCCCCGCTCGCTCGGCGAACGAGTTGAGGAGGAAAAGCATGGCTAGGGAGGAGGGTAACTTCTAATCGTTTGTAGCTCCATTAATACGTAACGCTTCACTTAAATTGTGGTGCGAATGTTCAACTTAAGCTGTACCCTACGCGTCTACAAAATTTGTCCAAACCGTTTCAGGGGCCCTTTAAGTCGTTCATTTCCATTCCCCAAGTTTGACAGCACGAGTGTATGCCTGTAGACACTGGTTAATTTTTAGCTGATCATCCACATTAGCTGTGTGTAAATTAAACAATCGTCTGCAAAAGTTTGAGCTTTACAGGAGGCTTTGCTATCTCTTCAAAAATCATTAATGTATGTGAAAAATAGTAACGGCCCAAGAACTGAGCCCTGCTGCGGGACTCCTGAAAATACTTCTAGTGAACCAGACACGATATCTTCTATTTTCACGTATTGTTTCCTATCTTTCAGGTAAGCTTCGATCCAACACAGCACAGATTGACTAAGTCTGACAAGACGGAGTTTAATCATCAATCTATCGTGAGGCACCTTATCGAAATCTTTAGCAAAATCAACACATATGACATCAAATTGTTGTTGCATGTCCAAAGCAGTCGCAATGTCATGAATCGTTTCAATAAGCTGCGTTGTAGTTGAAACACCGCTCCTGAAAGCATGCTGATAAGAATAAAAATAAGTTTTTCTTTCTAAAAATGCAGTAATGTGCTTGGCTATGACGTGTTCTGTTTTGCAGCAAACGGATGTAAGTAAAACCAGTCGGTAATTGTTTGCAGAGAATCGATCACCACTTTTAAACACAGGAATATTGAAAGTTTTGCTCCAGTCACATGGTACCAAGTTAGTACAAAGGGATTTTTGGAAAATAATTTTCTAGTGTGATAACCACTCTGCTTAACGCTCAAAAAAAAAAAAAAAGGTGGGTATTTCATTGGGCCCACTTGCCTTTTTTGAATCAAGAGACAGAAGTTGTTCAAATAATCCTTCTTGGCTGATAATAATATCTCCAATCGATTAAGATAAGTAGCATGCCATATCCACGTCTCCCTGGTCACTTTTGCGTCGTGTGAAAACTGGCTGAAAAAAACAGTTCAGGCTGTCTGCAATGTCAGCCTTTTGGGTAAAAATTTAATTACCACATTTGAGTTCCATAATGTTGTCCCACCTATCAGCCATATAAAGCCAAAACTTTCTAGGTGAATGTTTAAGAAAAGTACTGAGCTTGTGAGTAAAAAAATAGTGCTTAGATTCTAAGAGCGCATCCTTCAGTTCCCTTCGTGCACATGCTATTTCCGTTAAGTGATACTTTCTTTTACGCAGTCTATTTAATTTCTGCTTATGAACAATATCTCACATTATTCAGGGATTACGCTTCTTTATTTTATTCACTCTGCTAGGAATGAATTCGTGAAGGCAATGTTTGATTATACCTTTGAAGCACTGCCATAATTCTTCTACAGTTTCCTGCTCGGATATATGCTGGAATTGGATAACTGAATACCCTGGTGTGTCAAGAATGGAAGTGTCATCTGCGTTTGTGTAATGCTTCACCTGTACAGTCTTATAAGATCTAGTTCGCGACACTTAGTGGAATTCTAACAGAAACGATCAGCAACACCATCATCAACATACATCTGATAATCATCTTTTTATATCTGTGCCTTTCTATACAGTCGATCTATCTTAGTCACTTGCTGTTTTCTGAGGCCAAACATAAAATTGATTCTGCTTGGTTTTTTCTAAATTATTTTACTGCTGCACTTGCGGATGTCTACCAATCGAATGCACTTAGTGATGTTTGCAGAATGTACAACGGTTAAACACATTCAAATCGGTTTTGTAAAGAACAACAACATCAAAAACATCAATTTTGTGAGCAATCTGTAATGACCACTGTGCTATGAAGTACAATGTGATGAGTATAAATGTGAAGACAACTGTTACTTCATCATACTTCACCGATACTTCAGCCTGTGTGTCATAAAGCGAGTTTAGGCCAATACAAATAGCTGTTGAATATTGCACTGCATTCTAGAAGACCATGCTTTAATCAACTTTCCTAACTTCGAAATGACTGAAATGTTGCCAATTGTTTGTTTAAGCCACCAATGAATCACCAATCGCTAAATAGAGAACTTTGTTGTTAAACAGACAATAATCTTGCTTAATTAGCAACAAAATCGCTAAAATGGCAACACTGATTCTTTTATTACTATGATTTTTTAACTCATTATTTGACACGTGGAGCCGCCTGCGTCAACCTAAGGGTTGATCTTCAGGACATTAAATAAAGTTCATCATACCATACCAAATCTGTTTAAAATATTTTTAAATGACATTCTTACACTGCATGTTCTGCGTTAGTTCTATCTAGTATAGCACATGTCTCCAGGCCCTTACATTAAAAGGCCCTGATGAGGCAGTAGTGCTACTGTCATTTATTCTTAATATATCATCTTTTCAAAGCACATGTTCTGTGTTCCTATTACACCTCACAACTTATTGTCATTATTTTACTGTGTATATATTCTAAGCAGTTTACAGTGAATGTTTTTAGGACACTTTACAGCCACGTCACATCTACCTCTTGTAGTTCATCACTCCATTGCCAACTAATTAACACTGGCCTGGCGCTCTTTTGCCATACTTGGCCCTTGTGCCACAAAACATTACATTAATCATTCATCATCCATGCCGATGCATAAGAATGCTAAATATATTCTGTGTAACTCAAACAATAGTCAAATAGCATGGTAGCTTTTGTTATAGTACACATGACCAAGTTTGTATATTGGAAGTTGTGGCAAAATAAAGTAGGGGCAATTGTAAAAATTACAGCTGTGACCAAGCCATTGTTTTGATACTTTTGTTATCATTATACTCCTCTCTAACATTTACGTTCACTGCACAGGTACAACAGCCAGATCCCTGTTGTAAGGTGCTGGAGGACAGAAAACTTGGCACTTGTGTAGCTTAGTTATAGATTTGGCCAGTTGTACACTTGCCGACAAAAGTTTTTGGAACATGGAAACTGCTCAGGTATTTCATGGTCTAAGTGTAAAGCCTGCAGTTAAAAAGTGCAGTTCATAGGCCATGCACTCAAGTGCAGACAGAACGCAGCCATGAGCTGTGTACAGGTTGCACATTTAGCTAGCAAAGTAGTATTCAAGCTTTTTTAGCAGCTTTTGCATTCTGAAAAATTACGTGGGCAGGTGTACATGTGGCATGAGCAGGGCCAGAACAACATAGGAATTCTATTCCCACTCTGTTCCTTTTCATGTGTCATATTAGCCTCAGCAGTGTACCACCTATGTTATTAACTACCATAGTTGGTTACTCTAAAGCAGTGGTTGACCGGAATGGAGTATAATTGGGCAACAAGAATTGTTGCATTATATTGGCTCATAGGTAGTCATGCAGTATTGTTGACATTCAGAAGTTGAGTACCAGTGCATGGCCAGCAGAGTGAAAAATGGAGTGGCTAAATGAATCAGTGCTGTTGCCTACCTTTACTTGCTATACTTTGCCGTGGCATGATTTAAAAAATAAAATATCACCTGGAGAATTAGTTGTCATATGTAATTGTAGTGGGTGCTTTCAGTGTCAAGGATCCTGGAAGTAAATAAAGAAAAATAGATTCTGGGACGTTACGTGCCAAAACCACGATATGATTATGATGCACACTGTAGTTGGGGGCTCTGGATGAATTTTGACCACCTGGAGTTCTTCATGTGCACCCCAATGCACAATGCACAGGCGTTATTGCATTTTGCCCCCATCAAAATGCAACCGCTACTGCCAGGATTCAATCCGGCGCGCTCGGGCTCAGCAGTGCAACACCAAAGCCACTATGCCACCATGGGGGGTGATCCTGAAAGTAAGGTCATACCTCTCAGTGCAGTCAATAGCCAGTGCTAATTGAATGAAAAAGACTTCAAATGCCAAGGAAGTCTAGTGGTAGTCTTTCTTTCTGTGGCATTTAACTTCACTTGTTTGCTTGCTTTCCAATAACATGCCTTATTTAATGTTTGGCCTTGCAGTACACTGCATCTGAGGAGGACTTCAAGTATACTGAAGCGATCAGTAAACATGGTGACAATACTGCAAAGAATGGGGCTGTAGGAGGCAAAAAATGCTTGGGTACTTCACAAGACAACTTGCAGGACATTGACAATTCAAATATGAAGAGTCTGGCAAGCGGTCATGACAAGGTATGTTCATTATGTCAAATGTACTACATGTGTTATAATGAGAGCTGCAGAAATTGAAATTTATTATCTATCAGGCCTTGTTCTCATTTGCACTTAAGTATTGGGGCTTATCACAGATTATTACATACTGTTGCGGTGTGACACATCTACATGAGATGGCAAACAATTATTATGGGAGCCTTAGGTATGCTCAGAATCTAGGTGATTCATGGGTTCCCCACTGTAGTGCAGCAGTGCCCCCATCACAGATGATGCCTGTTGAGCAAGTCAGTCGTAACTTAAATTACAACTGACTCCTACGACTTATAGTATTTACAATATATTTGATTTGTGATGAGTTCTCTCATTGCAAATTACTCTCGACGAGCAAGTCAGTTATGTAGACGTGCAGTTAAGTTTGCAGCATACAATAAACATTTATTCCACACCCTTTATATTGGTGTCATGAAGTGGCACACTGCTTTGACACTGTCACATTCTCTAAGAAATGTCAAGTGCCCACGTTTTGTACAATTCCAAAAAATTTCCATGTAAATATTGCTTGCAAGCAGAAAAAAAAAATACATTTTTCGACATGTTATTCTGTGAATATAGGGCTTCAAACAAGGCTGTGTTCTTAGCCTAACAACTTGCACTAGGACATCATTTCAGCTTGAGTCCAGTAAATTTCTATTTAATATTTAATATCAAGCTTAGAAATAAACCTAAACTTAAGCTTTGCAGTTCGTTTACATTATAAAATAATTTATGTTTGCAGGAATCATATGGACAGACTGAGCAATCGCATCATCCAAAATGTAGGGAAATCCAGCAGGGTGTCTACCAACCGGGAAAACCGGGAATTCTCAGGGATTTTGAATAGTCTAAAAATCAGGGAAAACTCGGAATTTGTGCTTCTGTCAGGGAAAATTAGCTGTAATTTTATTGAAAGGGAACGAAAGTCGCGGTAATCCTGGCTCGAGTCACACCGAGGAATCGTAACAAATAGTCTTTGACGCCGTGTCGTCTGCTGGAGGAGTTGCCAGTGTACAGTCAACGACCGATTTTCCGTATGCCCGATAATTCGGACGGCTTCGCGGCACCACCACGTACCCCATAGACTCAATGCATAGGAACGTCTGAAATTTCGGACGCAAGAACCCATCGCCGTCCGACTTTCCGAAGTTTTTACCGTGACCGCAGGTCCAAAACGGCATTAACCAAAGCCACCACTGCCGCCATTTTGATTACCTCGCCGCCTCGAGCCGGCGCTCTCGCACGCAGATCCGCTGGCAGCCGTAGCCACTAACGCCGCAACACTAGGCCTAGCTGCTTTGACGTTCGCGATTAAGCTTTTTGCCGTTCTGTGCCGTGTCATTTTATTAAACGAATTCGCCGCTGTCAGCAATGGCACCGACTCCGCCTTTGTGGTCCTCGCGATTGGCTTCGAAGCTCGGAAAGCACGGCGCGTTGAATCAGCCGGGTCCCGAAAGTCAGCTTCGCCTCAATGCAGAAATGTTACGCGGTGAAGCATAAGCGTGAGAAGGGGTAATTGTCACGGCACACAGTATTATTCCTTAATTATACTCGCGTGCACCCGCCACCTCCTGTCACACCGATATGCCTAATAAGTCTACTGGCAGCCCTTCGGAGCTGTTTCGGTTGTGCCTGTGGCGAGTTGAGCTCTTAAGAGGAAGCTTTAGCTCGTGTACTCCTATCTAAATATATGTAAAAGGAGAATTCGTTTTTCTCGGCAACCACTGCACCAAATTTGACGAGGTTTGTTGCATTTAAAAGGAAACCTTAAAATCTAGTGACTGCTGGTTTCATATTTTTTATTTAGATCGTCAATTTTTTTATTAAAAATTGACAAAAATCGAAAATTTCCAGAAAACGAAACTATCACATTTACAGCTCTGTAACTCGACAATGAAACACGATATCACAAATTCCGTGAATTGCATCTAATAGTACATCTAAAGCGGACAAAATTGATATGTCACACATCAATCTAAAAAAATTTAGTAATATGGAAATACAGCTTTTGCAGAACCCTTCTACGCAACGTAACAAATTCACGTAAGATGTAAAATGACATATAGAATCGGTCTGCTTTGATTGGTCTAATGGATGCCGTTTACAGAACCGCGATATCTGTTCTTGATGCAGAGGTATTTATTTGTAAACTTCGTGCGTCTACTCTTTTTGAACTTTCAAATTTTTGAAAATCTTTTTCACAAAATTCAGGCCCTAAATCAAAATTCCGCTTCCAGCAGTCACTAGAACTTAACTTTCTCTCTCAAATGCAAGAAATTTCATTAAAATCGGTCCAGGGGTTATCTCAGAAAAGCGTTTTTGCATTTTACATGTGTTTGAATAGGCCGTGGCGGAGCTGCACCCGAGCTAAAGCTTCCTCTTAAGAAAGACATGCATTCATTCTTTCAAACTGCCCGATTTCTTGGACGTCTTCGCGGCCCTTGGGCAGTCCAAAAAATGGGACGTTGACTGTACAACTGACCAAAAGGATGCTTCAAATGGTCTGTGGGGGGAATGCGCAGCACAAGGAGGACGAGAACAGGAAGGACGTGCACATTGAGGAATGAATGGGAAAGGAAGCGTGCTGCCACTTCTTTGAAGGAGCTTGAGTTCAAAACACAAAGTGTTGGCTGAAGCCGAGACGCAGGTGTCCGTCTATCCAAATAAAAATAAACTGTTTAAAGCAGGGAAACACAACGCTGAGACATTGTGCACGGGCTGAGAGTATGTCAGGGCACATCATTCTCTTGATAACAGTGCAAAGAGACATGGACAAAAGGAAGAAACATGACAAAACAGGCACCATGTTGTCGTGTTTCTTCTTTTTCTCTGGGTCTCTTTGTGCTGTTACCAAGAGTATGATGAATCCCTAACCAATTCGCCCTCCCCACTATATTGCTTCAGCATGCGTCAGGACAGTTGTGGTTGACTCACCAGCTGAGAGAGAATCTCACTTGTGACAAAGTTTGGCCTTATGCCAATGAGCTTGCTATTAGTTGTTAGAAATAGCTCATGTTCGAAAATATTGGTTTCTGTATGCATATCTATTTTATTCATATTTGAGAATGTTAGGCTCGATTTGCAATGGGTTTTACCATTTTTTTCTAAGATATTTTATTCGCAGTGCATTTTACTAACCCCTCCCTTCTGTTTTCTTTTTCAATAAAATAAACACTACTCCATAATATTCAAACTGGATTATGTCATTTTTTAAATTTTTAATAGGCTTACTAGAAAGTGAAAGCATTGGGCGACATGGTGTCAAGCCCGTCTTGACATAAAACAAAGTTCTGTTTCACTCAGAGAATTTTGCAAAGGCACCCAGGGATTTTAGAGATGTCAACTTAGTAGACACCCTGTCTTAGGAATTGTTTATCCAAGTTAGGAGAAAACTGACTTTGCAGTTTGCCAGCACAACATCCTGCTGGGATTAAAATGCAGCTTCTATGGCTCACCAGGAAGTTTATTTGCACCGTTTGGAATTTTAAAGTGGTTCTGCTATGCCTTTTACACAGCTGTTTCTTGGCTCCACCCCATTATCCCTCTCCTTTCTTTGGAAAAATGCTCAGTCAGGCGCAGCACAGCACATGCAATATAGCTGCAAAACTCACCTAGCCATCTGCAAACACATTTTGCCATTTGTCACTCCCATAGTCAGTGGTGCCATAGCAGCCATTGTGATCTAATAGAGATGGTGGAAGGTCACAAGAGACTGAAATTTAAAGGCAAGCAGGGGTTTTACAGAGCCCCCTTAAAAAATACACTGCCATGGTGTTGCAAACTTTGAAAACCATCTTTTTTTTATCTTTTGCTTGGCAGTAATAAGTGACATCTCCTCCTAATATACAGTGAACTCTCACTTGAGTGAACTTCAAGGGACCGAAGGAAATAGTTCACTTAACTGAAAGTTCACTAAACTGAATATTCACTAGACCAGCATAAGACATGTCATACAGAGTCAAAAGTTTGAAGTGCAATTCATGGAGCAAAAGAAATGGCATCCATAGTGTTAGAAATGTGTGAAATGGAATTTGTACATATCAACAAGTACAAGGTTCATAACAGTTATAATGCTGCCTTTCTCACTCAGAAAAAGAATCTGTAATCTTCTTCTGCACTTGTACTTTTAAAGCACAGGCAGTAACAAACTGTCCAAAGAGTCAATGTTCTTGTACACTTCTTCTGACACAGCTTGCTGTTGAGACACAGTATTTCAACTTTCCAATGTACCCTACGACCTCAGCTAGAGTTATAGGGCTTGAATCTGGCTCGGCAGTTGCCTCTTCTTCGTCGCACTCTTCTTCTTCTTCAGGACGAACACTGGAAACAATCTCCAGATCCGTCTGTCCAGCACAGGTAATCAGTGCACTGTCACACTGTGCATAATCTTCAAACAAAGTATCTGATCGTAACTGATAAGTTACGATCAGATAACTGAGTAAGTAACTGATCGTAAAAATAAGCCTTGGTCCTCTGAGCGAGTTCGTTAAACTGAAATATTGACTTCCGAAATTCGTTCAAGTGAAACATTTTTGCATAGAATCTATAAGAAAACTGCCGGGGATTTTGAAAAAGTTCGTTATTCTGAAATATTCGATAAACCGACATTCATTTAACTGAGAGTTTACTGTAGTTGTTCTTGTTCTGTGACCATTGTGCCAACTCTGTGGTGGAAAGACTGTTAAAGGTTAGGCTTGCCCTTTTCGAACCAGGGAGACTATGACTACAACTACAACTTAAGAATGAAGTCATACTCTGCCTGTTTTTTTTTTAACCTCGCAAGGAAGAATCTCATCCTGATCATTTGCTTCCCTGTTTTTGCCCATATGTCTTTCAGCAGCACTCTGTCCTTGACTGCATAGTGAATTCACTTCTACATGTACTTTAAGAAACATTGCCGTTTTTACTATTTTCAGGTTGTATCTTGGGTACTTGCTATAGGACGCTTCTGCTTAGAAAATATTAAAGAGTTTCTCTTCAGTGGGATGCCTGCTCATGTAACTCGCAGCGTTGTTCAAGTTTTGGGAGGATGTTACGTGGAGCGACATCTTTCACGACACCAACCCAGCCAAAAGAGACGGAGGACAAGTATGCTGACTTTTTCTTATCTCCAATATCCTGACATTTAGCTGCTGCTAGTTTGAAGACTCTTCTCCTACATTCATTGGTTTCATTTAGTGGGAGAAACTGTAGAATTAAATAAAATCATTAGCTAAGGCATAGTATTAACCCTTTAAGTGCTATGCAAAAGTATACTCGTCTGACTGCTGGTGCACACCGCTGGCTGCACCTGAGATAATTCACGAATGTGAAACATCTGTAGACTGGTTGTGTCATCTACTCAGAAGTTGGTTAAACTGAAATTTTATGGTAGGTTTTCTTTTTGTTCAACAGATGGTGTTACGAAGCTCATCAACTGTCAGTCTTACTTGCCTCTTTCATTTTATGACATGGTGGACCAGTACAGAAAGCCAGCATGTTTTTAACAATTCAGAAATTCAAGAACTTCTTATGAACTCTGATTTAAAGGACCTTGGTGTTGATTACAAGGTGTCTTTCATGGACAGTGACGACAATTAGAAGACCACATTGGCATGTTGCCCAAGAAACACTTATCCTAATTAAAATCATTCATTAGCATACCTTAATTCTTTTTGAATTTTCAGAATAAGAAAGCACAAAATGCTTAGCAACATGTTGCCAATACATAGCATTTGAATTTAAAGCCTGCTAATATGTTGCTTGGACAGAAATTGAATTCGTTGCACTTTGGAAAAGCACTCGGCACCCAAAGTGTTAATACCTATTTTGCTAGTGGGCTGGGAAAGACTGTTTTCTCAACCCCACCTTTGCATGACATATCTGTTAAATAACATACGATCGAATGAATTTGTAGACCGGTAGACTTGAAGAAGATAGTGCTGCTGCTGCTGCTATACTTCTCCATATGTGACACACAGTCAGCAGTGTGCAGTTTCTAAATTGTCACTGGAGTGACTGCCAGGGCCTGTATTGCATTACAAACAGCTTGTCCTCTGAGTGCGACTTCATTGTTTGCATGTTAATGTCTCATTGCAAAGTCATGTGGCAACATGTATGTGTCAGTTACTGCCCACCATGGTGATCATATTTTATTTCGCTTGTCTGCATATACATTTTTTGTTTTACTACATAAATGGCAGCATTTTGTCAGCATTCGAAGGCTGCATTTTTGGAATCACCTGCTTTTTGAACCTTTTGGCAGATTTAGAATGATGGCGTCTGCCACTGACAGCACGCACATGAGTCGCTTGTGCAAAGGAAGCGGCTTCTCGACTCTGACAGTGAGAGTGAGTGTTGCACTAGACTTTTGTTCTTCGAGTGAAGAGGATGATGATAGCCTTCTCATCGCTTCTTCCACTGAAAGCGATGATTCGGAAAGTGAAGATGACATTGACTTGGCCCGGCAATGGTGCTGCGTTTTCACACTTAAAATATGAAGCAAATTGATTGCAAACGCTTTAGAAGGGTTATCAATGGAGTGAAGTTTGAAAATAAGCCATGAAGTAAGCAAAATGAAGTAACTTTCGAGAGACGGGGAATGGAAATACCAAGTAAATCAATGCTTTAATACTGAAGAGGTGGCTGAAAGCTACATTTGCATCTCTGATAACGACGGAGACCTTGGCAGTAGCCTTGGATTTGCCAGATATAGTTTACTGAGCATGCATAACATCAAGAGAGTACTTCAGAACCTCGAGCTAGGATGTCCAGAAAGCCTTTTGAACAAGCAACTAAAGCAAGCAAATTATGAACACAGACAATGGCATTTGACAGCTGCAAAGTTGATAAGAGAGGTGAAAGCTCAAACCATTTGCTACTGAGCCTAGCTGTGTTGAAAGCATGGGGAAAGAATAAATTAAGAGGCGTAACTCAGCTCTTACCAGCGTCCTCATAGTGTCACCATGGCCACTGGATAAAAAAAAGAAAGATGCGGCCTGTCACGTCAGGCGGGCTCCAATAGGAGCGAATGTCTTAGCCTTAGTTGTATTCTTGGTCGCTTGGCTGGGCCGAATGGCGCTAACGGTCGGGGGGACGGGATGCATCGGTTTCCATAGGTGATGACGTTCGAAGCGCGTTCCTTATGCATTTTCTATGCTGATCCCAGACAACAGTCCCCAACTGGTGGCGCCGCAGCAGATGACAGCATTTTCGATGCATGTGGCAGGCAGCAACTTTTTTTCTTATCAGCGGCCGTGGTGTCACGCAGGAGCGTGACGGCGGACGCCGTGACAACGCCACCTACCGAACAGCAACCGAACTGTGCTACGGCGGACACCTGACCTACGGTCACGTGACGGTTCGTCAAAGTGATGCAGCGGATCCGTGTGATGCAGGAAGCGCAGGTCCCACTCTTGTTGTCTGCTCTTACACGGCTGCTTGATGCCAGAGCGCTGCCCTTGCATTAGGTAGCTATAGCTCGAGTACGCTAGCTCGTAACAGTACTCGTAACGAGTACTGTCAACCTTCGCTCGTTTGGTGCTGCTTTCACCGGTAATTTTAGGGATCTTGCGGCCCGCTTGGTTTCTTTGCTGGGCACAAGTCAGGTGACACTTTTGGAATAAGGGAAGATACTGCCCTAGGGAGCAACAAGGACTTCTTCAGCTGGTTAAGAATGACTGCGCCTTCAAGCTCAGCGTAGTACGTATTTACACTTGCTGACCATTTTGGTGGGAAATTCTTTTCGCAGACGTAGTCGCTTGTTGTCAGTTTTCTATTCTCTTCCAATAACTCTCGTCCATTCTTGCAGACGTTGTGGGTCATTTGGAGATTTAAAACTTGAACGTTTTCTGTGCAGGACTTATATCCATTGTTAAACTTTGAGACGAAGCATGGGCGCCCCATCATCGATTATTAGAGAATGCTTACATAGTGAACACTTACATGCAGAGGAACAGTAGAGGAACTACAGAACTTAGGTGATGATTGTGACTGCTCGAAGCGAGTGGCAGACTCCATTCGCTCTGATGTCTGCCCAAATGTGCTGCAGGAATATTAAATATTGCTTCCCTGCACAGTAGCTAGGTATCGCATAGTCTGATCGGCATTTTTTATGGTGCACGTTAATAAACTAGAACAAATTCTTGTCTTTTGTTATGTCTAAACATTTGAAAAGCACCAAGCGCAGTTTTCTATACACACCTTGCTACGAATGCAGATTGTCTGCTCTTTCAAGTATGCTAGTTTCTTGCTCTCATTGGTGCATAAAAAGCATTTGATCCTAAATATATATCTCAGAACAAACATTGGTACTAAAATTGTCGACAGGTTTTTTATTCCTTGAGGGCAAACCCAGCTGGCGTAAAGCTTTATTGGCGGCATCCGACAACCTAGTGCAAGTGGCCATTAGCTGATGAGGGACAACAAAAGTAGGTCCTTGGAGTGCTGCAAGGAGCGGCCACGCTTCCGTTCCCCAACCGACAATAGCACGCCTGAAGCTGCACGCCTCCTCCTAACCCAGTGTGACATTATTGCGACTCACGCTCACACTGGCGCTGGCCAATAGTTTTACCCATTGTTCTTTCTCCATAGTTGAAGGTGACCCAACCTATGCAGCAGGGGCCTTAGATTGTTCAGTATTGCCCTGAAAATAAAATGATATGCTGTGCAGTCTATAAATAGTACTTCTTTTTTTAGGGGGAATTTACACTGTTTGGTTGAACTAAGTCTCTAGGAATACTATAGTTTCTATACTGCATTGCCAAAGTCTCCTTTCAAGCTTGTTTACAGACTAAAGTATTGTGAGGAAGAAGACTATGTACTTTAATTCAGAAATTAAAGTACATATAAAAGAGAAAAACAAAATCCGTATCTCTGTAATACAATGAAAGAAGACACTCATTTATCAAGTGATGCAACTTATACAAAATAAAAAAGGCACGAACTGGCATTTGGGTGCCCTTTACCATGCTAAGGACATCTGCTGCTAAGGACTTCTGTTAACAAAAAATAAACATATTGCGACACGCTGACGAAGAAGATATTTTCAGCTTGGTCGGAAGAAGACGACGCTGTGGACTTCGCGCGCTGTCTACCATCTTGTCAGCTGCTACAGTTATTGTAAACATCCTGTAAATATACGTTTGACTGTTTTTAACCCTGTAACATTTTTAGTGGAGGTTGTGGGATCATTATCAAGACGGATTTACGCAGTGGGGCTCCTTGGCTGCATCTACAATGCCAGCTCAAGGCGAGGATGCTTCGAGCCCGTCGGCACCCACGCCCATCGTCATTTTAGCACAACCCCGCGGCCCAGGAACCTTTTTTGGCACCGACGACACTGATGTTGAAGACTGGCTTCAATTATATGAGCGGGTGAGCGCCAGCAACCACTGGGATGAGACCATCATGCTGGCTAGATTAATATTTCACCTCACGGCACGGCACGCATCTGGTTTCAGACCCACGAGGAGGAACTTACCAGCTGGGACATTTGTAAATTTTTTTTTTTAATTATGAGGTTTTACGTGCCAAAACCACTTTCTGATTATGAGGCACGCCGTAGTCAGGGACTCCGGAAATTTTGACCGCCTGGGGTTCTTTAACGTGCACCTAAATCTAAGTACACGGGTGTTTTCGCATTTCGCCCCCATCGAAATGCGGCCGCCGTGGCCGGGATTCGATCCCGCGACCTCGTGCTCAGCAGCCTAACACCATAGCCACTGAGCAACCACGGCGGGTGGGACATTTGTAAACAGAAGCTCAAGGATTTGTTTGGCAAGCCTGTTGGACGTCAGCGCGCCGCCCAAAAAGACCTCGCTTCGCTTGTCCAGACGTGCACTGAATCCTACCTCACGTACATCCAGGACGTGCTCACTCTGTGCCGCAAAGTGGACCCGAAAATGTCCGAACCTGATAAAGTTGCACACGTCATTAAGGGCATAGCAGATGATGCCTTCCACCTCATTGTGCTCAAGAATTCTTCCACTGTGCAAGCCATTGTTACTGAATGCCAGCGGTTTGAAGAAGTCAAGAGTCGCCGCATTGCCCAGCCATTTCCCCGCCTTCCCAACATGGCTGCTACGTCCACCTGCTGAGACCTCCGCAGTCTGCCCATGCCCAATCGCTATGATGACATCCTACATATCATCCGACGTGAAATAGAAGCTGCTTCTCCTGTCACAACCCCAACCCATGGCCCCTGTAATTGCCAGGCGACCGTCTCATTGATCCAGTCCGTCGTGCACCAAGAATTGGCCAACGTTGGCTTGACAAACATCTGCTCAGTTAATCGGCCTGACTACACTCCGCTCAGCACTGTCATACACACCTGCAGCCTGAATGCCCCAACGCAGTATCGCAACCCGGCCGAATGGCGCACTCCAGATGACAAGCCTCTATGCTTCACTTGTGGCTGTATCGGCCATATTTCACGTCACTGCCGGTCTTCGTGGAATTCGACCCCCTGGCCCTACCTCCCATCCCACGGCCCTCATGCTGCTTCTCGGTTCCCCCCGCAAACGCAGCCAGTAAATTCTGGCGACACTTCTCTTCCTACCCGCTCTAGCCGCTCTCCTTCGCTACGTCACCGCTACCCTGATCGCCCCCATCTCGTCGGTCACCGTTCCCTAGCTCCTTCTGGCGCACCCTTCCGGAAAACTAATGGGTGCAGCACCTGGAGGTGATGCTGCCAAACCGACCCGACGCAAAAATCCTCTTCTCACCTTGCCCACACATCGGAACCTCATTAAAGTGAACGTGGATGGTGTGCCTGTTACGGCTCTAATTGACACTGGCACGCACGTATCTATGATGAATGCTCAGCTTCGGAATCGTCTCAAGAAAGTCCTCACTCCTGCCCCGTCACCTGTGGTCCGAGTCGCCGACGGTGGAACACCAGCCGTTATTGGCATGTGTCCGGTTTGCGTGAGTGTCGCCGGACATCATACTTTGTTTTATTTTATGTTCTAGAGCACTACCCTCACAACCTCATCCTGGGCCTTGACTTTCTGTCTACACATTCTGCTTTGGTAGACTGTTCTGCTGGTGTTGTGCAACTCGCTCTACCTGCTGCTATTGAACCTCCCTATAGTGCTCCGATACGGCATGTTCCACAGAGCATATTCGCCTCCCTCACCATGCCGTTACCTACGTAGGTGTTTCACCCGTTCCACCTGTACCAGACGGGGACTACATCGTATCCCCTAATCCGGATGTCCTGCTCTCGCATAACGTCGCTTTTCCTCACACCGTCATTACCGTTTCGGACTATACGTCCTGCCTTCCGCTTGTGAACTTTGGACTTTGTACACAAGTACTGCCGCGCGGAATATCCCTGGCACAAATAATGCCGGCCAGAGACTACCACATTTTGGCTTTAACTCCTCATGTTCAACTCTTGCTTCGCCCCCATCCCTTCAGAATTTAATGCCCTAACAAAAATGATTGCTCCCAACCTTCCGCCTAGCGTGCTCAAAAACTGTGTTGCCTCCTTGCCTCATACTGGGACATATTTGACCTTGGAGAGTGCCCTCTAGGACAAACATCTGCCGTAAAACATCGAATAAACACCGGTGATGGGAGGCCGATCCATCGGCGACCCTACCGCATCTCGCCTACTGAGCGACACATCATCCAACATGAAGTTGACAAGATGCTTTCTCGAGACATCATCGAACCTTCTTGCAGCCCATGGGCATACCATGTTGTACTAGTTAAAAAGAAGGACAACAGTTGGCGATTTTGCATAGATTATCGACACCTCAACAAGGTAACAAAGAGGGACGTCTATTCGCGACCACACATTGACGATGCCCTGGATTGCCTGCATGGAGCACAATATTTTTCGTCCATCGACCTTCGCTCCGGCTACTGGCAAATTGTCGTCGATGATACAGACTGTGAGAAGACAGCTTTTATTACTCCCGATGGCCTGTATCAGTTCATAGTGATGCCTTTCGGTTTATGTAATGCCCCGGCCTCATTTGAACAAATGATGGACGCCCTCCTACATGGTTTCAAGTGGTCCATCTGCCTCTGTTACTTGGATGACGTGATAGTTCTTTCTCTGACTTTTGCGACACACCTTGAACGCCTCTCAACGATCCTATCTGTTTTCCACTAGGCGGGGCTACTACTAAATTCGTCCTAGTGCCACTTCGGTCGTCGTGAAATTTCTGTGCCCGGGCATCTCGTTGATTCTTCTGGTGTATGCCCTGATCACGACAAAATACGGCTAGTGAAAGACTTTTCCGTGCCAACATGTGCCAAGGATGTTCGCAGCTTCTTGGGCCTTTGCTCCTACTTCCGTCGGTTTGTCTGAAATTTTGCGAACGTTGTGCGCCCTCTTAATCAGCTTCTCAAGAAAGACACTGCATTAATTTGGGGCCCTAAGCAAGCTGGTGCTGTCACTGAGCTGATTGGGCTGCTTACGTCCCCGCCCATTCTCACTCACTTTGATGCTTCAGTCCGTACCGATGCCAATGGTCACAGTATTGGAGCTATCTTGGCAAAGAAACAACAAGGGCGAGAATGTGTTATTGCCTACGCCAGCCGCCTTCTTTCCTCTGCTGAGCACAATTATTCTATCGCTGAACGCGAGAGTCTGGCACTCGTTTGGGCAGTGAGTAAATTCTGCCCCTATTTGTACGGCCACCAATTCACAGTCATCACTGATCACCACACTCTGTGTTGGCTTTCGTCGCTCAAAAGATCCTTCAGGGTGCCTTGGCCGCTGGGCTCTGCGCCTTCAAGAATACAACTATTCAGTTGTATACAAGACCGGCTGGTTACATCAAGATGCGGACTGCTTGTCGTGCCATCCTGTCGACCCTCCTGACGTTTCTGCGGCTGGCATACCTGTCATTGTTCTCTCTCTGGCTGCTTTTTGCGATATTAAGGCTGAACAACGTCGGGACGCCTCCTCACAAGACCTTATTCAATGGCTCACTTCAACGACGCCCGATCCTTCTCTTCGCATGTTTGACCTCCAAGATGGTATATTGAACCGCTCTAACATGCGCCCGGATGGCCCTGCCCGACCCTTCGTTGTGCCTGTGCATCTGCGTCAGACTGTTCTCGCCCAGCTTCATGATGTACCAACTGCCGGTAACCTTGGCGTGTCACGGACTTATGACCGCGTTCAGCGGCACTTCTTTTGGCCTGGTCTATGCCGTGACGTCTGCCATTGTGTCGCTGCGTGTGACCTTTGTCAACGACGCAAAAAGCCGACCACACTCCCTGCGGGTCGCCATTAACCACCTGACGTACCATCAGAACCATTCTTCCGTGTAGGTGTTGATCTTGTAGGCCCTTTTCCTACGTCTGATTCGGGAAACAAGTGGATTGCTGTAGCAACAGACTACGCCACCCGATATGCAATCACACGGGCTCTTCCGAAAAGCTGTGCAACCGATGTCGCCGACTTCCTCCTAGAGAACGTCATCCTTCACCACGGCGCCCCTCGACAGCTCTTCACCCACCGCGGCCACTACTTTCTTTCTAAAGTTGTCAACGACATTCTGCACTCGTGCGCGACTAAACACAAACTTGCTACTGCTTACCATCCACAAACGAACGGTCTAACCGAGCACCTTAACTGCACCCTTACTGACATGCTGTCCAGGTATGTCTCCGCTGACCATCGCAACTGGGATGTTGCGCTGCCGTTCGTTACTTTCGCCTATAATTCGTCTCGCCATGATACCGCCGGCTTCTCTCCATTCTTCCTCTTGTTTGGCCGCGACCCTACGCTACCTTTCGACACCATTCTGCCTGCTAGCCTGTATTCCACGTCCGAGTACACCCGTGAAGCCATACTCGAAGCTCAAGAAGCACGCCCTATTGCCCGACGTCGACTTGTGGAGTCGCAGGACAATCAGCGGCGCTTATATGACGCCCGCCATCGTGATGTCCATTACACACCGGGCACCCTGGTTCTTCTTTGGTCGCCGTCGCGACGCGTTGGCCTCTCGGAGAAGTTACTTTCACGCTACTCTGGCCCTTACCGTGTCTTGCAAAAAGTAACTGACATAACGTGCGAAATCGCCCCTTGAGCCAACCGTTGCTCAGCATCGCTCCGACGTGGTCCATGTCGCGCGTCTTAAGTTGTATCACTTGCCCGCCTCCTAACCAGCACCGAGCCGGTGCTTCCGCTGCTGGGAGTCATGTGACACACTGACGAAGAAGATGTTGTCAGCTTGGTCGGAAGAAATTGACGCTCTGGACTTCGCGCCACTGCCATTTTGTCAGCTGCTACAGTTATTGTAAATATCCTGTAAATATACGTCGTAACTGTTTTTAACCATGTAACAATATATGTAAGTTACTTTTCAAATAGCAGTTTTCCTAACTTGTACTATGGATATGTGTTAACAAAGAATAAATATATATAAGCTATTTCTGAAATAGTAGTTTTCTTAAAGTGTCACTCATTTGCTCAATATGATGAGCATAACTTTCTTTCCATTTACACTATGGTAATCACAGAGTATGTTAATTGCAGTGAGGTAAGTGGTTCTCAAAAGTGTAATATCGCACTGGTTCAAGAGTTGACCATCCAGTTTATCATCTTCACTTTAAGGGCCCATCACCAGGCCTCATAGCAAATTTTGGTTATATGCCGGAAATTATGTGCCCTCTAGGAGTGTTTTAATCCAAGAATTTTTCAGATTAGTTCATTTATAGCAGAGATATAAATATATGAAATGCCGTGAAACCATGATCTTAAGGGGCGAGTGCCACCTCCAAAATAGACTCTGTCCACTTGCCCCGCCTAGCCTCCGCAAGTGAAATTCCTTCCCTGCACTCTCCCATACTAGAGCTGGAGCATTGTGTGACAAATACATCATGGGCCCTGCCTTCTTTTTTTTCTCTTTCTCTTTCGCGTTTTTGCTGAGTGGCGCACTTCTGGTGACAGTCTTGCGCGCGAGCTGTTGTGGTTGCTTGATTCGCACAGCAAACAATTTTGCACGCTCTGCATGAGAGCACCTGATTAGCTGTATAAGTTACTGTCACTATCACGAGCAGTGAGGCAGGCGTGAGAGGATGAAAGGGCATGATTGCGGCGCTAGAACACAGTAGAAAATGACAGTTTCATTCTCTGCGGACGCGACTGCACGACATGGGAACAAGCAGACGGAACGAAGTACATATCTCTTGGCACGGTATAGAGGAAAACAAAAACATGCAGACATTTGGTTTGTATGTTTTGTTACTTATCTAAATTGTATTTCATATATTCAAGCAACAGATTAAACATATAGCTGGTGTTGCCTTGAATAATTCTCGAAGTCGCATGTCACTATGACTGACGTCACAGCACTGCCGCATACATAGGCGCACTTGCGTGATAGACATAGACTCTCTGGCTGGGAGCGCGGCACCAGCGAGGAGAAGAGCAAATGGCGTTTGGTTTGAAATTTAAGTTCTTTCCGCGACACATAGGGATGTAATACTTAGTAGACACGATCGTTAGCGCGCATTGTATACACGGCGCTTGTCGCCTCAAAATGGCCAGACCTGGTGAGGGGCCCTTTAAAGCAAGCCTTGTTCATCTCGTGAGTATGTTATTGACCATGTAGCAATACTCAAGGTTAAACAAAGAATTTCGTTATCATATTTCAATGTTATTCTGCTTTTAATAGTACTTGGAATTTGTTTTAGATGTTTCAGTGAACCAGGCCTAATGTGCAGAATGCAGTAGGATTTATGGAATGCATTTTTCTTTGGCTTTTCTTTTGCTTAGGAACAGAGGCACAAAAAAATGCAGTTGAAGTTGTTGAAGTTCCTGAAGAATATGATGAACTCTTTGGAATATATGTTGAAACTATAAAAACACAGTTTGACATGTTAGGTAAGTGCATTTTGTATATAAACAGTGGTGCCCTCTGTATCTCTTGTGATTTTTATTTTATTTGAACATACTGCAGGCCCAACCGGCCCTTGCAGGAGTGGTTACAGAGGTGGAAAAGAAAATGAATGAAAAATTGCTGCGTGACTTGCTGCTCGAGGCGCTTTGCGTGTATTCGTGGGCTTCTTTCATGCTCAGAAAAACTCTCTTATGTAGCATGTATATTGAGCAACAGACAGGGAGTTTGTCATGTTGCTCTACAATTTTCTCATTGAAACTTTTCATCTAATTATGTAGTTAGGCAGGGTGCAAAAAGTAATCTGAGTATCTCCAAGCAATGGCAGACAACATTGCCTGGGCTCTGTTTAGCTACGTGGCATTTGCATATTTTTAAGGTTTGGCTGAAGTGTGGGACACCTTGTATATTAAGATACATGCGGGGTTGTTCCCGAATAAAGTGTTCTCTCTTAGTTATTATTTCGTGTTGATGCCGTACAATATAACTGCAATAATTTATTGCGGGAGACTTGTTTCAGAATGTCTTCTGAATATTTCCTACAGACTGCCCAACATCCTGTTGGTAATCATTCAGGTATTTGGGCCTAAGTACGAATGTGATTGCTTTCAATTGCTGTGTGCATGATAACCATAAACCATATCTCTACTTGTGAAATAAAATATTTCATGCCTGCCTACCAGTGGCATAGCCAGAAATTTTGTGGGGGGGGGGCTCATGCTGCAGCTCTGCCTCCTCCTTATAGAATTTGTTGAGGAATCAAATACATTAATAATAACTGCATTGCCATTGCCAAAGATGCTGTAAGCGAATTCTTGCACGCTATGCATTGTCAAGACAAATAAAATATGGATTTTTCATAAAAGAGTATACTCGCATGTCTAAAAAGTTGGGCCCGAACTAACCAATATCAATGCTTACATGTTTTCTATCTCTTTAATGAGAAAGTATCACTCGAACTTAAGAACTATATCAGTTTGAAACCAGCAAAGCAGTGCTTGCCACTGATATGAAAAATGTAAAGGCCATGAAATGAACAAGTTGAGGACAAATATTTTAAAGCAACGTTGTTAACCTCCCTGCCTTTCTCTCATTTGCATCTCTCTCTCTCTCTCTCATTCAAAAACCTTGTTTACATTTTTGTACATATTTCATTTCATTTATTTTCATTTATTAATACTGTCAGCCTCATTCAGGGGCTGTAACAGGAGTGGATATACAGCGACCAGGGAAAAATCTCAGTGACGCTGTGCTTTGTTACAATGTATTTCGCAGGAGCAGCTGTCACAGGTCGTGTATTGTGAGTAATTGTGCCGAAATTATAGTCTCAACAGAGAGCACATATAAAAAGCAGGAGTTCTGCATAATATACGAGGGCGAGTCAAATGAAAGTGAGCCATTGCGAATGTATGACAAATGGGGTACTTTATTTAAAAGTAGTCTGCATGAGCATTTAGACATTTGTCCCACTGATTAACGAGTTGTGTGATTCCCGTCTGATAAAACACTTTGGGTTGCTGCTTCAAAAAGTCTGACTGACCCTTTCACATCATCATGTGACACAAATCTGGTTCCCTTGAGCTGTGTTTTCAAATGACCCAAAATATGGAAGTCGCAAGGTTACGGGTCTGGACTGTATGGCAGATGTTGCTGCGTTTCTCACTGGAACTTTGCTAGTGTTGTGTTAACCACATCAGCGACATGCGGATGGGCATTGTTGTGGAGCGAAATGACCCCGTTCCTTAATTTTCCACGTCATTTGTTCTTGATTGCGACATGCAGCTGATCCGTCATTTCGCAATATTGGAAACAATTGATAGTTTCTCCAGGTTTAGCAAATTCGATCAAAAATGGCCTCTGACGATCGGAAAAATGTCAACAACACCTTTCCGGCAGAAATGACGGCCTTTGCTTTCTCTGGGGAATGTTTCCACTGTAAGCATTGCGTCGTGTTTCAGGCTCGTAATAGTGGCACCATGATTTGTCCCTGCTGATAATTGCAGACAAGAAGTCGTCACCCTCATTGTGATAGTGGATCATATCAGTCAAGGCAGCGCCATGGTGGTCTTCTGGCGGTGGTTCAAAATCTTGGGCATCCATTGAGCACACAAGAGCCAATAACCGAGATGTTCATGAATTATGGTGTGACCCGAACCGTGACTGATGTTCACACGCCCTGCCAATTCACAGATGCTTATCCTCTATTCTTGTCTAATCAGCCTTTGCAATTGTGTTGGGGTTATTGCACGGTGGCTTTGGCTCGGTCTTGGATCGTCTTTTCAACTTTCACGTCCGTTGAACCGTTTCCTCCAATGCCTCACAGTGGCCAATGAAATGCAATGTTCAATGTACACGGCAGCCATACGGCAACTAATTTCTTTTTGGGAAACAACTTCAGTTGTCAAAAACCTCACGACACCACGCTGTTCAACTTTTGGAGCACCCATTATGTTGTGCAACCATGTTCAACCCAGTGTATGAGAGCATTAAAGGACATGGAATCAATGGAATCTACAAATGCGAAGATACAGCTTGATAAAGGGCAAAAAAGTGTCACTGGAAAAAAAGTTCACTGCACGCGTATACACAAAACTTCGTAACAAGATAATTAAATATACGTATAAGTCTCCAATAAGTATACTTAATAAGAAAAAGTCACTGTATATAATGCGTCAAACAAGGCAAATAAACATGTTACACAAACACAGATTCACAGATCACAGCCCCCCTCTCCCTCCACTCCCCCTGATGTATTGCGTGCGGCAGGAAGCGGTGCGCTTTCTCCTCGCTTTTCTCCCTTGTGCACACAAGACTGAGCCACCATAGGCAGCTCACCCATGCCCCCCCAACGTTTTCGCTTGCATATACAGCATGCGGCGTGCGGTCACAAAGTTATCGCCCTTGGACTTTATACGGAACATGACGGCGACGGCAGGAATGTGCCTGGAGTGTCCATATAGTTTCTATTCTAATAATATAATAAGAGTATCCGGCAACTGAAGCGTCCCGTGGCCCATTACTTTCTGCAAAAGAAGAAGTAACAAAATCGAACTTTCACCACACGACAACTCGCTCCGCCGCAACAATGTCTTTTTTTTTTCTTTTGTGGGCGGAGGCACCGAAATTAAAAAAACACATAGGAAAGCATGTTGGCCACAATCGAATGCCTACGTTGGGCACCTGATGTGGATACCGAAGGGATGTCAAAGACAAAGGGAGACGCTTGGTCCACAGAGAGCCATAAGCATACTGCTCGGTTATCCTACACCGGCGAGACAAGACTTTCCGGAGAGGTTGCGCTCAAGTGAACACGTCGCAATTCGTTGAGTCCCCACAATGATAGTGGCGAGCGGCAATGCATTGTTTCTTTTTCTCGTCTGCTAGCCAGAAAGCGTCCAAAACTCTTTCAGGCAAAAATCCATTCGGCCAAAGAGAAATGAACACGCATTGAAGTATGCCGCGCAGTCGTCGGGGCAACACGAGAAAAATGCAAGCGCTCTGGCTGGTTCCGGCAGCCCGCGGGTAGCAAGGGAAAAAAATAAAAAAATAAAAAAATGAGGAGGCTCAATGTGTGCTCACGAATAAAAGTTAAAGTAGAAAAATAAATAACAACATAGTTACCCTCTGCTGGCTTTAGTGTCTTGACATGGTTGCTTTAGCACAGGTGAAAAAAAAATGTTGATATTCTTTTCTGTTACATGATGGCACAAATGAACCACCACAACGCTTCGTCTCATCAAACCTCGCTGCGTGCTTTGTCAACTTGTCTGATAGTGTTTTGATTCGGCTTATCTCATTGTATGGTTCGATGTACGACTTTAGAAAAGTCAGTGCACTTTTGGCATCAAATGTTTATAACAACATTAAACCTACAATGTTACGGAATTGAAAATGTAAAGCACGACTTTGGAAATGTCAATGCACCTTTAACATCAAAAGCTTATGGGAACTTTATGGCCATAAAGTTATGGAATTGAAATCCATGCATTCCGTAGATTCCGCGGCCTCCACGAGATGTCGCTACAAGCCCGCTCGCCATAAAAATGCCTTTGAAACTTTGCTCGGATGGGGGTCCTTGCGTTACGATATAAGGCTCCCGGTGCATGGACGTTGCCGCGAAATCCAGCCCGATTTCGCAGTGTTCGCTCTGAAATGTCTTTTCAAGCATGAAATAGACATTTTAGACAAAATCCAGCATGATTTCCTTCGCCAGGTGTTGTTTTGGTCGACGGCGCATGAGAGCACGAAAAAATTTCGGGGGGGAGGGGGGGTTACGCGCCTGATGCCTACAACACCTAGTTTATGTCTCAGTGTTACTTGTTGAGAAGTGAATAGCAGTAGTCATGGGAGGACGCACCACAAATTTTAGGTTTTGGTTGCCTTGAGAACTTTCATTGGTGTATGTCATGCCTCTGTGCATGGTGCGTGCTGCAAATACGGGGTGTCCTAACTAACACAAAGCGAGTTTTATATATATATATATATATATATATATATATATATATATATATATATATATATATATATATATATATATATATATATATTGTTACAAGCACGGGGAAAAGGGGTTTATTTAGGCGTGCGAGAGCAGGAACGGCAGGCTACGAAGAACAGGAATGGCCGCTGCACAGTCTTCGTTCTCCTCTTCCCCTCTCTTCTTGATCCCCGCGTCCCTTTGACGCGCTTGGACGTAACATACCTCCCCCCGCAGACAAAGCCCCCTGGGCGAGTCAACTAGCTTGTCGTGGCGTGCATGATTTCAACCGTGCGACATGCGCGACTTGTGTCCTAGCAGAACGTCTACCAGTGATCGTGAGGCGCGCGAGAGTATAGTTCACTTCGCTGACTTTGTCGATGACAACATACGGTGCATCGTAGTTTGCCAGCAGCTTTTGACACAAACCGCGCTTCCTTGTGGGAGTCCAAAGCCAAACGAGATCACCAGGGTGATATGTAATAGGCCGATGTCGTGCGTCGTAGCGGGCTTTGGAGTTTTCTTGTGATGCCAAAGTCCGCAGACGCGCAAGTCGCCGAGCCTCTTCAGCGAGGCATAGCGTATCGGCGACCGTAGGATTGTCGTGGTGGTAAAAAGGGAGGACAGTGTCGAGCGTATACCGGGGCGGCCGAGCATATAGAAGGAAGAAGGGGCTGTAGCCGGTTGTCTCGTGCTTGGCGGTGTTGTAGGCGTAAGTAATAAACGGTAGAACTTCATCCCAATTCTTGTGATCGGACGCTACATACATGGAAAGCATATTGGTGATTGTTCGATTAGTGCGCTCAGTGAGGCCGTTCGTTTGCGGATGATACGGCGTCGAGTGCCGGAGGTGCGAGTTACATAAACGCACAAGCTCTTCCACGATATCCGCCGTGAATTGACGTCCCCGGTCGCTTATGATAACACCAGGCGGTCCATGTCGTAGAACAATGGCGTGAAGTAAGAAATCGACACTTCGGTGGCAGTTGCTGATGGTATAGCCGCCGTCTCGCAATAGCGTGTGAAATAGTCGGCGCAGACAATTATCCAGCGGTTCCCCTTAGATGACTTTGGAAAAGGGCCTAACAGATCAATTCCAACTTGCCGAAAGGGTGAGCTGGAAGGCGGCACAGGTTGAAGGAGACCAGATGGGGCAGTGGTTGGGCGTTTCCGACGTTGGCACTGTATGCAGCTGGCAACATAAAACTCAACCGAATGTCGCATGCGGGGCCAGTAAAAGCGTTCTTGAATGCGATAAAGCGTGCGCACAGTGCCTAAGTGACCGGAGGTAGGGTCATCGTGTATAGCCTGAAGGATTGCTGGCCGGAGACGCTCCGGCACCACTAGAAGGAAGCGTGCACCCGTGCTTGAGTAGTTCCTTTTGTACAGGAGCCCGTCACGTACACAGTAGCTGCTTGTTGCACTTGAATGGGCAGAAGTAAAGAGTGGCTCCAATTTAGTGTCTGTCCGTTGTTCTGCTTTGAACGCATCGATATCTGGAAAAGCGGGCGTCACAGAAGCGACGAGATGATCAAAATCGCCTGCGTCGCAGTCCGTCGTGGCAAGCGGCATACGGGAAAGGCAGTCTGCGTCAGCGTGTTTTCGGCCACTCTTGTAGGAAACAGTGAAGTTATATTCCTGCAACCTCAAAGCCCAGCGCGCAAGGCGACCACAAGGGTCGCGAAGGTTCACGAGCCAGCACAGGGAATGGTGGTCTGTGACGACTTGGAATGGGCGTCCGTACAAGTACGAGCGAAATCGCTGAACTGCAAAGATTACAGCGAGGCATTCTTGCTCTGTCACCGTGTAATTCCGTTCAGGTTTGCTTAATGAGCGGCTTGCATAAGCAATCACGTGCTGACGGTCGTCATAGCGTTGGACCAATACGGCACCCAGACCAACGCCACTTGCATCTGTGTGGATTTCTGTCGGCGCAGTAGGATTGAAGTGGCGAAGGATAGGTCAGGAGGTTAACAGGAACTTCAGCTGACGAAATGCAGAATCGCACTCGGGTGTCCACTCAAACCGTGCGTCTTTATGTAGCAGATTTGTCAGAGGATAAGCGACGTCAGCAAAACCTGGAATAAATCGGTGAAAGTAAGAGCAAAGACCCAGAAAACTACGAAGTTGCTTCACTGACTGCGGTGCACTGAATGCCTCGACAGCTGCCGTCTTGAGGGGATCAGGCCGGATACCGTCTTTGTCAACAAGATGACCCAGCACAAGGGTTTGACGGTCACCAAAGTTAAATTTCTTGGAGTTCAGAACCAGGCCAGCGTTTTTGATGCAGTCGAGGACAATATCCAGGCGCGTATTGTGCTCATTGAATGTGCGCCCGAATATAACAATGTCGTCAAGATAGCACATACAGATGTTCCACTTTAACCCACGCAGAATGGTGTCCATGAACCTTTCAAAGGTTGCTGGAGCGTTGCACAACCCAAATGGCATCACATTGAATTTGAATAATCCATCCGGGGTTATGAAGGCTGTTTTCTCCTTGTCTGCCGGGTGTATCGGGATTTGCCAATATCCTGAGCGCAGGTCCACTGAAGAAAAATAAGAGGCCGAATGCAGGCAATCAATTGCATCATCAATCCGGGGCAGGGGGTAGACATCCTTCTTAGTCACGGCGTTTAATCTTCGATAATCGACGCAAAATCTCCAGTTACCGTCTTTCTTTCTGACAAGTATGACCGGAGCTGCCCAAGGACTCGAGGACTCTTGTATTATTCCATTTTTCATCATGTCACTCACTTGTTCCCTGATTATCTTCCGCTCGTTAGGCGACACGCGATAAGGCTTTTGCCTGATCGGGCGTGCAGATCCCGTATCGATAGTATGGCGTGTTCGTGACTCGGGAATCGAGAACGCTTTGTCCGGCTGCGCAAAGTCAAACACTGACAGATGCTTAGAAAGCGTATCTACCAAGGTATGGTGCTCCCTTGTGCTGAGTGACTTGTTTATCATAGACAGAAGCTTTTTGTCTGAGACGTGGCGAAGGTCAGCAGGTTCACACAGCGGATCTGTTAGTACGGCTACGGACGAAGACGTGTATTCTGTAAAGTAGGCGAGTTTCAAGCCGTCTGGAAGCAGGACGGGTTCTGCCGAGCAGTTGGCCTTCCACAAGCCAGCACGCCCGTTGCCGATGGATACCACACAATGAGGGACAAAAATGTTCTTCTTCATACAATTTAGATGCATTGGCTCTACGGAGGCATCGAAACTGTCTGGAACTTCACCGCAACACACAACCGGCACGCACACAGAGGTGGACGCAGGCACAACAGTATCTGCAGATACACAAAGTTCACCTTGACTGCAAGTCTCCTCTAAGAGCCCGGACGAAACATGGCCATCGACGCAAACTTCCCCCATGTGACAATCGACGGTTGCACCACACTGTCGTAAAAAGTCGATGCCCAAAATCACTTCGTGCGTCGATCGGGGAATAACTACAAACTCCGTCGCGAAAACTCCACCAGCCAAGGATACGTCAGCAGTGCACACACAAACAGGGCGCAACGACTCGCCGCTCACTCCACAAAACGTTGCAGCCTGGTCCCACCGAAATACAACTTTACGCCCCAACCGACCTTTAAAACCGAGACTCATTACGGATACAGTTGCACCGGTATCCACTAAAGCCATAGTAGAAACACCATCAACAAGTACATGCACTTTGTTCTTAATCATAGCAACTGCAGGGGGCATTTCTGTCGATAGCACGTGTCGAGCGACCTCACCCCCATCGGCCGCGCTAGCTAGTTTTCCGGTTGTGAAGGCGAGGCGGAGCGGCGCACTGGCGATGGAGATTGACATAAACGCGGTGGACGAGAAGTTGGCGGTGGCGTCAAACTGCTGTCAGATGCCGGCGAGCGGCTCGGAAGCTTCTCTGCCAGTAATCGTTGCCAGGAGGGACGCCAGCTGACCAAGAGGTGGTGTACGGCTGTTGAGTTGTCCTCGTAGGAGGTGTGGGCCTTGTTGAAGATCCGGATCGACCATTCCATGTTGTTGGGCGACAATTGCAAAACCTCGCTATGTGGCCCGCGACACCGCATTGGAAACACACCGGCAGATGCCTCAAATTGCGATGTTCTTCCATGTAGTCGCGCATGTTGCTGTCGACTGCATAGACAGCAGGTGGGTGACATTCATCATGGCTAGGCATCAGCCGCTGGGAGGCGTGCGTGCGGCGTGGGCGTTGGTCGTAGTCATGACCTTGATAGCTCATGGTCCCTCTCGTTTGTGGGGTAGACCTATACTCGATGGTCGCTGAGTGAACCGTGGGTTGCCATGACGTCGAAATGGCCGTGTTTCTCATATCGTGTGGTGAGTACGCGCCAGTGATGCCGGGTGTGCAACGGTACACCTCTTCCTGATGGTGGAGCAACTCTTCGCGAACAATCTGCCGTATAGTGGATGGAAGGTCAACACACGAGCTCGGGTCTACACTTGCCACCGTCGTGACATTAGCCAGGCGACCAAACTTCGGTATTATCCGTCGCATCTTCAGCGTCTCAAAGGTCCTGCAGTGGCGAATGACGTCAGACACGGAATCCAAGCTTTCCTTGCCGATCAAAAAATTGTAGACGTCTTCGGTTATTCCTTTCAACAAATGTCCAACTTTGTCATCTTCAGACATTTGAGAGTTGAGTATTTTACACAGTTTCAGCACTTCTTCGATATAAGTCGTACAGGTCTCGCCGGGAATCTGAGCTCTTTGCGAAAGCGTCTGTTCAGCGCGTTTCTTTTTTGCGCTAGAGTCTCCAAAACACGCTCTGAGCTCCTCGACGAAAAGCTCCCATGAAGTGAGCGTGTCTTCGTGATTCTCATACCAGACGAGCGCTGTGTCGGTGAGGGAAAACACAACATTGGACAATTGTGCAGTCGAGTTCCAACCGTTAGACCGGCTCACCCTTCGGTAGTTCGTGAGCCACTCGTCGACATCTTCTCCGGCTTTTCCTACGAAAGTGAGTGGCACCCGGTAGTATTGCCACGGAACACCAGGTGTTGGCCTTGAAGCCGCGTCAGATCCTTCGGGAATCTGGCAGGTGTATTCAGGCATGGCAGGTGAGGGTGGCAGAAGTCCGGCAAGTCGACGGCTTCGGTGAAGTTGTAGCAGCGTAGGCTCCGTGGTTACGAGGTGTACCCCGCACCGTCCACCAATTTGTTACAAGCACGGGGAAAAGGGGTTTATTTAGGCGTGCGAGAGCAGGAACGGCAGGCTACGAAGAACAGTGTTGTGACGCGAAGCGCCAACTGATAAGACAAGACTATGCATTGACGGGGAACCACGGAACTGCCTTTATTCTGATGGCAATCGCTTATATACACTTGATATAATTGACAGCGCCCCCTATACACAACACATTCCCCCTCATTAACAAAAAAAAGAAAGGAATTAAAGTCAATCCACTTTCGCGCACTCACTTCACATCACATGACACGAGCGATGTTCTTACTGTCAGGTAAGCTCGTAGTCTTGATATCGCGCTGGCACTCTTCTTGTTCGTTCCGGCCTGGTGCGAGATGGTGCTGTGGTTGTGGCCAATTGCGATCGAGAATTGTCTTGCTGATCGGGAACCTCTAGAATAGACTCCGTTACTGTGGGCTGTGCACCGTCAGAATGGCTGGCGCTTCTCTGGATGTCTTCTGATGGCACCATTTCAGATTGATTCTCGACGGTAGTAGGGGTATTTTGCTCCGCCATCTTCCCTATGTGAAGATCCAGATCACAGGAAAACCCCGAGGCCGCACTGCGTTGCGCTGTGACCGCGTCCGCTAGTGCCTGTCCTGTCCCAACTTTACCAATTACTGTTAGTTTTGATGCGTTCCATTTCGTACCGTTTGCCAGCAAAAACGAATTCGTGCCCACTCGTCTCTTCACCTGGATCGGCAAAGAAAACTTGTGTTTCGTCTTTGGTCCGCCTTGCTTTATTTTTACGAAATCTCCTGGCTCAATGGTAGACGCTCTGGCACCTCGTTTTTCATCGGTGTACTTTTTTGTTCGTTGTTGCTGCTCCTTAATGCGCTGTTTCAACTTTTCCATGGCGGCACGCGGCTCCTCGAAAAATTCCCTTTCTGGGAGGCCAACAACATCTAATCTTGTTCTGGGTCTTCTTCCATGCAGTAGGTAAGCCGGTGACGCTCCTGTAGTTGCATGTGGGGTGGCCCTGTAAACACCCAGGTAGTCCCAGATTGCCTCCTTCAGTGGTCTTCGTTCCAATGCCGCAACCTGAATATATTCCTTGAGAACGCGGTTGAACCTCTCAATCTGACCATTGCATTGCGGGTAATACAATGTTGTAACACAATGCTGGATTCCCCGATCTCGTAAAAACTGCTCAAAACATGTCGACATAAACTGACGCCCATTGTCAGTCACAATGCTTTTCGGGTACCCTTCTCTCGCAAAAAGTTCCAAAAGCACTTTCACTACTGCCTGTGCAGTGATTGTGGACACAAATGCCACCTCGGGCCACTTGCTGTGGTAATCAATAATAGTGATTGCAAACCTGCACTCCGGAGGGGCTCGCTCCATCGGCCCAACGATGTCGATTCCCAGCTTTTCCCACGGCTTCTCGGGCCACTTTACTGGCTCCAATGGGGCCATTACGGTTTTTGCCGATTTATCTGATGCTTTGCAGATAGCACAATTGCTAACCAGCGATTCCACATCCCTGTCCATTCCGGGCCACCAGTACTGTTCCCTTAACCGTTGTTTGGTCCTTACAATGCCTGGATGTGATTCATGTGCCATAATGACCAGCCTGGAAGTGAGTGTCGATGGGGGAACGACCCGTTCCGCGCGAAACAGTAGCCCGTCTATCACCGACAGCTCTTCTTTTATACGAAAAAACAACCTTAACTTTCCAGCTAAACAGCCCTTTTCCGGCCATCTGAACGTAACATGCTGCGCCACCTCATTTAATAATGAATCCTCAGCTGTTTCTGCTTGCAACTCACTCTTAGTGATCATGCTGGAAACCACAGCAACTGCTTCCTCCACCGGTTCGTCCTCTGCAGAGGTCAAAGGTAACCTAGAAAGTGCATCCGCAACGACATTGGTGTTCCCCTTTGTGTACTGCACAGTGAAGTTGTATCTCAAAAGTCTAGCACACCAGCGTTCAATACGCAGTGGGCGTCTTCCAACCCCATTTGTGGACAGCAGTGTCACCAAAGCCTGATGATCAGTTCGTAAGACAAACCTGCGGCCCCACAGATAAACGTGCCAATGTTCGCAAGCCCATAAACATGCCAGCGCCTCTCGTTCCCCGGTAGAGTACTTGCGCTCTGTAGGAGTTAGTGTCCTCGAAGCGAATGCCACTGTACGTACTTCTCCGTCGACTACCTGCTGGAGCACAGCTCCCAGTCCATATGCCGAGGCGTCAGTGGTCACTTGTACAGGCAAAGACTCGTTGAACATAGCCACCACCCCGCATGATGACAGCATCTCCTTGATCCTGCAAAAGCTCTCCTCGGTGCTCTGATCCCACACGAACTTCTGTCCTTTACGAAGGAGTCGTCGCAGCGGCTCCACCACCTCTGCATAATTGGGAAGAAAATGGGAGTAATAGCCTACGAGCCCAAGGAAAGACCGCAGCGAGACTACATCGGCAGGCGTTTGTGCTTTAATCACAGCATCCACCTTTGACTTGAGTGGGGCAAGACCACTTGCACTCACACGATGACCCAAAAAGGAGAGTTCCTTGACAGCGAACACGCATTTCTGATTTAGCTGCAGCCCCGCCTCAGCGATCCGATGCAATACCTCGCGAAGGTTACGGTTGTGCTCGTTCTTAGTCTTTCCAAAGACTATGATGTCGTCGATATAAAACAACACGCCCTTGCAGCCCTTCAAGATTTCTTGCATCATTCGCTGAAACGCGGCTGGTGCCGATGCGAGGCCAAAACACACTCTGCGGAACCTAAATAAGCCTTCGTGCGTAATAAACGTCGTTAATTCGCGACTATCTTCGGCTAATTCCACTTGATGGTAGGCTGCAGCAAGATCCAGTTTCGAGAACCATGCTGCTCCGCTCAGCGCATGCAAGAGTTCCTCAGTGTGCGGCAAAGGGAATCCATCAATGACTACTGCTTTGTTCGGCTCGCGTAAATCGACGCATAGACGAATAGTTCCATCCTTCTTCTGCACAACCACTATAGGAGACACCCATTCCGCAGCACTGACCTTTTCTATAATGCCTGCATCCAATAATCTTGCCAGTTCAGCCGCTACCTTCTCTCGCAGCGTCAGGGGCAACCGTCGAACCTTCGCTGCTACTGGTTTTACATCTGTACGCCGCTTCACAGAATGTACGAAGTTTTCCGCTAATCCCAACTTATCAGCGAAAAGAAAGGAAAACTCACATAATTCAGGAGGAAGCGACTGGGGGCTGACCGTGATTTGCAAACACTCCAGTGTAGAACCGATGATGTGCAATTGTAGCTGGTGGACCCCATCCAGTCCTAGTAATGCCATGCCTTGGGGAACAACGTAAAATCGAAGGCAAGCCGAGTTGTTCCCGCGTACAACTCTGGCTGTGAACCATCCCAAGACCGGAATTTTCTTCTGTGAAAAATCCCGCAGCGTCGCTGAAGCCGCAGTCAAAGGAAAGCTGTTGGCGAACTTGGCTCGATAAACGTGGTCTGGCAAGATAGACACCGACGACCCAGTATCTACCAGCAACTGAAGTGGCTCGTTCTCAATAACGACGTCAACGACCAAAGTCCTTCGTTCCACTTGTCTGACCGCCAGTACAGTGAGCACGTCCTCCTCGCTAGCGCCGTCGTTTCGGACCGTCCGCACGTCCCGCTCTGCCGACCTGCCACAGACCGCTCGAAAATGTCCCATTCTGTGGCACTGGGAACAACGTTTCCCCCGTGCTTTGCATTCCTGTGAATTAGCTAGGTGCCTTGTAGAGCCGCACCGGTAACACTTGCGCACCGGCGTCATTGCCGCGTCGCTGTCTGGGCTTTTGCCTTGAGATACATGCTGCACGATGTCCGTTTGTGACGACCCTTGGTCATAGATCGCAGCCCCCTCCGCTGCCTGCTCGTACGTCTGTAGCATTTCCACTGCCTCTGCGAGCGTAAGTTGTGACCCCTTCACGAGCAATTTCTGTCGCAACTCAGTGCTCCGTACTCCGTCAACAACCCTGTCTCGTAGAGCCGCTTCCAAGAATTGCCCGAAGTCGCACGTCTTTGCTAACTGTCGGAGAGCACTGACGTACTCTCGTATCGGCTCGTTCGGCAGTTGCCGACGTAACGTGAATCGACGTCGCTCGACCAGTACGTTGACGGTGCTTGAGAACTGCCGCTCCAATAGGCTCAACGCCTCCGTGTAACTATCCGCTTCACTTGCCTCCGTCCTGTCTTTTCCTGCTGGTTTGCTTGTCTCCTGCCCGGCTTTTGTCGTGTCTGACGTTCGTGCCGGCTCTGGGCCCAATGTGCGAAAAACACGGCGTCCCTCGACCCCAAGACATTGCAGCAGAATGGCCTTTTTCCGTAGTGGCGGTTGCGCGTCCATCCCCGTCGCTTCAAGAAAATTTGTGAAATCGACGCGCCACTGCTCCCATGGAATTGTCGCATCTCCAGGAGTCTCCAGGAAAGGCGGTAATGACGGTAGTCCGTACGCTGCCATTTCGTAGGTGACGCCCCTTGGAACAGCACGGAGCCAGGTAAGGGAAAACAGTTCGTCGCTAGCTCGCTAGCTTCGCCGACTGCGCCAGATTGTTGTGACGCGAAGCGCCAACTGATAAGACAAGACTATGCATTGACGGGGAACCACGGAACTGCCTTTATTCTGATGGCAATCGCTTATATACACTTGATATAATTGACAGCGCCCCCTATACACAACAAACAGGAATGGCCGCTGCACAGTCTTCGTTCTCCTCTTCCCCTCTCTTCTTGATCCCCGCGTCCTTTTGACGCGCTTGGACGTAACAATATAAATAAAAGGGAAGCCTTCTGTGCGAATGAAGCCAGAAAGGGGGAAGAAAAGGGGGAGGTTAAGGGAGAGGGGGATGAAACTAGCTGCATGTTGTTGGCAACCTTCTGAAGCAGCGTCTAGTATTTAATATGTTCTTATTGATTAGTAAGGGTCAATTAAATAACTTTTTGATTTTTTACTTCACAGTCACAATGTCAGTACATTGTTTGTAACTCTGTTTCATGTGTAGTAGGCAATGCTATGAAGGTTAAAGAAACTTCTCTCACTACTCACATTTGCGACCCAATAACGGTTTATATGTGAATGAAAGGTAACAAGTCTGCATCAGGTAATTCACTGCCATTAAGGCTCATACTTTCATGTTGTAAAATATGGCAGGAAAGTTTTTTTTACCCTTGTATTTTATTTGTTTTAAACCCTTACCTTGTTCATTTCCTCGTACTTCATGAAATGTGTTCATTGAGCAAATGGCTTAAAAGGCGGAAGTTTGGGCTTGCTGGTAAGCTTAACTTTTGATGAACAGTGCAAAACATGCACAGGGGACAGAATTTAGGGCTATGTTTCTCTCTTTTGCAATTCTTGCTCTGATTGTTAAATGACCTAGAGTCATGCGAGTTTTTCTGGAGCTCCTGAGGAAATTCCTTGCACTTTTGTTTTCCAATGGCCTCATCTGTTTTCTAACAACCAGTGAAGAATCGTTCGTTGTATCAGTACAATGCTTTGAAAAGTAGTCAATGTATCTGGACTTGATTTCAGTGGGTTGCTTCTTTAATTTGTAGTATGAGTGAAATGTTGTTATAACCAATAGGTTGTTTCTCTTTAGTTTGTTATAAGTTGTTTTGACTGCCATTGTAAGTCATTAAGCCTCAGGAAGCTGATCCTGCATTTCACAGCACAATGCAGACAACATTGCATGTGACCTCTGTGTTCTTAGCTATGTTGAAACCATTGTAGTAAGCATACTTTGCACAAAACTTCAACACTCTCATGCATGAGGAATGCCATAGTTGTTGCAATTGTTCAATTGTACAGAAATAATGCCTAGTATAAATGCCTCATAAAGCATTCAGTAGAGTAGTTGAATTTTCGAATGGTAGTTGGTGTTGCCATAGTTATGCCAAAAATTGTGCTAAAGACTCATGAATTCGCGAAAAAGAGTTGTAAACTGGCAGTTTTTTGGTGGTACAAGAATCCATTATTACGCTAGCTAAACCACAATATGCTAAAAACCCACATGTATCTGAGTGTGGCATCTTTTAATGTAAATAAATACTAAGCGGTTGCTGAATGACTTCTGAAAAGTGTTCCATGTTGTATGAAGTACAATGCTTTGGAAAAGTTGTATAAATGTCATTGTATCTTTCATGCGCTACATTCCCACAAACTGGCACTACTGGCGTGGTTGGATTTCAGCTTGTATGTAAAATGCCTCTTTAGAATAATGCACATTTTGAAAAATTACGGGTTGACATGCTGAAGCTTCCATATTTTGAAAAGTCCCAGCATGGTCCACTGGTGTAATTATCCATCTTCTACAGACTTTTGAGCACTGCACTAAAGCAGGACAGGCAGAAGGGCATGACTGAATCTGCATTAATGCATCTTCTTTCTTTTTCTTTATTCTACTGGACCTCAAGACTTGGCTTCTCAGCACAGGACCATGCAACTACTTCTAAATACTTATAATTCACAGCAAATGCCACACTGAATAGATGTCAGTGTTAGTAATCAGTGGAACAGCACATTGTGGAAGTTTGTGATAAAATCAGACTTTCTTGTTCCTTTTCAGCCTTGCACGGACAGTTGTGATTGCCATTGACTCTGCTTGGAACCAGCTTTATTGAGCAGCTGAATTAATTTGCTAAGAATATGGCTTGCTGATATCTTTGAGCTTAAAGAACTATGATCAAGATATTTCCTGTGTGCTTTTATGTTTATGTGCTTTCGTTAGAAGATGGGAATAATTACTATATCTTACAGATATCATGGCCAACAACGTAGCGTCAATGATTTTGCAAGCCTTGATTATGATACTACAATTGAAGAATCCAAAATTGCTATCTGTATTTGTGAAGCATATTGCCAAGGCTGTTTTCTCACAAGCCCCAAAAGATGAAAGGTATGCATTTTGTTATTCTACATTTACTTGACTGCATTTAGTGAAGCAACACTTGTGCCTTTGTCTTGTGTTGTACAGCTGGATGGTGTACATAGTGTGGCTGAAAGCTTTTGCTTTGAAATGCTAGTATGTGCTTACATGCTTAATCAAGCAGTTACAGCTCGGGGAGAAAATGTTTCGAAGTTTTGCTTATGTTGATACAACGCAAGGTTTGCACTCTTTATTCAACTTACAGAAAGCTGGCTTTTCAAAACATATTATGCTGAGGTGACTTGGCAAGGCAACTTAGGTGCATCAACTTAGTTGCAAGGCTTTAAAGCTTCAAGAGAAGTTCTTGGCATTTACTGACGAACAGTAAAAAATCTTGGTAGCAAATTCGAGTTAAAATGCAGTTAGTCAGACTCGCCACATTTTTGTTTCACATTTTCCCTCTTGTAACCCATCCCCCTTTAACATCTCTCGCACTGAGGGTTGAATAAGATAAATCATTGGAAATAATTGTTGGTTTTAGAGATTTGCAATAGATGGGGGTGGGCATAGGGTATAAAATTTGTCACTTGCATTTGCACTTAGACATATGCTCAGTTTACAACAACCAGATTTAGTAAACTGTTGGGATGTGTACTGCCTTTTCTATTCTCTGAGAGCAAGTAAAGGCAATAATGGCATCACCGAGGATAGTTTACCATATTTGTGTTGAAATATGGTCTTTCTTGACATTCTGTTCTTGCTATTCTTCACATATTTATTTGCTTAAAGAAATTGAAGTTTTGAATGAAAACATTTTGTTGAGCTGTTGTTTTACACTATTCTGCAGAGCGTGACACATTTGTGATCTGTGGCGTTCATTACTTGTAGACTTGTGCAATGTCAAATTTTTGGTTCAAACTAAAGTTGAAGCAAATAGTAATAGTGGTGGCAGATAGTTTTAATAGTTGTGGTATTTGCATAAAACTTTGATGCAACAGTTGGAAGTTTCCAAATAAAAGAAAAAGAAAAGGGCTCTTCACTAACAAAAGTGAAGGCATTTTCATCTACAGAATCAATTTATTTTCATAGTGCTGCTTCCCAGATATTTTTATGCAGAAATGCAAGTTCAACTTTTTTTACAGTGCCAGCAGTACAGAAAATGAATTTACAAATTTTTTGTGGTTCAGTTTTACTTAAAATTTTGTGGTGCTTCAGGCTGTGGGTGCGTCTTGCATTTGCGTATCATCACAATGCCAAGATGTGCGACCTTGACTGCGATGGCAGCAGTTGAGGCTGTATTTTACAAATTCTTCTCAGTGCTTTCTGCCTACACGTGAGCTTAACTCATTCTGTTCAGGAAGCACACAGACAAAGTTGGTAAGCATGGTCACTGTAATTGTCAGTCGCGGACCCAAGCACTTCTATGGCCCTCATTTGCACGTGCACATTATCTTGGGGCCCGATCGTTGATGAGTCCTTCAATGAGTGGCAAAATTCTTGTGATGGTTTGCCACCCACCACACGCTGGCCAGTGGTGAATTTTCAGTTCGGCCACACTCCGTTGGCTATATGCTGAAGCCTAACCAGCACTACTTCACTGTGTGTCAGCAGTTAAAGTTGCAGCTTGGTTCCAAGTCGAAGCAATCTATTTGCTTCAGCCATATGGCTCATGGAAAGCAAAGGAACCACTTGACCAACAAAAGCAAGAGTACGAAGGTCAACCTGAATGGTGCCAACTTGCTTAAAGGCCAACTGTGACGAAATTTCACTTGGGTTAAATTGACTATAAATGCCTAGCGTATACTCTCAAAGTAATCTTGGCAAATCCACAGGGCTGGTAATTGCCTAATTTTGTTATTAGCAGCTATTAAATAGTGCCTATAGAGACGAGGCATACACCTCATGGCAAAGCAGTAGTGATGCGGATATGGCAAATATTGAAAAACCATACGCAACTGTTCATCCCTCTGTTGCACCATGTTGTGCCTAGGCAGCCAGGCGCATTGCTTAGTCACCATTTGCGAGTTTATGGATGTTTCTCTGTATGTGTGCTCTCCCTGTTGCGCTCGTGATTTGAGCTGTTGCAAGGATGCCGATGTGTTTTGTGGCCATCGGGTGCTCGAATGCGTACTCGCACATGAGCGATGGCTGTGTAGTACACAACGCTGAGTAGGGGAAGGCTGAACACATCTTTTCTGTCCCAGCTTTCAGAGTGCAAGTTTGCACTGCGGTGCAGCAGGCAAGTGCGATGCAGACCAGCCAACGCACACGAAGCACGCAAACTGCGGTTGACAAAGCTGCACAAGCTACATTTCAGCAGCAGTCACTTACCCATCAAGATCTGCTTGGCAAATGCTTTCTCAAGGTGACTACGAGTGCTATAAGCCGCAATGGCGCATGAAAACCAAAGGGAAGTTGTATTCAGGGTCGATATTCTCGAATGATCATTTCCGATAGTGCATCATCTTCAACACTTCGCACATTTCTCCATCGAATGCGTCGAAGTAGATGAACAAAAGCCTTTCTGACATAGCGCCAGAAACGAACAGGAATCGCATGCTGCATTTGTCATGAAGGAGAACGCGATGCGGCGGCCATGGTGTAGATGGGGCAGCAAGCCATGCAGGAATGCACTGCCATAGGATAATGAACCAACTGGCAATGCCGCCAGAACGAAAGGGGCCGAGCTTCGTCGCGGCCACAGTCCGGCCTGTCTGGCCGTGAGTTTGTGCGCACTTAGCACCAAGCCCTTCTAGCCCAGCTATGACAAGCCTCAGCTACTTATCATCCTTTGCTACAGATGGCGGTAGTTGTCTGATTGGTTTGATTGGTCGATGAGTCCGGCACTTCCAGCGTGTCAGGTAGCGGCTGGTGAAGTCGGATTCATTGTGCCGGAAGTGCTAAGATTGCTAAAATGTTATGTTGTGCTTTAAATGTGACCTGCAGCCGCGCGGCGATCAGTTGTTGCTGCAACGCTAGTGGACAAGTGCGCGGCGAGTGCTTCTTTGTCGAAGGCGCAAACGCAACACGCTCTCTTCAGTGAATCTGAACAGCGTGCTGCTGGTCAGCCAAGCTGGCGCGCGATGCACCAGGTTCCAGCTGCTCCTGCGTGCAATAAGACATGTTCTATTCCCGCGCCAGCCACACTAGACTAGAGCATCCAATTTTCGCCCATGTAGCGTAACTGCGCCATGCGGGGATTGCATTCGCCTTAAGCCAGACTAGCTTGGCCACCCCAATGCGCTCTTGTTTGAGTGGAGGCAGAACGCATCGAGGCCCTGCTCTTGAGCGTAGAAAACCAGCTGGACTCGGAGAATACTTTGCATTCTCTGTGGCTAGCAGGTGTGCAAGACGTGCTCACTGATACGCCGGAATGGAATACAGTAAAGCTGGTTAATTCACAACTCGTTAATTTGAAATTTCGGATAATTTGAAGTAGCCGTCACAGTCTGTCCAATAATGTATTGAAACAAATATGTAAAGCATCCCACTAATTCACACTGAAATCTGCACCGCAACCGATAATTCGAACTCTGCGCCGTCGTGGATAGGGAGAGTGCTAGTGCACGGGAGCACGTTGGTGACGCTGGCATCACCGCGCGGGCCGTGCAGCTTTGCTTTTTCCATCAGTGGCAAGGACGATAACACTGTCACTGCGCGCCGGGTTCTTTGTGTACGAGCAAAAGCGTGCAGGGGTGAGCCGGCAAAGGCAGGTCAATCTCGCTTGCGCGAGTGAGAAAGGCTTCGCGGCGCGCACCCTCTCCTGTTGCGCGCGAGGCACGGGGGTGAGGCGAGGGAGGGGGGGCACGTTCTTCCCTGGCGGCTGCTGTGGCTGCTGCTTATGGTGCAGCCATGCGGGCGGCGCATCTTGAAAGCGATCTGCGACGTGGCCAAAGTACACGCCCGCATGGGCCTCATCTTCAAAGCGATCTGCAATGTTTGCAGAGTGCGCGTTGTGCGGGTAGCTTCGTATGCGATGTACTTTCTATGTTTAGTTCGTGTTGAAGCGAGAGCCATACGAGGGTCAATTCATTCGCTGCCACTGCTGCGTTTCCTCCTGCGTTTTTCAGCGAGTTTCCACGGTCATCGAGCAAGATGTGTTTATGCTTACCTGTGGGCGCGTGGCATTGTGCTTGTCAATTAAGTTAGTAAGTGAATGTTTACAAGTTTCTATGGCCAATAGAACTACTATCCTTACTATGTATAGCTATCTACTAATTTGATATTGCAATCGATGCTTCGCTTTTCAGCCGAAACTGCAACATTTTTTTTTTTTATTCTCCGCACCAGTCAGCGTGACGAACACGCGAATAGATGAAGAGCCATCTCGACGTCGGGCACATCGGACCGCATTGGCTGCGTCCGGTTACGTTGGCTGCGCCAGTGATTCGAATTATAGATGTTGTTCACACCACTGTGATGTAGCATGTGTGAACGCGTGCTCATGCCACGTCGGTCTATATATTGCTAGGATCAGCCTGCAGCTATTTCAGCCCGCTGCAGGTGCGTCGACCGATCCGGGGTGATGGCGCCCTTCGGAGAACCAGCGAGGACAGCACTAACCAACCATGAACCTACTTCAGAGCACTGTGGACAACCGGCAGCCACACGGCGGGGGTCAGCACAGGGGAGTTCTCGAGGGGAGGTAATTGGCGGAACCTCCCCATGCGCTTTTCGAGACACCAGACAATGTGCAGCGGCGGAGGCCGCTGTGCGAGGTCCGCTCTGGAATTTAGAGACGCTGGCTGGGTTCGGGCGTGACCACCCGACTACAGGGACGCCAGACAATGGATACCACGACAACTGCGCTGCAAAGGTCGTCGGCCCTCGGAGAGAGCACCGAAACCTGTGCCGCATGTGTGTGCGTTAAACCCCTACCCTCTTCTCACAAAGGCAACCACGAGGACTTTCTACGGTGACGTCGAACGATGACGTCGAACGGAGTGGTTATAAGCGGCTGTTGTCGGCTGCTAGGGTGTGCTCATCGTCGTGCTCTGTGCTCGTCAATGTACTCGTGAGCTGTGTGCTCGTTTTGCTGTATGCTTTGTCTTGCGGGCTCCATTTGGGAGTCACGCTAGACTGTCAATGTATGTCTTGTTTAAACTGTAAATAATGTAAATAAACCCTGCTCGCCTAGTCCTGTCACCCCAAGTTCCTCCGATCGTCCTACAAGTCCGACTCCAAATCTTACAATATGCACCTTAACTGAGTGATTTTTTCTCCAACTTTCATTTGTTCGGATTTTGTATAATTCGAATTTTCGTAGCATCCCCGCGAAATTTGAATAAACGAGCTTTTGCTGTACTAGCAAGGAAAGCAGACAGCGCGGGCACTGGTTCTCCACATTCTTCACTGTACGTCACTTCCGCCGGGCAATAATGGCGGCGCTTTTTTTTTTTTTTTGTCAGTTTCCATATGAAAAATATCAATTTTTGCTAGCTCTTTGTGAAGCATTGACCTGTATTTCAAGCATAAAATTTTGCACAGAGGCTACTGTTTGTCGAATTCATTTAAAACTGGGCTTATTACCTGGTTGAAAAAGTTGTTGCAGTTGGACTTTAACAGCTGCCATATTTCTGACCAAATGCACACAGATAAGTTTGACAAATCTAGCAAGACACTGTACAGCATTCAAAACATTTGTCACCATTATACATTGGTTCAATAAAGAAGGTGGAGGTGCTGCAGGAATGTTTGAATAAGTGAGCAAGTTCTTAAAATAAATTTCCAACTGTAAACAAAGTCTCTGTTGTTGGCTTCTCCTGGCTATGAGCTTTTACAAACATGCAACTTGCTCACTGATGCGAAAAGTGTCGGTTGCACGTTTTACAATTTATATTCTTTTAAAATTTATATTTGCTTGAATACTTCGAAAATTCTTAGTACTGAAGTCTGAATCGAAGTGATAATCGGATAGCATAATAATCAATTGAATATTAAAAAATATAGACTATTCACACAACCCTAATTATTTGACACTTGATGGCTTGTAATTCGATTGTCGTTTCAAAGATCAAGTGTAGATAAGTGATTTATAACTGCATACTGTTAATGCATTTACTCCTTGACAGATTTCAAAGGCGGTTCTGATGTTTGCCTTCTAGCAGACTTCTGAGATGGTTACAGCAAAAGTGTAGGGACAGAAAAATTTAATGTTTGATGCTGCGGTATTGAAGGTGTGTTAAGTTAATTAACCGGTCTCTTAAGCTGATTAATTACAGTTACTGTTGGTTGTTTGAAGAAAATAAGGTTAAATACAAACAATTGCTGCAGTCATTCCTTCTCGTCAGTTCAGATTTCGGAATGCACTCCTTTGTGCATGCTTGCAAGGTTTTATTTTTGTGGTGCTGCCAGTGACGCATTGCAGTGCAACTAAATGGAGAGTGCTGACGAGCCCGTTTTTTCATTTGTAGGGTGTTACCACCTGCATTTTTGGACCCAAGTGCTTCATTCACAGTGGAGGAACTGCTCAAGCGTTGCTCTGCCAAGACTTTTACTAAATTATGGAACAATCACATTTCCGGCATCCTACTTCAGATGTCACTTCATCCTGTATCTACATTTTGTGCACAGCGTGTCATCGAGTATGCTACATCATCAGAGCAGGTTTGTTGAACACCGTATATGCAAGACAGTGAAGAGAATCAGCCATTTCTCTTTCTTCTTTTTTTTAAACTTCAATTCAGTCCATGAAACACAAAAGACTCATTGCCTTTTCATTATGAAATTACCTTTATTGTGCCTAATGACAACTCCATGGTGGGGGTCAAAATGTTTTATTTTTTTACATATGGGTCCAACTTTCCCCTGTTGGTACTTTCCTTGCTGGTATTTGGGGAGAAAGGGAATGGGATGGGATTCTCGGGAGGGGTTGCAGTTAAAAGCACATCAGCAGTGATGGTTCTTGGAAATATTCTATACAGGAATCTAAGATTAATTTTCTGTGCTGTGGTTCCCGACTAGGCCTTATCTACTGCTGAAAATTCGCTGGCCATAGTGATGCAGGAAGCTTCAGCGTGCTTTTCTCTTGATGCCTCATGAACTATAGGCAATCCCAGAGAGATTCCAGATCCCAGACCGGAGCTCGGAAAAAGTACGTACTAAACAGTAGTACTGCTTAACCGAAATAGCATGAGATTGCCCACTTACCTGTCAAAAATGGAACTCGGAGAGAGTGCGATGAAAAGGCAAAAACGTATCCCACGACCTCCTCTATAAAGTTTATATAGGAGGTTGTGATTAGCCCACTTTGTGCGACAAAAGTCTCGTTATTTTCATTTGATGCCGCCACGGCCTAGCAGCTGCGAGCCAGCTTTTCAGCTTGCCCCCTCTTCTTGGCAAACACTCGCATGGCGGATTCCTCGTTGGTGTTGCATATTCTCCATGCACTCACGCCGTAGCGCTACAGATGTCGCGGGGCACCTTTTTCATTGTGGGGTGCTGTTGTCGTCACGACGATAGCATTCGTGTGGCTGGCGTAACGCACAGCTATTGCTGTGTGCTGTCGCTTTCCGTGTCATCCTCATCACTGTCGTTAGGCGACACTTCAGCAACAGAGGCAACGATGGCGAAAAGTCGAATCTCGTAGCCACCATTTTTCCATGGTCACAACAGCGCTGCCATGCAACTTCTTCGCATTCCAAATGCCACACACTGTAGTCAACGATAGGTCCCTGCCGCGTGCCAGCACCGACTTTTTCGTGCCATGTTCAATGGCACGAACGATGCCCAATTTTCTATGCTGAGCACCCGGTGTTTTTTTATCCCAGCTTCTTCATGATGCCAGTCCTTGCTTGCACGATGCCGAAATGATGTTGATGTGGCTTCACGCACAGATGCACAGGGCGCTTAGAGGCTATTGCTACGATCTCTGAGGCTTGTTGTTCTGACGGGCCGCCCAATGGGGACGACGCACCACCGCCACCGTGATTGCGCAACGAAAAGTGGAAACACTATGTGTTAACCAATATGTACGCAATAAGCTGGTACGGTCTATGTGGATACAAAATGCGTTATGTTCAATGGCTGCTGAGTTGTGGATTTGACTTTACTACTTTTAAAACGAAACTACTGTTTAAGCGGATACGGTTTAACGAGGCTTTACTGTACTGCATTCATGATAGTTTGGAGTATGTCTTCATTCGTTCCCAAAGATTTTGGCATTACAGGTAAACCTTGATATAACGAACTTCAATATAACGAAATTCTCGATATAACAAAGTATTTAGCTTTTCATAACCTCTTATCCATAGGAAACCATGTATTTAGAACCTCGATATAAGAAGATTTCAATAAAACGAAATTTCACTTCTGCCGCAAAGGAATGCCGAGACAATTAATGGAAACTTCCTCGGACGCACATGGGCGAATGATTGAATTACAAGTGACTGCTTGCAAACGCACCTCTCAAATTGCGCACGGCGCGACAAAAGCAACTGCCGAAGTGGAGCAGCATCATACAGTATTCCGTATAAAATCCAAGTGCGATAACATCCTATCGCGGCCCGCACGCTTTGAGCTTTAGGTGCTAGTGAAAGTGTACGAGAGTGAGGCAAGAATGATGGTGGCTTCACGAGTCCCGCCTTCCCGCGCAAGCAAAGGGAAAGAAGGGGAGGGGAGTGAGCTCGTGGTAACACAATCAAGCGCATGTGAGGGACTGATGGGGGAAGGGGGGTAGTTGGCGCACATTGCAATGCGTATATGCAAGTGTATATGCCGCCGTGCACCTTGCTTTAGAGGTAAACTGCTGCATGTACAGAGTGGGCGTGTCGAGATGGCGCAGTATCATGTAAGCTGTCGTGTCGCGCATATTGTATTGGAGGTTGCGTAATCTTGAGTTTCGGTGGCTCGTTGAAGCAAGAGGCAGACGAAGCATTCGCTGCCAGCGCTTTTAATGATAGTGTCGTCCCAGTGCGGGCGACACTATCAGCCGCGAGGGCAGAGTGCATGCAAAAGTGTGGCTCTCTTCGCTTAGTTCGTACCGTCGATGTGAAAATATCGTTGACGTGGCATGAAACCATACCATTGGTCGATGACTCCAAATTCATCAAAATGAATTGTTTTCTCATTCAAATTTGCTTTTTTGATTGCCTGATAATTCGGAAAATTCTGTGGCCCCTTTCTATGTAAGAAAAAGCGATCGACGACTGTGCTATTTACATAAGAATTTCAATACAACGAAATTTCAGTATAATGAAGCAAATTGCTGACTTTACCTACTTCATCATATCGAGGTTTAACTGTACAGTAAATGCTCGTTAATTCGAATTCCGTGAAAATGCTACGAAAATTCGAATTCTACAAAATTCGAACAAATAAAAGTCAGAAAAATCGCTCGGTTAAGGTGCACATACAGTCCGACGTAGCGTGAGCACATGCTACGTCTATAGTTCGAAGCACTGGTGCAGCCAATGTAACCAGACGCGACCAACATAGCCCGACGTCGAGATGACTCTTGCTCCATCCGCGCATTCATCGCGCCGACCAACATTGCATGGCGCTGAGAAAAAAGGTGCTCAAGCCGCTTTGCCGACAGTCGCAAAGTGCCATTCAAAGTGTTCAAAGCGGCGCGCAGGTTGGGGATCGTTCTACGCATGTTCCAAAGAGAGCAGCTGACGGCTCACACGTCGAAGTCTAGAGGGGACAGTATTTCGGCTGGTGCAGCGCAAGCAGTGTAGTGCAACTGGTCACAAGCGACACGCGCCTGAGACATTGGACTTAAACGTGCCTGTGCGTCGCCAGCGTTCGCCGCAGGAATAAGAGCTGGGCTCTAAAATGCACTCGTGAAATGCACCACAACCTGCTGTGACATTGGTCACCATTGTACTTTCGTAGCTGCACCAGGCTGCACCTGCTGCACGCTGCCGAGTTCCACTGTACGTATAAGGTAACGGCCAAGCACGTATCCCAGCGATGCTTTCCTTTGATCCACGAGTCTCAAAGGCTATGCTTTTTGGTACTGCAAGGTGCTGATAAACGTCATGGCCGCCATATTTCAGACATTACCTGGTGCCACATCTTGGCAAAACACCTTGTAGAGAAAGAGCATAGCTTCCAAGATGCAACATGAAAAAGACGAAGAAAAAATACATGCAGTGCCACGTCTGTGTTTTTATCTTGGAGGTCTTGAGAGAGGGAAAGAAGCGACCTGCAACATAGGTGTTGGCCATGGCTGGCGAGGCGCAAATGTGTCTCTCCATTTGGGGCTAAACAAAGGGCCGCAAATGGAAAGAGCGAAGCTGTGTGGCGACACCAGCATCACCAACGTGCTCCCATGCACTAGCACTCTCCTTATCCACGGTGGCGGGGAGTTCGAATTATCGGTGGCAGTGTGGATTTCAGTGGGAATTAGTGGGATGCATTACATATTGCTTTCAATACATTGTTGGACGGACCGCAGCGGCTACTTTGAATTATCCGAAATTTCAAATTAACGAGCTTTTACTGTATTTATTTCTCCGGTTCAGTCGTGCTACATTTGCTTGGCCCATGCGTTGGCTCTGTCTTGGTCAATAAGCAGGTCAAGGACACAAGGGCTGCCCATTCATGTCCTTGTTTGTCCTACTAGTCAGAGGGCGGCTTGCAATCTTTTATAATTTTTGATGTCGATCTTGTTTCCTATGATAATGCTGGCCAATTTCTCTGGTGACCGTGACATACCTGACTGGCTGAGGAATTTAATTTATGTCCAGAGCCTCTTGTGTTTATTCTGCATGTTGTGTGAGGGAGCTTTGGGTTGTCCAGATGGTGATATCATCTGCGTAGATTGCAAATTCTGTCTTCTGCTTGGGCCATTTGATGTGGAAGGTCTGTTATTACCAGAATGAATTGAGTTGGTGACAAGCCAGAGCCTTGTGGCACACCTGTATTATTTCGTGTTAGCGTGCCTAGAGTATTTCTGACCTTCACCTGAAATTTCCTATCCTTCAGGAAGTTGCGGATGAAATGTAGTGTTTTACAGTGATTACTTAGCTTTTTGCCCATTTTATGGCCATAGCATGAGCAACTACATCAAAAGCCTTCTTGGGATTGATTGCCATGATGATGGTTACTGTAGTGGAATGGCTGCACCAATTATTGTATTTACTCGATTCTAATGCGCCCTCGATTCTAACATGCACTTGTTTTTCGTGACCAACAAAAAGGGGAAAAAACCTCCCTCGATTGTAACGCGCACCCGTTTGACGTGACCTAAAGAAAGAAAAGTCGTTTACAGTACTGCCCACCTCATTCTTTCATACAGAAATGCAACTTTCTCTAATTTGGAAAAAAAACGAAGATTTACTCCCAATGTGTTAAAGTTGCAATAAATAAAAAAAGTCGCAGTTTCGTGCGAAAGGTGAAGCATCGATTACAATAGCAAATTAGTAGACAGCTATACGTATAAACTTTTAAACATTTGCTTACTAGTAACTAAATTAACAAGCATGAACACGTCTCACTAAATGACCGCAGAAACTCTTTAAACACTGGTGTGAGGAAGTGCGTTAGCAGGAGTGAGGGAATTTACCTTTGTGCGGCCTCTTGCTTCGACGCGAACTAAGCAACGAGAACACAGTGCCGTGTGCCTAGATGCGTAGACCCTTGTCTCCGCCGCAGATCGCTTTCAAGATAGGGGCCGCGCGGCCATGCCGTATGTAACAGCCGCTGGTGTAGAACGCCACTCGTGTTTGCGCCAGTCCAGCATGCAAGTTTCGGGAACTTCGAACGCCCGTGATGCGGCCCGATTTCTGTCCGTCTCCGCACACGTGATTGCTTTCATTTTAATCGCAGCATCGTGATCAACTCAGCATGTCTTTGCAGTTGGCACTTCCATGCTGATAGAGCAAACGCAGAAAATGGGAAGATGGACGGTGCACTAATCTAAGCCAAAGGAAGCATTGCCTAAGCACATGTACTGCAGTACATGGAAAAAGTTACGGCAACTAGGCTCGAAGCGCGTATGAGGTAGCCATTTTGAAATGCCGATAGCGATATGGTAATGCAGACTTAGGGTTGTATTCGATTCTAACGAGCATGCGATTTTTGGACCTGTTTTATCAGAAAAAAAAAAAAGTGCATGTTAGATTTGAGTAAATACGATACACCAAATTGCACCGAGCGTGGGCCTGCACCAAAACGGCATTTTGGTGAAAATTTGCACTGAGCCTGCGCCAAAGCATGTAATGTTTATGGGTGATAACAGGGTTTTGCAAAATAGCCTCTGTGATCAGAATCGCGCGTGGTGCATAGTTAACAATGGTATTGTCGAATGAGGTTGAATGTGGTACGTACACTCTGAGAGCCTGCACTTTGATGAGTATTGCCATGTTCGTTGACCTGAAACTTTCGTGTCGAGCGTGGGTCACTGCGCTATTTTGGTGAAATAGCGTCGCTGACACACCACTGCGCATGTGCAGTGGCTCTCAAGCTTTTTTTTTTTCTTATTCTAAAACTCCCTAATGTGCCTGGCATGACATGAGTATATTGCATGAGGTCATGTTCCCCGTGTACTTAGATTTAGGTGCACGTTAAAGAACCCCAGGTGGTCGAAATTTCCGGAGTCCTCCACTACGGCGTGCCTCATAATCAGAAAGTGGTTTTGGCAAGTAAAACCCCATAATTTAATTTTTTTTAATTTTTTGAGGTCATGTTCAGTGCAGGCGCGCATACTCGATCGGTCTTGTGGTGAGCCTTTGCGCACAAGCCGTGACTGACACACTGTGCTGCATGCTAGATTAATAAACATGCGTTTGTTGACGATCTGTCTGTGGTGCCTTCTCTGCGCCATATCGACGAACCTGGCCATGTATCGCGGTGCGGAAGAGCATCACATCCTTTCCTGACTGTGCTTGCAGGGTAAGACTCTGTCAAACCTGTCTCCACAACATATCAACTATATCAGTTGAAATTTGCATGGTATATGGTAAGCACATGTGCATTGGACCCTGCTCCAAATGTGCTTGCTGCTGCACGAAATCGACTTTTTCCCTGTGCCAGGACCTGCACCGAAAGGTGAAATGGCTGTCCCACCACTGTCTTTGGCTTTGACAGCTTGGAGGGCTTGACAGCCTATTCAGAAATTAACAGCAGTGCTCCTTGGAGGCTAAGGAGCCTTAGGAAACCCAGTAGCATATAATGCAGTGTATTGGTTGACTTGAGTGTCCACTCGATGCACCAGAGTACCATGACTGCGCAGAGGTTTGACATTAAAAAGATCGGTCTTAGGCTCATGAACTATTCAGGTTTATTGCCAGGTTTTGGAATGGGAATTACTCACGAAAGTCTCCAATCATCCATAATATTGCCAGTGGCCCATATCTGCTTATTCTAATCGAGAAGTTAATCCTTCTGTTGTTCTGGAAGATATTGTATTGCTGTGTATCCAATGCCATCAGGTCGTGGGGCACTGTTTGTCTTTAAGTCGAAGATAGCTGTTTTCAGTTCTGCTTTGATAAATTGGATCCATGGTCACTTCATCTTTGGAGTTGGAGAGTTATGTTCAGGGTGCCTACCAACCGGGAATTCTCAGGGATTTTGAATAGTCTCAATATACTCAAGAAAAACTCAGGGAATTTCTGCTTCTATCAGGGAAAATTAGTTGTTATTGAAAGGGAACGAAAGTCGCACTAATGCTCGCTCGAGTAACAGCGAGCATTAGTGCTGCGAGTGCTGCTTTCCGAAGACACGGTGCTGCTTTCCGATGACACAGTGCTGCCATCTTGGTATCGCCGTAGACATGAGAGATCAGAGATTCAAATAGTCGCAGCACTGTATTTCTCTATCCAGAAATGAAAGTAACAAAAGTGAACACGCATAGGGAAAGCTAGTGTCGCAATTCATTGCGGCATTCACTTGGCACACCGGGACCGCTCTTATTGGCTGACCTGAACTTGAATCACTGGTGCACTTGTTTCGTGCACTTTGTGTGTTCCGAGGCCAGCATTTCAAGATCTGCCTGGTTATCTCGAGTTTATTTCGTTGCTGCGTCTTTGCTGCTGCTCGATGGTGATAAGGCCATGATTTGCGCAAGATAAGGGAATATGTTTACTTTTCCCGAAGCTACTTCATATCATGCGATCTGACGGGTGCAGAGTAGTACAGTAGAACCACGTTCATACGTTTTAGAAAAAAACCGTGAGAAAAACGTACGATCCGGATAACAAAAAATTTGACACTCATCTACTGTTGACATCTATGTAATGCGTCACGTGGATCGTTGCGGCACGAGACGGCCTGGTGTCGAGACGTGTCGAGACGTTGCGGCACGAGACGTGTCGGCCTGGTGGTGTTCCGGCGACCCGAGACGTGTTTTGTTGTTTTCCTATTGCATGGTGTTTTAAGAGAGTGACGGGAAACCGAAACGAAATCGAGCTGGTGGGCCACGCCAGATGCCACCGAAGTGAAAAGCAATGCCCACATCACGCCGCCTGCAGCAGGGAAAGGAGGCGCGTTTGGATTATCGCCTACTAAAAGCGTGCAGTACGCTACCAATGGCTTATCGCAATAGGTTTGGTGGCGATAGCAGTGAATGTGGCGGGCGACAACCCGGGAGGAGATTTGCTGGTACCGGAATAAGAAACTGCGCGCCTTCGTTTTCACAGAGACGGGCGGCTATATACCATTCTTGATCGCGCGCCTTGCGCCGTTTCTTGTTCACATGGGATCTAGTGACCGGAAAATGTATACGATCGCAGTCTGCAGAAGGGAACAGCGGCGTGTTTCGGTTATCGCCTATTAAAAGCGCACTACGCTTCCGACGGCACTCCGCGCTGAACAGATAGCCGAAAATGCTTATCGCAATAGGATTGGCGGTGATAGCTGTCACTTCCGCGTGCGACGACCCCGGAGAAGATTTGCTGATACAGTGAAACCTCGCTAAACTGTAGTTGACTGGAGCTTGGAAAAAGTATGTACTAAACTGTAGTACTGCTTAACCGAAATAGCATGAGATCGCCCACTTACCTGTCAAAAACGGAACTCAGAGAAAGTGCGATGAAAGGGGAAAAAACATGCAGTATTTATTAACTTGGCACGACAAAAGTGTTATTTGCGTTTGATGCCGCGGCAGCCTAGCAGCGACGACAGCGGCCTCAAACTTGCTGAAGCCGCGAGCCAGCTTTTCAGCCAGCCCCCTCTTCTCGGCAAACACTCGCATGGCAGATTCCTCATTGGCGTTACGTATTCTCCGTGCATGTGCGCGGTAGTGCTGCAGAAGTCATGGGGCGCCGGTTTCATTGCGGGGTGCTGTTCTCGTTGTGATGATTGCATTCGTGAGGCTGACATAACGCGCAGCGTATGCCACTGTCGGGTCTGAATCGCCCGTGCTGTCGCTTTCTGTGTCGTCCTCATCACTGTCGCTAGTCGACACTTCGGCAACGATGGCGAAAAGTCGAACCTCGTAGCCGTCATTGCTTCGCGGTCGCAGGAGTGCTGCCGAGCAACTTCTTCGTATTCCAAATGCCACACACCGTAGTCAACAGCAGATCCCTTCCGCGTGCCAGCGCCGACTTCTTAGTGTCGCGTTCGATGGCACGAACAATGTCTAATTTTTCTTCTATGCTGAGCACCCGGCGTCTTTTTTATCAGAGCTTCGGCATGACGCGAGCCCTTGGTTGCACAATGCCAAAACGCTCTCTGGCACGGCGCTGACATGATGTTGATGTGGCTTCACACGCAAACGCACAGGGCGCTTGGAGGCCGTTGTTCCGATCTCTGAGGCTTGTTGTTCTGCTGGGCCGCCCGATGGAGGTGTTGCATTTTATTTTTCTTTTCCTCTCTCTAAGATATTGTCATACAAACACAACGGTTTATTTTTGGTCATACAGAAGGGAAAAAATGACACGGATAATGGCAAATGATCTCATGGTGTGGTCTTCACATTCCTATCTAACAAAAGAAATAAAATGCGCTGCAGGCTCAAAAACATCATTGTTCTCGGTACTTTTTTACGGTCTGAGTGTCAGAATTGGAAGCAGTCGAAGTTTCTTCTTCCTTGGACAACGCGCTGAGACCTCTTCAGTCCGAGCTTCCTGTATTCAGAGTCTGAAGAACTGCCGCAACAGTCAACAGTTGAAGGTAATGCGCAAGCAGCCATCTCAAAGAGGTCATGTTGCCATGCTCAAGGAAGAAGTGCTTTTGTTTATTTGAAAGTGATCAGACAACACAAAGAGAGCAACAGATGAAAGGGATGACAGAGGGCAGGGCCATCCTAGAAAAAGACGAAAAGAGCATTCTTATGACTGGAAAGGAGGCGCATCGTAGCAAGGACAGTGGGAGAGAGAGAAAACAAGCCTTCTGCAGTAGTCTTCCGTTAATTCAACTCTGGTTAATTTGATTTTTTGGTTAATTCGATCCCAATCGAAGGTCTCAGCCAGCGCCCATGCATTTCTATGGGCCCAAGCTTTTGTTATTTCGAGCCTAAAATTGGCCTTCGCTGGATAAGTTGAACTTGACCAGCCAGTACACGTGCACCTGACCCCTTTAGTGACCCCTTTAGTGGGAGTGTCTGTCTCAGCGGAGCTTAGGGGACAGGGAATACATTGAATACACGCCATCTCTCGTTGAAAACGCCTATTTTCCGCCCTCCCTACGAAGATTTTCAAGCAATAACCATAGCGTACAATGTCATATTACGGTATTTACCTGATTCTGATGCCTGTCTTTCTTTCATTGTTTCAAAATATTTTTTAAAAGAAAATTGAGCTGAAAATTGCCTGCGCAGTGCAATCAGACTCGAAACCAAAACCACCTTTGCAATGGTTGTACACTTTACCATATAACAGAAGCGTATCGCGGCAGAGCCGACTTTTAAAAAATAAGCCACCGTTGTGCAACAATATTTCTTGCTAAAAAAAATCGGGTGTGCATTTGATTTTTACCTCGTTTAGGAGCTTTGATGTAATTCCTATGTTATTTTATACTTAATACACATATAAAGTGGGCGCGCGTTTGATTTGAGGATGTGTTAGAATAGGGCAAATACTGAGAAATACATCAGGTGTGTATTTTGGCATTTCCTTGTTTAATTCGACTTGCCATAGAATTTAATCAATTTCGTTGGTACCATCCAGGTCAGATTAACAGAAGTCGACTACGAAACATACGAAAGTTGGCAGAAACGCGCAAGAGTAGTGGCCTTGCACTATGGTGCGAATATTTGAACAGAGAATTGTCATCGTATGATTGTACTAAGTCAGGGAGCCAACCCTCCCATCTGTGGATGCTCTCCGCGTGGCACAACCATACCCACAAGGGGTGCGTTCCAGAGCCTCTAACAAAAACCCATGCCGAGCAAACCCAGAGAGAGGAGAAACTATGCAACAGATGGTGAAGCCACCTCAGAGCTTGCCAGTTTCGTGTACAGCGCACATCTGAGAGGAGAGAGTGACCAACGTAAGGGTACGTCAGAGTCGTGGCGGGACAGAAACACGGAAACGTACTCGTATGTCACTGATGCTGAAAAAGTTCATGATTTTATTACGTGTAGAGTGGAATTTTAATTAGGTCTGCATCGGTTTCCAAACTTTTTACAGAGATGATCACACCCTTGTTTTTAATACTGTGCTGTTGAGAAAATGTTAACCTCACTTGTGATTGCCAGTAGCATCAAGCAGAACTGTGGTGCCATAAAAAATCATACAGCAACTTAAATCATTGTACAGTACATACAAGCTGGAATTGAAGTGCTAAGTGTATGTGCAGTGCGCAACACCTAATTGCTTAAAATGTTTGTGTTGCAGTTTCAAGAAATGTATGAAGAATTGGAACCAGGATTTGATTCACTCTTTGACCATGGTCAAATGTCAATGCTAGTGTGCATTGCTGCTGCCTGCAAAGCTCACTCTGTGAACCAAGCAAGGTTTGTTAAGGTAAGAGAACATATTAAATTTAGTGTTGTGTGATGCAGGTGCTGAGGCCACTTCATGTAGCAGTAACCTCTTCATACAAGTGCATACACCACTTTGTATAAAATTTTTTTTATGATAAAAATGTCACTTGGCATTTATGTTTCTTTGTGCACTTAGCTCTCAGTGCCATGTGGGGACAGATGGTCTGGGCTAGCAATTTTTGAATGCATGCTAGACTACCTTGACTCTTGGCTTTTGCAACTGTCATTTACCAGCATTACTGCTCAGTTAAAGCTTGTGTCTTTTATGCTAATAGTGTTGCAAATAATTAACTGTACCAACCTATGTACGAACTTATGTTCTCCCTGCTCTGTCCTTGTGCTGCATTCAGGCTTTGATGACAACTCTGCACTGTGCGGATCCAGAGGACCGGCACCCCTTCCTGACACCTCTCATTCTTTATATGAAGAGATATGAAGAGTTTGATAAGGCACAGCAAGGAGCATCAGTAGTCTACCAGGGGAGCCTGCTGTTACAGCATTTACTTCGTTTTGGGAAGACTCAAAAGGTACCGTATTTACCCGAATGCAACGTGAGTTTTTTTACCAAACATAGAAGTGAAAAGTCACCCCCCGCGTTACATTCGAATACTAGGTATAAAAATGCTAAGAAAGGCACCAAACACTCATTATTATAGCTCGCTTAATGTGCCGCATTTATGTGTGTGCCAACTGACCTGCTCCTTCAAAGTTGCGCGTTCCAAATTCAGCGGTCAACCAATAAATGAACCACGGCCAGGGCGAGTCGCAAATGCGGTGCGAATGCGAAAAAGGCAGAGCAAACGACACCAACGAGAGCGCGCCAACAACTTGTCACCTTGGAGGGACCAAATGCGCGCATGAGTGTTGGACGATTAGCGCGCAATATGGACGCACCTTTTTCTTATCACTAGGTGATTCTATGATGAGCACCCCTTGGCACGCAAAATGGACGTGCCTTTTCCTCACCACTAGGTGATTCTAGTGACATAGCGATCCATTTGGGCCACCGGCGGCGCATCCTGGGCACTTGTTTCCACGATAGTACCACGTGATCTACGCCACCGAGTCCTCGGGCAGTGCATAGCCGCATTGTCTGTTCAGTGCTTCCAACACGTTGGTCTGTTCCTGCCTGCTTAATGTTCCTACATCCAAAATGGGGTGCTCTCGCACTCAGTATACCATTGGCTTCAAGTGCAACGCTATTCTACTCGCCGAAAAAGTCAGTAACTCAGCGGCCGCAAGAAGCCTGGACATCAACGAGTCGACGATAAGGGGGTGGAGGAAGCATCGCCAGGAGTTGTTCAATTGCAACAGTGATAGAAAAGGTTCCCGTGGGCCCAAGAAAGGCCGCTTCCCGGATTTGGCATCGTCTTGCGGACTTCGTTGGTGAACAACGCTCCCGACTTCTTGGTGTGAGCATTGAAATGCTTCAGTGCAAAGCACGTGAACTTGCACGAAACGTGGGCTTGGCGCCAAACCAATTCAAGGCATCAGGCAGCTGGATACAGAAGTTCATGCGAAGGGCCAGTTTTTCTCTTGAACGAACTACCTCGATTTGTCAGAAACTACTCAAGGACTTCGAGTCGAAACTTCTCGCGTTTCAGCAGTATGTCATTAATCTCCGCCGGTCTACCAACACGCACTTGGACACATCGGGAATGCGGACCAAACCCCCATGTACCTTGATATGCCAATGGTTAGGACAGTGCACAAGTCTGGTGAACACACACAAGTTCGGATTAAAAGCACTGAAAACAAAGAATCGTATAATAGTTATGCTCGCATGTTTGACTGATGGTCTCAAGCTCCCTCCCTTCATAATTTTTCGCCGGAAAACTATCCCAAAAGAAACATTTCCGAACCATGTTGTCGTACGCTGCCACGAAAAAGGCTGAATGGACTCTGAACTCATCATAGATTGTATTTCCAGCATTTGGGACCGAAGGCCAGGTGCATTGCTGCATCCAGAATCAATATTGGTGCTAGATTCTTTTCGAGGTCACTTCACACCCGGTGTGAAAGAAAAGCTGCAGCGTGACCGAACACATTTGGTTGTTATACCGGGTGGAATGACGTCCATTCTTCAGCCCTTGGATGTTTGCTTGAACAAGTCGTTCAAGGATCGCTTGCGGCAGCTGCATTGGGACTGGATTGAATGTGGATCTACCTCAACACCTGCAGGGAGACTGAAACACCCGAGTGCATCTACTGTTGTCCAGTGGGTTTCAGCTGCTTGGTACGGGCTGTCTCATGAAACAGTCTACTGCGCGTTTAAGAAATGTTCTATTCAAAATGCCCTCGACGGAAGTGAGGACGATCTGCTGTGGGAAACAACTAGTGACAAAGAGGAGTCTAGTTGTGATGACGACAGCGACGGCAACATCAGTGGCGAGGATGAAGATTAGGCATAGTTTGCAGGTACTTCAATAAGGCTGCTCTCGACTTTTCCTATAGTTTGTTTCCTGCGTTACATTCGTGTTCTATAGTTTCGGTTTCTCACGTTACATTCGCGTTTTTGCGTCTTTGATCTTGCACGTTCGCAAAGTCAACCCTCGCATTACAATTGTGTTCTTTTTTCCCCCCGGTTTCGCTCTCGCAAAGTCGACCCTCGCGTTACAATTGGGGTCGCGTTACATTCGAGTAAATACGGTATTCTCTTGATTTAAAGGGACACTAAATAGAAAAATTCATCAGCCCTTCCACTCTGTGAAGAAGGACGACCAGCAAGCTGTCATGTGTTTTACCTCAGTTGCCGTATCTATGTATATTATTATTATTATTATTATTATTATTATTATTATTATTATTATTATTACAAAGGTGGGGCTGTCTATTTCCCTCCTGTAGGAGCCCACGTATTGACAGTAGACGGGAATTCCACAATATTTACAACTTCACTGTGAACTACGTAATTATGAAAAGTAGATGAAACTTGGCGTTATGTTACAGTCGTCTTAGCAGCTAATTGTCATATAAGTTGTTTCGGGATAGTTTTGATAAAGCGGGAGTTACAGCTGTTTTGTGTAACCTTACTCGCTCTGTAACATTTACAATTTCACTGTGAACTAACTAAGTATGACAAGTAAAGGAAACTCGGTGTAATGATAGTCATCTTAGCGGCCATTTTCAATATAATTTTTTCCAAGATAACTATATTAGATTGAGAGCTACAGAGCATTCGCGAGAAACTGGAGACGAAAATTTTTTAGTGTCGGCGCGACGTGTAGACAGACGGACATCGATAACCGCCAGAGGGTAGCTATATACAGCTTCACTGTAAAATGATTTCTTCTGTATTAATAAATTGCCCTTACACAATTCCAAAAACACCTCTTACCATGAGAGATTGCTTGGTAGGCTACAAAAGGGGTAAAAACAAAAGGTGGGTGGCGACGCCGCCTTGAAGTTCCAGCACCAACCCGCCATGACGTCAGGGTTTTGACGATGTCTGCTATGCCCTAGGTAATTATCTAGTGGTAAAGGTCAACTACAGTCAACAACCGCTTTTCCGGACACTCAATTTTTCGGACGCCTTCGTGGCACCGGCGCGTCCCCCATAGAGTCAGTGTATAAAAAGAGTGAAGTTTCGGACGAAACAAAATTTCGGCGTACGAATTTCCGAACCTTTCGCTTACCGGACCGCTGCCATTTGGTTATCTCGCCGCCTCGAACCGGCACACTCGCGCGCAGATCCGCTGGCAGTCGTAGCCACCACCGCGGCAACGCTGGGCCTATATACTTAGGCGTTCGCTACTAAGCTTCTTACTGTTCGGTGCTGTGTTTTACAGCAAAACTGTTAGCCTGTAGTTGGTCGGCATTTTTCGTGTCTGCATCGTGCCGAACCTGGCGGCAGTGCAGGGCTAGGAACAGTGGCTTGTACCCCCGTAAGGCAGAGGCTTCAAGCAGTCAGCATTCTTTGCAATCACGCCTACAACATACATAACATAAGTTTCAATAAAGAACAAGCACAAAACAATCAATCGTCAGAACCACAGAATTGATGATAAGGTGCTCCTGAAACAATTCGAAGCACGCAGTGCTCCCCACATACGTTTCCTGGCAAAGATTACTGTTGCGCAAGCTGCCGCGCCGATGGCAGCCTGCGACGTGGGGAGTTAAAGTCCCTTGATAATTTGAAAGTAACGACACTCTTTGAACTTTGCCGCCACCGCGCGACCTCCTCGCCTCCTCCTCGCCCTTTGCGCGTCCCCCCACCTCCCCGCAGCAACCAGTTTTGCCCCCGTTTTTCTGCACGACGATTGGTCTCCCTGCCGTTGCCCTTGGAAACACGGGGATCTTGAGTTTTGCTTGTGTTTTTCTTTTTCGTTCACGCCATTTTCCTCCTGAGCACGGCTGGCACGGCGCTGTAGCTCGGCATAGTGAACGTTGTACACTGTGTTTCCTGCACTATGCCAGGCTGTTGCGCATATAACTGCAGCAAGAAGCCTGAAGATGGTTATGCCGTTTTTATGATACCACAAGGAAAGCGTGACGGCTTGCGCAGGAAGCAGTGGCTGCATGACATTAGCCGAAATAACTTTGTTCCGACAAAGAACAGCGTTGTTTGCGAGCTGAGGCGTCTTATAGCTCGTAGAAAAGCATCCCGTAATGCTGCCTTTTTTTTTTTTTCATTCTTCCGGCCTGCTCACCAGCATTTTTGTTGTGGTTGTCCTCAGTATGCTTAATATTCTGGGGCGGCTCCATCACCTCGCACGTCGCTAACTATTGTTATTCAGTCGGAAGTGCAGCATTATACATTCTACTTTGCGCCCTGAAAAAAATTAGTGGCAAGTATACCCATGGTATTGCAGGCGATGAGCGTTAGCTAGTCAACATTGAGTGTCTTTTTTTAAGTTTTAAGGCGAAAGCCTTTAGATCTCTATGTTGCAAGGTCGCGTTGTAAACTGGAAGTATCACGTGACCCAAGGAATGCCAGAGGTGACCAACCCTGTATAAGAGAATGATTACCCAAGTTAATTTATGAATCATTAGTGATTGACATAAGGTGGATTAGGGAGGATTAAGGTTGATTAGAGTGTATTAAAGAAGATTAAGGTGGATTAGAGTCCATTAAGGTGAAGGGTTGATGAAAGGGTATTAAGACCGATTAGGGTGGATTAGGGGACATAGACAAGGATTAGGGAGGATTAAGGTGGATAAAGGAAGATTAAGTTCGATTAATATGGATTAAGGTGCATTGGGGTTGATGAATGAGGCTTAAGACCGATTAGGATAGATTAAGGTGGATTAGGGTGTATTAAGGTAGATTGGGACTATGAAGCAGGATTAAGTTGGATTAAGGTGCATGAATAAGGATTAAGGCGGATAAAGGAGGATTATGGTGGATTTGGGTTGATAAAGGAGGAATAAGACCGTATAGGGTAGGCTAAGGTGCATTAGGGGCGATGTAGGTTGATTAGGTTGTATTAAGGTGGGTTGGTAATATTAAGGTGGATGAAGGAGCATTAAGGTGAATTAGGGTTCATTGAGTATTAAAACAGATTAGTCTACCCTAATCCTCCTAATGCACATTAATCCACCGAATCCACATTCATCGACCTTAATCCTCCTTCATTCACTTTAATCCACCATAAGCCACGAAAGTCCTCCTGAATGCACCCTAATCCACCTTCATCGACCTTAATCTACTCGAACCCTCCTTAATCCTCCTTAATCAACCCTAATGCTGCCGCATTCCCTTTAATCCACCCTAATCCTCCTTCATTCACTTTAATTCACGCTAGCCCACCATAATCCTCCTTAATGCACCTTAATCCTTCTTAATCCACCCTTATCCTTCTTCATGCACTTCAATTCACCCTAATCCACTATAATTGTCCTTAATGCACCTCAACGCACCTTCATCCGCCCTAATCTACCTTCAGCGACCTTAATCCAAACCAGTCCTCCTTTATGCACCTTAATCCCCTTCATTCGCCCTTATGCACCTTCATCGACTTTAATCCACCTTAATCCTCCTTAATACACCCGAAGTAATTTTAATCCAATCACTAATCAATCATTTCTTTGCTAATCATTAACCATCTCTTATACGCGGCTGCACATGCTTTGGTTCGCTTCCGCCTTCCTTCGGCCACGCGATATTTTCTGTAGCTCACAACGGGACCTTGAAACAGAGGTCTAAGGCTTTCGCTTAATAAACCGGAAACAAAGCGGCGTGTCACAAGCAATACTAGATCAGGCGCACGAAGTAAAGGATCTGACCATGTGGCAGAAAAATCGTCTGGAGTATAGAACTAGCCTCAAAGCTCCCTTTACATCGGTATACCCCGTTCATACGGCTTTAAGAAAAAACCAACTTCCTCGTAAACGTTGCCTCCAGCATTATTGATGCTGTTATTTGCATTTCTCAAAATTTTCTACCCCACCGGGGCGCGCAACTGGCCCAAAATAACACGCCTCCGTAGAATCCTGCGGCCCGTCCGCGGGAGCCCAGGAGGAAAAGCGCGCCGTGCGCAGCCGGCGGGCGAGGAGAATCGAGGAGGAAAGTGCCGTGAAGAGGAGAGTGTCGCTACTTTCAAATTATCAAGGGGCTTTACGGGGAGTGACTTCCGTAGCGTTTCGTATATAAAAGAACCAGCCTAGCAACTTATTTCAACGTTGTTGTAGCACGGCTATAGGCGGCAGCATGTTGTCAGGATTACCATTACTCCCATTACTGGCATTACTCCTAAGCAATAAAATATTGCATACCCCCCTCAGCAGTTGTGGTGCAGCGGTGGTCCAAATGCGCCATTTGCGCCATTTTGCTACAATTCGACTTGCCTGCTCCTGGCTGCAGCCACTCAAATGCCATTTGCGCCAACTGCGCAAAAGTGTGGTATTTTCGCGTTTTCACGGCAATGCAATGTTTTCAGTAGGGTTAGTCAACGACGGATGTTGCGGACGCCCGATTTTTGGACATGCCTGATAATTCTGACGCCTTCGCGGCGCCGCCGCGGTACCCCATAGAGTCAATGTATAAGAACGTTTGAAATTTTGAATGCAAAAACCCTTCGCCGTCCGATTTTCCGGACTTTTGTCATGACCGCAGGTCCGAAACAACATTGATCGAAGCCACCACCGCCATTTTGATTATCTTGCCGCCTCGAACAGGCGCTTTGCCGCCACCACCACCGCGGCAACGCTAGGCCTAACAACTTCGACGTTCGCTACCAAGCTTCTTGCTGTTCGGTGCCGCTGTCAGCAATGGCGCCGACTCCACCTTTGCAATCCTCGCCAATGGCTTCGAAGTTCGGAAAGCACGACGCGTTGCATAATACCGGTTCCCGAAAGTAAGCTTTGCCTCAATACACCAATGTTACGCGTTGAAGCATACGCGAAGTATTGCGGTGAAGCATATCAAGAGTGGTAAGAGGCAATTGTCACGGGACACGGTATGTATTTCTTAATTATACGCGCGTGCACCCGCCGTCTCCTATGACAGTACGAGCACCGATACGCCTAATCAGTGTACTGGCAGGCCTTCAGAGTTATTTCGGACGTGCCTGTGGCGATTTCAGCTCTTGGGGGCATTAAAATGCATGCATTTTTTTTTTTTTTTTTTTTTGAGAGCCCGATTTTTCGGACGTTTTCGCAGCCCCTAGGGACTCTGAAAAATCTGACGTTGACTGTTGACTGAGCAAAAGACTGAGTGTGGCAAGTTTTGGGAATTTTTACTGAGCCAACCCCACCTGATTGAGAAAAATTACTTTGAAATTTGTGACGTCACACTGACGTACAGGCGTGCAGGTAGCGGTGCAAAATTTGAATAATGAAACTGTGATCTTCATTTTCACTTCTAGCAATCAACCTGTCATCGCGAAATTACCGACAACAGAGTTTTCAAACACTACTTCATCAGCCTAAACTTATTCATTGTTTCACTTTAGTGTCCCTTTAAAATTTGTGCTTCACATTTTTCGACATGCATACAAGGCTGATGAACAGGCTGGAGAACCAGATCGAAAGGTTTGAAGTTTGAAGTTTATTCTGGTAAAATGCATGTACGAAGGTGGGTATGATATTGTACAGGAGGAGGTCCCATAGTAAAAACAATCAAATGTTTGATTGGTTATTAGCAAAGTTGACATTGGAGTTCACTTTGCTTATGATGAGTTACATAAAAATAGCAATGCTGCATTCAGTAGCAGGTAACAAGTAGTGCAACATATTTGCCTAAAGGAATTGATGTTCTTTGCAATCTGCTAGTGGCTCTGTGCAATCATCCAGTAAGTACACAGGTGAACTTGGTATACATGGTTGTGGTACTTGCCAGCTGGTCATACGTGGATCCAAACACCGCTCCTACAGCCTTCAGACCAAGTCATGCACATGATGGTCTGAAGATCAGGACCAATTGCTGATGAGCCACTTGTAGGAACATATTAATGGCAGGTTTTTCAAGATGGCTTGCCGCCCATTACTGCACGAGCCAGTAACAAACTTTTACTGATAGCTTAGGTCTAAGCAGCGCCGCTTCATCAGGTGTCAAGCTTTCTTTTCTCCGTAGTGTTGGCAAACGAAGTTATGGTTTAGTGCTAAGATGATGAAGATCTACAGGGTGTTTCAGCTAACTTTAACCAGAGTTTAAAAATATGCCGATGCACTCTAAGACTACGTGACGAAATGCATGTTGCTCACTTTTGTATGTAGTGTGTCATGCTATATTGTTTTCCTAATTAGATAATTAGTCAAGATTAATTAACCAACTTCTGAAGTGACAAAGCTAGGAAAAAAATTCCAATTAGAAAGTTGCAGAGCGGTTTGCAAAACGTCCGAATAAACAGTTTCTGTCTTTCTACCTATTAAGTATTTGTATTTTTCAGTTTACTGCGGATGCCCGCGAAATACAAAAACACATGACATGCCCACTTGCACATCGTGATTGCACTGCTCCCAAGCATTCCGCACATAAACGAACAACATAGAATTTAGCCGGGTGTGCTGCCACTGCATCTGCTTATCACTATCATGAACCGCCGCGAGGGAAGCACATCGCTGGCGTAAATCACACAGCCAACGCCTTCGTCACTGCTCTGTCACCTTTTAAGTGGCAGCACGTGCTGCTAGATGCTATGTTCATTTGTACGCGCACAGTTTGGGAGCACTGCAATCACGGCGTGCAAGCAGTTATGTCGTGCGTTTTTTTTTTTTTTTTTTTTTTTTTTTGCGGGCATCCGCAGTAAGCTAAAAGACACTAATACTTAAGAGATAGAAAGTTAAAAACTGTCTAAGCCCACTTTGTCAACAACTCTATGTGTCACCAATGATGTAAGTAATCGACAGCCTTAAAGATTTGTTGAATTGGAATGCGCTACGCATAGAGACCCTTAAAAATGTTCCAAACTTCTTGTCAAAGCACATTTCAAGTTATGCATTGTCAAACATTGCAAACCTAGCAGCATGTGTAAATGCAGCTTTTCAGTTTTTGTAGTCTGTAATTTAGAGTATTATCTTTTTTTTTTTTTCAAGGTCACATTAACTGCAGGCCCCATTCATTCTGGATTTCAGGCAGTTTTATACAAAAATATTGAGCATGGTATATATCTAGAGTGGCCACCCTTGTTTGGTCTTATCTGAAAGCAACCTGTGGAGAATCCGTCAAAAAGTATTTAAGTTGCGCTGTCAGCATCCCACAACTTGCACTCTTCCCAGTGCATACCTGTTTTAATGTCGCAGCTTGTGTCACGAGAAGCAGCTTTCTGCAGGATCATGTTTTGGTTTTAGTGTGTGCATGTGTTTTTACTTTGTCATTTCTGCATTTTATGTAAATTTAATTTTCTTACATGGGACAGGAGGCACAAATGAATCAGAAACAACCACTTCTCTGACAAAATGAAAAATATTGCTAGAGTTGCCTTTTAAAAAGAAAAGAAATGCATTAAAACGCACAGAAAATGTTGATGCTGATGTCTCTGAGCGTGTTTCTTTTCTCTTACTTGTCCTTATGTTAATGTGTCAGCTAAAAATATCTCTTGAATTTTACTTATTTTTACAGGTTTCACAAAGTCTGTTAAATATGGGCTCCCAAGCGTTGAAAGCAATTGCCTGTTGTCCGTGTGGCTCCCATGTACTGGATGCATTTGTGCAAAGTGATCATGTGAAGAAAACAAGCAAGGAAGAACTTATTAGAATGCTTAAGGTGGGTATTTTGGGCCTAATAATCAGCTTTACTTTGTTCCCCACTGCTTTCCTACATTCCAACTCCCTTGTTTGTTCTTGCTGTTTCTGCTATGCTACTTTTCATCACCAATTATAACCGGTATTATACTTAACCATTGCACTGATAACAATACTGTTTGTTATATCGTATAGACTTTTGTAGGGCAACAAGCCCTTATAACAGTTGCTTATAACCTCGATGCATTGTGCTTTGTGAAGCTTCTACAGTGCGGGCAGTCGCTTTCCTTTCTTTTTTGAGCTGTTGGTTACTGTTGTGTTATATTTCAGGGTAAAGGTTTAACAGGGTTATCATACCAGTTTTGGTGGACAAATGGAGTAACTTCTTTTCTCTCTCTTATCTGTACTAGATATATTCCCTCACCCATACCAAGTGGTATTCTATTGCCCTGCATAGATACTGTGTTCAGAGGCCTTTAACACTCTTCATTCACTGTGTGCACTGTGCACCAAATGTGAAAGGGGATACTTGATCTGTTTTCAGTTAATTTCAGATTCCTGCAGACATGCAAGTTCGGAACTGACTCTCCGACACCTCTAACTTTGTTCTTGTGATGAAGAATATGCTTCATGCCACTTTTCTGATTTCAGCACAATAATGAGGAAATTATTGGTGTTAAACACAAATCTGGCAAGAAAAAGATTAGCAGCTTTACATACCAAAATCACCATCTGATTATGAGACAAGCCGTAATGGTGGACTTCTGATTAATTTTGACCACCTGGGGTTCTTTAATGTGCACCCAATGAATGGTACACAAACGTTTTCGCATTTTTCCCCTATCGAAATGCAGCTGCTGCAGCCAGGATTGGACTTGCAACATCGAGCTCTGCAGCGCAACTCCATAGCCACTGGACTGTTGCTGCGGGTTACAAATCTAGTGTTCCCTTCAATATTGGTGCTATCTGTGCTTATAATTTGTAATGTCCTTGTGCGCGTACTGGGTATTTCAACAAAGACATTGAGTAATATATTAAAATAGGGTTTTTGAAATAACTTTCTTAGGGGTCGTTGGTGGCATAATACACAAATAAAGGAGCCATGACACCAAATTTTCAAGCTTGAATTGTGCATTACATGTTGAACTGTATGTGTCCCACAGCAAGCTGGCAAAATTTGAGTGTACTCTGTGTATTAGAAAATTTGTATTTACATTTTTTATATCATGGTTATACCACACAGCAGTCAGGCAACACTAATAGGTGACAAAACAAAGCCACACCTCCAGTGACAGCTCCCTCAAAATAATGAAAGCTAATCTTGAACATCATGCTTTTGTGTACTGCAAGTGCCAGAAGTGATTGCAGGAGCCAGAAATATGATGTGGTCACCATGCATGGTTTCATTCTTGCATGTGTGTCTTGGTGGTTAGCTTGGTATATTTTCTGCGGGTGTGCTCTTGTTCGTGCTGTTTTTATTGCACGAGTGAGAGAATTGTTAACAAAACCTGCCGACCGAAGAATCCAGGAGCTACTTCAGGGTGTAAGTTTCTGCTGGGGCACTCTCACAGCTGTAGGCATGCACAATCTCGGCATGGCAGCATATTGTTTCGGAATGCTTCGGAGCAAGCGACACTGCACTGGCCCCACACTTTTTTTTCACGTCATGCAAGCCTTGGCAAAATTGTGGTCAATGTTAGTGGGATGGGCTGAGAGGTAGTGATTTCATATTGTAACTTCGGATCTAAATGTGTGCTCAAAGCTCAATTTTTGTGTGTTTAAGTAAATTGGCCACTTGACTAAACAATTTACTAAGAAGTTTTGAAGTATTATAACAAGGTGCATTGTTGCAATTGGGAAATTTCAAGGAAGCTGCCAGTACATGCCGTATCATTTAATTAGAAAAAAAAACAGTTGTGAACACGGTACACAAAGGAAAAGGATATGAGCTTGCCATGTTCTTTTTCTTCGTGTACTGTGTTGGTCGCTGCTTTTTCCAATTAAGCATGCACTAACAGGTCCAGCTCTCTGTTTCAGTTTATCAGTTTCAGTTTCAGTTTAAAAGGATACGAGCTTGCCATGTTCTTTTTCTTCATGTACTGTGTTGGTTGCTGCTTTTTCCAATTAAGCATGCACTAACAGGTCCAGCTCTCTGTTTCAGTTTATCAGTTTCAGTTTCAGTTTATTCGTCATTCCAAAAACAATAAGTAAACAACAATAGTATGCAGGCGAGGGTCCCAAAGTCAATGACTGCAACGGGACCCTGTGTTGCTACTATGCCATCTCAAGTTTTATAGCTGGCTTTGGCTGCTCAGTGACACCTCCCAGTGATGTCTGCTCAAGGGTACAGCTATGCGCTTGTCATTCTCGAAGTTTTGGTTTCACGAGCTTGGTGAGCCACACTCCATCATGACACAGGCAGGGCTGTGGCATTTTTACCGATTATGAATGGAGATACGGTGTGTGTGTGGGCACTGGCTTCATTTTCCCACTCACAATGAGCCACCTAAATGTGAAGTTAAAAAATTTATTAGGTGGTTAGTCAACTTGCTTATTAACTTTATCTCATCTGTCCTCCGACGTCCACTACTACTGACATGCTTCTAAAGGAATCGCCTTATTCCAAAAAACCTATCTTTAAGTTATTACTTATGTGCAGTCATGCACATAAGTTTGTAGACCATGGGAGCGCAGGGAAAATGTCATGTGCAGCGTCACATGGTGGCCTGATGTCTGCTGTCGAGAGTGTTGGAATGTTGCAGTACGCATGTGTGTCCATCCTTACTCGCTGGCATGCTTGTTTGCTTGCTCTGCGCCAACACGTACCATTCATTGGGAATCGCTGCCACACCGCTCCTTCACCGTTCACTATTGGCAGAAGCTGCCATAAATTAGGGTTAACGGCACACTCGTTGACACGGAGCGAGCAAATGAGCAGGCCAGTGAGTAAGGATGGACGTGCATTCACACTGCAACACTCTCAACAGCAGGCACCGCGCCGCCAGACGGTGCATACAATTAGCCACACGCTCCCATGTTCTCCAAGCTTAGGAGTGGGACTGTACCACGTGATCTAAAAGTTACAAAAAAATTACAAATTCACTCATTTGAAAAGTATAAAAAGTAGCATGATGCTGTTTTCACAGAAATGCACAGAAATACAGGATATTTTTTCAATGAAAAAAATATTGCCAGATCAGTTACATTTGCCACCAATGGGCAGAACTGTGTATAAACTGTATATGAACTGTGAATGAACCGTGACAGAGCTTTGGGACTACTAAAGCACCACCTGTCAGTGGCCAATGTAAATATTTTGGAAATTGTATTATTAATTATAAAATAAAAAGATTCTATGATTTTCTGGGTAAATTGCATCGTGACACTGTCTATAGTTTTCTAATCATTTAATTTTTACATCTGTTACTTTAGGATCATACTAGTGTACATTCGGGCATCTGTACTATGAAATGACCCACACAATGTAGGGGAAAGTATGGCCTGGCCAGTTTTCTGTCTTCTACGTGTATCGTGAACACTGCTAAAAAGAAAAGTTTACAGTGAATTGTATGCATAAAGGGACACTAAAGGCAAATGGTAAGTCAAGCTAAAGTGATACACTAGTGCTCGAGAATCTCTAAGCCTTCAATATTATCACGAACAGAGCCTAAGTAATCGAGAAATTGAGGCAACACGATTAGAGACTCCCCCAGGATGTTCAAGTTCTTGCCCGATGACGAAGGCACTCCTCATTTATATTCTGTAACTAGTATTCAACCACTCTTTATAAAAACATCATTGTATTGCATTGTAAGACGGAAGAAAATTGTACTTGTCCAGTTCTATTAAATTTTTAGAACAAAGAACTCATTGGCGTGGGCGGTCAAAAGGTTTCGTTTTCACTTGACTCTGTGCCACCTGCGCTTTCGTGTTCCAGTAGTTTCGTAATCGCACAGTTCTGCGCCGATTTTTCTGGCTCGCGAAACTCACACGAACTGCAAGTAGCAGAGAATTCCACTTCCATGTGATGTCGCAGGATGCCCGAACAATCCACGCAACTTGACCAAAAGCAGCTGCAATGGTGAATCCACAGCTCTGTCTTGGCCCTGTTTCTCCATGCTTGGCGGCACATTTACATTTTGTGTACAAAGCCCTACCGCCATCTGTCAGGCGCCATTTTACTCACTGACGACAGCAAAGGACAGTAGTGACGTATGCAACATCACCACTCCCTAGTTGGGTAGTGGGAGATTTGAATTGTCATAAAGGTATCCGGACCCTTCAGGTGCAATGTTCTCGGAAACTGAGTCTTTCTTAGAACAAAACAAGCATTGTGAGGTTTCTGAAATGCTATTTAAACAGTCCACATCGACTTAGTATTTGCCTTTAGTGTCCCTTTAACAAAATAAATTGCATGTCTCATCCATGTTTTGCTAACTTATTATTAACATACTTAAGACAGACACATACTTAAAAAGGCAAAACACTAGCTGTCTGAACAAGATGCATACATAAACACAGTATGTGCAGTCTGAATTATGATGTCAATCTTGCTCTCACACTATTTTTCTTACACAATCATCTTCTCAACTGGATTCTTAAAAAAAAAAAAAAAATCGCCTGGGGCTGTGACTTGTTCTGATTAAGCTCCAACACATGTGCCCAAGAAAAATTATCACTCATTGAATTTTTGCACTAAATAGGCATACAACTGCATCTGCAAGAAAGTCTTGCAACGGTGTGATGATGCTGCACTCTACATATGTATGTGCAACAGCTTCCAAAGGCATAGAAAAGACATTGTGTGCAAGCAGGCTGCCTGTAATTCTATAATTTTGCCTCTATGCATTTCATGTACACCTGTGTTATTTAGCACTGGTTCTTGTGCAATGCATTTTAGTTACAACTTTCCATGCCCAAATGTTCCGTGCCCCAATGTTCTTCCACAGCCCACTACAAAAGAAACAGCAGCTCACCCTGTACGAGGAACTCAAAAATTGGCATTGTTCAGAGAAACACTTCTGAGGGGCTGCAGTAGTGCACTAGTGACTGTATAAGGGAAATATTTATGGTTCCAAACATTACAATAAAGGTTTTCAGCTGTATGCGGATTATATATTTTATATCACCTTAATAGAAATACAGAGACTTAACGACCCATAAATGCCACAAAACAGTTTCAATTTGAAACAGCAGTAATAATGGTGTAAAATAATCATCCACAAGTTTATTGCTGAGATGAAAGATGTTTCCAAATTATATTTTCACTTTGGACTGTTACATAGGTAAAGCAAGGTTCTACACAAGTGGGAACTGTAAAGACCCTCTAAATAAAATTATGGGGTTTTACGTGCCAAAACCACTTTTTGATTATGAGGCACGCCGTAGTGGAGGACTCCAGAAATTTTGACCACCTGGGGTTCTTTAATGTGCACCTAAATCTAAGTACACGGGTGTTTTCGCATTTCGCCCCCATCGAAATGCGGCCGCTGTGGCCGGGATTCAATCCCGCGACCTCGTGCTCAGCAGCCCAACACCATAGCCACTGAGCAACCACGACGCATTAAAGACCCTCTGTTTGCTAAACTAATTGCTAAATGTCAAGGGCTGCCATGTGCAGTTATACCGGCTGGAACAAGCAGACGACAGACACTGCAGCAATTTTTGAAAGTGCAGGGATTACTCGAAGGAAAACAAAGTATTTTTGATGGCCAATGTGGGGGGTGCAGTCATTATGCAAATAAATATGACAGCCATTCATAATATGGCACGTCAGAGGCTCACACACACTGTGCTGTCACTGCATGTTCACATCTCTGTTTTGCATTTTTTCAGGGTCAATATGCAAGCCTTGCAATGGACAAGTATGGCAGTTGTTTTGTCATGAACTTATGGGACATTGCAAATATAGCACAAAAAACAGACATTGCAGAAGAACTTTCTGACAAAGAGAGTGCCCTTGCAGCCTCCATATGTGGGAAATTAGTCTCCAAGAAGCTTTGTCTTTATCACTTCATTCATCGCCGAAATGATTGGACTGAACTGCAGAAGACTAGCAAGAAGACATCTCTTCTTTTCCAAGACATCCTGAAAGAAAAATAAAGCCGTCGATCATAAAATATTTTGCAACTTACTATCAAAACCCACACAATAATCATAGGTCATTAAAACGTAACATGCAAAAGCACTGAGTGAGGTTGCAAAAAGTGTAAGCAAGAATAAAAATTCTAAAAAAACAAGTACCCTAATTGTGCCTAAAGTAGATAAGCACTGTGAAAACACTGTCAGTGTTTGCATTGTTATTGTAGGTGACAAGACGCTATAGTGGGAATAAAATTTTGCTCAGGTGTGAGTTTCTGTTACCACCTTGCTTGCCAGGGACACTTTGGTTTTCTTTAATTCTGAGAATCTGTAACAAGTCGTAAAAGAAAAAAAATTGGCAGTTTTGCTAGATGGGCAAAAGACTGAAAGTGATAGCAAAGTTTAGCCTTGCAGTCAAGCTCCTCAAACGGTGTGAACAATAAGTGGGGACAATGTGTTGGCAATGCAGCACACAAGGCACCTGCTTCTGCCCAGCAGAAACAGCACCCCGGCAGATACAAAGCATCTCTCAATGCTGGCATCATGAGTTGCCATTTCAAGGCAATGGCCTTGCAGCCATCACCTCTAGATGGTGCAAGAGATGAGACCGACGGAAAACCGTCGTCGGCTGTCAGTGCCCTTTGAAAGGATTAGATATATTTAGCTTGATGTTTAGTGTGCATTCTGCTTGGACCAGTGTATGCACCTAGGTGTGGTATGCACTGCACACAGCTGCTGAGCAGGAGTGCTAATGCGTGTGTGTTTACAACACTCATGCAGCAGCAGAAGGCAGATGACTGCTCTAGCTCCGCTGCAGGGTCAATTGAGCGAAGCATAATGGTGTGTCAACTTGACTTCATTGTTTTTGCAGCCAAATGCAAGGCACATCTCTGGAGACTTTTCAACCCTCCAAGCGCAGGCCATGTATGCGCTGTCGATAGCATGACAGCGGCAACAGGGGAGATTCAGAAAATTTTGCATGAAATAATGATTATACATATGAAGCCAAGGAAAGCATAAGAGAAGTTATCAATAGTTTTAATTTAAATGTAGAAATTATATATATATATATATTTTATACATCCACCCAATCGTAGCAATTGCTACGATTGGGTGGATGTCTCATTTTCCCTTAATTACTTCTCTCCACCTTGCGGGTTTCCATAGAACTATTACGTCAAACTCTTGCCTTTGCTTCGAGTTGTTGACAGATTCGACTTCGCCCTTTCATCTACTAGCCGCCTGGTTAGCTCAGATGGTAGAGCAGCTGCTCCGGAAAGGTGGTGGTCCCAGGTTCGAGTACCGGACCAGGACGAATTTTTCTTCAGCTGCAAGGCTTTTCTTTTGAGGAACTTGTATGGGTTTCCTTTGTAGCAATTGCTACGATTTGGTGGATGTCTCATTTTCCCTTAATTAGTTACCCTGTATGTATACATACATATATAAATTTGAATGAAACCTAAGTTGAAAATACCTTTCTGCACCTGAACCTTGTTCCACATCGTGGGCTTACACTAAACTGACTTGCCATATTAAGCCTATACCACACTGCAGAACTAAATATTATTTCTTGTTTTGGTGACATATTTTGAGACAAACACCCCATCAAAATTCACATAGTGCACTCCTTCTCTTTTAAGTAATGTTTAAACATAATTTCTGTAAGCTGACCTGAAAACAAAAGGCTGCTGTGGCTACCATTCGTTTGGTTGGCAGTTCCAGGTAAGCGGGCCCGGGGGCGGGGGGTATGTTACAACCCCCTCCTCATCAATGCGCCTTTGAACGGTGTGAACACACCTCTAGTGTCTGTGTGATTGCTATTGCAGTAAAATCAGATATACAATCAAATAAAAGCATGCACCTCTACATTGTGCAGGAGGAACTGCAGCAATATCTGTGTTAACTTGTCCGTCACCTAGGGGTTATAGTTGTCAGGTGCTCCTGGCTTCAGTCTGACCTTTTTAAGCATATTCAGCCTGATGGCCCTTGTTCCATAGCACAGCCAAGACAGGTGTCAAACTTCTGTCATTTTTTGAAAGACAAGGATAGCAAAGGGAAATCTTGTAGTCCCTGATTATGGCTCTTTGGAGTCCTTGAGAAGGCAACTCCCTTGGTAACCTTCCTCCCAAACAGTCTGCTGTACTAACATATAAACAAAACTAATCACTTGGCAAAGTACTGGTTTTTTTCAATGTTGAGTTTGTTGCTACAATATCAAATTCTTGCAGTGCTTTTTGTGAAAGAATTTTATCCTTTCAAAACAAGGTGGCTGGTTACATTTTGTCATCACAAGGTACCCACAGGTCTTTGAAATCTTTGAAAATCCTTGAAATTTAGAAGTATGCTTTCAAGGCCCTTGAAAGTCCTGGAATTTCTTGATGCCGCATAGCATGACTTCATCGCAGTCATACCCTCTCGTGCTTTCTCCCGTCTCCCTTCCACCCACCCGCCGTGGTTGCTTAGTGGCTACGGTGTTGGGCTGCTAAGCAAGAGGTCGCGGGATCAAATCCCGACCACAGCAGCCGCATTTCGATGGGGGCGAAATGCGAAAACACCCGTGTACTTAGATTTAGGTGCACTTAAAGAACCCCAGGTAGTCCATATTTCTGGAGTCCCCCACTACATCGTGCCTCATAATCAGATCGTGGTTTTGGAACGTAGAACCCCATAATTTAATTTTTTTCCCTTCCACCATTCCTCTGTCGGCACTGCTGGACTTGTGTTTCAAAAGGGTGGAAGGGAGACAGGAGAGAGGTGTGTGAGGCTGGCGACGCGGTGAAACCCTGCCGCATTGGGTGCACGTCACAAAAGCGAGTGCGGCAGCTCGCTTTTTCTTTTTCACACGGCCACGCTTTACCTTTGAAGTTAATCTATGGCAGGTGCAAAGTCATCCCAGTGCAGGCGATGCTATCAGCCGCCATGGCACAGTGGACTTGAAAGCTTCTCAGGCTTCGTTTCCTACCGTTAATGTAAAGACATCATCGACATAGCGTGAAAGCACATCTTTGATCGCGGACTCACAAATGAAAAAAAAATGTCTTTTTTTATCGTGAAATTCATTAATTTTTCTGGTTGAACAATGATGCAAAAAGTTTTACGGCCCCTTCTGTGCAAGAAAAATATGTTGGTGACTGTACTTATTTGCATAAAAGGTTCAGTTTCCATATGACAAAATGCCAATTTTACCAACTTCGGTATCTCTAAGCTAGCTGTAGTGTTTTAGAAGCGTTGTTATTGTAAAGAATTGCTGCATGTGATGCCACTGTGCACCCTTAAATAGCTTTGACAGGGCCTTGAAAGTTCTTGAACTTCTGTCTCTGAGACCTGTATGAACCCTGCATCACTTAAGAGGTATGTGGCTGTGAAATGTGCAGCAGCACAGATTTGTATCATCTCGCAAAATGTGCTGTACAATGACTTGCATTTTTAGTCCAATAACTTCAAGATATTTTTGTGCTTGCCCTGCTTTGTTTTCACTCAAACTTCACAATAATATTAAATTTTTTGCTGTATAAGGTGCGCTTAGAAGACAAGGACAGAGAGAGGCACACAAGGACACATGGGAGTGCTCTAGCAACTGATGTTTATTCGAAATTACATGTGTTCATGTAATACATCATCGTACAGCCGTGTGACATGCACCATCTACCTTAATGCAGAGTTTAAGGACCAAATTTTTCTTCCAACAACAACGCTGTTGCAGGGGCGTAGCCAGGGGGGGGGGGCTTATGGGGCTTCAGCCCCCCCCGAAATTTTTTCGTGCTGTCCATGCACCGCCGACAAAAGCAACCCCCGGCGCCGAAAATCATTCTGGACTTTGTCTAGAGCGTCTTTTTCACGCTCGAAAAGCCATTTCACCGCGAAAATTGCGAACTCGGGCTGAATTTCGCGGCAACGCCCATGCACCGGGAGTCACATAACGCAAGCAACCCCATCCGAGCACAAAGTTTCAAGCATGTTTTCATGGCGAACGGGCTCGCCGCGGCATTCCGTGGAGGCCGCGGAATCTACACTCTATCATGGAATTTACGGAGCGCGTGGATATCAATTCCGAAACTTTATGGGTATAAAGTTCTCATGAACTTTTGATGTGAAAGGTGCATTGACATTTCCAAACGTGTGCTTTAGATTTTCAATTGCGGAACTTTGTAAGTTTAATGCTCCCATAAATATTTGACGCCAAAGGTGCATTGCCTTTTCCAAAGTCGCACATCGGGCCATACAACGAGACAAGCCAAATGAACCTGCTATCAGACGAGTTGACAAAGCCCGCAGCGAGGCCTGATGAGACGAAGCGTTGTGGTGGTTCATTCGTGCCGTCATGTCACATAAAAAAATATCATTTTTTTCACCTGCGCCAAAGCATCCAGTGAAGACACTAAAGCCAGCCAAGGCAACTACGTTCTTATTTATTTTTCTACTTTGACTTTTAATCGCGAGGACACATTGAGCCTCTTCAATTTTTTTGTTCTTGCTCCCCTACTCGCGCGCTGCCAGAGCCAGCCAGAGCGCATGCGTTTTTCTCGTGTTGCCCGACCACCGCGCGGCGCACTTCGGTGCGCGTTCTGTTTTCTCTGGTCGAGTGCATTTTCGCCTGGCAGAGCTTTGGACGCTTTCTAACTAGCAGACGAGAAAAAGAAACAATGGTCGCTAGCCGCCATCACTGCGGGGACTCGACGGATTGCAGCGCGTTCGCTTGAGCGCAACCTCTCCAGGAAGTCTTGTCTCGCCGGTTTAGGATACCGAGGAGCAGTATGCGCATGCTTCTTGTTGGACCAAGCGTCTCGTGTTTTCCTCCATATTGCTTTACTAGCCATATCAGTTGCCCAAAGTATAGGCATCCTATTGTGAGCAACATACTTTGCGTTCTTTTTTTTCATTACGGTGCCCCCGCCCCACAAAAGGAAAAAAAGCGTTGTTGCAGTGCAGCGAATTGTCGCATGGTGAAAGTGCTATTTTGTTACTTCTTTTGCGGAAAGTAATGGGCAATGGGACGCTTCAGCTGCCGGATACTCTTACTATATTATTGCGATAGCAATTATATGGACACTCTAGGCGCATTCCTGCCGTCGCCGTCGCCCTCATGTTCCGTATAATGTCCAAGTGCGATAACATCGTCACCCGGCGCCGCATGCTGTATGTGCGAATGAAAGCGTGTAGGGGGTGGGGGGAATGGGTAAGCCGACGATAGTGGCTCAGTCTTGTGTGCGCAAGGGAGAAAAGTGAGGAGCAAGCGCGCCGCATTCCGTCGCACGCGATACATCGGAGGGTGTGGATGGAATGGGGGCAGGATCTAGGATTCTGTGAATCTGTTATCGCGCAACATGTTTATTTGCCTTTGACGCATTATATACCGTGACTTTTTCTTAGATACGTAGATTTATTGGAGACTTACTTATACGTATGTTTAAACATCTTGTTGCAAGGTTTTGTGTATACGTGCAGTGAACTTCGTTTCCAGTGGCACTTTTTTGCCCTTTATCAAGCTGTATCTTCGCATTTGTATATTCCATTGCATCTTCGCATTTCTAATGTACGAGGGCGAGTCAAATGAAAGTGAGCCTACCACGCCGCGCAATTATGGTTCTGTTCATTATCTGCAAGGCCTGCCCGTAGCACACAGGCATCTCTCATTTACAAAAGTGATACGCAGGTGTGAGGATAAATGTTATTTAATGCTCTCATACACTGGGTTGAACATGGTTGCGTGCCGTAATGGACTCTCCAGAAGTTGAGCAGCGTGGTGCCGTCAGGTATATTGACAGCTGAAGGTGTTTCCCAAAAAGACATTAGTCGCCGTATGGCTGCCGTGTACATGTAACATTGCATTTCATTGGCCACTGTGAAGCGTTGGAACAAACGGTTCAAAAAAGGACGTGAAATTTACAAAGACGATCCCAGACCGGGCCAAAGCCATCGTGCAATCACCCCTAACAAAATTGCAAAGGTTGATGAGCTGATGAGACAAGAACGGAGGATAAGCATCGATGAACTGGCAGAGCGTGTGAACATGAGTCACGGTTTAGTTCACGCCATAATTCATGAACATCTCGGTTATCGGCTCTTGTGTGCGCAATGGATGCGCAAGATTTTGAACCACCGCCAGAACACGGAGAAGATCAGCGCTGCCTTTACTCATCTGATCCGGTATCACAATAAAGGTGACGATTTCTTGTCTGCAATTGTGATTGGAGACGAACCATCATGCCACTACTAAGAGCCTGAAACACGACGGCAAAGCTTACAATGGAAACATTCAAATTCACCTTTCCCAAAGAAAGAAAAGGCCGTCATTTCCGCCAGAAAGGTGTTGTTGACTTTTATTTTTCGATCGTCAGGGGCCATTACTGATAGAATTTGCTAAATCTTGAGAGACTATCAATTGTTTCCAATATTGTGAAACGCCGGATCGGCTGCGTGTCGTAATCAAGAACAAACTACGTGCAGAATTGACGAATGGGGTCATCTTGTTCCACGACAGTGCCCGTTCCCACGTCACTGATGTTGTTAATACAAAACTGGCAAAGTTCAAGCGGGAAACGCTGCAACATCTGCCATACAGCTCAGACCTGTCGCCTTGCGACTTCCACATTTTGGGGCAACCAAAAAAACAGCTCAAGGGAACCAGATTAGTCTCGGACAATGTCGTGAAAGTCAGTTGCAGACGTTTTGAAGCAACAACCCAAGGAGCTTTATGGGACGGGAATTGCGCGACTCTTCAGTCAATGTGACAAATGTCTAAATGCTCATGGGGGCTACTTTTAATTAAAGTACCCCGTTTGTTATATATTCGCATTGGCTCACTTTCATTTGACTCGCCCTCGTATATTCTGCAGAACTCCTGCTTATTATACGTGGTCTCTGTTGCGACTATGATTTCGGTGCAATTACTCACGGTACACGACCGGTGACAGCTGCTGCTGCGTAATACATTGGAACAGATGGCAGCGTCATTGAGTTTTTCACTGGCCGTTGCATATGTACAAGAATGTAAACAAGGATCTTGAATGACAAAGTGTCATTAACATATTTGTCCTGAACTTGTTCATTTCATGGCCTTTACATTTTTAATATCAGCGGCATGCACTGCTTTGCTAGCTTCGAACTGATGTAGTTCTAAAGTTCGTGTGATATTTTCTTTACTTATTAAATAGGCAAATACATGGAAGCATTGGCATCAGTTATGTTGGGCACAATTTTTGGCACATACGAGTGTATTCTGTTATGAAAAAATACATATTTTACTTGTATTGACAGTGTGTAGCGTTCAACAATTCGTTTGCAGCATCTTTGGCAATGGCAATGCAGTTATTATTCGTGTATTTGATCCCTAGGCAAATTGTTTAAGAGGAAGCTTAACTCGGGCCCAACTCCGACGCTGCCTATTCAGATACATGTAAAACGCAGAAACGCTTTTCTGAGATAACTCCTGAATCGCTTTTAACAAAATTTGTTGCATTTGAGAGAGTATGTTAAATTCTAGTGTCTGTTAGAAGCGGAATTTCGATTTAGGGCCTGAACTCTGTTTAAAATATTTTGAAAAATTCGAAAGTTCGAAAAAAATAGAAGTACGAAGTTTAAATATTAATAGCTCTGCATCAAGAACAGATATCGCGGTTCTGTAAACACCATTCAAAGCGGACAAATTCGATATGTCATTTTGTATCTTACATGAATTGGTTATGTTATGTACAAGGGTTCTGCAAAAGCCGTATTTCCATAATACTTAATTTTTTGAGACTCATGTGTAACATATCAGTTTTGTCCGCTGTAGATGTACTATTATGTGCAATTCACAGAATTGTGATATCAATTTTCATTGCTGATTTACAGAGTTGTAAACTTAATTGTTTCGTTTTCTGAAAATTTTCGATTTCTGCCACTTTTCAGTAAAATATTGACGAACTAAATCGAAAATTCCAAGCAAACAGTCACCAGTATTTAAGTTTTTCTTTTAAATGCAACAAACCTCGTCAAATTTGGTGCAGTGGTTGCCGAGAAAAAAGAATTCTCCTTGTACATGTATTTAGATAGGAGCATCCGACCTAATGTTTCCTCTTAAGGAGGAGGTCCACCTGCAACGTGAGCCCCCCCCGAACGAAATTTCTGGCTACGCCACTGCGCTGTTGGCGTACTGACACACTTGGCACCTTCGCTGATTGTGGCTTTTGCCTCATAATTTCACTAGTACATTTATCTTAGTGGGAGCTGATCATGTTGCAGTTTCAAAAAAGCGGTAAGCAACCAGTTATTGCAATGAGTTGACAGGTGCCTACCTGTGTAATACATAATGTATTGCTTGTGCTCTCTTGCATCATTTGCACAGCGGCCTGGCCGATGTAGTTTCGGCTACATGACAGTGGTACACTGTAAACCACTCCTTGTGTGTGAGGAATGAAAAGGCTGTGGTGCTTCTACTGGCACCCTCCTGGTTTTTCATAGGCAGGGTCATTTAGCCAGCACAGGCGGTTTAGTGTTTCCGGTGCCAAAAAAATTACCTTCACAATGACCTAAAGGTGTTCACAGGGACGCCTTCTGGGTTCTGCGCTTTCTTTAATATGTTACTTATGACTGAGACGAGCACCTGCGGTGAGTAGCCTGCCGACATTAGCTGAGCTGCTTATTCTTGTAGACTAGAATCAGCAACATGACAACAGGAATTTGATACAGCATTTGTGAAACACAGGTTAACAATACCATGCTTGACCAACTTCGGGTGTGAAGAACTGTATGCCAGGAGTGGTTTGCTAGCTCGTGGCTGAAAGACCCAACATACATGTTTGTCATTAAATGTTGGTCAAAGATTGAGAACCTGCTAGGTGATATCAAAGATACTTAGTGCATAATTGAATGGTGCAGACTAAAAGATGTGATCCTGCTGTGAAATCCTGCCAAAGTGAAAGAGTAAGCACAAAATCTTCTTTTAACCCTTTCCTTACTGGGCCCGAAGAAATAAATTAATTTGATCAACAGCTTTTTGACACATTGTTAAGCATTACTGTTGGAATTCTTTCACGAGCAATGTCGTGCACCATATAAAATGATGACTGCACTTTAACTATTGGTCAGATTTAACATTTAACAATTTTTGGAACATTGAGGAGTCTGTAAAAATAAAACTTCTATAGGTGGCATTATTGATACTAGCCTCCAGCACTTCTGCAATAAAACAATGCAAAATTTGTGGTCTGGTTGATGCGGTGATATAATTTTTAAATCATAGCAGCAGTGAAGACACAGCAGCTTATGTCGGGTGGTCTAATTTTGCAATCCAACATCTGCACTGCTCTACCGATGCCTCAAACATCAGTACTTGCTCAGGAGTGCGTGTTGTCTTGATTATTGTGTTCGACTAATATCAAGTACAACTTTATTTGTTCACGTCATGGGTTGCTTTTATCCACCAGCGTGTCAACAATGTATGCACAACTTTTATGAGCAATGGTTCCCAGTGTGTGAGTTTCACTCACACGAGAGCACGCAGTCAATCTAAGACCGGCCTTCAGCAGAGGCTTGACTAGCAATCTAATCTCTTACTTTTGAACACTGCCTGTGAAAATGTCCTTATTCATTACTGTATAATTCTGTGCAACACTGTACATTACAGCACTCTACAGGCACTACAGTCGACTCTCGTTACAACGGACCCTGATAATCTGACAAAAGACGTCCGTTTTATCCGAAGTCCGTAATATCCGAAACGCGTCACTTCCGAAATTTTTGTCACAATGTATAACAACTTTATTGCAAAGAGTGAGTGACGAACGTCCAAAGTAAAAAAAACAAGCGAAAAAGTTGCACTTTCACCCAAAAGGCGAAGCATCGATTGCGATAGCAAATCAAGCAAAATAAGCGCGGCAGCAGCAGCAAGCGCATTGACCTTTGTGCTTTCTCTAGCGTCGAAAGCACAGAGCATACAAAGCTACCGGCACTGGGCGCACTTTGACCACATCACAGATCGCTTTGAAGATGAGGCCCGTGCAGGTGCACACTTCGTCCACATCGCAGATCGCTTTCAAGATATGGTGGCCGCAAGCAGCAGCCGCTCGACCCCCCCGTGCCTCGTGCACAAAAGAAGACGGTGTGTTTCCGCCCCACTTTCCTCCCTCGCACGCGCAATATTGGGCTGCGATCATCGGCTGACCCTCAAAAGTCAGTTGTCAGCCCGTGTCGACATGCCAAAAGTACGTTTTATACAGCCGATATTTTAAAAAATTATCGCTAATTTCAAAATCGGGCGTATAAAACGTCCTTTTGCCGTGTCGACATGGGAAAAATTGCCGCTAATTTTGGAAGCACGGAACGAACGTACTTGTTCTGTGGTTCTTTGAAGTTGTGTGACTTCTAGCTATCAGAGGCTTCACCGAAGATGTCGTCCTCCGGGATGGGGGACGGAGAACCTCCACGCCCTTCTGACAAGGCGAGTCCTACGGTATAAGCCCAGCCCTTGGGAAACCGCGACATCACAGATTATAGGCTTCCTGACTCATCTGACAACTCAATAGCAGCAGAGATGGACTGATGGACTCGGACAGTGATTACACACTAGTCCAATCTTGCCACTTGAAGTGCAAGCTTTACAGGACATCAACAGACAGTGATTCCACTGTGGCAAACGGGTCTTCTTCGTTGGCTACACGCCAACTATAGCAGGAGCGAATATGAATTCGTTGAACAGGCAATAGCTGACCGAATATTTCAATCGAATAGCTTCCGGACATGTAAAAGAGATCTGCAATAATGCTTGGAATAACATTCTGACGGTGGATGTCAGTTCTCAAGCAGTATTGGAGGCTTTGAAAGCTATTTAAGCGGTTAGCAACATTGCAGTTCGCATTCCTAGCGCACGGGAAGGACACCTGCACTGGTGTTGTATCAGACGTCGACACTGACATCAAGGATGAAGACCTGCGATCTCTACTATTATTGACAGTGCGAATCCTTGACATCCACCGATTCGGCCACTCCCAGTGCATGAAGTTGGTCTTCGAGTCGGACTCTTTGCCAGCATCGATCAAAGTAGGGTGTGTGAGGCACTCTGTATGACCATATGTGCCACGACCGGTACAGTGTCAAAAGTGTTTCAGACTGGGCCACGTAAGTGCTGTGTGTAGGAATCCTGCATCGTGTCACAGATGTGGTGGTACTCGTCAGATAGAATCCTGTGAGGCTGAAACCCTGAAATGTGCAAACTGCTTCGGAGCCCATGAAGTGACATCCAAAGATTGCCTCAATGTGCCAGAGGAAAGACAAATTCTGAGAAATATGGTCGGAGAGAACTCCACGCAGAAGGAGGTTGCCGATGCCTTCCGCAAGAAAAGGCGGCGGTTGCGGCCATGGTGTCACTGCTCCCAGAGTAAGTCCCAGTTGAAAGAGGCACTTCCTTTGTGTCCTTGGCTGCAAAACATGCCACAAAGAAAGGCCTACACACACAAGGTATGCCTCCCCCAGTACCTCTGCGCCCGCCAAGGAATGAAGCGTCCTCCAACGTGCGTTCAACCTCTGTAGCTGAGTGGCCTTCGCTACCTCAAAGGGCATCAGGTGGAGATATTTCTTCGGCGTTCCCCAAAAGCCAAGAGGGTAATGAAAAGCTTGTGAATGAAAAGGTGATAGGCATGCTTAAACAGCTAGTAAATACTATGCAAATATTGCTCTCCGGGTTGGCAATGCCAACTGCAGTATCTGTCGTGAAGGCGTTAGATGCTATGGAGCCGCTATTAGCGGCTCTAAAATAAGGGTGGCAATCATGGCTCTGACAATAAAACACTGGACATTGCAACAGAAGATGCATCATTCTTTTATAATGTAATGGAATGCTCGAGGTCTAAGTGGCCACATGTCTGACTTTAGGCAACAGGTTTTCATATACCACTTTCCAGTGATCGTGATATGCGAGCCAAATCTCACATCACCATTTCGCCTTTTTGGATACGTCCAGCTGTGGTCACGTGAAGATGGGCATAAGAGCAAAGTGTTGATGTGTATACGCAATGACATGACGTCTTTTAGGCAAATGGTCACTCCACATGACAGCATTGAGTATGTGTGTGTGACATTAAAACTTAAGCTACAGGTGTTTTCGATCATCGGTGCCTACATACCTCCTACACAAAGACTTGAGCTCTCCTACTTATCGACTGCGTTACAAGGTTCTCCAGGCCCTCAAGTTGTTATTGGAGACTTCAATGCTCACCATCCTTACTGAGGAAGTGCTGCAATGAACTGTAGTAGTAGGAACTTGATGGATTTCATAGACACTGAAGGTCTGACTGTCATCAATGATGGGTCTCCCACCTACATCCGCGTCACTTCCTACGGCAGTTGCTTAGACCTCACTATTGTATCTCGGAGCCTCCCGCCCTCTGTCAGTTAATTGGTGCTCACACGTAGAAACACATGGGAGCAATCATATGCCAACATATGTACAGATGAAGTGGTTTGTGCAATCAACTGCGTCTGCTGTACGCTGCACTGATTGGTCGACATTCTCTACATTATATTATATTTTACAAGTACTGCCAGCCTTGTTACCAGGCTTTAGGCGGGAGTGGGCATTTGTAACAGAACAGAATTAGCGAACAAGATAGCAGACACTGAACAGTAACCTGCGTAATAAACAGCACAAGAAAAATCTTTTGATCAACATGATTTGACGGGCAGAGATAGGGGATGAATGCTATGGTTTATTCACAAGTGCAGGAAGAAATGATAAAACCGCTGGGCAGTGAACAACTGTGGCAGGTAATGCATTCCATTTGGAAACTGTGCGCTGGAAGAATGAATTTTTAAGAGCGTTGGTTCTGCAGGAAAAATCAATCTCTAACCTTTTTGTTGTGATAAGACCATGTGTAGCGGTAGCTAGCCAGTAGAATATATAATGCTTTATCTATTCTTAAGTGACTGTTATAGATTAAGTAGAACATTTTCATTCTGTCATGGTAACGCCTTGTTGCAAGGTTTTCCAGTTCTGCAGCTTCTAGAAGAGATTATGGGGCCGTGCACCAGCTGTACAAATTGAAAATAAACCTAGCTAATTTTCTTTGGACTTTCTCAATTTTAGCGAGATATTTGAGAAGGTTTGTGTGTGTGGATCCCAGACAATCACAGCATACTCTAGGATGGGTCGGATAAATGCTTTATATGCTAAAAGCTTTATTTCAGGTGAAGCGTTTCCTACTGATCGCCTTAAAAAGCCTAGTTTCTTCATTGCTTTATTATAAATGTATGTTACATGCTCTTTCCACCTAAGATCTGATGTAATTATTACTCCCAAGTATTTGTATGTAGACACGACAGATAAAGACTGGTTGTTAACGCTATAAGTAAAAGTTAAGGGATTTTTTTTTTTTTTTTCAAGTAATGGTCATTGCAACAGTCTTTTTGAGATTAATAGTCATCTGCCATCTTGAGCACCATGTTTGTATTATAGACAGCGAGGTGTTTAAGACTTCCTGATCATTTGAATTGCGATGTATTTCGTTATACAAGATGCAGTCATCTGCAAAAAGCTTTATCTTGATGCATATGTCATTGATGACGTCATTTATAAATACGAGAAAGAAGAATGGCCCTAACACTGATCCTTGTAGAATGCCTGAGTACAGTTGCGGGTATTGAAGAAGCTGCATTGTTGACTTGAACTCATTAGAATAGCAGCTTGGGCTTGCTGGTTTTCCATCCTGGTGTTAACAGCACTTGTGGTGTTGTCTTCTCTTCTCGTGTCCCGCCTACATTTTGCACTGTTGAACACATTGTTTCCGTCATGAGAGGTATGCTTCAATCCAGTTAACTAAGGTGTCGTTTTTTAAAATGGGTTGTAGCTTAAGCAGTAATTTTTCAAAATTGAAAAATATTAAGTCAATTTGGCCTTGTCTATCTAGAGCTGTTGCTAAGACATGAACTGTTTCTACGAGCTGAGTTACGTTCGATAAGCCTGGTCGGAAACCATGTTATTTTGCTTCAATTATTGCATTTTCATTTAGAAAGGTGGAAATGTGTTTGAAAATTATGTGTTCAAGGGATTTTGCACATGTGCAGAGTAAAGATATTGGCCTGTATGATGTGAGGAGAGACGGATTTTCGGTTTTTGGTATGGGGATGACTTTTGCCTATTTCCAATTGGCTAAGATTTCTGCGCATGGCAGTGATTTCTCGAATATTAAGGTTAAATACTTTGAACACCACTAGGTGTACTGGGAAAGAAACGCATTTGGGATTTTATCAGCTCTGGGCGATTTTTTAGCCTCGAGGTTAAGCATAAGTGCTAACACACCTTCCTCAGTAAATCTGACGTCACCTATTGGCAGAATGTGTTCACAGCTAGGGAACCATGAGGGAACTATGGGCTGATACCGTCATCACACGCAAACACTGGGCAGAAGTATTGGTTGAGTGCATCTGCGTTTTCGGCACTGTCGGTTAAAAAGGTATCACCAATACAGAGTTTGGGTGCAACTTTCTTATTTAGCGATAAATGCTGCCAGAACTTTCCTGGGGATGAGACAAGGAAATTTTTAGTGCTATTTGTTGGTAGTATTCTTTTGCTTTTTTTTATCTTATCAGTTAATAATGTACGTAAGCCGAGAAACTTATCGCTCGTGGGAAAAGTTGGGTGTTGCTTGTGTTGTTTCCTTGCCTTTTTCAGCTTCCGTTTTATTCATACTATTTCTTTTGTTACCCAAGGATTGTGCTTCCGCAGCACTTTTCGCTTCACAGGTACAAAGTCACAGATACAGTTCAGAACCAGGAACTTGAAGTAGCCCCATATTTCATCAATAGAATGTTTAATTCACACATGGCATGAAATTCAGAAAAAAAGCCATCTAGTACGTCCAATACATCAATATCACTGGCATGCGCAAAAACTAGGACAATTCTTTCTTGTTTTTCAGTCTGTGGAGCAAAATTCACTTCCAACGTAAGGAAGACAATGTGGTGGCCTGATATACCCTCGAAAACCTGAATTTTCGGGTTGCGGTGGACAGCGGCAGCATTTGCCAGGAAAAGGTCCTGAATTGATAGTGTATTGTTTTGAATATAGGTAGGTTCTTTGACCAGCCGTGAACGGTTGTGAAGCACTACTATATCTACGGAAGGCTCAGAAGCACTTGAGAGGGGCTCAGGGAAATTGTTAATCCAGTTTACAGATGGAACATTAAAATCGCCGACAAGTAGCATACTGCAGCGCTCATTGCTATAGGCGCACAAGAACTCATTAAGGTTTACGAAGAAGGTGGTGTCACAATTTAGAGGCTGATAGAACCCTCCTATGTTTAGATTGCACTTGTTAAGAAAAATTTTCAAAACAACACATTCAATTCCTGTAATATCAGGCAGCCTAGCAACACTCAATGTTTTTTGGAAGAGAATTGCAACGCCGCCACCATGGGAATCCCTGTCATGTCTGTAGATTCCGTAACCGTGAGGTGTTATTTCAGAGTCTGCGACATCATCATGCAACCAGGTTTCTGTTATTATTATAATATGGGGTTTATGAGAAGCTATGATGCTCTCTAATTCGGCGGTTTTGTCTACTATGCTCCTGACATTCATGTTGAGACACCGAAACTCTTGCTTTTCTTTTTTAACACAGGAGTGGGGTCATTGCAGTGCTTTAGGGCTTTCTTGATGCTAAATGGCAGGTAATCATTTCATCTGAGCGCTGTCCCATCGATATGTTTGATTGTCAACCTTAATCTTGTCGCACTGAAGCCTTACTTTGATACCTGTTTTCCTGTCGCCAGCCGTGCTGTCCCAAAGGTGCTTCCTTATCTGACGTGTCTCTGCTGAAAAAATCTTCTGAAATAAAAATGTTTTGCCCTCTGAGCTTGTGCCAGCTACTCAACACGTTTGTTTTTTCTCGGTGGTCTATGAACATTAGAATGATAGGCCGGTGCTTTTTTGCCTGCTTACGGCCCATCCTGTGCTTTCAATGGAAGATACTAGAACGCCTAAATGCTTTACAAATACTTCTTCATTTAGTGTAGTCAATAGCGAATCCGGTGTTTCGTCCACATATTCTTTAAAGCCAAAGACTATTAGGTTCTTTCGTCTGCTCCTATCTTCTAAATTGATAAGTTTCTTTTCTAGATTCTGTATTGTTCGTTGCATGTTCTCGAAGTGTGCTCCGAATTCTGCGTATTTGGCTGCTATGACTTCGATGTTCTCATGTTTAGACTCAATGGCATCTAATCATTTCTGCAAGTTCTTTTGGCCATCAAGAAGTTCCCTTAGCAACTGTTCAGTAATGGGTCCAGGATTGGATTCAATATCCCCACTAAGCAGCAGCAACCAGAGCAAAAATGTTTTCACGTACATGCATACAGTACTAATGCTGGAAGAGCACGCCAGCTGGACAAGACAGCGGTGAGAGGTTTTCACGGAGGAGTATGTGTTACTAACCTGCATGAACAACATGAACAGGTTGGTAATGGCTCTAACGGATGACCAGCTGGTGTGCTCACTGAAAGTATCCTGGGGCAGGAGAGTATTTAAGTAGTCGGATGGAACGGAAGTTGGGTGCGCTGGTTTCCGGTGAAGGCTTGACCAAGAATCCAGGTGTGGCAGTGGTCTGCTTGTGCAGTCTCCACAGGGCAAGAAAGGGGGGAGTGCAGGGGTGATGCTGCCGGTCGTGTCTTGAAGAGCACTGGCCATCGCTGTTGCAGCAGATAGAAGAATCTGTGTGAACAACATGAACGGGTTGGTAATGGCTCTGACGGATGACCAGCTGGCGTGCCCACTGAGAGTATCCCGGGGCAGAGTGTAGAAGAGTATTGTGGGGACATCACCTCACCATGTGATATAGAAGAGATTATTGCATTGTCAGTGCAGAAGACAACAAAGTTTATCAGTGCACCTACAACAAGAACGACAATTGATATTGAGTATGAATGGCTCTGCGCGATCCGTCAAGTGGAAAGGAAGTGTATGCGAACTATATCTTCGTTAAACCTTGTCTTTTCTCAACGAGCTCAATGAAAAATATGGCGTCACCTTAAAAAAATGGGAAAGCAACGATGGAGGACCTTCTGTTAATTGCTGGATCCTCGTAAGCCACTTTCTATGATCTGGCAGACAGCATGAAGTCTTTGTGCCCCTCCTCAGCAAAAACATCCTCTCCTTGCTCTCACTTCACTTGTCTGTGACGGAAGTGCAGGTCACTGAGGACTTCTGTAAGAGAGTTACGAGTACAGATATTTCAACATATCTCACATTGGATTGACCCGCACCGCCTCCTAAAGATGCTCATTTTGACCTTCCTTTCACGATGCCGGAATTGGACCCTGCACTTGCTGCTGCGAGATGATCCTCTGCACCTGGACCTGATGGTATTTTTATACTGCTCTGCGCCACCTTGGCGTGGAAGGAAGGAAAGTCCTGCTGTCATACTATAATGCAATGTGGTTGTCCAGTAAATTTTCGAAGCAATAGTAAACCATCCATTTGGTGGCCCTACCTAAAGCCAGGAAAACCGCCTTATGAACTGTCATCTTACCGACCAGTGGCTTTAGCTAGCTGTGTCGGTAACGTGATGGAACAGATGGTGCTAACTAGATTAAAGTGGTTCATGGAAAAGGATGAGCTTTATCATGAAATGATGACAGGATTTAGACGTGGATGGTCTGCTATAGATGGTGTCATTGATCTCGTGTCCACGATAGAACACGAAAAAAGGAGGCGCTGACTTGTAGGAGCAGTTTTCCTATATGTTAAAGGTGCCTATGACAATGTACCGCATGAAGCGATTCTTGATGCACTCATTCATTTGGGTATCGGCGGCCGTCTCTACATATGGATTGTAAACTACCTAGATGGTCGCACAGTCTTCATGTCCGCTAATGATGGCAAAATGAGAAGGCACGTTGTTGTCCGTGGAGTGCCTCAAGGAGGAAGGAGTGCTCAGCTCGACACTTTTCAATGTTGCCCTTATTAGCCTTGCAGAAATAATTCATGATACAGTATGCATCAGTACCTACACCGATGACATATGCATATGGGCGTCTGGGGTCGCACGACCGCAACTTTGTGCAAGATTGCAGTGAGCCGTTTTCTTTGCGACTTGGTACCTGCAGTGCTAAGGACTGCAACTGGCCACATATAAGTGTGCTTCAATAGCGCTCACACAAAAGCTTATGTGTTGGTATCCGATTATTATCAACGGCAATGTCATTCCATATGTGACCTACCATAGGTACCTGGGCATTGTCACTGACCGCGGCGTTTCGTGGTTGAAGCATTTGACAATGTTACAGAAGAAATTAACTGGACTTGCTCAAGTTTTTCACTTTCTGGCCGGTATGAAGTGGGGCCCATCTGAGCATTCGATACTGGCTGTATCATGCAGACTCTCTACATTGGCTACATTCGGTATAGTCTCCCAGTTTTATCAGGCATGAGCCCATCATGTTTTCGTACGCTGGAAAGTGCTCAGGCATAGATGCTGAGAACATGTTTGGGGGTTCCACGTTGCACCTCAATTTATGGTACAAATGAGGATGATGCGAACCTCTGCAACTATTCTTGCGGCTGCTGTGCCGCCACCGACGCCACCCCTTATCAACACTTCCCAACATACGGCCGGGCTCCACTTTTTCGAGAGCCTGCAGTAAATGCCAAGAATCTGCTGTACCATCATACTTTGCCCCTGCTGACCTTCCATGTATATATGCCCCTATGGGTAATGACCAAAATACGAATACATCTCTCAATTCCAGGAATTTCTAGAAAATCGCAAATACCTACCGTGGGCCTTGGACACCTAACACTTGAATATATGTCAAAAGAATATGGCTCATTGGTGAACGTATATACAGATAGATCGGTCTCGTCATATATGCGTCTGGTGCGGCTTTCATCATGCCTGCGCATGAAGTCATTCGACAGTTTCGTTTGCAAAACAAGAAGATGCCAACAACCACAAAACTAGTGGCAATCAGAGAGGCACTATATTTTGCGACAGCCTCCTCAAGTATGGACAGTCTTTAGTGTCACGAAATCAGCTCTGCAGATTTAGAGTTGTAATGAAAGAAAGCTCTTACAGAGTATTGGCTCTTCAGACTGCCAAGCTATACACTCTAGCAGAAGAGAATGGCCACCGCATTACATTTCAGCGGATTCCTATTCACTGGTGTACAAGCGCGGCCACTGCTAGCGGGAACATGAGAGCCTGCGACAGCGCTCCGCAAAGTGCCACTACCGGTGCCTCGTGAAGTCTTGGCAGACAACTCACCATAGCAAATGACTCCCCGAGCTTTTCGCCAATTGCTTAGATTGCGCCTGCGCCGCAAGCTTGCATGAGGCACCGGTTGTGGAGCGCTCTGCAGAGCGATTCCTTGGGCTCCGTGTTCCCCCTAGCAGTGGCTGCGCCTGTACATGGCAATCAACTGGCCGATGCCGAAGTGAAGAAGGCGCTCGAAGAACCAGAGCCACTGCTTGCGATTCCTTTTTCAAGAGCGGACACCAACTGTCTCCTCTCAAGTGTCATCCAAACCGAGACAGAAAAGCACTGGGACAATCCGGATAACCGCCAGAGACAACTCCAAAGATTGGACCCTACCATGAAATTTAGGTTACCACCCAAAATTCAAAGCAGCTTTTCCAGTCTCCTGCAGAGACTTTTATTTATTTATTTTATTTATTTATTTATTTTACCCTCAAGCATACAAAGTATTACAGAGGCGAGTGGGGTACATGAAATTACAATACAAAATGTCAGTTGTAATAACATCTACAATACATATAAGGAATCAATGTTAGGTTAACACAACAGAAAATTGGAGTAAAGGTAGAACGCGAAAAACAGCGTGTGTATATATATATATATATATAGATATACGAACTTGAGTGGTGCTACAAGGTAAACAGAACAAGTATTTAATGTCGACAGTTTCGATCGGTGGACCGATCTTCATCAGGGTTTACAAAAAAATGGCAGTTCGACCCTGGTAGTGAAGACACCAGACCGGGTGCCCGGTCATTCTTACATACATCAAACCGAGAGGAACAGTTGTGACAGTGATTGATTTTCGGCGCCTTGGCAGATTTACAGCGGCCTTTGGCAGCTATGCAGGGCAAGAGGAAGGCGGAGTCACATGTATGTAGAGCAAGGTCGTCAGTGAGGAAAAAAAAAAAAAAAAAGGGAGAAAGAAAGAAAAAGGAAAGAAAAAGCCCATGGGCGCACTTGCTTTGCGAATCCCACGCATATATTCTTTTTGGGAACTATATATTTTTTTTTTTCGCACCGTAGCTGGACCACAGAGTTGCCAGAACGGGCCGTGCCTTGTATATGTGTACTGTGACACTGTGTTTCTTTCCACAAGTTGCCGCTCTTCTGTCTTCCTTCTGGGCCCCTTCTCTATTGTGCCCCCCGCCACCCGATTCAACTTGCCCTCTCTCCCGCTACAACGGCAGCCCACGCACTGGTGCTGCGGAGCGACCGTTTTCTCCCTCCTTGCCTCGGGTGCACGGGAAACCTAGCTGCCGCTACTTCCCGCCCCCCTCACTCTCCGACTCACATCTCCCTCCTCCTGTGTGCTTTTTTCTTTTTCTTTCCTTTTTCTTTCTTTCTCCCTTTTTTTTTCTTTTTTTTTCCTCACTGACCTCCTTGCTCTACATACATGTGACTCCGCCTTCCTCTTGCCCTGCATAGCTGCCAAAGGCCGCTGTAAATCTGCCAAGGCGCCGAAAATCAATCACTGTCACAACTGTTCCTCTCGGTTTGATGTATGTAAGAACGACCGGGCACCCGGTCTGGTGTCTTCACTACCAGGGCCGAACTGCCATTTTTTTGTAAACCCTGATGAAGATCGGTCCACCGATCGAAACTGTCGACATTAAATACTTGTTCTGTTTACCTTGTAGCACCACTCAAGTTCTTTACGTTTGAAAGGTAGCCTGAAGAATCCCTCTTTGCCTACTATATATATATATATATATATATATATATATATATATTAACACACACACACACACTTAATGCATCATTATATATGTAATTGTGTATGGTTGCTCAAAATAAGTCCATGATCCGAAATGGAAACGATATCGGAAGGAAGGTGGTTCCAGTCATTGGACGTGCGTGCGTGGGACGAAAGAATAAAAAAAGTGTTAGTGCAGCGCGGCAAGTAGTTACTTGTGGTGATGATCTAAGCGGACTGAATGATAAGATGGGGTCGTAACAAATTGAGCTTTCAAAACTGGATTATAGTACTATATCTTATAGAAAAGCATAAGATGACATGCTTTGCAACGTGAAACAAGTGACTGCAAGGAAAGGGTGTGTTTCATCAATGTGATACTACTAGTGCGGTGGTAGTGAATATAAAACGTACTGCGTTATTCTGTATCATCTCAAGAGAATAAATTAAGTGCGATTGAGAGGGGTCCCAAATAGAGTATGCGTATTCAAGTTTTGGGCGCACTAGTGTTTTATACATTGTTAGTTTCACACTTACAGAAACACAACTATAGATTCATCGTTGGTGTCCTAGCATGCAGTTGCCATTGCTGATAATGTAGTTAATGTGATCGTTCCAGCTGAGATCAGATGTTATATGAATCTCCAAGTATTTATAAGAAGCAACAGAGTCTAGAGTAGCTTTATTTAGGGTATAGATAACAGGAGGTATGCTAGTGCATGAAATGCGTAAAACTTTGCATTTGTTAGTGTTTAGTTCCATGTTCCAAGTTCTGCACCAATGAGCAATATTAGAGATATCAGTTTGCAGAGAACTAACGTCTAGGTTACTTGAAATTTTGCGGTAAACGACACAGTCATCTGTGAAGAGATAAATTGAAGAGCTTACACAACTGAGTAAATTATTAATATAGAGAAGGAAAAGTAAAGGACCCAATACAGAGCCTTGGGGCATGCCGAGGGTAACAGGTGACGATGGTGAGGTAGAATTTTTGGCAACAACATACTGTAAGGGATTAGTTAAAAATAACTCAATCCAAGTTAGAATTCTGCTGTCGATATTTAGGCTCCTAAGCTTGGAGAGTAATAGGTGGTAGCTAATCTTGTCAAAAGCCTCGGAAAAGTCCAAAAACATACAATTGACCCAAGAACCACGATCTAGAATGGTGTGTAAGGAATGGGTAAAGCAGAGCAACTGCAATTCGCACTAGAATGATTTCCTAAATCCATGCTGTGATTTGCTAAAGAAGGAGTTAGATTCTAGGGAGGTGACCAGATTAGAGAAGATTATATGCTTCAGAATCTTACATGGTATACAAGTGAGTGAAATAGGTCGGTAATTAATGACGGATTGTTTGCTTCCTGATTTATGTAGTGGAACCACCTTTGCCTCTTTCCAAGCATGAGGCACCACACCTTGATCCAAAGACTGTTGAAATATTTGCACAAGAAAAGAGAGGAGCATAATTTTGCTTCTTTAAGAAATCTTGAATTAACATTGTCAACACCACAACAGAGGACATTGGGAGTGATTCAATCAGTTTTACAATGCCAGGAGCTTCAATCTTTATTGGAGACATTGGCAAATAATTGTGCATAGGCAAAAAAACAGACATGCTAGTAGACAAAATTGAAAAATTGCGCAAAAAGTTTTCATTCAAAAGTGTTGCACACATCCCGGCAGGTACGGCAAGGCCATCAGTGTCAACAAGCACAATTTCACTGTCGTTAGTATTCGTTAGTTTTCCAAAACTTCTTCGGGTTGCTGACAAGCATTGAAGGCAGAGTATTTGATAGAAAGTTAGCTTTAACGTATGAAACTGCTAATGAATAAACCTGTGTAGCGGATTTGTAAGCACACCAACACTCATTACTACTCTGAAATTTTGCACCGCAAAACAACTGTTTCTTCTTGTTTGAAAGTCGCTTCAAGTATGTATTAACCAGGGTGTGGAACAGCTTAGGTATGAACTTCTGAGGAATAACCATTCTTGTAAGTTCATAAATTTTGCTAACAAAGAGGTCCCAGTTTTCCTTTGTGGTTCTATGATCAAAATCATCTGTCAAAAAAGATAGGCAGTTTGTGGTTAATTGCTTCAAAGTTTGCGGCATTGTAGTCGTAGATTACCTTGCATTCCTTGGTAGGAGCAGGCATGCTGATGTTTATGTAAAAGTGTAACAGGCAGTGATTGCTAAGACCAGGAAGGGAGGATAGTGAATTAATAGTTTCGGGCATTGTTGTGAGGATCAAGTCGAGAATGTGTGATGAAGTACATGGTAACACGAATTGGAATAGTCACCACCTGCGTTAAATTGAAAAGGTTGCAGGTATCAAGGAAGCATTGGCTGTTAGAAGAAAATGGCATGATTTGTGTTAAGGATTGCGCCCACATTATGGAAGGATAATTAAGGTCCCCTAGAATAGTTATTGACGCTGGTGGGTACTGCATTATAACTGCATTAATGTTATCGTGAAACTCGTGAACAAAGCTAATGTCCATATCTGGGGGGGCAATAACAGACACCAAAGACATGCGTATTATTGTTAGCAATGGGCCCACCCTATATCGCTTCTAACGTAGACATCTGGTTAATGAGGAAAGACTTGAAACCTTTTGAAATTGCAAGCAAAGTGCCACTGCCCTGTCTTCCTTCTCGATTGTGACGATAAATTTGCACTGACTTGGAAATAGTAAAAATTTCACCGTCACGGATATTAGAATTCAACCATGTCTCGGTTATAGCGATCACTTCGACGTCACAGGAATCGATAAGATCCTCGAGAGCGTCCCGCTTCTTCGATCATGATACTACAGATGTTAGTATACAGCACAGAGATAGCATCCGATGCTTTTCCACGGCCACTTCCCTTCGCTGATTGTTAAGAAGTAGCATTAGATGCCGGTGCATGTGACAGAGGTGCAGCATTAGAAGATGAACAAGCATGAGGGTCGCGGCTGTGACCAGGAAAAGAGTGAGTCTTATCTTCGTTGCGGGCTGTGCTGCCATCGGCGGTAATATGAGCAGTAGTTTCACGAACCTCCCTCGTGCTAGCATCATAAGCATATTTTTTGTGGTTAACAATAAGCTTGTCATAACGAAGCCGAAAAGAAAGTCTACCAGGCAACAATTTGGCATAATTGTGCAGCATCTTGCGTACGGTTCTTGTCGCCTGACAGTAGTCCTCCGATACCGAGACGTCATGGCTTCTCAACCTCGATCGCTGTGCCAGCACAAGGGCTGGGGGTGGCATTTACGCGTGGATACGTGCACGTCATGCGATGCACTGAGTTTCCAGGCTGTGAGCTGTGCAATGCGAATGAGACTATAGGTCATGTGCTGTGTGACTGCCCTCAGTGTGTGGAAGAGCGTCAAAAGTTGAACAATGTCTTTACGTGCCTCAGCAGCCCGCCGCTGTCGGAGGACGTTATTTTAGGTCCTTGGCCAGGCGTTAAATCAAGTTTTAAGGCCAACCAGGCCTTACTTTATTTTTTTTAAAAGCACGGGCCTGGACTATAGGCTTTAAGCAGTCCAAATTGCTTGCTATATGCTTTACATCTTTCCTCGTCATTGTCACCCATCATGCGCCTTTTTCTTCCCTCTTTCTTTCCCTCTTCCTCTTCCCCCAATGCAGAGTAGCTGGCTAGAAGAATGTACCTCAGGCTGACCTCTCTGCATTTCACATCATTAAACCTTTCTCTCTTGCCGCGAATTTCATCTGCTGTAGCCAATAGTCCGTTGTAGCACGGTCCGTTAAAAGCAAACTTCGTTGCATTAATAAAATAGGTAGAACAAACTAAGGCTAATATATGGTCCATTATATCCGAAAGACTGTTGTATGCGGGTCCACTGTAACGAGCATAGACTGTATACAAAGCATGTGAAGGCTCCAGTGCCAACTCAAGGCACACTAGACCAGCTTGCTTGCACAGAAAAACTGTTTGAACACAATAAATGTATGACAAGGCTTGTGAATGCCCCCCAACCTGACAGCTGTTGCTTCGAGAGCCTAAAAAATGCAGTAAAAATGAAAACATGTGCTTGCTGCAGTTAGTAAAAACAAACGCTCCTTGCACAACAGGTGCTTAATTACCTGTCTTCACATAAGCCTCGGCTTTGCCACATAGCATGGGTGGCTGATTTCTGCGCTACTAAATCTGAACCTTTTTTTTTTGCATTATTTAACTTACAGAAGTTCAGGATACAATTTTATGCATCACAATATAAGTTCAGACTAATGCATCTTGAAATAGAATGTGAAAACATTGAAGCACCAAAAATGAGCCCATTTCTAGTGGTAAGGAAAAAATTACTGTTAAAATTAAAATGCAGGGCTCCTTTACTGTACCATACAAGAAAAGTTTGTACTCACACATCTATTAGAACTGACACCTGCTAAAGGGCCCTCATTACGCCATGTTAGAAATTTTGCTTATACACTGGACGTTGTAAGGCACTGTCCAAGGTGCATTATGGATTTCTGAAATGAGTTTGATATTGGAGGCAGAAGCAAATTCAATCTTGTGAAGCAATGGGGTGAGGAGGCGAGCTACACTCTCAACAGTAGAGGCTCTCTCTCGCGCATTGTCTCAATGCTGGCAAGTCACATTCTTTCCTTGCCATCTCGCGTGTAAGAGCTGAGGGCCCACTTAATGTCACAAATCCTGCCTCCTTTTTTCCCTCTTCCATCTTGCTGTACAGCATACTTCCGGTGATGGTTTTGTGTGCCCTTCATTACACAGGAATCTCCGAGCTGTTATGTTGATACTAGCTATTTGTGCACTACAGGCAGTGTACGCGCATGACGTGGAAGCAGAGCTAGCTGTGACGTCGTCTCGGCTAGTGGGGAGAGTGGCTCCTCCAAGAAGAATGCACAGGCTTTCATTTGAATTTTCAGCTGTTTTCAAAGTGTACATTGATGTAATACACTGCAGACACAGTCACTACATGATCGACCACGTGGGGTTCTTTAATGTGCACCTAAATCTAAGTACACTGGTGTTTTCGCACTTTGCCCCCATAGAAATGCGGCCGCCGTGGCCGGGATTCGATCCCGCAACCTCGTGCTCAGCAGCCTAACACCACAGCCACTGAGCAACCACGGCAGGTACCAACTGTGCCAAGCTTTGTCTAACGAGGTCTATTGCACTGTCCTAATAAAAATTGACATTGTTGCCCCAACTATACACGGTTTCGCTCACGCGATAACAGCAGCGAGAGTGCAGACTCAAGAAACTTCCAGTCACAGGCCTTAGCAGTCTACTGTGCCGAAACACAAAGCATGTTTTTAATTTGTTTCACTGAGCAGAAAGTTTATTTTTAAGTTTGGGATAAAATGCATGCACATTACGCCTCAAGACTAATACGTAAAATTTTTCGTATAACTTATGGCAACCTTGATTTGTAAAATTGTCATTATTTACAGAGGAAAAGTGTTGAAAATGTACAGGCTTAGATTTTAATGCACTCCTGCTACTCGATATCGCCAACAATGCCTTTCTTGCTCGCTACATTTAGCGGGCTATGTCAGTGAGCAAAACCGGAAGCTGTCCAGGGCTTATGTTTGTAAACAACAAAAGGGCCTTTTCGTCATGGGAGGTATTCTGTAAGAGTCCACCTAGTGGACTGTCCATTTCGGCCATTCCTGATTGGTTAGGGCCACTCGTCTCCTCCTCGCTCGTACAGCTGCATCCAATCAGCCGCGGCCGAAATGGACAGTCCACTAGGTGGACTCTTACAGAATACCCCTCCAGATGAGAAGAAAAGGGCACACTGCAAGCCTTTCCTCCTCTTTGGCTAGTGTGAGCTGGCATGGCACTGCTTCAATGTGTTGCCAAGAGTAGCTGTATGTGGCTCCAAAGGGAGCCTTTGCAATAACTGTACTAGAGGATGGATTTGGACACCACCTAGTCTAGCTCACTATATTGGTTTATTCATAGCTTGTATAGATGCTCAGAAAGACAAAGATTTGTGCACAAGCAAGGGGTAGTGGCTGGTTGGGGCCATGGCTTCCTTTGTTTCCTGGGTTGGGTGCAAGATCAGTGATGAACCAAAGCACAAGGACAATGTTTGATAGTAGCAGCATGTAGCAGTGAAACTTTTATGATAGCTTCCATTCTTTTATACAAGCCCTATGGAGACAGGCTTCTGTGATGCTCGCCCAGCAAATGACGATAACGAAAGGGCACAAAGGTTGCTATGGCTGTGTTTGTTGGCTCTCACACAGAGCCAACAAACTCTCATACTGTTGGCTTTCATACGTAATGCCCAAGAATTTATTTTTAATTAGTTTTTCAACAAAATTTTCTGTAATGCTCTGCGCTTGCTCTACTTTCCTGTCAAGAAAGCCATGTCACACTAATAATAAGCATGCCATTCATGACCATGAAGTACCAGGTGCACAACGAGAAAGAGGTTAAGAGGAGCACTCGTGCGATGTGGAATTTGGTGGATGGGCACGATCGAGGAAAAGCAAAAGAAAAACCTGAAGATCATCGAGCTGACGCATTGTGTTTCTGTCTCAAGGCTTGTCCGTCCCCAATGATGAAGCCTGCTCTTTATTCCGGAAAGGCTCTTGCTTTTACAGCATTCTTGACAGGAAAGTATAGCGAGCGCAGAGTTTTCAATAACGGAAACACAAGCAACGGCAGATGATTATCGCTGTGAGACATGATACACTCTTAAAACACCTACAGTTACACCCTTTGGTGTGTATATTTGTCCCACAACAATAATCGTCATCTGCCTTGCTTGCATTTCCTTTCTTGAAAACTCGGCGCTCGCTACTTTCCTGTACAGAATGCTGTGTCACACTGATTATCGTTGTGGAACAAGATAAGCCCTAAAGGGTGTAATATGTTTGAAGAGTGTAGCGTATTTCCTTTCTTTAACGCTGCGAGTCCAGTACTTCCAAGTCATGAACGGCTTGCGTGTTATCACCGTGACACTAGCATTCTCGACAGGAAAGTAGCGAGCGCCGAGTTTTCAAGAAAGGAAACGCAAGCAAGGCAAATGACTATTATCGCTGTGGGACAAATATACACCTCAAAGGGCGCAACTGTTTTAAGAGTGTACTCTTAAAAGTTTACACCCTTTGGGTGTAAATCGTAAAAAAGTAAAAAAAAAAAATTAAAAAGCAGCGTAGTCGGGCAGCCTTCAGGTGCTGGTTGTGGCGTCCAGTCCGCCTAGTCGCGACGTCCTCCACCCAGTTCACCAGCCGAAGTTGGATATCCGGCTCGGTACTGGACAAAGCAGCCTCCCACTGCTGCGGACTGGTTAGGTGCCAAGAGGCAGGGGGAAAGTGTGCTGGGCAGGAGAATAAGACGTGAGTAAATAGGTGCGGGAGCTGTCACATAAGCGGCAGGCCGGTGAGTGCGTCCCGGGGTGGAGGAGGGCAAGATGTGCAGGAGTAAGATAGGTACGTATGGGCCTGAAGGTGGCGCCATAAGTGTTGGTGGAGATATAAGAAGGAAGAAGAAGCATGTGCTTGCTGCGGTAAAGCTAGGGAAACTATGGAGCACGTTTTATTAGAATGTGAAGAGCCCAGCGGGCGATTTCACTGGCCTCTTTGAAGCCCTTGGGTTCAGCGAGAGCAATGGAAAAGTTGTGGGGTTCTCACACCCATGCTCTTGGGACAAAGGAACGACAACACATTAGTGCAAACAATCACAAGGGCATCTATTGCACCTTTCATAGATCAATGCCTGCTAGCCGAGTTGTATATATATCCACAAAACATGCCGATGGGCGCGCGACAAATCTAGAAGTCCGACTCACCGCGACCGGATAACGAGCGAATATGTTCGCCCCATGCTGGATCCCAACGCCTGGTCGTTCGCGCGTACGGTCACGCGAACGGTGGCGCGTTCGAAGGCGGCCACGCGAGACGGTCTCGCAGAAGCATAGATCGGCACACGCGCGGCACGTCCGCGGCGCTTTCCGGCCCACCGCCAAAGAGACAGCCCTTGTCTTTCCCGCACCCAAGTAACCCCGCAGCAGCGCAACACTCGCGCCATCTCTCGCACTGCGCTTGTACCACTCCCACCGCCGCGGGCGCCAGGCCACGCGGCGAAGCCGCACTGCAGGAGACCGGAGCTATGCGGGAAAACAAGATATCAGGGGACGCGCGAGAGTCGCGCATCCCCACAAAGTAAATATGTCCGTAATAGGGATTAGTAAGAGGCGATTGGAGGATTGGTGGAAGAAAAGTAGAGAAACAACAAAAAACGGAGACGTACAAAAGCATAGTTCGCAATAGGGGATCAGAAAATTTGGTTGTGGGAGTTCATAGTTTTTTTTTATTATTATTGTTTAACCTAGGCAGGACATTAAGCAGTATAATAGCAAGAGCTTGGTGGCGCAACCCACTGCCCCGTTCCAAAGGGGACGCTCATAACATTCATCCATGCTGGGAAAGGGATTGGTGCGGAGAGGGGAAGGTGAGACGAGGTCTTTATTCTATGATAGTGCAACGTGATATCGTGTTATGTGAGGAGCGCGTCGTGCGTATTCATTCCTGCGGGGGCGGGCTTGCACGGTCAGTCGAATCTCGAGCGATGAAATTGGCCGCCTCGTTACCAGGATGGGCCGCGTGAGCAGGCACCTAGATGATTTGGATGGGCGAGAGGGAACGGTATCGGAACGCAAGATTGCGATGACCGGGTGTGCCACCCGTCCAACCGCGTAGTTGTAGACCGCAGGTTTGGAGTCGCTGAAGATGTACTTCGCGGAGGTTTGCATGATGGCAAGGGCAATAGCTGCCTCCTCGGCCTCGACAGAGGTCGAAGTGTAGACTGAGGCAGTAAGAGTGGGTCGGAGAGAATTGTCAGTGACGGCAAGGGCATGTGTTGGGTAGCAGCGGTACGGGGCAGCATCCACGTAAGCCACAGCGGCCTGCCGTTCGTACTGACGCCAAAGCGCGGAGGCTCGCACTGCTCTACAAGAGGGGTGGTGTTCTGGATGCATATTTTCAGGGAGGAGATTAACGGTTAGGAGGGTGGAGACTTCGGGAAGAGGAATAAGAGGGGAGAGGTTAAGGGTGGAGAGAAGTGCGCGACCTGGGCGGGTGCGGGAGAGACGGAGGAGCTGGGTCGTGCGATGGGCCTCCGTCAGCTCCGTAAAGGGAGTTGTGGACGCCCATTGACAGTAACCGAGCCGTCGAGGTAGATGTGGGAAGGGACAGGGCTGACTTATACGCCTGGCGAATGAGGCTGTTGACTTTGTCTTTCTCGGTACGAGAAAGGTAGAGATATGGAAGAGAATAAATGAAGCGGCTGAGAACAAAGGCCTGGACCAGGCGGCGGAGGTCGTGTTTGCGCATGCCGTGGTGATGGTTTGCAATGCGGCGTATGAGGCGGACAGTGTAGTGTACAGTGTTTGGATGGATGGATGGATGGCGGCTACACCCTTTGTAACGGGCAGTGGCTGGCGCCACCTAGCCTTTTGCTCCCCCTCCTATCTTTTTTTTTCTTCTCTATATCCCCTTCCTCTTAAACTAATTTTCACTCCCCTCCTCCCACCAAAATAACTATCTAAAATAGTATAGAAAACATTAGCTCCCCGATTTATGGTATTATCTCTCCCTTGACCTCCTCCACCAATCCTCTAGCCTCCCCTTCGTTACTGCCACTCTTTTCTCGTTTATTTGTCCTCGTTCCCAGGGAAAACCTAATGCCCCTTCCATATCTGTCACTGTTCCCTCAACCAGAGTCGGGCGAAGGTCTGTGCATCTCAGCACTATATGCTCTGTGGTCTCAATTTCGGCTCCGCAGGCTGTGCACAAAAGGTCCACGTCTTCAAATTTAGCCCTGTATGTTTTCGTTCTCAAAACCCCCGTCCTAACTTCGAATAATAGTGAGCTGCCCCGCTAGTTATCATATAAGAACTCTCTCTTTATCTCCTGTTTTTGTGTCCTATACATCGATAGTGCTGGCATTCCGAGCATTCTTTCTTCCCACATTTTTCTTTCCGTCCCCTTCACCTCCTTTCCCACGCTAGAACCACGTTGGGCCAACTAGAGGGTGTTGGTTGGGCCCCCTCCCTCGGCTGTAGGTATCTAATCCTCAGCTTCCTAGTTCTGAGTGTCCACTTTGTGTTCAAACTTTTCATGTATAGATATTTGTACACTTTTCCCGCCCACCTTTTTTCCCCCAGTGCTGGGAGTCTGTTCATATTTCAGCTTACTTATTGCCTCTCTACCTTCGAATGACGTCCATCCCATGTCCCCCTGCACTCCCTCATTAGGAGTGTTCCCGTGCGCTCCTAAGGCCAACCTGCCTACACTTCTCTGTCTTGTTCCCATGCATGCTTGAACTTCCGATTTCATGCACAGTACTGAATTTCTGAATGTGAGGCCCGGTACCATAACCCCTTTCCATACCCCTCTAACCACCTCGTACCTATTATAGTTCCATAGTGCCTTGTGTTTTATTACAGCTGAGTTCCTTTTCACTTTTTCAATCATAATTTTTTCCTGTTCTTCCAAGTACTTTTTGCCCTCGTTTAGCCATATGCCCAAATACTTGTATTTTTCAACATGATCAATCTTAGTGCCTTGTATTTCCAATGGTTCCCCCCTTTCTTCATTGTATACTATTATCCCAGACTTCTCTCTACTGAATTGCAGTCCCAATTTTTCTCCCTCCTCTCCACATATGCTTATTAGTTCCTGTAGCCCTACTCGGTTGTCCGCAAGCAGTACAATATCATCTGCATACATCAGTCCGGCTAGTACTTCAGTTACCTTCTGCCCTTCCAGCATATAGCTTATGTCGGTTCCTATTGTGCTCTGTTCTAGCCTCTTTTCCATTTGGCTCATGTAAATCATAAAAAGCAGGGGCGACAATGGACAGCCCTGCCTGAGACCTCTTCTTATTTTAGCTGGCTTTGTAGTTTCCCCCTCCCATGTTATCTCTACCTCATTATCTGTATAATGTTGTTGTAGGAATCCAATCACCTTTCTATCTAGACCATATTCCTTGAACTGGCTCCATAACTTTTCTCGGTTTAAATCATAATAGGCTCCTCTAATGTCTAAAAAAGCTATCCATAGCGGTTTCTGCCTGGCTACCGCTATCTCTATGCACTGTGTTATAACAAATAAATTATCATCTAGCCTTCTGTTCCTTCGAAATCCATTCTGCAGCTCTCCCAAGATCTCTTCACGTTCTGCCCATTCCTCCATTCTCATTTTCACCATTGTGAGTCAAATGATGAGGGTGGTGTGCTTGCCATTGGACTGAAGGAAGAGTCCGAGGAGCCTGCCAATATGTATTGAGGAGGTCAGTAAGGGCTTCGAGGGAGGGGGTATCTAGCTTGCGGAGTGCCTTAATTGTTAGTGATGCAGTCCACCCCCGAGCCGAGGTGGTGCGGAGTGCGAGTAGCGCCGCACGAACCTCGCCCACGGAGACGTCCACATCAAGATCGGGGTTTGGGTAGCCGGAGTAGGTGGGAAGAGGAGTAGGGAGGTCGGTGCAGAGGTAGTGGTCCCGGAGGGCCGCCAGGAAGTCAGTATCGGTGAGTGGGGAGGAATGAAGGAGATGGGAGATATCCTTGCGTTGGGAAGCTTTGGTGTGTGTAGGGTCAAGCGGAGACCCAGGTTGCCTGCCATGCGTTCGCAGGTCTGGCCCCACTGTTGTCTAAGAAGAGAGGCACAGTGCTCCTCCATGTCCAACGTGAGTCGGGCCAAATGGAGGCGCAGGTGGTGATTGTATTTCTGAGCCTGCCACCGCCGGTGGACAGCGTGATAGGCCTCCCAAAGGTGCAGCAGATGGCTGTCTGCCGTAGTGGAGTGTGGTGCTGTTGGAGATCGGAAGGGTACCGACCTACAAAATTTTCCCAGCCAGCCACAGCTGCGAGGGTGGTGAGCTTCCCAGAAGCGACCATGGAAGCCTTCCCCACCTGCCGCGGCGACTCGTTTTGTAGGGACGACGGTGTGCCGCATTAATACCCCCTCGGCGCCACTATGACTAAATGTGGTCGGCAGACCAAGTATTGTTGGTGGATTTGCCATGGCCGCCATGGCTTGTTAGAAGCGGTGCAACGCTTGGGAGAAGATGTCTGGCGGCCGTCTCATGGGGCTTAGAAGTCATGGACAGACGCGGCGGCCATTGTCTGCGGAGTCAACACTGGGATGAAGAGGCGCCTGTTTGGGGCAAAACCCGTGTCTGCGAGAACCCACTCACCTCGGCGTGGTCAGTGAAACCTGTGCGGAAGTGTGTGTAAACCCTCCCCCTCAAAGGCGGGTCGGCTACGATGACTTTGAACGCTCCGAATTGGTAGCAGGCTGAACGGCCGTTTTCCCTTACCTATAGGGATCTAGGGAGCATTAATCTTTCAGTCATGTTAGACTGATGAACTGTAACGTTTTCATGTAGATACTGTAAATAAACCCATATTCCTCGTTCTCGATGAGAAGCAGTCCCTCCCTTCAACAACGTCCTCAGCGTGGATAAGTTGGACGACGGCATGGGCCAGCTACCATCTATTTCATGCCCGACCCCAACCATTACAGCGAGTGTCGATAATGGCGACGTACGCGCTCCTCAAGTCGCGCAAAGTGGACCATGACGCGCTGCTCAAACGCCTCCAAGAAGGAGGCTGTTTGGCGAATGACGGCACGCTTGGGCGCGACGAGGTCGGAGGATCGGCGTTTGAGCGGGGGGATGCGGTTGGGAGAGGAGGCGCGCGATGATGCAGCCGAGGATGCCGTATTCACAGTTAGCGCCGGCGGCTGTGGAGTTGCGGGAGCTGGGGAAGGAGGAGGAGCGGGGGAGGACAGACGCACTAGCGCTAAAGCCCTTTAAACTCGAAGTTTAAGGGGCTTTAACTAGCGCGGCCTGCAACTGGAGCGACAGCTCCTGAATTTGGAGCTGCTGGGCAGCGATAGCGGCCTCGAGGGCCGCAGTTTGGGGGTCTGACGTGTGAGGCTGCGATTTCCAGCTTACCGGTGATGTGGTGTTGGTGGCGGGGGCGGTGGACGCCTCGGACCTAGGCAGAGGTGGGAAGGAGACGGAGCGGTGGCAGACTGGGCACCACGGGAGACAGAGTGCATGGCGGCGGGGGCGTGGAAGGCTGGTGCTTGGTGGCCGGGGGCGATGACGGGCCGTTCCGGTCGAACCGGAGCCCGCACAGGGGCGAGCTTGTCACGTGAGCTCCCTCAATTGCACAGCTAGGATGCAACAGGCCCGGGACGCAGGTCGGGGGCTCGACTGGCTTGTGGGCCTGGCCGCAGCGGTGACAGAGGGCGGACTTGGGCTTGGTGCAGACATCCGCGCGGTGGCCAGCAGCCCTCGAGAGTTTCAGGCATGTTTTATCGCGGGGAATCTCGTGGACAACGCCGGTGATAGAGAATTAACGCACGCTGGACTTAACTGTTTTCTAAATGTTTTTCACAAACCACAGCAGTTGGCAGCCAGCCTTCTGTCCGTTCTCCTGGTCATTCTTGCCCATTCTGCTACTGCTTCGTATCAGATGGTGGAGTGAACAAGGATACACGCCCTTTGTTCGAGCGGTATAACCGCTTCTACACAACGCAGGTCCTCTCCTTGCACTCTAGCTTCGGCATTTTTTCACCGCCGCCGCATAGTTCTCGTAATGACATGCACACGAACACAGCAGCGACGCACTCACTCTTTGACAACACCAAGAACAAACCCGCAACGCTGTAATAACACTGAAAACGTAAACATAGAAACCGACGCAACCGCTGCGAAACTGATGTGCGATTGTGCGATGCAGACGACACGCGCGGTTTGCATAGATGGATGGATATTATGAGCGTCCCCTTTGGAACGGGGCAATGGGCTGCGCCACCGCGCTCTTGCTACTATACTGCCTAATATCCTACCTAGGTTAAACAATGAAAAAAAAAAAAAAAAAAAACACTCTGGACTACCACGCCCAAATTTTCTGATCCCCTATTGCGAACTGTGCTTTTGTACGACCCCGTCTTTTGTCGTTTCCCTACTTCCACCAATCTTCCAGTCGCCTCTTACTAATGTCTATTGCGGACATGTTTGCTTTACCACTGCTCCCTCTGAACCCAAGGGCTTCAAGGAGGCCAGTGAAATCGACCGCTGGGTAGACGTCTTCACATTCTAGTAAAATATGCTCCGTCGTTTCCCTAGCTTTACCGCAGCAAGCACATGCTTCTTCCTTCTTATATCTCCCTTTATAGGTCCGTGTTCTAAGGCATCCCGATCTTGCTTCGAAAAGTAATGAGCTTCCCTTTGAGCTTTCATAAATGGTTTCTTTCCTGATTTCGTTTTTTCCTCTTAAGTATAGTTACTCATGGCAGGTTTCTTTTCCATTGCCGCCACCCATGAGATTAATTCAGCCTCTATGACTTTCCGCTTGACCTTCTTTGTTGCTGTGTTGCCCACCCCACAGGCCGCATACTTGCTGGTAAGCTTCCTAGTTCTTTTCCTCCACTGTGAATCAATGTTTTGCCTGTACAGATACCTGAACACTCTCCCAGCCCATTTACTTTCTTCCATATTCCTCAGCCGTTCTTCATACTCAATTTTACTGCGAGCTTCCCTCACTTCAAAACTAGTCCAGCCCATATCCCCCTGCACAGCTTCATTTGTAGTCTTCCCGTGAGCGCCCAATAATAGAGTCACTGGAAAAAAATTTTTTCCAGTGACTCTACCCAATAAAACATGGCAGTGACCTCTGCCAGCCACCGTGGGCATTCATTGCAGGCGGCGCCATGCTCCTCCATTGAAAAGAGCGGGTGCACGGCACACTAGCCAGGATATTCTAGGCACTATAAGTGCACTAGCTTCTGTACGCTACCGCTCACTTTCTTCTTGAAGCGCTAACGTCGCAATATAGCTGCCAAGGACCAGAAAAAAAATATATATATTAGGCTACCGAAGATTTTCTTTCAAACACGGGCCTTGAACTCTCCCCCGCTAAATGAGAGCTACTGTTATGCCGCCAGTCCAGACAGGGGGTCAGAAATCTTGCGCCTCTGGAAACTCTGCCGATAGAAATTCGAGCTAAATATGGGCGTCCCATACCGAGGATGGACTCAGTCAAAATTCTAGGTCTCCTCATTGATGCCAAGGGCTGTAACTCGACGGCCCTCAACAGGCTCACTGGACAGGCTAGTGTCCTAAGACTTGTAGCCCGCGTCTCAAATCGAAGAGGTGCGCGGTCTCAAAGAGGACAATTTGCTCAGAGCTTATCAGGCGTTCTTCCTGAGTCATGTCATCTACATTGCGCCTTACCTTAATTGTGGTAAAGCGGAAAAGGCCAAGCTCGACTCCCTAATCAGAACCGGCGCCTCAAGCGCGTGCTCGGCCTTCCGCAGTCCACAAGCACTGAGAAGCTGCTGGAGCTATAGACTCCATAACACCATCGATGAGCTAATAGATAAGCTCACACAGCAGCTCAGATAATGAGACTTTTATCCACTAAGCCAGGGATTAAGATTTTAGAGGAAGCGGGAATCCAACCTGCAGACATGAACCGGCGTCCAAAGTTATACATATAGCTTGACCCGGGAAACCACTGAAGTCTCATCATGGTTGACCCCGTCCCGCGTAACATCCACCCAGTGCACAACGAGGGTAGAAGATTCGCAAGAGCCAAGTCCATCCTTAAAAAGATCAATCAGCAGAAACTAGATGCCCTAGCTCTTTGTCGATGCTGCCAGATATGACAGTGGGGATAAGTTCGCTGTCTCGGTGGTAGACGCGGGGGGCAACCTGGTCAATGCAGCCTCTGTTTATACGAAGTTTGCCCATGTGGCGGAGGTAGCGGCGATCGCTCTGGCTTTACACAGCTCAAAAGTCTTCTCGGACTCGCGCACGGCGGTTAGATCCTTCTCGTCCGCCATCATATCTGAAAAGGCGAACAGTATTGTGATTAAAGCACTTCAAAGGACTAGGGAGAGCAGCGAAGGAGGATACCAAGTCTCCTGGTTCCCAGCCCATCTAGATAGCTCAATTAACCCGCTTGGATGTAATCCAAACGAGCGGGCCCACAGGAGAGCGCGCGATTTCACGCACCGCGCTGTCGGGGGTAGCCAGGCTTGGAACGATGTCAACATCCACAAAGATCCATTATGTACTTTCCACGAAATTGTTTCCCATTATCGACTAGGCAGGAGGACATTTTCACCCCCTCACCCCAAGTTGAACAAACCTCAGGCTACCACACTCAAGACTCCTGCAAACCCGTTCGTATCCCACTCCTCGAGTCGTGCCCCAAATGTGGTCATGACTAATGCTCTTTTGACCACATGCTCTGGCTGTGCCCAGCCCTTAACGCCTCTCCACCCATCACAAAAGAACAATGGCAGGAATCGCTCAAGAGCAGCAATCTCCACATTCAACTCCAGGCTGTCCAGAGGGCCCACGACATTGCGGCGCGACTTGATCTCCCGGTCCCATCGTGGGCGGAGCCACCGACTTCCCAAGCAACCTTGGCCAACTGCCGCTGCTTGGCCGATCGTCGGGAAATGATCGTCAAACGACTATATTGGCCAGCGAAGGTTGGCGAGAGGTCGGTATGACAACGGCCGCCGCCTTTACCGGCGGGCAGTCGGCAGAGGGCGTTTTGCCAACCTCTCTGTCAGACTGACTCCCGACCCGCCAGTTGGTCGCCGGCTCGGTACGATGGCAACGCGTCGGACCAACGCCCGAGGCCGATGAGTAGCATAAATTAATTTTTATATCAATTCCTGTCTCTCGGTCTATACTTATAAAATTCTCACTAGGGAAATTTATTATAGGTGAAGGTAATACATTGTTATGCTTACAGAATTTATACTTTTCGTGACTATATACATACACAGCTGCATTAATATTATAAGGTATAGCGCAATGCGTTCAGAAACAGCGATATATGCGTGTGGGACCGTTTTCTGAAGCAATATGAAACTCGTCGTACGCGTAAACATGTGAAATAACCTGCCATGTTTCTTTAAGGGAAATTCTCGGGATGCTTGCAAGGATTAATTCTGTAAACATGCGGAATTTCACGTGGGCTGTGGTATATATTATGAATTTTCGCTAATCCTTTTTTACTGTAATTTAAACACTAAACTTCTAGAAATATTTGGGGTTTAACAAAGCAAACGTCACTAAATTAAACTTGTACCTACCGCCCTAAACATGGCCTCCGAGATGCCATCATAGAGCGCCGACGAGTCTCTGGGGCGGAGCGCTGAAGCGGTTAGTGCGACCAGACATCGCATCGCTCTGTTAGCGCTGCCCTCGGCGCGCTGCCACGTTCGCTGCACTGCTAGTTTTCCTCCTACTCCCTCCCACAAGCGTCTCCTCTCCACAAACGTCACCCCTGTCTTCCACCCGCACTCTTCGCCTCCGCGCCAAGAGCTGCAACACAGAGGCGCTTTCCCACTGCATTCAGCCACCACTAAAAAGAGACGCGTTTTACGATGCTTGGCATCTTTCTTTGCCTCCCTCTAGCTCCTTTTTGCATCAACTAATAGCGCTTTCACTCGTGTGAACGACAAGTGCACCAGAACAGACGTATGATCAGCCTGAAGTTAACTTATGCGAATTATTACAAACTGTGGAGCTAGGAATCCTTGAATTCCGCTCAGCAGGCAGTACCGAGCGGTGATGCTTTCATTCCCAAACAGAAAAACTAATGCAGGCCTTGCTCCACAGTGAATTTTTTATATTTCATTTATCACGGCAAGGCTATTCGTATCCTCCTCTTTTGGATATCTGACGTAAGGAAAGCGTCAGAAAACTAGTTAAACATCTCTTTACTACAGCGCAGATATATTGTTTACTCAAAATGAATTGGTCAGATATGAATTCACAATTTAAAATTTTGGAAGAACATGCGCGACGAGGTGATAACACTGAACGCACGCTGAGCATTTGCCAAAAGGCGAACGCGAATTGAACCAAGAATAGAACTACGGTTAGGAAAATGCATATTATGTGGAAACCGCTGGAAACAAAAAACAGTGGCGCAAAAAAAAAGAGGACTAGAAGCAGAATGAGCCCTGTGTCCTCGTCTTTCACGCCATGATGTTTTTCATGAGCCAAATAGCCCAAGCAAACGTTATGCGACATACTAAGAATTAACTTCCCCTAATAAAGTGCTGATGTCTTCATTTTGCAGGAAATGACTGGTGAGCGCCAGGTGTTTTCTGTTCCTGCTTTGCTACGGGACTGTGAAACGTAAATGCATCAATAGTATAACTTCGGTGTTGCACCTACAGCAACACAATCTCGAAATCTTCTCAGCCAATCTTTTCTTCCTTTTAGTAGAAATAATTTGGCTGCTACGACGGCGCAATTCATCTGCTACGGCACCGAGTCCCACTACCCATTCTCTAAATTTTTGTTTCTTCTTTCAAGAACTGGTTTGCCAAAGGCTCGAGGATCCCTTTTTACGAGTGCGTCCCAGCAAGACTTCCTCTGTTGCACGCTTCTGCAGCAGCACTTCGCGCTCGCCCAGGTTTTCTCGCATAGTTTCCGCGTGGGCGATTTTCAAATAGCAATGCAAGGTTTTCCCTCATGGTGCTGGCTGCCGATTTCACACTCGGCACGCCGCTTGCCGGTTTTCCAGTTGGGCTGGCAAGCGCTACATAACAGACAACTGTATCCTCGCAGTAAGCGCGTTTCTCTTCGGTGCAACAAAAAATGCGTTCCTTCATAAAAATCTAACACGTATGACTTCGGCTCATATGTATACCTACAGCACACTGACCTCTTAATGGAATAGTGCTTTATGTTCAGATTCATGATTTATCATTCGCTATGTGCCACTGGCTGCACGCAATTCAGTCTAATCCTTCAGACTGAGCATGTGCCATCTTCTTCGGGTGATTCGTGACGGACGGCGCGGCGCTGCTCGAGACTGTGAAGTCTCCTTTCTTTTCGAACTCGCGCTGCTGCTTGCGGACGGAATGCTTTCCTCCGGAGCCTGAGGGGACGAAACTTGTTCTGGCCATTTTTTCTTTCTTTTTTCAGCTTCTTCTTGGATCACTGGTAAAGAAAGTTGCGAGTTCGGCGGCAAGCGAACCGCCTGGTTTCCGCGACCCCGAATGTAAAGACGAACACAGCCCCCTTCACTACCCCACCGACACGTCGCGCGAGAGCAGGCGGGGACCATTCATGCCGTGCCGTACAGGCGGCGATCATGTTACAGCGGGGCTGGGGAGAGGAGCGGGCTCCCTGCCGCCGAAACGCGCCGGCGCGCGTTATACTACTCCTTGCCCCGGAAAACACCCAATGGAAAGCGCGTGATATATCCTAAAAATTTGAAAAGGTGGTAGCGCAAGAAGACACGGACGGAGACGAGAGGACAAGGACGGGTGCTGAACTTCCAAAAACATTTATTGTTAATGAATCACGAATATATACATGCTGTCCGAGCCCGGTGTAATCATCTGCGCATTCGTAAATATGCCAACTATTTGTCTGACAGCGTGATGGATGCCATGTTGACACATCCCTATGCTTACACAGCTTTTTTTTCCTCTCCTCCATCGATGATGGAAATAAAGTTCAAGTTCACTTCTAGAAATCCGTTCAGATTCTGCGATTTCCCGTATAACACTAGTTTTACTCTTCTTAATAACGAAAGTGTTTACAAGGTCGGGCGAACAGTCCCTGCAAGTCAGACAATTACTTGCCAGAAAACCTTCGAAATCTTTTCCTTCACGCGGATTTTTTACATTGTTTGCGTCCTTCCTTAACCTATCATTAGCACATCTCCCAGTATGGCCAATGTACACTATTCCGCACCTTAAAAGAATTTCATAGACTACCCCTTATGCGCATTCAATAAAAGGCGGCCTGTGCTTTATGCCGCAGTCACGTTACTGGCTTGCTTCCGGGTCGGTCATCCTACAAAGCTTTGACAGCTTATGGGGAGCAGCGAACACTCGTAGCACTGAGCCACCTTTTCCAAATTGTGGGATAGTGTGTGAACCTAAGGTATTACAGCTACATTCTGCCTACGCTGTGCGCGGGCTTCGCACGTTTGTGGCTTTGTGCGCATATTTCTCAGCAGGTTCCCTGCAGTATTCTTAGCAAAAAAAAAAGCCCTCCTCCATTGCACCCTGTGACAGTGGGTGTACAACGAAACGATTGCCGACGTTAGACGACGTTGCTCAGAAACCAACCACCACTAACACCACAAGCGACGTACGTAACGCGGGCACGCATGTATACGGAAGTGCAGCATACATGGCCCCCGCCAAGCGCAAGAGCCTTATGGAACTAAATGAATGTTTGAGGGTAAATTGTCAGAAAATGCGTAAAATACAACTTAAGCACAAGCTTCAGACATGATAACTTCGGATTGCAAATCGAGTATGCGGGAAAACATAATTCTGTTACGCGGAAACTGAAAGACAAAGCCCTTTTCTATAGCTGCCATTTGAGGACTGTCTGAGTGGCCACGGCCGGTAGGTGGCGGTACCTCAGATTAGTACCGCAGAGAAAGGCGAAAAAAAAAAAAGCGAGCTCGCCATGCAATAGGCTGCATAAACATGCAGGGCGCCAGAAGAAAGGAAAAGCGCTTATAAATTGAGGAGCAGTTAAATAGAGAACAAATAGGGGTGTATGCGGTTATAAAAACGCACCTTAGAGACTTAAAAGATGCACCAGTCATTGAGAATTATGTTTGGGAAGGTTGCAACAGAACTAAATCGAAAGGAAAGGGAGGGGGGCCGGAATGTTCAAATGGGAAAAAGCATATTCAAAGTGTCAAGGGCATCTTTGGTTTTCAGGCACAATGAGTGGAAATAAAACTTGGCTGGGCTTAACGTATTTATGAACGAGAAAACATTGCAGAGAGAAGAACCAAGGCTTAGCGGAATGCCTAAGTGCTGATATTAGGCGTTTCGGAAATAATGCCGAAATTACCCTGTTAGGTGACATGAATGCCCACATACAGGATCTAGACGTTTATACCGACAACAACAGGAAGTTATTGCTGGACCTTTGTGAGCAACGTAACCTCGTTATCGTAATTACGGCCCGTAAATCTGATGGTCAGATCAGATGGGAAGTTGGAAATAGGCAATCGACTATTGGTTACTGTCTGATGACGGAAGATATTTATGATAAGTTCAGATCAGTTGAGATAAGTTGAGCCATTGGCGAGTAAGACTGTAGTAACACAAGGACTGGCCATAAACGCACCATTTTGAAAATGGGATATGTAGTTGTGAAGGAGAGCACGGAGCGAAGAATGGCCAGTCCAAATTTGAACGCTCAACAAATAACAAATATAGCCGCGGGAGTCGAGAAAGCCAGTCCAAATTTGAACGTTCAACAAATAACAAATATAGCCGCGGGAGTCGAGAAAGAACACGGCAAATGGCCAAGCAATAAGTGGGAATACAGTGAGCTTCTAAATGTAATGACGAGAGAAATTAGGAAGAAGAAGCAACACGTTTGTTGGAAAACAAAAATGAAGTAAAAAAAGCTGGTGGAACAGCGTGATACCCGAAGCGATCGATGAACAACAGAAAGCATTACGAGAACATAAGCAGGCATAGAAAGTGCAGTTGCCACAGGTTGAAGTAGACAGAAAATTAGAAGTATACCGGGAGAAAAAAAATCTATTGTTATAATACTGGTTCAAGCAAAGTTCAAATGTGAAAGTGAACGTTGGTTGTCGGAAATACGTTAGAAAAAGAAGGCCGCGCCTAGAATATTTTGAAAACACACAAACTTATTAAGCAGAAAGTCTGGAACAGAACAACATGTCCTAGACTAAGATAAAAAAAAAATGGAAGGGGATGCGACATTAAATTACATCCGAAAAATAACGACCGAATCATTCCAAGGCAATGATGAAGTAGTTTTAAAGAAGAAGAGCGTTAACGAGAACTAGAGAAACTTCTAAAGCGCACAGCCATAGGGTTAGGCGAGGTTCCCGTTAGGCTGATTAGCGAACTAGGATCAAAAAGTAAGGAAGCTCTGTGGGAAGCAGTAGAAAAAGGCTTACAAGATAGGCGAATACCAGACAGCCGGAGACAAAGTAGAATGAATTTAATGTATAAAGATAACGGAGAAAAGAATTGAATTCACCCATATAGACCGTTGACCATTATATCGGCAATATACACGTTAGCAATACAGGTAATTAAATTACAAGTGCAAACATGGGCAGAGAATGGTATGGGAGAACTTCAGAACGGGTTCAGAATAGGCGTCTGGATGATAACTTATTTGTTCTTATTCAGTGTATTGAAATAACCAAAGAGAGGAGACTGTTTTATGGGGCTTTTTTAGATATTACCGGAGCGTATGACAATGTAGACCACAAAATTTTGTGGGATATTCTGGAAGGCATAGGCAACGACTTTATATAGCTTTTGACAGAGATCTACCTAGAAAGTACAGTTTGCGTTGAATGGGGAGGGATGAGGAGCGAGAAGCAAGTTGATATCAACTAGGGACTGCTGTTTGTGATGTACATGGTAAGTATGAAAAGGCCGCTAGAGGGAAGCAATTTTAGGTTTTATCTCTCATACAAACAGGCGGTTAAAATAGTAGAGCAGTAGCTTCCAAGTTCGTTTTATGCCGACGACATTGTGTTGCTAGCTAACAAGCGGAGTGTTATGCAACGCCTGGAGAATATATGTGCACATGAAGGTGAGAATTTAACATCTGAAATTTAGCGTTAGGAAATCAGCTTTTATGGTAAACAGTACTCAATGAAAACAGTGAACAGACAGTATCAATACAGGGCCAGGAAATACCTCGAGTAAAAGAACACAAATACCTCAGTATACACTTAAAAAAAATCCACGCTTAATCTCACGCTAAACTGTGAGTTTTAGCGTGACGCGCATGTAAATGAGGCGCGGACAAAGACAATTGCACACGGTAATAACAGGTGTACAATAATGAACAAGTACAAAGGGAAACAAAACAAGATTATGCAATATTTATGCAATACTCCAAAAAAGAAAACAGAACCTACATGCTAACGTGCATAACACCCAAAGTACTGTTCGACTCACTGAAGAGGTCAAAATTATTGTTTACATAAGCTATATACATATTCGTATAGAGCTACCAATCCCTCCAAAATATTACACAGACGCACGCACGCACGCACGCACGTGCACAGCACACACGCCAAAAGGAAACAGCGACGCGCTCACAGGAAGCGCCCGACAAAAAAAAAAAGAAAAAAAAGGAAAAGTGTGGGGAACAGAGGTCGTATGCGCTGTCGCATCTCCCTCTCCCAGAAGGAATAAAGAGGTTCTTGGAAAGCAGGGACGGGCGATTCTCTCTGTCAGCATCAGCTCCCACCAGCGAGGATGGGGCGAGAAAGCGAAGCGGGACTTTCCTTGCTGTCTATTTTTTCTTCGTCACGCTCAACGCCGGCTGCCCGCAGGGGCGCAGGCGAGTTCCCGCCAAATGGCGCGGGGGCGTAAGCAGTTGCGTGAGTTGCCGCCAAATGCTAGCTCTGGATGCCAGCTCGTTCCGCGTCTCTTGGTAGACTAGTTGGTGCATTTCTGTTATCATGGACTGCGCATATAAACGCAAACTTCACAAAAGTGACATGGAGAAAAACAGCGCAAGCCCTTTCCATGCAGTGGAGCCGCCGTATCTCGCCGTTCAAAATATGCGTACTCGTAAGTGGCATTTTAATTTCACGTTGTGTAATGCATGACTGTCTTTTTCATGTGAACAAAACTCGCTTTGTATTGCGTAAATGGTTTTGCAACGTATGATAAGCTCCTTGTCTTTTGGGCTTATTTTTTCTGACAGGAAGAAAAAAAAAAAGAGGCTTTATATGAGAACGATCAAGCGTTCGAGAGTTGGGACAGGGAAATGTGAGACGTACTTTCATGTATATATTTCTAATATTATTTTTTCGTCTTGTATTTTCCTTAATTTTTCTCTAGGAAACACTGGAACGACACTGCTTAAATTGAAGCACAGTGTGCGAATGACCTGCTACGCTCGGAACTGTCGCCACCATTCGGGAAGAAATCAGGTAAGACGCTTGTCTGGTTGTCATTGCGGACAAGTCATAATTAATTAGAAGTTGCTTTCGTTCCTTCCCACAGATGAAAAAACAAAACTGTATATGCCTGTACGATATACGTCTGGTGCATTGCAAGTAAGAATGGATTGTGTGTGGCACATCTCCGCATGTGAACTAGAGTAGATCTAGGAACATCAGACAAGAAGCCGCGTATGTGAAACCCTGCGGATAGCCCATATGTAAGTTGTTCCTCAATTTTTCTGTTGTTGTATTTTCGTAGTTTACGTGTAATACTTTGTCACCGCGGTCTCGACGTTATGTATACCTATACATTTGTCTCGTGGCAGTCTGCGTGCTATTTTGTTTGTGCAACTGTGTTGTATTCATTTATCGCGCTGCCTGGATGTTTTTTTTTTTTTTTTAATGATATTCTGAGCCAAGCCAGTAAATCTATCCTTCCTGTCCTCATGTTTCCTTGGGCGGCTCTAAAGTGTATCTTAGAGGAATATTTAGCTTCAGATTCCCGCATGGAACAGATGGTGATTGACATGCTGTGTTTTCTTTTTAGAGAAACTATGTATTCATGTTTATATTTGGCTGATTTTCATTTTGTCATTCATACAATACCGCAGCCATATGTCGTACTGTCATAGAACGTTGTTTCTAGATATATTTGTTTTATGTGGTTAAAACATTTAAAACGAGAGCGATCATATTTCTTATCCTGACCATTATTTTTTACAGACCACGATAACCACGTATTTGGATGTCTGGTTTAGCTCTACATGCGCTGGTTCGTGCAGGTGAACTTTTTTCGAGATACGGAGGAACGGACACCGGTCATGCCGTGCGCACTCTTCTGCAGGGCATACTTACAAATGAAGCTGCACTGCAGTTCAGCTGGAAAGGGTCGCAGGGGAGGAAGCACGCCTTCGTGAAGCTCCCAGCCATCACGAATCTCATTCTAAGTAAGAAATATGGCATAACAATCAGCTTTCTTGTGCACGTTGCGAACATCGGTACCAACTGCATGCTTCGTTTTTTTTTTTTCTTCATTCAAACAAGCTGCTGCCTATTGCATCTTGCTGCGTCCAGTATTAGCACTTTCTTTAATAAAATAATGCCGTAATAAGTGAGTTCTACTTGCGGCGTCCATATTTTGTCACTGCTTTTGAGAAGTTTGTTTTGCTTCACCATATAATATATGCTGTATATGCTGTTTCTGCTTTAACCCATGTATGCAAACTGTTTTCTGCAAAACATAGACCTATCATCGTTGCCATCATGTCAGCAAGTATATGTATCATGCCATAAACTTCCCCTCTTGCCTCTCCAGACATTTACCTATTCACCTCCTTGTGCCGCTTGGCGCTCCGGGCTCCGGCGCGTTCTTTGTCTCAGCGTTTCAACTTGGCTGTTTCATGCAGTGCTCACGGGAAGCAACAAGACGCATCGTGGTGTAAATAGCCGCACTACCAGTAGTGCGGCTACCAGCCGCACTACCGACACAGTAGCCACTGTGTATGCGTGTTTTGTTATGGTTCCGTGTTGAGTTCCCCCTATTGCTAACGACATATAAATTATCAACTATCCGGTACTTACACGATTTGTGTCGTCCAGCCACTCTTCCTGACATCTTCGATACTGATTTGCACGTCCCTAATATTACTTTGTTATCGTTTGTTTATCTGGCTTATGATCTTTTTTATTGTTTCATTTCTACAAATGGAATGCGACTAACCAACTGAACTATAAAGCGGGGGCAGCTTTCTTATATGTGCCGCTTTATTGCAGCATCTGTGAGGAGCACCTTCCCAGACGCTTCACTGGCTTCAGTGGCTGGAGTCACGAAACGCTGGTTAGTCGGAGCAGCTGACAGGGATGGAGGCCGGAACGAGAGAAGGCGTCGTGACCCCGCTTCAAGCCCACCATGAACTAGCATTTGAAACTTTTGTGAACGTGTGGGTGTACATATCCAAGACAAATACAAGAAATAAAGACCTGTATAACAACATTTTGCCTGGCATTTATGTGGCATGAAAAGTATAAAAAAGCGTTGGCTTTCGTCTGGTACTTCTATGCCGGCCACCACACAAGCGTGATGCATGATGCGCATGCTGTTGTAAGTGCATGATGCAAATGCTACGATTATTCGGGGCGTCAAAAGCAACGTCGGCTTTCAGCACCGGGCCGGTGCAATGCCGACCATTATTGTCGTCAGGGCCATGGCTGGCCCGCGTGTGGCATGCGCTCGGCTGCGTTGGCCAAATAGAATGGCCCTACGGCTGGCCGACTGACTACGTACCTAAAGCCTTGGTAGGGCCTCGTATGGGACGCCGTCGGCCAGGTCGGCCACAGTGGTCGGGCCTACATCGATTGCCGACGATCGGCCGACGTTAGGCCAATGTCAATCCCCAAAGCTGGGCCGCCCTTGGTTGCCGAGGTCGGGCCAACCGTTTTGCAGTCGGCCGGAGACGTCGGGCCGACTTTTTGCCACGGTCTTTTTGTTGCTTGGGTTGATCTTCGGGAGCCTTCGGTTTTGGCTCCCCAAGATCTCAGTCCCTCAGGACTCAAATAAGGTTCTTTCATGTCATGTCATTAGTTGATAAAATTTGCAGCTCCACGTCACGTTTCGTCACCTTCATGAAAAAGCAAAATTGCATTTTGCAAAACTTCCGTTTCTGGGCACAAATTTCAAGCCACGTGAGCTCTCCACAGCCAATCAGAGAGTCAACATTTAGGACCTTTAGGATCACTCCGTGTGTTTAGGATAATGGCGTGCAGCCGCCATGCCGGGTCGAGAATAGCGCCCAAGTAGCGAGTGCAGAATTTTCAAGAGAGGAAACGCAAGCAAGACAGACGTATTGATTAATGTTTGGGGACAAGATATGCACTCAAAATGTGCAAAATTTTCTTAGAGTGTGTGGCGCACGCTGCTGAGCTCGAGGTCGCGGGTTCGATCCTGGTGGCGGCAGCCGCATTTCGGTGGGGGTGAAATGCAAAAACACGTGCATTCTGATTTTATCCACTGTATCAGGAAAACCAAATCTGCAATCAAAACTCTTGGTCGACATGGTGGTCGTGACGTCACAAATTTTTTCTCTTTCGATCACTACTTTGATTGCATGCCCGTTTATATGCGTACCGCCGTTGGATGGCCGTTGGCGTAGTTGTAGGAAAATTCAGCGAAAGCATGGCCTTCGAGACTAGCTTTTATTACTGTGAAAAAGGTCGTCTCGTCGCCGGTAGACGTTGAAATGTGAACACTGTCATAGTCTTAAATAAAGTTATTTACTAAATTATTTAGTTGTTCTATTACTACAAGTTGTGTCGCACTATATTTTTTCTTCTGACAGTTGGCTGCGCTCTCTAGCATACAAATTGTGAAAACAGAAGATTAGTTTCTTCTGGTGCGCAGCGTTCTGCTGCTTGTTAAAGCATGCATGCATGTAGTGTTTCGTAGTGCGGTGCAACTGGAACTGGCGTGGTTTTCCTGATGCAATGCACTTCTGATCGAAAACAGTTTCGATTGTGTTGTTCGGGACTGTACTACGAGATGTTCATAAAGTGAACAAAAAAATCTTTAAAAGAAGCAAGAGCGCGCTGTTGCGATCGTCGACATTCACGTGAGGTCTGCGCTAGTCGCGATGGCGAGCAGGTATCTTCAGATGGGAAGGCGACTTGAAAGAGGTCTTCTAAGGACGTGGCACGGATCAAGATTGTCTCGAAATGAGGTTAGTTGCCAAAAATTACTTGTTGGTCTTGTTGATGTGCTGTCGTAGATATAGCCTTCGATCGGCAAAACGTCTGTCCATTGTGCGTGTTTTATGACCTTGCATAATAATTTACGACCGTTAATTAATTTGCCGAATACATTACCGGCGTGTTTCCCACTCATTTAAAGAAGGGCGAAATGCATACCCAGGCTCTGAGCGTAAGCGCTTGCATACTTTTGGGGTAACATTTGTATGCACTAAAGCCAGTAGAATGGGGTATCTTGCTGCATCGATTTAAAAATATCTGCAGTGCAAGGCACACAGTTCCCGTTTGGCTTATTGGAGTGAATTCGATTAGGAAAACGAGTCTAGGATAACTAAAGTAAGTGATGTTTTCATGCTTTACGTTTATAAATACTGAAAGCCTGTGTGGCATGTACTGTCGGATTCGCAATGCTATGGGATCTGCAAAAAAGCCGAAATTTCCAGTGCTTTGGTACGCGTGGTAGAAGTCAGAGTTGCAGTTTGTGATATTGTGTCAGCAGTACGGTGATTCGCTCATTTGCAGGTCACGGGTGCCCACCACGCGGGAATTTTCATTTATTTTTCGCAGAAACCGCGCCCCACTTAATGAAACGCGCTCATTGTTTCTCCTCCATAACAGTGGTGTGTATCCCGACGCTAGGTGTCCACGGAATTTGTACTTCGCGTATGCTACAGCCTGTTCTGCTTTCTTTAATGAATAGAAACCAATAACAACTCCATCCTACTGCTACAAACACTTGTGAATGCTGTTAAGTCATTGTAAGCTTTCAATCAGGAACGAAGATCACCAGCATATGCACACTACATAAAATGTACGACTGGCTGCATGTGCAGATATGACTATCCACCAATATTAGTTGTGGCAGGACAAGGACAAAGGGAAGAACTGAGGTCTGCTCGATTTGCCTGCACTTTCACAATTAGCAATAAATGTGCTGCACTTCATTATTTCTTCAACCCCTAGAGACACTGTGTGCACAATTGTGCACACCAAGATATTGCATCAAAATCAAAGGCACCAATGAAAATAATATTTAAAATGTGTCGCATGTACCTTGAAACACTTCTGATTGTAATTGTTCTGTAAGTTTGAATGATATGTGCAAAATGTTTTAGTAAAACAAGTTGGAAGGTAGACAGCTGGGTGTTCGCTGTTGGTGTATGTCATACTGTGCAGCGGGTTCCTTTCTTTATTGTTTTTCACAATGTTTTGCATTGAGCTTACATTTCAAGTGGTTATACGGGGGCTTTTTATGGTAGACATGAAATACTTGGTGTTCTCATATCTGGAGTTCCTGTGTAGAGTTCTCTAAGGGAGTCTCCATTCTGTAAGATTGACAAAACTCAATGAAGAATAAAAAATTTTTTAATCTGTTCTAAGGTACTATGCTTTTCATGATCCTGAAGATACAAAAAGTGTCATGAAACTAAATTTTCACTGGACATAATCAATCGGCACCTCAAAGGGTTGATGAGTGAAACACAGCAGCATCTCCACATCTCCCATTTGTTTTGCGTGAGTGCACACTTCATGCAAACACAGTTTGTGGCATGTCGTGCACTTGAAAGAAGTAGGTATTGAAATCTTCAAGGAAATTCAAGGCTCCCTCTGCATGAGCGTGAAACTAGCACTGAAATTGCATCACCTAGTTTATTCAGTAGCAGGTAAATCTGCTTGGTTTGGATCTCTGATGAGAGGGTGATGTATGGAATAGGGTGTTTGCACTGAAACTCTACTGCGGTGCCTTGACCCAAACTGGTGGCAATCGTCATATTTGTGGTTGCTTCGCAGCATACAAGCACTACCTGGTGTTACGCAAAGGTCTGATATTTTATTACATGTAATGCACTTGGTTATTGCATCACACGTGTCGTTTTGCTGCTGCAAGACAGTCAGTCTTAAATGTTTCACTGGATGTGCTGTGCGAATGTGCAATAGTGAGCATGGGGGTGCAGGTGTGAGGGAAGCCTTAATATATTATTTGATCTCCGAGGATACGTGCTTCCTTGGCAGGGCGCATTTGCAGTGGTATGATTTAGGGTTATTCTAATAGGTCTAGGAACAAGTGCAACAATGTCAGCATTTGAAAGCGGCTTTCTGTGACTGCCTACATAGCCAAATGTGTAAACAAGCCTCTGCGATTCAGGTTGTGCAGGTGCAGGGTGCTTACATTGAACTGCATTGGGCTTCAGCAGCAGCCCATATGCTCGAAACGACTTCTCCCTAAATGCATGAAGGTGACCCTTACAGAAGATGAAAAATTAGTTCAGCGTTTAGGCCAGCCTGCACAAGCCCGTGAACCCTAACAGGTACACAGCCAGAATTGCGCACAATGCTCATGCTGGCAGTGGGAAGCAGCCCTCGCTTTGCCACCAAGTCATATAAATGGAATTTGCATTGAGTGCGTGCAACTGCACGCAATTGTCTGTGTGCAGCTTGGCCGGCACACAAGCTTTTAAACATTGCAAAATCATGCAGCATAGTTATCTGCGCATGAAATGTGGATGGAGCGCAATGCTGAGCGGCACAATAATTTAAGCAGGCAACTGTATGAGTTTGATCACCTCCCGAATCACAGGTGAAATTTGTTTCTCCATGATGGCAACATCGTCGTCTTGGAAAATGTGAACCCCATTTTGCCTGCAACTTGTAGTCGTCTAGAACTGAGCGTTTGGCAGGGCAAAACAAACAGGGATTGTTTGTTTTGCTTGATCATTGTCTTTGCAGGCTTGCATCACTTCAATTGCCTCTAAAATCACTAAATCACTAACATGTGCTGGCTTTTACACTGGCCTTTGGAATGAAGTACAGATAAGCTGTTCATCTTCCGTTGTAAAAGCTACCCTCATGCATTTATGAAGAATCGTTGCAGGAATACAGGCTGTTGCTGAAGCCCAATGGAGTTCAGTGTAAGTGCTGTGTACCTGCACAGCCAGAATTGCAGAGGCTTGTTCACACATTCGGCTACATAGGCACATAGGAACCCTTCATTTAGTGCTGACATCATTGTGCTTGCTTCTTGTTGGAACAACTATGAAACAATGTACCACTGCAATTTAGTGCCTCCTCATGTAAGCACATACTTGGAGATTTATTGATATATTTATGCTAAGCTCGCACCTACACCATCAAGTGAAACATTTAAGACCAGTTGTATTGCAGTAGCGGAACCACACGTAATAAAATAAATCTTTGCATAACACTGCGCAGATCGCATTGTTGTCTCCTGTGGAGCAACTACTAATATGACGACTTGTAGCAGTTTGGTCAAGGCACCACAGTGCCACATCGTGGCCGAGTTTCAGTGCATACACCCTATAGGGATAAGTGTGGGTTCATGTATAAAACTTTAGTAGAATTCTTGAATTGTCCATTGACAGATGAGCAGAGCATAAAATCAAGTGAAGTTTATATGTAACAGGTATGAGCCCCTTTGCAGGCCCCATTTTAATGTTATATGAAGCCACTCTGTGGATCTAAAAGGATATTTTTCTAGCTATGCTTACAGCCTTCCAAATTAGACTGGATCAGATCATTGCAGGATTTTTTTTTATTGTATAACTTATGTACAAGGATTACGAACTTGAGTGTAGCTGATGGGTACTGCTGTACCACTGCTGAGTAGATTGGATTGAACCTCGACTTAAGGCTAAGACAAATGTTTATTCACTTGCTGTACTCGTGAGGCCAGTTTAAAGGGCTCCTCACCAGGCCACAGCAAATTTTGGTTGTATGCTGGAAGTTGTTACATGCCCTCTAAGGAGTGTTCTACTGCAACAATTCTTCAAATTAGTTCATTAATGGCAGAGATAGAAATATTTGAAATGGTGTGAACCCATGATTTCAGGAGGCGAGCGTCACCACCAACATAAACACTTTCTCCGCTTGCCCCGTCTAGCTTCGGCAAGTGAAAGTTCTCCCCCCCTGCTTTCTCCCATACCGGAGCTGAAGGATTGCGTGAAGAATATGTCACGGGCCCCGCCTTCTTTCTTTTTTTCTCTCTCTTGCATGTTTTTTACTGACTGGGGCGCTTCCGGTAACGGTCTGGCGCAAGCTGCTGCGTTTGTCTCGTTTCGAGTGGTGGATGATTTTGTGTGGTCTGAACGAGAACACCTGATCAGCACCACAATCACGGGGAATGTAGGCATGAGAGATTGAAAGAGTATGATTGTGGCACTGGAACGCGGTAGAAAATGAGATAGTTTCGTTCTTTGCGTGTGCGACTTACACGACATGGGAACGAGCAGACAAAACGGAAATACATCTCTCTTGCTATGGTACAAAGTAAAACAAAAAAACGCAGACATTCAGTTTGTATGTTTTGTTATTTTTCTAAACTTTAATTCGTCTATTGAAGCAACCGATTAATCAAATAACTAATGTTGCCTTGAATAATTATTGAAATCACGTGTCACTTTGAGTGACCTCATAGCACTGCCATGTACATAGGCACACTTGCGCGATATAACTCGACTCTCCGGCTGGGAGCACGGCACCGAGAGAAGGGCAAATGGCATTTGGTTTGAAATTTACATGCTTTCTGCAGCGTGTGGGGATGTAATACTTAGCAGACATGATCGTTAGTGCGCATTGTGTGCACTGCGCTTGCCAGCTTAAAATGGCCAGAGCTGGTGAGGGGCCCTTTAAAGGGATACTATAATACTTCGATGACTACTACGAGTTATGCTTCAAATGGGTATTTATGCAGTGGAGTTTTGAATGTAAAGATGAGGCATTGCATTTGCAAGGAGTGATTGTATATAAAGAACTGTTGTGCCATTACCACCAGCCCGGATTCCGAATCTACAAGATGCAGAATTTATCCTGCGAGCGCCCTTTGGACAAACCCGGGGCTGCGCCGAAAGGCACAGCGCCCTAATTCTCCCTTGACAAGTCAAGATGCTGAGCCGTCAGGCAGCGGTGTCCTGCGGAGAAGCATCGGCGAGCAACATGTTCAAACGTGCCGCCAAGTGCCAGACAGCCCGGCGCCGTACCTCCCCTTGCCTGGAGGTCACCGCGCCCGCCAACTTTGAACGGGGGGGGGGGGGGGGGGGGGGGCCAGCGCGGTCGCTGGTTGGACCTCTCGGACGACCGTCGAGTGCTCGCTTTGTATTGGGCCATTTGAGTGACAATGGTTTCTCAGGGATTATAAAGCCGCGAGGCGGCCGCCTGAAAAACCGGATCCGCCAACCCACCGGGAGCAGAGTGGCGCTCTCGACTGGAGTGAGATGTCACGCATTTTCGCCGTACGTCGCCGTGCGGGAACAGTCGCGTTTGCTGTGAGCTCTCGGCCCCAGTGCCGATCCCTTCATGTCCTGTATAATGACCTGTATATAGTGTATAAAGTCCCTTTTGTAATTCTCACCGACGCCTGACTCGGAGTCTTCGCTACCAACGCTCTGTCACGAAACGGGTGACGAGCGCTGTGGGACCACCTCAAAGTCGTAATAGTGGTGGCACTGGTGCAAAGTCGTAACAGAACCAAACTTGTGTATGGCTGAACAAGTTTTATGAAAATTTTTTCATTTCACTTGTTCAGTAATTACTTAGGAAGCTAGCTAGTTTTACAGCATGCCACTCAGAGGTGGTTGATGATCACAACCCATGGTGGCTCTATTGCCACAGCAACTTTTTGCAATTTTGAGAACACATTCAAAGACCCTTCCAACGCAAGTTTGTTTTACTTTTAGATGGGTAGGTAAAAATAATGTTGTAAGCAAAAACAAATGAAGTAAAAAGGAAACATGATCTGCAGCTACATAAAAAAACAAGGACTCCAGACATGAACAATATTCCTTCTTTTATGGCAACATCTAAGAGGGTGGAGTGAAGGTGATTCCATACTCTCCTTGTCTTCGGAAAAATAATTTCAAATGCAATTATCCTGGCAGGAAAGAAATGATTAGATATTTGAGTGGTCAATGCAGATGACAAATGCAAAGGGTTTGAGATGTATTCACATCGAAGTGTTTGATTATGAAAGAAAATGTTATGAAAAATTGACATGAAATTTTTCTCATCAAATATGGAAATCAATTAATGGGTTTTATTAAGGTGGCACTAAGAATGGGAACATGTATTCAGCATAAAATGAGCTGGTCAGTTCTGAACATATCCTAAGGGTGGGGTCCTGGGATCGATATGGCTGAAGCATTCACAAGCTTTGGGCATATTGACATTTGATCTAGCATAAATGTAGTGTAATGTGGTTACTTGATGAAAGTATTGGTGCAGATAACATAGGGTGTCATTAGAGTTGTTAGCAATGTAGGTTGTGTGTAAATATTATGACAGATCATTGGATATGTAAATGCCAAGGTATTTGTAAGTACTAAAACACTTTAATTATGGTTTCATTTACAGAATAGTCTATAAGTTCAGAAGACTTGGGAAAGTGCGAGGTTGTCTATTTGGCTATGTTGAAGGTAATTAGCCACCTACTACATCGCTTAGGTACGTTATGATTGGCTTGAAGAAGAGAGTGATAATTTTCATTAGTTATTCTATGAAATATGACATTCGTTGGCAAACCACTTTATGGATGAGTTGTCTGGACAGTCATTAATGACTTGCACTGAGCCTTGAGTTAAGCCACAGTCAACTGCAGAGGAGCATGGCCTTTTGCGAAGTCTAGATACATGCAGTCAGCTAGTATTCCATTAGATGAAGCTGGAAAAACTTTATGGCTAAAGGGTAGGCATGCATCGCAAGAGTAATTTTTTTGAGAACCTCATTGAAACCTAGTAAATAAGAGTTAGATTCCAGAAATGTTAATAATTTTTCTGTTATTGCATGCTGAAGCATACTGCAAGGAGTACCTATTACCCTTTCACTGTGAGAGGAGGCTTAGTTAGGTCATAAAAGATGCAAAATCAAAACGTGGGTGGTGACGCTGCCTTGAACTTTTTGCGATTGCTCACCATGGTGTCATGGATTTTGACAGCAGCTGCGTGGGTCAAGTTAATTGTTTACTGGTAAAGAGGGACTCATTGCATTCCAGAAGAACCAACGCCTCATCCTAGCAATTTAAGAAAAAAATAGCCCAAAAGCAAGAAAACACACTCAAGTTTGTTATGTCACACTGACTGTACCAATGCAGAGACTTCAGTGCAGAATTCATGTAAAGGACATGTAACCATTATTTTGTCCAGTGTCCTATTTTAATCCATTTGGCCTAGAAAAATCTAGGCCAAATGGATTAAAATAGTCTTTTGAGTACAACTGTTCAAATAGTGAAATTTTTAGATCAAATTGAATATGAATATTTGAAGAAAGAAAGCCGTTCGAATATTAAAATGAATGTAGATAATTTTCTAAATTCTAAACAACAAATTTAAAAGATGGGAGGTGGGGAGAGGGCATTTGAGATAAAAAAAAGGCTTGTTTACATCATTTCATACATGTAATGCCGTTCAAAGCTGACTACTGGTCAACTGAGGAGCTCATAGATTGTATCCGGTGCACCAACACAATAACAGTAATGAAACACAGGAACAGCATGTCGCCAGATGCAAGGGTGTGCTGTGTTCATTGAAGAAGCAAAATGTAGTACTGCAGCACCACACATTGTTTTAAAAGGACGCAAACGCAGCAAGATTGTCCAAATAGTAAATTGTTTTCCTTAAATTGAGAAAACAGTGTTGAAACGTGCTAAAGGCAAGACATTCTTATTGAATGACTAAAGATTTTTTAGCCAAAGTTATGGCTACTGCACGCATTTGTCGAACAACTGGTGCCTCTGCACAGCAACTGTGGCTGCTCCTCTGTGGCAGAATCATTCGTAACAGTCACCATTTGCACCTGTCATTGTCCCTGTAGAACCCCTTAAATGCTGTTGTTCCTTATATTCAAACAAAAACAAATATTTGACAGCTTGAATAGTGAATTTGGTAGTTGATTATGAATTGAATAATTACTATTCAATTCATATTCAAACTTTTGATTATTGGTACATCCTACTTTTCAGGTAATGCTTTCTGGTCTAAATTGATTTAGTGTTGCTATTTAGTGTCCTTTTAAAGGGCCCCTCACAGGGCTGTGACATAATGTTTGTTTATACACTGAAAGTTTTAAATTCAGATAGATTACTGGTGGCTGATGACGTCGATTTCACCATGTTGAAATAGTTCCTCAGATACATAGCAATATTTGTTAAGTAGCCCAGGAAAAGGGATTTAAGAATCAGTTTCTGTTTTATTACCCAATCCAAAAATGTGTCTTTTGATGTAACTTTGAGTAAACTAAGGTATGTGTGTCATAGTGAAAATTTACCTTTCGCCACTTCTGAAAAAAAAAAAAGTATGCAGCTTGTGATTGGTGCGCATCAACATCAAATTTTTGTGATTGAGCATCAGCAGTAAATCGGAGCATTACATTGTCAGATTTACGATGCCACATCTGAAGGATGATAATTAGAAGTAAACGTCAGCAACTGTTGGGCGGTAAGCTTTGGTTTCATCTCTAACTGGTTTTATTCCTTTAAAGCACACTTCAAAAGGTCTACTCAATGGAACACCCAACATGCAGAACAGGGCATTTTTGGCAATGTTTAGAGAAGGAGGAATAAAGTTTATTTGTAGAGGCCGAATGGGAGGAGGCCATCAGAAGCACGGTACTCCGAAAGCAAGCCCAGGCTATCCAGAGGGCCCAGGAAAGAGCGGAGCGTCACGGCGTTCTGTCCTTTACGTGGGTGCGGCCAGCAGCTACAATGGCCTCCCGTTAGGAGGTCCTGACAGTAGCTCCTCAGGATGAAATAAAGTTTGTTGTCTGTCTGTCTGTCTGTCTGTCTGTCTGTAGAAATGAGCTAACGATCAAATCGTCCGAGGTGACCGCCGTCCCTAATCCAAGATGCCGTGGGCCTGAGCCAATAGCTTGTCCCTGCTCACTAGACAATGCTGGTCGTCAGGGCTCGAGCTTGTCAGCTGGGCTTCCCACTGCTCGATGGTTGGTCCGGTGATGCGTGGTGTCGATGGGTTTTGCCCACACTCCCATACCATGTGGTAGAGGGTATTGGGTGCAGAATAGAAGGTGCACTTGTAACTATAGCTCGTAGGATACATGGCATACAGCAGGGTGCCGTGCAGTAGGGTGCCATGCAGCAGGGGGCCGTGTGGAAATGTGTCGGTCTGTAGTTTCTGGAACATCACCAACTCTTCTTTGGTCACCTTGGGATGCGGGGCTGGGTAGGTCCTTCTACCTAGTCTATAGTGGGCCAGGATGGCGTCTGCCATGGCTCATGAACCCAGTGGGATAGCCCGGAGAATGAGATCTTGGGCAGCAGCGTGAGTCGCTACATTAACTGCCAGGGACTTGCATCCCGGGGCCCAGACAATCTATATTTCTTGAAAATTGTCTAGTTTCTCGAGGATGCTAAGGGCTTGTTTGGAAATATGGCCCTTTTGGTGATTTCTGCATGCTGTTTGTGAGTCCGTGATGACTGTGATGTGATCATCCTCTTGCTTTGTGATCTTGTGATCATCCTCTGTCGTTGCTGCCAGGGCTATCGCTGTGTCTTCCACGCAGTCGATGTCTGGAGTGTTTAGCAAGGCCTCTGCTACCTTTTCTTCTTGGCCTTTTATCACCCTGACAGTGTGGGTCGCTCTGTTCTTTACTTTGCCACGTCGGTGTTTCTGACTTCTCTTTTTCTTGGTCCTTCGTAGGCCTTACGTAGAGCTTGTACTCTCGCTGGCCACCGTTATCTTCTCCCTGAGAGGTAGAGGGGGGGGGGGGGGAGAGAAAGCTTTATTGTTGCTCAGTGGATTACCATGCAGGTGGCCTCAGTCCAGGCTGCCTCTGTCAGCCAACTTGATGGTGGTTGAGATGTACGCTACCAGGTATTCCTGTTCCTGATATGTAGTAGCTGTAGTCAGCTACCCGGGGTTTGGTGGTAGGGATAAAGAGGTGGGATAAGAAAGTAGGAGGGCGTGGGTGGCATATCCACAAAATATGATAGGTGTTTGGCTGGTCGCCGCAGTGTATGCAAGGAGGGGGATATTCTGCGAGACCTTGGAGAAGGTGAAGGCGGGCTGAGGTTGGAAGGGTGTCTGTTTGTGCTCTGTGGATGATGGTGCCTTGTTGACATCTTATGTGGGGGTGTAGGGCAGGGAATAAACGGCGGGAACGCTTGTATGGCTCGATGGAAGGTGAAGCTGTGGTGCTCGTCTAGGTAGATCCAGGGATGACGGGAGCCCAAAAAAGAGTTTCTCGGGCGAGCGGGTTAGCTCTTTCATTACCCGACATACCCTGGTTTATTTATTTATTTATTTATTTATTTATAGATACTGCGATCTGAAAGCAGATCATAGCAGGGTGGGTATACATAGAAATATACAAGCATGTGAACACATACAAAATTCATCACATATGCAGGCATTTTCAGACATTGGTGAAGAATACATAACATACAAGAAAAAAGCACACAAGCAGATAACGCACACGAATTCATAACATTTGCAAGCATTTTTCAAACATTGATAAGGAATTCTGGGTAACAATATCAGAATTAAGATTATTCCAGTCTGTTATTGTCCTAGAAAAAAAAGAATATTTGAAACAGTTATTCCATGCGTTCATGGGGGTTATCGATAAAGCATGCCTTCGTCTCGTGTTATAACCTGATGAGTAAGTAAAGAACTTGGAAGTGTTAACCTTATAATGCCCGTTTACAAGTTGAAAGAGGAACTTTAATTGACAGAAACGGTTGCGCACAGTCACCGGGGATAATCCACTGCGTCTTATGAGCTCACCAACAGACGCGCGGCTGTATGAATTAAAAACAAACCTAACTACCTTATGCTGTACACGTTCCAGTTTTTTAATATTGGTTAAAGTGAATGGGTCCCAAATAATTACGGCATATTCCAACAACGGACGAATGTAAGAATTGTACGCCAGTAAACGAACACCAGACGTAGATGATTTCAGTGAGCGTCTCAAGAAAAAGTTTACGCAAAGAATTTGCAACAACAGTATCTATGTGCTTCGTCCAGGAAAGCTCATTGGTTATCCATAGGCCCAAATATTTGTACTCTCCTACCTCTGATAGAGATACGTTGTCAACATTATATGCAAATTGAAGAGGTTCTTTCTTATGTGTGATTCTCATAAAAACAGTTTTTTCAAAATTAATAGACATTTGCCATTGTTCGCACCAAGCAGTGACGTTTGCCAGGTCATTATTTAGACGCACCTGATCATCAACAGAAGATATCTTTTCATACAAAATACAGTCATCTACGTAAAGTTTCACGGAAACTGAAAGTTCTGCGACTATATCATTTATAAATAATAGAAATAAAAGTGGTCCCAAAACGGATCCCTGGGGGACTCCAGACGCAACCTCTGTGTTGTTAGAAGTATTGTTTAAGATGACAAATTGGTGTCTGTTAGTAAGATAGGCTCTGATCCATGTATCTGTTCATTTTTTATATAATGCCCTAATTTATGGATTAATTTGTTATGTGATACCTTGTCAAATGCTTTATGAAAATCCATGAACACAATATCTGTTTGCTTCCCTTCATTAATTGTCTGTGCAAGATCGTGAACAGTCTCAACTAATTGAGTACATGTAGAAAACCTATGCCTGAAACCATGTTGGACATCTGTAAGTACCTTGTGCTCTTCTAAGAAACCTAATGTGTTTATGAATTATATGCTCTAAAATTTTGCATGATGTAGATGCAAGAGATACTGGTCGGTAATTGCCAATGTGTGTTTTTTTCCCGGATTTATGTAAAGGTTTGATTTCGGCTGTCCTCCACTCATCCGGTAGGGAACCATCGCGTAATGACCTGGTGAATACGACATACAGGTACTTAGCACACCATTCCGCATAACGCTTTAAAAACGCGTTTGGTATTTTATCTGGTCCTGGTGACTTTTTAGTATCAATGTTCAATAGCAAATTAAAAACGCCGCTCTCAGAAATGACGTCAGATATAACAGGAAGCGATATAGAAAAGTTGGGAAGGCAACCATTATCTTTGGTAAATACCGACTGGAAGAATTTGTTAAAAACAGAACAAACGACTGTCTCATCACTTACACATTTGCCGTCTATCATGAACCCACTGGTAGAAGAAGATTTAGGTGTGATTTGGCGCCAGAATCTCTCGGGAGTCGTTTTAATAAATGACGGCAGGATCGTTCCGTAATATTTTTCTTTGTCGCAAATTATTTTGTTTTAGTTGTTCTGAAGTGCCTTCTACAATAGATTTTAAGGTTACATTTGTTCTGGCTTTCACTTTTAACCTTTTAAGCCTTCGCTGTAAGCGTAACGTCTCGCGAGAAATCCATGGGTTACGGTGCACAGAAGATTTTGCAATTGTGGGAACGAAACGTTGGATACATTCGGAGACAATTCCCCTAAAAGAAAGCCATAAGTCATTTACATTAGAAGTACTGTTTCTGAAGTCATCGAAGTAGAATGCAAGCATATCCAGAATAGATTCATCATCAGCACGAGAAAAATTGGGAAACAAATGAACACCGTTTTTGTGATCAGGGTAGACATTTGACAAGCTCAACAAGACAGCTTTGTGATCAGAAATGCCGTTTGTCACTTCATAGGTTATCGCATTTCGGATGGCGCCACTTACAAAAAATAAGTCCAGAATTGAGCCTACGGTTCTCTGTACTGTCGTGAAATTATTTACGATTTGCAGTAAGTCAAACGTGAATACAATATCAAAGATTGTGTTATATATACTGTGAGCAGAATGCAATGAAAAGGTGTGCCAATCAATGTTTGGTAGATTAAAGTCCCCTGCCAGTAGTATTTTGTCATCTGATTTTACATGGCAGTGCATATATTCCCTTAAGTTTTCAAGTAGCGCAGCAGAAGAGTTTGGAGGCCTATCAAAAACACCAAGGATGAAGCGGACCTTGTTGATGTATGCTTTGCAAAAGACAGCTTCAATATCTTGCGCATCGGGCATACTAAAAAGTTGTATTGATGATTTGTACAAAATGGCCACTCCTCCACCTCTTCTGTCGCGGTCATCCCGAAAGACCTTATAGCCCTTAGGAACAAACTCACTGTCAAATATTTCACTGCTCAACCACGTCTCTGTAAGCATGGCAACGTCTGCATCATGCGAGAACAGCATGCCCTCAAGTTCTACAGCTTTACTGACGACGCTACGACAGTTTATGTTTAAGATTTTGAATGCAGGGCTGGTCTCTTTGTGGTGTCATTTATGGTTCTTCGGGATTTTATATCGCTTGTTTTTTGCATTATCCCATCCAAACATATCACCGTTAATGCTTAACTTATCAAAAACCAGCTTAACTTTAGCCCCATTAATCTTTTCCTGTGATGCGCTTTCCCATAATTTCTTTCTGACATCACGAATTCTTTTCGAGTAGTCTTCGCTGACTGAATATTCTGAACCTTTCAATTTCGGGCATGCCTTCATTATTAAAGTCTTCTCTCGGTAGTCATGTAGATTTATGATGGCAGGACGATTCCTGTTTGATTTCCTACCTATTCGATGGCATCTTTGCATGCTCTTTATCGTAACACCAAGTTTTTCGCTAAGAATGTCCTTTGTTATTTTGTCCGTAAGTTCCGTCTCTGTTTCCCTTTCCTCTTCTTTTATGCCGTAAATAAGTAAGTTATTCCTACGGCTTCTATTTTCCAAGTCGTCAGTTTTAGTTAACAGGTGTGATACAGTGGCTTCCAGTTTATTAATAGCTGACCTCACATGCTCTACTTCTGCTTTTACGGTGTTGATAGTTGCCACCTCGTCTTCCAAATTTTTGATTCTCTCGGTCAAACCATTTATTTTTTTCTCAAAGGAGCCCTGTTTTGCAAGAATGTCACTGACAGACGATTTCAGGGAACTTTGACCTAATATAATCTGCTGGAGCATTTCCCTTTCAGTCATGTCTGGGCCTGGGTTTGATTCAATATCACCGCATTTTAAAAGATCGTCTTGGGAAGAAAAAAGGTATGCACAAACACTCTTTATACGTAGTGGGCTGGGCAGCAGCAACAAAAAGCGGTTGTCGCTACGATAGCAGTAGGCAGATAAGTAGTTACTAACCTGCGCAATGAAGCAAAATGGGTTCTTGAGCATTGTGCCTGAGGTGCTGCTGCCAAGCCCACTGGTTGCAACCGGCGATGGGAAGCTTCTTATATAGGGCATGGTGTCCCCGTGATGTGACGTCACCGTTGACAGCGCAGACGCAGACACGTTGACGGAAGTCAAGATGAGGTCTTTGATCAAGCAAAAATCAGCTCGTGCTGGATGCTCGAAGCCAACGTCATTTGCTTGGTAAGAGGGGGATCGGGCGAATCCTTCACCGAGATAAAGCGGTTGTGCGGGCAGCAAGAGGGTAAAAACCTGCGCAATGAAGCAAAATGGGTTCTTGAGCATTGTGCCTGAGGTGCTGCTGCCAAGCCCACTCTGGGATCCAAACCTGGACCTGGGATCCAAACAATTTCAACATGTGAGTGTAGGTCGCGTTGTATTTGTTGAGCGATGTTGTGCGGGAGTGAGTTATGTATCAGGCACCGGCAAGCTGCCATGGAGTCCGTGAATGTGATGGGTACAGAGGTAGTGGAAGCAGAAGAAGCGGGGGTGATAGCTGCGGCTATGGCGTGCAATTTCGCCGTGCATGGGTCCATGGGAGGAAGAATGGCTGTGTGGATGGCATGCGAATGTTGATCTGTGACTGCTATGGCCGTATGTGTTCCAGACGTGGTGGCATCTGTGTAAAGGTAAGATCGGTGTGGATTGCGGGCGGTGTAGCGGATGTAGTATGCAGTGCGTTAGATGTGTCGGGCTGAATTTAGTAGTGGATGCATGTGCCGACGCAGTGGTGATATGTGAAATTGTGAGCGAGTAGCATTGAGGAGAGTAGCTTAGCATATAAGGGGGGGGGGGGGGGAACATGGTGGCCTAGTTGCATGAGAATGCGCCATCCTTGTCGTGTGAGAAGATGGTGGATTTCCTGATGGCTTCTGTGGATGGCCACAAGTTCATCAGCCGTGTTGTGACAGCCCATTTCGAGCAGGCGCTGGTTGCTGGCATTAACCCTTTCGCTGTCGGCCATTTCTGGCCGTGACGCACCCCCAGTGTCGGCTTGGTTTCAGGGAGCGAGCATAACAGGGAATGAACATAGCAATTTATTTTTGATTATGATTGGTATACAAATAACATAGTCAATGCAATATGCACATTTTAATGTTCTGCAGCTGTTATTAGTAAACATCATCATCATCATCAGCCTGACTATAACATCCATTCAACATCCGAATCTGACGATGCGGAACTCATCTCTTCGTCGCGTTAGACGCTGTTCGAGTCCAAAGCCGAGCTCGGCTCGTATTCTGAATCGTAAGAGCCACCGCTCCGATGAACAGACGAACGTCTCGAGCTGCTCAGCTATCCGAAAGTAACCGCGCGCAGGGAGGATGCGCTTTCAGTCGCCCGCGCAACGGAGATAAATGGGACGTTGTGTGATCAAGAAGAGGGAGATGGAAAAAAGCTAAAACAAAGTTCGAAGGGCTTTACGTTTACTGCTGCAAGTCGGAAACGAGGGTGCGGCGAGAGAGCGAAACAGCAATCGAGTCACCCTTTTTGGAGAGGCAACGGCGACGCGTGCGCCTGAACTTGACGCGCCGTAGCAGACACACCAACAGAAGAAAATAAAAACCTTCAAACCGGCGGAGATGGCAGAACAACCCTTGAACCCATAACCACGCGCGCGACGCATGATCCAGCGAACGCGGAGCCACCGCGCCACTCGGCAAAAAGAGAGGGGGGCGTGGCAGTCGCACCGTACTCTTCAATACGTGTATTAACACAGGCCGGGGCGAAAATACGAACTTGTAGGAAGAGTCAACAGATGGCGTGGCCAAGTCCGGGAGCGCCAGCTTTGCGCTCAGGCGCGAAATTTTGAACGCGCGACAGAGAACGTACCGGTACGTCAGTGACACTGTGCGGGGGAAGCGCGATGACGTACCGGTACGTCAGTGACAGCGAAAGGGTTAAGGGGAAGCTCCATAGCCAACTTGGTACCTTTACGTATCAAGGTGTCCAACTTGGTTTTCTGCTGCTGTGTAAGTCGAGTGTACGGGAGATGGTAGCGGAGGTGGGAAATTAACAGGGCATTGCAGAGTCTGAACATGTCCATTTCTTTCAGCCCACGAGAGGAATTGGAAATACGACGGAGCATGCCGAGAACTTGCTCGCCCTGTTTTAGGAGGTGATTGACAGTGGCAGAGCCACCACCATCTTGCTGGATGTGAAGTCCCAAGAGGCGAATAGTTTTAGGCTGTGGTATAGGGAGGCTGTTATGTTCTAGTTTTATGTGTGGCGGTTGCCATCGCTGGTTATGGACTAGTAGTAGTACTGATTTGGTGGAGGAACATCTCAAGCCAATGTGGGTAGCGGCATGATGTATGTTGTTTAGAGCATGTTGCAGGGTGTCTTTTATGGGACCTGCTGAGCCGCGATTCAACCAAAGGGCAATATCATTGGCGTATATAGTGTAGGGTAAGTCTGGGATGGTGACGAGCGCTCGATGTATGTGGCACATGGCGAGCTTGAAAAAGTGGGCGACAGTACAGAGCCCTGTGGAATGCCGCGTTGGGGATGGTCGTAGTTTGGGGATGGGATGCCACCTAAGCTGAGACGGTATGTACGGCTGCGTAGAAAGCATTGGATGTAGTTATATAGCCTGGCTCCACAGTGCGTTGCTTGGAGCTCCTCTAACATGCTGTCATGATGGATGTTATCAAAAGCCTTTTCGAGATCGACTACAAGAATCGCCTTCAGTTGAGTGGTGCTGGGGGTGGCGAATATTGCTTCCTGGAGTTGGAGGAGCGCATCCTGGATTGAAATGTGTTGCTTTTACCCAATAAGGGAGGGCAGGAGGTGTTGTGTGTGAAGTTAGTAAAGGATTATTCGCTCCATAAGCTTTCCCGCACAAGAAGTGAGGGAAATGGGTCAAAGATTGTCAGTGATATGCAGTTTGTCCGGCTTGGAGATGAAGGTGATTGTGGCCGTCTTCCATTCTCTGGGTAGCATAGCATACCAGAATGCCAAGCACCATTCATCAGTTTAAGTAGGTTCTCGTAATCTTGGTCGGCTAGGTAGCGAAGTTGGTGCACAGCAAGATTGTCTGGGCCTGATGCCGTGTTTACACGGGTTGCTGCCACAGCTTGTTTGAGTTCGGCTAATGTGATGTCCGCAGCTAGGGAGGTGTCATTAGCTTCGTGGCCAGTGCAGTCCTTATATGCAGGTTGTGTGAGAGTGGCGATATATTTTGCCCGGCTTGGTAAAGGGGGTTGGGAGATGTGTATTCGTCCAGAATTTTGGTTGGGGTCATGTGTGCGGTGGTTTTGGCTTGGGAAGGATTAAGTAGTCCACGGACTTGACGCCACACAGACACAAGGTGCAGGGTGTCGCTGAGTTTATCGCAAATGCTGTACCACTGCTCTCGTGTAAGAGAGTCCGAATAAGTGGCAATTTTGGCATTAAGGAGGGAGATGCGTTTGAGCAGGCGGCGGTTACGCTTGTTTTGTCTCCACCTGTGAATAAGGCCTTGACGGGCCTCCCAAAGGTGGAGAAGACGGGCGTCCGCCGCCGCCGCATCCTCTGATTGCTTTAAGGCGTGGTTGTAAAGCTGAGTGCAATGATGAATTTGTTGCATGCAAGTGTCATAGACGGTAGGGGTGGGCTGTCTAAGTTGGAGTCCTTATGAAACTTACTCCAGTCAGTAAGTGAATGAAGGTGGACAGATCGTCTGTAGTTCAGAACCTGAAGGGTGATCTTGATAAGTGTATGTTCGCTACTGAACGTGTCGTGCGTATTGGTCCATGCGGTTTTGGTTGGACCTTTGAGGAGGGTGAGATCTGGAGCAGTGTCCCGCTGCACAGAGTTCCCGTGACGGGCGGGTGAGTCGGGATCGTTAAGAAGGGTGAGTTGTTCTTGCTGGATGACGGTTAGGAGTTTGGTGCCTTTGGCACTATTTTTGTTGTATCCCTATCCTATGTGAGGTGCATTGAAATCTCCGGCGATGAGGTGAGTGAAGATTCACGAGGATCGGAGACATGCCGTTGATTCGAGGAATTCGAGTTGATTCGAGGGTGAGACCTCTGCAGTTCCACTGCCAATTGTGCAGTGTATCACCCATGATGGTCAACTGACGGTGTTGCAGGTAGGGGATAAAGGGCTGAGCGAGTGCTCCCAGATGTTTGCGGACACGTCTGAGATCCGCTTCCATTCTAGTTAAGTGGAGGGAGAGGGATGCAACCTCCGCTATGAGAGATGTCATGTTGGAACTCAAGGTGTCAGCTACTTGATGGAGTGTGCGGGCAAGTTTTGCCTCAAGCGCTGTTTAGAATTTGGAAGTGAGTGAGGTTATGGTAGCTTCGAGTTTGGCATCAAAGGATGAAGTAATAGTTGTGAGCTTGCTATTGAAGCAGGTTTCCATTGCGGTGATAGCAGCTGTGATATGCTTGTTGATAGCATCAGAATTAATGGCATGAGGTATCGGAGGTACATGTGAGGAAGAGGAAGAAGAACTGTCATCAAGATGGGGTTGCTTGTGAGGAGGAGGATTGGACTCGTCCATGTTTTCTGTTGCTGGAAGTGAGGCTACAGGGGCTGGGTCAATAGTAAGTGTATGGGATGCATTCGGGGGATAAAGTACAATAGTTTTTGTCAGGGCCTGGTGATAATCTTGTGTGTTTTGTTTGGCTCGAGTATGGAGAGAGGTAGTTGGGAGAGGGTAGGGAGGGTGTGCTGACTTACCAGTGAGTTCTTGAAGGCTGGGAGCGGAGTTGAGGGGGCTGCTGCGGCAGCGTTTAGGAGTGTGGCCTGTTGCTTTAGAGGGGTTACATCCACGAGGGGGTTCCACTTGTGTCTTCGTTTTGGACGGTGTGGTCGAGTCCTGAAGAAGCTGTTGAGAATGCGGAGTGGAGTTGATGTTGTTAGAGGAGCGGACGGTAGATCGGTCTTCGCGTAGGCTGAGCCGTTTGAGGTAGGCGGCCTTGCGGATGGCAAAATCAGCCTTTTGACATACCTCGCACCCGGGGTCATCGGCAGCGTGATCTTTGCCACAATTTGGACTGCCAGGCTTGCACGCGTGCGGTATTTCGGGATCTGGGATGTCAGTGCCACAAATTTTGCAGCGGGGTAAATCATGGCGTGGACAAATGTCTTGTCTGTGACCGATGGCCAGGCATGTGTGACAGAACTGCGCCTTGGGGTGGTGAGGTGTACATCGCTGCACCCCGTTCTTGTAGTACACTGTGTATGGGACAAGTGTTGGTCGCACACTTGATTTCAATTCTGGCGTCGGGAATTTTCCAGCATACTCTTCCGCCTGTCGCGAGACTGCGGCAATGAGGATCTTGAGCTTGTGGTTTCTTTTCTGCTTCTTCCATCTCTTCAAAAGCCCTCGTCTGGCTTCCCAGAGGTAAATAAGTGTGGGTTGACTTCGGGATTGTTCGCAGTGGGTTGGATGGTCTTTGTGTACGTGGTAACCAAGCCCATCACGTTCTTGGTCTACTCCTCAATGTTCTCGAGGCTTCTGGGGTGTTCATCTTTCCCTAAAGCGGACTAGTCCATAATTTTGGCCTGACCTAATCTCACAGGGGTTTTATGGTGCATGATTTTGGTCTGGATGATGTGATGATCACTGCCCAGAGTCTCGTTCAGTCTCAACTTGCCTTAGGCTAGTAGAGAAGGTCAGGCCTGGGCTGGTGTCTGGAGATGCTGTTGCCGATTCTAGTTGGTATTTGATAATCGATCCACAACGTCAGCTAGTGGTTTTGTGCCATGTTGTGCTTGTCTATACCCTTCTTGCTTGTTGGTTGCTGTGTAGCCCCAAGGCACATAAGGAGCATTAAAGTTGCCCATCACAAGGAGCTTTTGACCCTTGGAGACTTTCTTCACTCTTTCGGGGAACTTTTCCAAGTCCCTGAGGGAGTTGTGTGGCGGACTGTATACATTCAAGATGTAGAGGCTCTGCAGGGTTTTCTTGTGAGCAACCGGCTCAATCAGAATGTGTTCGATTCTGTGGTTGATTTGGTGTTGCTGAGTCATGTGATGTTTCTTGATCAGGACGGCCATTTGGGTCCTTCCCTGGGCAATGTGTGTTTCGTAGCCATGCATCTTAATATTATCTGTTTCTGGTTCCTGTAATGCGACGACGGCAGGCTGATGTAGGGTGTATAGGTGAAGTAGATTTTGCTGGTTCCTATTTATTCCTCTGCAATTCCACTGCCAAATTTTGAGGGCTTAGGTCACTTCTTTCTTCTTTGCTATCTTACTCGCCATCTTGGCTTGCCAGAGTCTTATTCATCTGGGCTTCTCTGATGGGGTATTTTGGCTTTCATTTTTGCCTGCTCTTTGTTCTTTTCTAGGACAGAGATGCATTGGCTGAGCTCATTGCCCATCTGGGTGATCTCCTGGCGGTGCATTTGTACTGCTGCTTGGACGGTGGCTTCCACAGACTTGCTTATGGTGTCAACGGCCTTAACTAGTTCGGCCCGAAAGTGCTTTCTCAATTAGGCCTTGTCTTCAGCTTGGGCCTTGTTCATCTTTTACTCTATTCCCAATTAGAGGTCCTCTGTTAGGGGGAGTATGTTCCCTCGGCAGCATTGGTGTTGTAGTTGGTTGCTACTGTTTCTGCAATTGGTTAATGAGTTTTTGGAGCTTCTTAAGAGCTTGTTCCCTGACCTGAGCTCTTCTGTCCCTTTCCTCCTGACATCTTTCTTGATCTTCTGAGATGCTTCATGAGCACTTCATTCCGCTTCATCAAGTCAGCATTTTGCCTTCGGAGGGAGGAGGTGGTTTCCTTGTACCTCAAGTTTCGCTGTTGTGTGAGCAATGAGGGAAACAGTCAGTTTTCAACTTGGGACTGGCTATCACTTCCACCCAGCTGATCTGCTGTACTTGTTGTTGCCTGGGCAACAAGTTGCTGTTTTTGTACTCTTTGATGATTGTCTTTGTTGCAGACTTCGACCTCGCTCTAGACTGGGAATGCCACAAAGACCTGGATCAGGGTCTAAAGAGGCCTTCTTTCAGCTGGCATCCTTCACTCTGGATATGAGCAGGCCTCAATACTCTGCTGCTTTCATTTGTTCCATATTCCGAGAGGCTTGCCCTTCTCTTCCTTGTTATAGATGGCCACGGCCTCTTGATTTACTTCTTTCCCTCACGTACAGGGGTGGGTGTTTTGGCTTGTCTTTTCTTGCACTCCTTGCTTGCCGTCTCGTGAGGTCTGCCACATAGTTTGCACTGTAACTGGCAATCATGGTCTGCTTGTTGGGTTCTGCACCCCACACCGGTTGCATATATTTCTGTCTGGGTTGTGGTATATGATCTGTGATATGGGTGGCATCGCATGTATGAGCTGGCCACCTTCACATAGAAAGGGATGTGCAGACCTTTGAAGGTTATCACTGCTGAGGTAGATTTGCCAAGCATTCTCACGTGCAGGATGCCACAGTTGTTGGCTGTTAGAAGCTCTGCAAGTTCCTCCGTCGTACATGCAGTGATATCGTGCACGACTCCACATACTGTTCCTGGGAGGGGTTTGACGTATGGCGTCACCTCATATGTGGCCATTCCTAGTTGGATGCTGTTGATGGAAACGTGCTTGAGTGCGTAGTCCTTGTCTGTGGTGATTGCAATTATCAAGTTCTGCTTCCACTGTGTTTGGATGATTACATTTGCGCAGAATTCTTTGAAAGGGTAACCACTTGCCCTTGTGATTCCCTCGGTGATCTTCTCCAGACAGCTGGACAGCTTGATGCCAGTTCTTGGTCAGTACACCACCTTGTAATCACTATCTGGCAGCGGCGGCGACGTGTGCTTCGATGGTGGCTTGCCATTGCTTATGGTTCCCTGTACTTGCTACCATTGCTGGTTGCTGTTGGCTTGCATGCTTGCTTGTACTCTCAGGTTGCTTCTCGCATTCAATCCTCCTTGCAGGTTCTGGGAGTTTCCTTGCTTTCTTCCCTCTTCTATGTGGTCCTCTTTTGGTGCTGTCTTGTTTTTCCTCGCCTTGATTGCTTGGAATCATGGGCCTGCTTGACTTAGCGTCTTACTGCTGCTCTCATCGAATTCCATGTTGCTCTGTAACGCTCTCGACTCTTGGCAATTGCTCTCTATTTTCATTTGCGTTGCCTTTCCGGCTCGCCTCCCCTGCTATTCTCGATGCTTGTGAGGCCATTAAGGCCCCCTCCTGGGACGCGTGCGGCGTTCGGAGAGTGGTGTTCAAATGTGTTAAGGTGCTCTGTGCTCGGTGTGTCAAGGTGAAAAAAAAATCTACTCACCGCTGTAATTCTGGTATCCTTTGATGCCGCTTGCCTTGTTGAGTTCGATGACACAAAATCATAACTTTGGTTAAGGTTAACCACAATAACTCGCAATAAAAGCAGCAGCCCATGTGAAGCGTATTCACTCCACTCGGCCCCTTGGTTACTTTTTCACACTTGTTTAGAACATTTGCAGTTTCAGAAAAGTGTTAACTTCTACCATTTGTTCAGAATTGAGCTCCTCCAGCAGCTGCTAAGTCTTGACAGAGATGATCGTGAAGACCTTTCTGCTCTGAAATGAGTGCTATGTCTTCAGCGCCAACTAGGGAAGACGTAGAAATGACGATACTGCAAGATATGCTATCTGGAGTGCAAAATCTAACAAAAAGCTAACTGCCAGAAATGCACTCTACCTTTGGCTCACAAAGATGAAGAGCTGCTTCACTGCATGGAACAAGCACTGGAAAGACTAACCCTTTTGATGCAAAAGTGTCGAGTGGCCAATTGAGCAAAAATGCCAGCGTCTAGCACCAGTAGCAACAAAACAGCAGGTAAATTCCCATTGGCTGAAATGCCACATTACGAGTGCCCCTCGATGGAGTTCCCATTGGCTGCAACGCCACCGCACGAGTGTGCCTCGAAGAGCAGAGCGGGCGAAAGGGAACACCTGCTGCCTCATTAGTGCTCCAGGTGTTGTGTGAGGGCAGAGGGCATTGCCGTGATGCCACGCCACCCTCGTTCTCGAAAGCTTTCGAGAATGAGAGCGAGGGTGACGTGTGTTGTGAATGAGTTGTGAATGCGAAAGCATTCACAACTTAAAAGAAGTGCTTGGGTGTCCTCTGGGTTTTTTTGTTTTATAACCAAAGAACAGTTGTGTGTTGAATGTTGTTTTTGAGGAAACTGTTCTTGCAACATGTATCCCTGAATGGCCTTTTGAAACTCCTAGGGTATAACAAAAACGTTCAGTGAGGTGTGCTGCGGGGCTCATTAAAATCTTTGTTGAAACACCTGGTACGTTCTTATGCAATCATAGCCTCACTATGTGAAGTCTCCCAGTACAGAAAATGTTGGTGGTGCTAGGGTGCTGCTCAAGAAGTTTTCTCAAGCGCTTTGCTGTGCATCTTTAAGGAGGTTTCATCATTGTGAAATTGTTTTTAGTTGACACCCCGGAAATATTGAATTGCTCTAATAAGCAACAATTAACCCTTTCTGGCACTAATTAATTCTGTTGATTTAAAACTTACTTGCACCACATTTCTTACATCTTCAGAATCGTAAAAAGTATACAGCTGCAGAATAGATTAAAAATTTTCAGTTCTTTAGTGAGTTCTGTCAAGTTTACAGAATGTGAACTCCATGCAGATTCACTACAGAAACATCAAATATAAGAACATCAACTGTTTCATGTCTAGCAGTCTTGAAAAGCACCTATTCAGCCAATTGGAAATCATGCCTGATGCAACAAATTGTGAAAAGCAATAAAAGAAGTGAACCTGTTGTATACAATGACATACTCACACCGAGCAAAAATACCCAACAGTCTACCTTCCCACTCATTTTACTAAAACATTTTAGACATTATATTCAAACTTACAGCACAATTCCAATCAGAGTTGTTTCAAGATGTATCCGACACATTTTAAACATCATTACTTTCATCAATGCTGTTGATGTTGATGCACAACCTTGGCATACGAAATTGTGTACACAACGCCTGAAAGGGTTAATGTGAAGTACATGAAAGGAAAAAATTGTCATCCACCTGAAAGCAGCATGAAGCTACTATTTTAAATAATACTTTAGTCTCCGTCTGCATAATTTCTGGAAGCAGCTGTTTTGTCTGGGAATTTTCTTTTAATGCTCACAGATGTAAATTCATTTTCAGATCTGCACAAGGATTTTGACTTTAAATGGAGCTCCACCTACATTGCCACCACTGCACTTTTTATTGGAGCAGTGGCAATTGCTTTGTGAAAGACCACCAAAAGGCTTTGAAAAGTACTTTCCTGGGCCCAAGAAAACCCAGCAGAAGGAAGCAGGCGAGCAGACAAGGGACAAGCCATCTGGAAAAGGCAAGAAACATGCAGGAAGCATAAAGCAAAACAGTGTTCTAAAACTCTTAGTACCAAAAGCAAATTGTTGACTCAGCTCTGTACTATAACAATGAATGCATGTCAGTTTTCCCATTGTTGTTTCATCCATGTCTCAGTTATTGAACAGAAGTTCTGCTATCTTAAGTCTTGTTTGGAACAACACTGGGATTGTTTGCATTAATGAACTTACATGTATAAGTCAGCTTAGATGTTCTTAAAACTCCTGTTCGGGCCACTCCAACTTCCGTACCATGGCAAGTTCAGTGCATATGGGAAGGGCGTTCATCCTGCATTTGGAATTTAGCTCATGCTCACAGGACTATGCTTGCTTACTAGTCTTTGCTATTTGGGATAGCCGGCCATAAAGAGGCCTACCTTTCCGTTTTTCAACATATCTATAAGCGAAAATTATTTTCACAACTTTGCTGTAATCTTCGCCTTATTCTGAAAGTTGTGAAAATCATTCACTCATTTATTGTTTGGCCCATTGAATAACCCTACTGTGTGTGCGTGTGTGTGTGAGAGAGTGAGAGAAAGGAGAACAATAAGAAGGGAAACCGAGGGGCTCGTTTATTTTTAATCCGGACCATTTAAAGGCAACAGGCAATGAAGCCACATTTGGCCAGCATTTTTTTCATCACGAAGTATTACTTAGTTAATTACTTTCAATTAGTGAACATTTTAATTATTGCTTGAATCGCAAACATATAAATTGCAAAGTTGTAGGGCACCTTAAATAACCTTCGAATCAAGCATTTATTTCGTGCTAAAGTGGCCCTGGTTGTTTTTTCCCAAGAAAAAACAAAAGCCAGCGAAATACGCGAAATACGATATAGATGCGCACTCGCATGCCGCTTCTCAAATGCCTACAAGCAACCATTGAAAGATATACGGCTGCATTCTCTTATTGCCACATCATACAAGGCTCCACAACGCTTATAAATGTGTCAGCAGCGTGTTCTCTTGATGCCGCGACCATCACATAGCGTGAAGCCTTGTATCGAGCTGCCGCCGCTAGTAAAGCCGTGTATCCGTGGCTATTTGCTTGGGAATGCTTGAGTAGCGGCCCACGAGCGCCTATCGATTTCGTATTTTAGATGTTTCGCGCGCTTTCGTTTTTTCTCGGAAAAACCAACGAGGCAAAGCTGAGCACTAAACACATGCTTAATTCGGAGGTTATTTGAGGTACTCAACAACTTTGTAATTGATATGTTTGCGATTCAAGCTATAATTAAAGAAGTTCACTAAATAAAAGTAATAAATTAAGTAATACTTCTTGATGAAAAAAATACTGACCGTAAGTACATACGACTACAGCTACTATGCAGTCGGTATGATTTCTCTAGAGCTCCTGGGTATGTTTAAAATCTGGGTCCAAGTTAGCTGGGACACCCTATATATATAAATAAAGTACCTACTATGGTGTCAGTGGTGCAATGATTGTGGTGTTCTGGTGCTGAGCAAAAGGTTGCAGTATTGAATCGTGGTTCCGGTGGCAACATTCTGATAGCGGCATAATGTGAAATTGCTCATGGGAACTTCAGGCTCACAATAAAGAACTCCACGTGGTCAGAATTTGTCCACAACTCTCAGTCCGCAACTAGTCCATAGTCCACATTGCAGCTTTGGGAAAAAATGAGCAATATCATTTACTACTAAGAGGGAAGAGTTAGCACAAGTTGCCCACCCAAACTGACCAGACTTAAGGGGCACCATAGGAAAACAATAAATCAATTTAGACTGGTAAATTATTCTTCCAAAACTCTATTTTTGCTTATTTTGCTGTGATAGTTTGATTATTAGAAAAGGAAATGAAGGTCAAAGTTCCAGTTCTTAAAATTGCACACCGTATCTCCAGCGCTGGTATGTCACTGTGGTGTCACGGATTTCAAGTATATTTATCTCTATTTGGGCTGTTGTTGCTCACTAAATGTTGTTGAAGCTTGCTAAGTTCTGTCTTTAGTTCTTTTAGAACACAGTGTAGCGTATCTTTACCCATAAAAAAGTTAACTTGGCTCGAGCCAATGTTGTCAAAGTCCATGACGTCATGACAAGCTGGTGCGGCAATGTCAAGGTGGCATTGCCACCAGTCTTTTATTTTTACATCTTTTCTGGTTTACCTAGCCTCCTCTCACGGTAACAGAGGCTTTATTGGCACTATAGAAGAGCAATTTACTCATACAACTCAACCTATTTTTCTCTTAAGTGTCCCTTTACGGACATTGCATCTGTTCATTAGCTAGAATAAAGTAGCCGGACACTCGCTTTGGGCCGTTGTCCTATGACACTGCGATTTGTCCCATTTGTGTATGCCTGATTTGTTTGAAGCGCTAGTACAGCTTGGAGTTCAGAAAACAGGCCTGGAAATTTTAGTGCCCCATAGCATAATTATTGGCATTGAATGCTACAAATTAGCAGCTCAATCACTAGCAAGAGGTGTGTGCAAGAAATCCTTTGGCACCTGGTGGTTCATAGTAAGATGTGAGGATTAACAGCCCTTTCGTAAAAGTGACCACTCAGTTTGAGCACAATAGTAGGCAAGAAACCATGAATGCTCTCATTGAAAGTCAAGTTTGCTATTTCTTTGCCTATTCAATAGGGCGCTTTCAGCATCTTTGATTTGCTGAAAAGATGACTTTTCTTAACTCTAACAATGTTAATATGGAGCTAAACATTGAAAGAGTGCCATAAAGCATTAAAAAGGTATTGTTTCTCCCCTCCCCTCATTGCATCTTGTGTTGTGGTAGCTCTGTCTGTTTTAGGCTTGAAAAGTCATGAGACGAGGGAACGTCTGGCTCTCTGAAAGCCTTATCATTGAAGACAAGGGAGACATGGATGCCACCTTAATGCATCTCTGTTCTCATTTTAGGGTGCCCCAGCTGAGCTGCAAAATTCTGCAAGACCGTATTCAAGCTGTGTTATGAGCATAAGTGGGCTCTAAAAGTGATAATCAGGCTTCATTATTCATATTGGATGCCTATTTAGTCTCGTAATAAAGTTTAATTGCAGCCTTACACACCAATTGTAGCATTACCAGACTGCACTGAAATGACCAGTTGAAGATACCGTCATACCTGCCAAGTCTCCAGAAATATGCGGTAGACTTCCGGATTTTGACTATTTCTTGCTGTTGTACGGTTGACAAGAAAATCTCCCAAAAATTTCTATTGTGCCCCGTTTCTAGCGTCGTCCAGTGCTTTGTCTGGCCACATTTGCAAAAAAAAAAAAAAATCAACCCAATTCAATTTATTTAGAAGTTCATGATGCATAGCACTGTTATAAATTATTAAGAAAATAGTAGGGACCCTACAGGATGTTATTTCGTTAGCCGCAGCACTGCTCTTTACACTGACAGGGGTTGTTTGGTGCCCTAGTGGCGCTAGTTTCATTCAGCTAGTGAGTGAATGCTGTGTTTTGCAATTACACTCTTAAGCAAAATTACACCTTTGGGTCGTATCTTTCCACACAACAATAATTGTCATCGTCTTGTCCGCATTTCCTTTCTTTAACACTGCGAGCTCGCTACTTCCCAAGTCACGAACGGCATGCTGCGCGTTATCAGCATGACGGAGCATTCTTGACAGGAAAGTAGCGAGCGCAGCGTTTTAAAGAAAGGAAACACAAGCAAGACAGATGAAGATTATTGTTGTGTGGAAAGATACGACCCAAAGGGTGTACATTTGTCTGAGGGTGTAGCAGCACTAGACTCCACCGTTCTCCACAGCGTCGGCAACTTTGGCATTGCGTAAGCGTACTTTCAGTCATGGCTTTAAGCAAGGAGCGTGAGCGCAAAAATTCAAATATTTTATTGTGGTAGAAATTACATGGACACTTCAAGTGAATTTTTGCTGTTGGCAGCGCTATGAGGTTCTGTATGTATTTAGGTATATGTATCCTGTATGCCATGCCATGCTATATGACATTCGGTATATGCGGGTTATATTGCCACACCATTCTATCACTAAAGTTAACAAAGTTGTTCCTCGGAATTTTTAGAATGTCAGCCCACAAACAAACGTCATGAAACAAAACACCGACAGCACATTCCTTTTATCATAAATCTTCTTAGTCTTAAATATTAAAAGTTCGAAACAATTACTGAAAGCTGAAAATGATGTAATTTTATTGGCACGGCTTTGCACTACTTCCGGGATTGGCCAAGGAAAGACGTTTGAAACATACCAGATACGGAAAAGTGGTGGTAAAGTTGCTAAGAAAGATGTTGGCTTTAATTAATAAACATAAATCAAATTTTTAGATGGCAGGACTCGAACAGAAGACCTCTAGCACCAAAGCTCATTTTTTCTTCGTCAGCTTAAATTTACTTAAATTCCTACTGTCACTACAGCTACAAGTCTTACACTTTCTGTAACATACTAACATGCTGCTATCGCATTCATTTCTTCGCCCTTATGGCAGAACTGTGATATTTTTTAAAGAAGTATGTACTCAACCGAAGTGATGTTGAGTATTTTGTTGATACCAAAGAGCAATGCATAGTGTGAGTGGCAATTTAGCATTACGAAAAAAACGTGAACATACAGGGTGTCTACCAAACGGGAAAACCGGGGATTTTCAGGGATGTTGAATAGTCTGGAAATACTCAGGGAGAACTCGGGGAATTTGTGTTTCTATCAGAAAAAATTTGCTGTAATTTTATTGTAAAGAAATGAAAGTCGCGCTAACGCTGGCTCAAGTAACAGAGAGGGATCATAACAAATCGTCTTTGACGCCATGTTGTCGGTTGGAGGAGTTGTCAGTGTACAGTCAACGACCAATGTTCCGGACGCCTGATTTTTGGGACCTGCCCGATAATTTGGACGGCTTCGTGGCACCACCACGTGCCCCATAGAGTCAATGCATAAGAACATATGAAATTTTGGACACAAGAACCCGCCACTATCCAATTTTCCGGACTTTTTGCTGTGACCGCAGGTCTGAAACGGCATTAAACAAAGCCACCACTGCTGCCATTTTGATTTTATCTTGCCGCGCCGAACCAGTGCTCTCACATGCACATCTGCTGGCAGCCGTAGCCAGCACCGCAGCAACGCTAGGCCTAGCTACTTCGATGTTAGCTTCTGTTATGGTAGAGTGTACTAGAACATGGAGAGTGTCTGGAATGGCCGCACTTTCAATGCATTCAAGGTGAAGCCAAACGACTGTGACCGCCGTTGGAGACACTGCGATCGGTAGCACGCATGCAACCTGATGCAGAGGTCGAATGTCTGCTTCCCACGCAAAAGACCGGGGTTCGAATTTCAGTAAGAGGTAGTGTATTTCTCTTTTTTAAAATAATTCTTGCATCAATATTTTTTTCTTTATACTGCTGCTTAATACTTGCTTTCTTTTCTGTGCAATGCAACGAAAAGTCAAGCAGAACTTGCAGGAATAATAACAAAATACAATTTTTTTGACAGGATGAGAATTTTTGCAGCGCCACCGCATGGGGATCAACAAAACTATTCCAAGCAAAGCATGGCCTCTGAGACTCGCATGCACACGACATGAAGCGCCGTCGACGACGGCTCGATAGGCTTCGTTCGCTTCACTGGCCGTGCTATCCGAGGCCATCAACGCAAAAAGGAAACTGTCAGTAGCCGACATTCGGTGACCGCGGAACGGCGCAGGTTTGAATACCTCCACCGAAGCGATATTGTTCCTGCTTTCATTCTTGCTAATTATTGTAAACACTGTCTTCTGGTATGTTCAAGTTCTCTGCTTAGAATGCTTCGTACGTTTCCTTGCTGCATCTGTGGTAGCGATTTCAACAGCAACTGCATATATGCGGCGTCACATAGCGCGTGCGTATTCATGTACTGAATGCACCCCAAGAGAGGTCTCCCATTGCTGATCGTATGCACGAAGCATGCACTCCGGTAAATATATTGAAAAGTCAAAATACTATGCGCATAAAGAAGGTTGATTAAGAAAGCTACTCTTCGCTGTTGATTAATGAGTCACACCTACCTCTCCGCGCACATCTCATCCACATGCATTTCGTTTATGCATATTACCATGTCCACAGTTTTGTTTACAATAATTAGCAAGACCGAAAGCAGGCACAATGTCGATTCTTTAGTGGTATTTGAACCTGCGCCGTTTCGCTGTCACCGAACGCTGGCTACTGACCGTTTCCCTTTTGCGTTGATGGCTTCGGATCATAGATGTAGGAAACTCTATGCTTTGGATAGCACAGCCAGCGAATCGAACGGAGCCTATCAAGCGGTCAGCGACGGCGTTTCGTGTCGTGTGCATGCATGTCTCGGAGGCCATGCTTTGCTTCGAATAGTTTTGTTGATCCCCGTGCGGTGGCACTGCAAAAATTCACGTTTTGGCAAAAAACTTATTTTTTAATTTTTTTATTATTCCTGCAAGTATTGCTTGACTTTTTGTTGCGTTGAATTGCAAAGAAAGCATTAAGCAGCAGTATAAAGAATAAAACATCGACACATGAACTATTAAAAAACAAGAGAAAAACACTACCCCTTGCTGAGATTCGAATCCCTGTCTTCTGCGTGGGAGGCAGACATTCTACCTCTGCACCACGCCGCGTCTGTGCTACCGATCGCACGGCCCCGACGGCGTTACATTCTTTTGGCTTCACCTTTGGAAGCTCGTTCCGGGCACTCTCCAATTCTAGTTACAGTTTGCAAAAATACTGTTTCGCGTGCACGAACACGGCTGTCATGAGCGCCTCTACGTGATTAGATACGAGAAGCCGACGAACAACCAATGCAGCCTAGCGCGACTTGAGATACTGGTTCGTGGTGGTTTTGTTCGCAGTATTTTCATGAGAAGGCCGGCTAGTTGTATTGTGTATTGTGCAGAAATTGCTTCACTTGCAAACGGAGCACGAGTTTATTTCAGTTTTCGTCCGAGAAGAGCTATTCGGTGATGAAAGCAGCATAGATAAGTGATGGCCGGAGATGCCATCACAACACAACTTGCTTGCTCGATCCTCGCAGAGCCGGTTCTCATCACGCTGCTTGCGGCTACTGACTTGTCCTGTGCCAGTGCCGCGAGTTTATTTCGACCTGCAAGATTTGAGGTGCCCTTAAACGCAGCCGAATTTTGCCGGAATGTGGAAAGCTCAAGATGCATGAGGACAGGCAGTGTTTGCGAAAGCGCAGTGGTGTCACTCAGTTGTCGCTGACATGTAATCACAATAAATATTATAAAGTGATATCGAAAGTGCGCCTCATATGACAGTCAGTGCCCAGTAATATGCCACTGAAGTGATCAAAACACACCATCCGAGGGCAGTTGGTGTTGCCGATGGGCAGCGCGAAGCGACCACTGTGCGATGGAGTTCGCCTGGTTTGCTATTTTCTAACGACAGTGTGCATATATCCAAATGTACTTTTCATTTAGCCTCTTACTTTTCATGCATGCGTTAAAGAGTTCGAAAAACACTATGCATTCAATTGCTAGCAGAAGCTTCTTCGTAACTGACGGCGCCCACGGCCAGCGAGCAAGGCCTGCCGTCTCCATCAGTGGCAGTTAGTGCATACAGTCGAGAGAATGGCGCGCCGTTTGAGACTTTCCCGTATTTACTGTACTCGAAAAAGGTTCGTTGCAATAAGACAAAATGCTCCGTGAAACTTTGTTTTGTTGCAGATGGGCCATTTAGTATGGTAAACTCTCCTAAGCGGAGCGTTGCGCACGGTAAACTCTCCTAAGCGGAGCATCGCGCACGGCGCGCTGACTTTGTCGGCAGTAGCCAACGGCACTTGCAATGAAAATGCCGCGAGTCGTAGAGCATTTGTTTTCGTGAGCATTTTAGCATCTGGACCATTATGTCGTGGTTAAATGAACACAGAGTTGTTTCTCTCTATACTCTGTCTGCAGCAAAGAGCAAATAAGATGAACCGCCTTGCACGGTGGTTGCTGCGCACGGCCAGTCTATGAAACCAAGTGCGGTCACTCAGCGACACATCGGCAGTGTGTTTCAACGACGTGCACTCCACTCTTTGTTGAAGGAGGGCATGTTGCTCGTTTCAGTCCCGTGCTGGCATCAGCAGCCTCCGAATATACAATATTTTTAACGTAATCTTCCTTCAGTGCCGAGCCTCGTTGTGCCTGGCGAATAGTGGCAGTTATAGAAGGCAGATATTGTCATACGCAATCAGTTTGAATGGTACGCTTCGAGAAGTTGGAGGTCCATGACAAGTATGAAAACTGGAACCCAGTGATGGCGTCTTCAATTATTTTTGCCACAGTGAACACAATTATTTTTGCCGCAGTGAACACACACGGTTGTTGCGGCAGACGCCAGACAGAAGACAAGAAACGAAACTCTCTTTCTAACCATATACTCACGCAAGCACAGCGCTGCAGCTTTGCCTGTTGTGCGCCAGATGGTGCCGTCTCAGCCTTTGTCTCACCCATCTAGCCTGGTGTGAGATTTTGTGGCGAATGGACGTGCTTTTCAGGGCTCTGTGGCAGCGTCGAAATCATGCATTTTTTTTGTGCATGCTTTGAGCTTGCTTCTGTCTTTGATTTGCCGCTTTTTTTAGCCTTTAAATAATAATTGGGTAGTTTTTTTTTTGTCTTTTTTTTCCGTGTGCGCGGGTGTGTTTTGTGTACATTTGGTTTTTCAGGATATTCAGAGCGTCCTTTCGCACCACGTGCTTCAACATGTGCAACCGGGAGGGACGTTAAGCCTTTATAATAAAGCCTTGGAAGTGGCAAGACTAATAGCTATTAGTGGTTTTACTGTGTGTGCTTTGATACCGGGATAATTGCTTTGGTAGGAAAGTGAGAGCATGGCCCCGTGGTTGAACACATGTGAAAATGTGTCTAGGCGACATTGATTGCTTTTAAAACATTGGTGAGAATTACTTTGCGACATTTTAAGGATTTAGATCCTGTGCGTATCGGTTTTTGCTAGAGGCACGTGCTCTGCATTATTATTATAGTATTATAGTAATATAGCATTTGCATTAGAAAAAGCCGTGCAATACATGGCAAGAAAGCTGGGAAAGTGTGCAGTGTACTGGGGGTCCCTCAAGGCAGATGAGGAAATGGATTGAGAATGGAGAGGGAGTCAAGTTAATCGGCACACACTGTGATGGTGATGCTAGGCTGAAGAAAATGGAGGCTTTCCACGAAGAGCTTGTCAAACAAATTGAAGAGCTAAAAAATGAGCTAAATGGGAGCATGATGCACGGAAGGTAGTGGAAGAGAAACTTCAAGCAGCCGAGGAAAAGCTGAACAGGGTCGCCATTGTGAACGAGAATGGTCATGACAATGGAACGCGAGTTGTAATGGTCTGCTTATAATGTGTCTGAAGCTTGGCTCCAGTGATGCGAACAGCACATTCTGCACATTTGCTTAATGAATATTCCCTGCTAATGCATTCTGTTTCTGCAGTTCCCTGAAATACTTTTTTTTAATGAATTTCCTGTATACGGAAGCTTTGCGTGTTTGTCATTTTACGTATTTATCACTTCCA